>NC_140035.1:15780268-16380268 GCF_963513975.1 Fringilla coelebs | reverse complement strand
TGGTAATTACCTGATTGCTCTGTCTGCCAGAGCACTCTCAGCTGAATTAATTGCCTGGTTTCTGGGGAGCCTGGTGCACAGTCCCACCTACAATTCTTTGTGTTGCCTAGTGCCAACCCCATCACAGTGCTCATAGTGTTTGTGTGGTAAGTAGATCTCATTCTTCTCCCTCCCCTTCCAAAGGAGAGGGACAAAATGCTCTTTTACATCTACAGATAGAAAATATTCTAGCAGTTATTTGCTCTCTCTATTTCTATAATGTCAAAAGTTTGAGGGGTTTTTTTTTTCATTCTCATCAAAGCATCTGAGGAAGTACAAAGTTTGCATGATCATTTATGATCATTTAATTCCTCTGTTTGCTGAAATATTCATCAAGGTAAAGTTAACACCTCAAATTTGGAATACCTCACTTGAGAAATGTGATGAAGATTTTAAATTTGAAGACTGTTAATTGCATGAGTCAAGTGGAAATACAGATTGCTGCTTGATTTTGTGTCTCATGGCTTGTCTTCCTTTTTATTTGCAGGAAGCCAGTGGTCAGCAGCAGGTTACAGTAGAGACATCCAGTGACCATTCTCCATATACGTATCAGCAAAATAAGTAACTGTGAGGTAGGGGCTCATCCTGTCTCATGAAAGATGTGAATTCAAAGATGCTTTATTTCATAATTTACAGTACTCTGTATTGAACTTTTTTTTAATGTCATATAAATAATACTGATGATACTATCTGGGGACAGTGAAGCTGATTTGATCTTGGCCAGAGTCAAAAGCCAGGGAAGGAAACCTGGGATCCAGAAATTAATTAATGAATTCTGAGTAATATTGTTTTAATAATTTCTCTACACCATAACTGGATCATGTTGGATTTTAATTTGTTCATTTTAGCAGCGTGCTGTATACAGAACAACAATGAATTAATGCAAAAATACAAGAATCAAAATGCTAAAGGGAATTGTACTGATAGACATATCATGCTTAGTTTTGTGGTACATGTAAGATTAGAAGCAGCTTGGTGGCTGACTTACAGACCACAGGCGGGGAGGCAGTCTGGTAGAAATCCTTGCTGATCTTTTCTCCTGAAGACTTCCCTGCTCATCCTTTCTTCTAGAAAAAAGCAGTTTGTTCCAGAGTTTTGTCAATTTGTTTTTAATCCATGTCCTCATTAGGCTCTAAGTCCAGAGTTATACTTTCCGACTCCGGGTTTCCTCTGGTTCTGCTTGCATGGCCTTTTTTACTAGCACATCATTAGCTTTACCTGAACTTACTTCATACAAAATTGTTTTACTTTCTGTACATTTCCGTCCTAAAAATGTTCCTTGTGTTAACTGTTCCCTTTTCCATGATGCATGTTGTAAAGTTCTGGAATTTAGTTCTTCCTTAACACATCTTTTTTTTGTTTGTTTGTTTTTTTGAATGCTTTGTTAGCCAGGCAACTTGGCTACATAATTTTTTACATCACATTTTATAAGACCTCACACTGAAAAATTCCTTTCATCTGCAATAATGTGCTGGAAGCCATGTTAGAAGGGTTTTTCTACAGCCCTTGTGGCATTTATTTGATACTGAAAAAATCAAAATCAGTTATGTGCTACCATTGTGTGATATCTCTCTAAAATGTATTGATCCAACAAAACACACATTTTGGCGTTAGCTTTGATCCTGCAGGTCAGCTGTGCTGTTTGACAGCAGTGCTCTCATCCCCATTATTGGCATAACAGCTTCTTGCATGGAAAGATAGGAACGAACCGATGGGGAAACTTGGCAGACGGAGCAGCCGGCAGAGCCTGCGTAGCACAGCACATGACCCGTGTTATTCCTGTAGTCGGGCCAAATGCTGGCATCTAGAGGAAGCCCACATCCTTGATTTGCTTCCAGGGCAGGCAGAAAGCAAAGCCACAGGCTCTTCTCGTTATCCATCTCCTGGTGTTAAAATCATGACTCCTGCACGTTTGCCATGCCAAGGCTGTTGCCTGGTGTTAACCGCTTTTCAAGGAATTATTTGTTTTGCCTTAAGTCTTCCCTGTGGGCATGTAAAACCTCCTCACCAACAGAGATCTGTGGGAGCCAGCGAAGCGTAATCCTGCATGTCACATCCCCATCCTGCCTCTCTCTCCCAGCCTGTCGGCGTCTTTCCCCATAGACTGAGGCCAGGCAGGAGGAACAGCCTTAAGTCTCCTGAAAGGATGAGTTGTTGTTGCCATCTGAGACATGTTTTGTATTGATGGCTCTGTGTAGATACCCAAGCTCTGTGAGCAATTCTGTGTGTCTGCTGTAAGTCAGTTCTCCACTTATTTTATTCTTCAGAGATGCACTGTTACCTGTATGTACATGCAGTGGGAGCAAGTGAAATCTGTGCCAGCAGAGGCTGTAGCAGTGGGCACGTGGGGAAGGTTAATATTACCCAGCTGATTTCAGCCTCAGAGCATGGCATTTGGTATTTCTGTCCCTGGAACATGCTGGCACTTGTCTTGTTTCAGACAGGTGAAGGGGAGGGAATCGACAGTTATTTTGTGCCCTAAATACAGGGAACACTGCAGTCTCTTGATTGTTGTGGCTCTGTCACTGTTGTCAAGCTGAAACTTCTTTCTAAATGCACATGCAGCACTTTTGGGAATGTCCTGTTGAAAGTCAGTACCCATATTCCCATAATTCGAGGGGTAAATTACAACTAGCACATTTGCATGAGTGGATGCAGTCAATCAGAAATATACAGTGTTTTTCCTCTGGCAGCTACATTTAATAACTTAATAGCTTCTTCTCAAAAAGTTGCTCCTAGGTGAAAAATAATCAAAGGGGCTTGGAAAAAAAAACCCCAAACCTGTTTTATATGCACCTATAAATGTACAAGCCTTAAAATACCAAGCTTTGCCTTGCTTTGAAAAATTAAAAAATTGTCTAAACTTTTTTGTCATTAGCTGGGTATTTTTTTAAACCCATGTGGCAACATAAGCCAGTACATTAAGAAGTCTGCCTTCAAATTTGATGAGCCCTGACTTGCTGTTCAGTATTACCATCAGGGAGGCACAGTAGCTGTGTCTGTCTTGCTGTCATACAGAGCCTCGTTGAAGCTGCACCAAAAGAAAGCTATTGTTCCTTGTCCAGAGCCTTGGAGATGGCACAGGAGTAGCACACTCAGCCACTTTTGGTCGATTAAAAGGAACAGCGACAAACAACAAAACAACAAAGAGGGGAAGAGCTTTGAGTGCAGCTCAGGAATCCCCCGTGGGAGCTCTGTGTGCTGAGCACTTGTTAGGGAGAGAGGGGGAAATGCAGCAGGGGCTCTGTCCTGGGGTGCAGCCTGTTCCTGCAGCGCTGCCAGTGTCACTTCCCAGGTTAATACTCAGATTCATTTCGTCTTCTCACAGCTGTCTAAAATAGGAAGTTAATTTGTTTGGTGGACAGCTAGGTTAGAAAAGAGGTGTGTGATTGTAACTCTGCTCTAGCTCTGACCTTTCTGTGTTACAGATGTCCAGTGTTGACCTGGCCTGGAGAAGGGTGCAAAGGCTGAAACAATCATGGATTTTACTGATCAATTGTGCTTTAGGAATTATTGACAGTTTTGCACAGGTTCTTGAAAATGTTATTTATAATGAAATCAACTAAAACTATTTTTGCTATAAGTTCTATAAGGTGCATAAGAAAAACCTTAAATTCATCTAGTAGCTGTTCCCATGAACAGGTTTATTTTAGTAAAAAAAAAAGTTTTTATCAAGTGTTATGACGCAAAAAAAAAAAACCTTCAAATTTCTGGGTATGCACAGATGACCACGAAGACTTATTCACGTGCATGACAGAATTTGTGTTTTGGTTTATTTTTGTTTTGTTTGTTTCTTTTTATCTTTTTTTTTTTTTTGTATGAAATGGATTTTCTGAAGTTTAAAATAGTAAAACATCTAAGATGATGTTCTGTGCTTGCAGTGTGTGAGTGTTGCTTTAGTGCAGTGTTGCAGTTATAGTGTCTGGTCTCTTAGCTTTCTGTTTTTCTTTTAATGTAGTGTGAAGTGTCTTATCCTTTTCTATGAATTCCAATTTGCCTTAAATCTTTCAATGCTGTAGCTGTTTCAGTAAGTAGTCCAAACTAATGGTGTAGAATGCTTTGACCAAATGAGCTGGTCTATTATGCCTTGTAAAACAGCAGCATAGGGCTTTTAAAGGTAGTCAATAAAAATTGCTGAAAATTTGGCTTTTTTAATGTGTAGTAAGTGTTTTTAATGATTTTTTTCACATAATATGTAAGGTAGTGAAATGCAAGAGGGGAAAAAATGTTTTGTGTGAAACACATTTTCTGACTGGGGAAATTTTAATAGTATAAATTGTTTGTAAGGCCATATGCCAATAGTTCCCTCTGGTAGTTTGAATGATTTAGGAACTCTGCTGTATGATGCAATGTAAAATCTTTTTTTTGCCTTTTTTCAGAAACTAACTTGATGTTCTAGTTTTAGCATAGGTAGAGTAGAGAGTTTGGGGTGGAGATATCACCGAATGTTTTTGTCCTTCCTTTATACTAATGATAGTGCTTTAGGATGAGGATTGTGCTGAGAGGTAGCAAACAGAAAAGTTGCTATTACAGCAAAATGGCAAAAGCTAAAGGACTCGTTTTCAAACATATGCTGAGATTTAAGTAGAAACATAACTGATTGGGTACTAGCTCTCTATAGTAGGTAAATAAAAATAAAAAGACTTGGCACTTTTAAAAGGTAACTTTACCAAAGAACAAAGAGCCAGTAACCAATAATTCTGATTTGTCTCAGCATCGCGTCTTCTGTACTCTTTATTTTTGCCGGACCAGTTTGCGGTTAAGAGAATGTGCCTTTTTTGTACATTTGCATTTAGGTTTTATAATTTTAATTGATGTATGGACACAAAAGCATGAAGGAAGACTTGGATCCAAGCAGTGCCACACTTTACATCATCACTACAAGTGTTAAGTGTAAAGAAAACCAATTTTGAAACTATGAAATTCCTGATTCATAAATACACAGTTATTTGTACTTCACATATTAGATAATTCACTGCTACTAAAGCTTTTTATTACAATTGCATATGTTTTAAATTGAATGATAAATTAAGTTGTCTTCCAAAACTGTGTACTTCTCTGGTCAGCTGTATATGATCAGTTATCTACCTCAAAGTTTATTTCCTTTTGTATTGGGACAGGTTGCTGGCCCTCCCTGTTTCCACAGACCAAATCATCCTAGCTCAGGAGCTAGGGCTAAGCAGTTGTTTCTTTCAAGTATTTTTTAGTTTTTAAATTTTGTGTGAGTATTGGAGTATAGATGTCGGTGACATTTCATAGTTTCAAAAGTAAATTGCTGCTCTGAGAAGTGTAGATTCTAGTGAAATGCATAGTCATAAGAGATGTGTTTTTGTTTTTTCTTTTTTTAAAAAGTTGTGGTATTATTGGTTCTATGCTCCCTGGAATATTACTGCTTTGTAAAAGTCCAGACTTCCTGCAGCACCTTGCCTGTATTTGGTAACTTTCCAAACCTGGATCTCTCACTACTTGCTATTTTTGCATTAATTAAAAACTGCAGTATGATAGCTGTGTTAGAGGGAGGGAAGAGTTGCTGCCAGAAATGTCTGAACTAAGTGCCATACTCATCGTCTGGGTAAGATTTGGGAAATTTAACCTCTGTACATAAAGAAATAATCAGTTACTTAAACATCACATAGTAGACAGCCATTAAATTATAAAAAATTAATTTATGAAGAAAGACCTTTTGTACAGATTGAAAAAAAAAAAAGATTTTCATAGAGATATCTATATGATCAAGAGAGTTAATTTTTTATTTTTGTTTTACTAGTGCCACAAACTTGCCAGTGGTAACTTATTTGTCCGGTTCAAGATAACTCTGTAGTTTTGTTTCCTAGGACTTGTTGTTAAACGCCAAAAGACATTTTTGAACTGTAAATTTGATTAGATTGTTAGCTTTTTCTGTTTTATTTCTTTGAAAACTTTTGAATAAAAAAGATCCAAAAAAACAAAAATGCATCGTCTTTTTCCTTGAGACCTTCCTTTATTGGGGGAAAACCCAAACAGGTTATGGTAAAACTTCTGTGTTTATTTTGAAATGTTTGGAATTGCTTTCTGCTTGACAGCCTGGGGTTTTTTCTCCTCTATCTTTTGTCAAAACCAAATTTTCACTCTTTCACACTGCACTACAAAGTCACTATTCTTTCAAACAAAACAGGAAAAGATATATGAAAAATATATGATGAGATGTCAGATTTGGATGCAAGAACTCCATTCTGCTGTGTGTCAGCCCACACAGGGAGTTGTGTGCAACCAGGCTTGCCTGCTGTGGCTGTAAATGCCATTTTCCTGAGGTAAGGTTGGAGGTGGAGAGTCACTTTGGTAACTCATGGCACCAAAGGATCGCTGCCTTCAAATGCCTTTCTTGAAAATGAAAAGCAGGTGTGCTGGCATTGGCTGGAATAGCCAGTTCTGGAGAGCAGAGGTGACACTTCACTGGGATTCAAAGAGATCTCCAGGGTTGGCCTTCAGCTGCCATCTGTAAGCCCTGCATTTCTTTAAAGGTAATCTCTGATTTTATTATTCTTTTGGCAGGACCAGTACTGCTGGTGGTGTGTGTCAGGTAGAGGACTGCTCTGATCAAAGTAAGGCTAGGGAAAGCAAGAAGGGAAAAGTCAAACTATGCTCTACCAGCTGCCTGGTCTGATGTGGCTTTGACTGATGTGTGTGGCAGGAGGGGGCTCTGGCCCAGCCTTGGACACCTCAGGTGCCCAGCAGCACCCAGCAGGGCTGGGTGACCCAGAGCGCTCCTGCTCCTGGCTGTGGGAGCTGGGTGGGCAAAGGGCAGGCTCGCTAACCCCAGGCTGTGCTGCTCTGGAGAGCCCTCTCCAGTGCTTTCCATTGCTCCCCTGGCTCTGAGGGACCCCAAGGGCTCTGCCAGTGCTGTGGCAGGCCAGGCAGGCTGCTGGGGATGGCAGGTGGGGGCAGGCTGCTGGCAGCGCACAGCCTGAGCTTGCAGGCATGCAGTACTCGTGCAAGATACTGAGAATAAATGTGTTTCCAGTGGAGCTGGCAAAGCAGCTCACCTGGGGAATGGGAAACTTGATTTACAGTTGCTTGTGCAATGAAGACATCCTCAACAATTATAGCACTAATTGAGCCGGGGGAATGGCCTGAAGTTGTGTCAGGGGAGGTTTAGCTTGGATATTAGAAAAGGGTTCTTCACCCAGAGTGTGACTGGGCACTGGAATGGGCTCCCTAGGAAGTGGCCACAGTACCAAGCCTGACAGAGTTCAGGAAGCATTTGGACAATGCTCTGGGGCACATGGTGTTGACTCTTGGGAGTAGTGCTGGGCAGGGTGGGGAGTTGGACTCAACGATCCTTGTGGGTCCCTTCAAAATCAGCATATTCTGTGATTAGTGGAGAGAAAAAAACATCACACTGTGCTACTAAACACTCAATTCCTATAACTGAAAAAAATTAGCATTTAGCCATTTGGGGGGGTCATTTAAATATTGGCTCAGTATGTTGCCTGTCCCAGATGCAATGCACGAGAAGATGAATGCAGAAAAGTTTGAAAGGGTTTGGTTATATTATTCATGTTCATCACCATACTGAATTAATCTCAGATTAATAAGAATTCTTTTAAAATTAGGTATGAATACTCCTCACAAAAACTGTATGTAAATAGACTCAGAATAATACAGGCTGGAAATGTTTTTTGCTCTCTCTCTATTTGCTTTTCTAATTATTCCTATGATAAACTTAACTCTCTTAGTTTATTTGATAAGAATTAATGCTTTTTTCAGGTTAGTATCTTTTGCCTGATCTAATAAGGTTGTGTGTATCTTTCCTATCAGGCAATATGCAGTAATACAGTGTCTTTATGTAATATACTTTATATACTGTATAGAATAAATATATAATATATATATTATATATATATAATACTGTATATAATAAAAGTCATTACCAACTAGTTTGCTCAACATTGACTCCATCCTCTTGCATACAACCTATTTTGAACTCTACTTGCAAACTTGCTGCTAATAATGTTTTTTACCTGTTAACAAATATGGGTAAGTATCAGATTAATGTAGGATGATTGTGTACCAATATAAATGTTTTGTGCAAGATCATGCACCAACCCTGTTGTTTTTTGGTTGTTAGTGATTACATGGTAGCCTTTCTTTAGGCACTGAACATAATTTTTTATCTTTCTCTCTTTTCTAAATTAGCTACTCTGGGCAGGTGCCAGAAAGTGCAAGCAAGGAGTATAACCAAGTACTGTTGAGCAACTGAGCCTTGCTAATGACTGCATATATTGGGCTAGAACAGAGTAATCAAAGTAGTCTAAAGCACTTGGCTGGTACTGTGTGTTAGCTTTTCAGGGGAAAAAAGTTAGTAAGTGCTGTTTTGCTCTCCCCTTCTAGCTTTAATTTATGCTGTGGTTCCTCCACCATACCAGATAAAGTCATGATTGACCTAATCTTCCACAGAAAGATCATATCAGAAATGCATTTTATATGCCAGAATATTTGTATGGGTTTGTACTCCTACTCCTCCTGTGCACACTTCACTGCACTTGTTGCTTTTTCTGTAGTCAACCACTCCAAAATTTTTTTGAACTTCCACATGTGTTGGAATGAGATAATCTGTCCTGTCCAGCAGTGCCTTCTTGTGAAAGCCAGTGTGTTGTTTGGTGGCATTTAAGACGTGTTACCTTCCAAACGCTTGCCACACTGACGTACTCTTTCAACTGTGAAAGATCATCCGTATCCTTCCCCCGCCAACAAATTCTGGCATCGATTAACCCAAACAAATCTGAGGCTTTTGGCTTTCAGACTCAGTCCATTAATTCTCTCCAGAATAGGGGTTAGGATATACAAAACCTATTCTGTTTGGCAACTTCTCTTTCAGTGACTAAGAAAAGCCAAGCTGATGTCAGAGCGGCAAAGATTTACCGTGCAGCGATCAGAGGGAGGGTGTAAAAGCCTGCATGTGGAATGAGTCAGTCTTTCCTTTTCAGGACAGCTCTAACCACATCTACCATCTGACAAATCTGTGCAGCCCACTTCTGTAGTAAAGAAGACATCATATCACAGGAAAATACTATTGGGGTGTTTTTCCACGTCCAAGAAGAAAGGCCAGCTTCTCCACAGGCAAGCCTTAACTGTTAAAGATACCTTGCCTTTTTCAACACTATCCCCTCACGCAGTATCTGCATCAGTGGTGTTCTGAATTCTGCTGTGTTGTGTTGGTCTCCCTTCAGCTGAATAAACTGACCTCTCTTGACAGCTTCACTGCAATACAAAGGGATTTTTGGAGCACTGAAGGAATGAAGGTATGTGGCACCCTAAAGACTTCCCGCATGCACCCCGCAGGTGTTCGGGTCAACCTGCTCAGGCAGCTTTCTGAGAAGGGTCATTGTTTCAGAGTCCCACATGCAAGTGTTAGCAAGGGGAATAATATTTGTAAAATGGTCTCTGCACATGCACTCTGCTGATTTTAAAGACATCATCTGCAGTAGAAGTTTTCCCAAGTATTTTAACCACCTGAAACTCACACACAGGGACGATGGTTTTAAGCAATGTCTGTGAAGCACTTAAGGGTAATGGAATAAAGCAATGATTGAACAAGCCCAAGAGAAAATTTACTAATAAATGTTATGTTTTGGTAAATAGTTTTAGCTTTTTCTAAGTACAAATAGAAAATTACCTTTCCTTTGTGTGCTTCAGCCTTTTCCCAATGGGAAGTACTTTCATACCAATGAGAAAACACTGCTAAATTTTTGGGTTTTTTTTTTTTTTTTTTGAATGTTTAAACACCGAAAAATGTATTTACAGGCATTTGTTACCAGCTTGTTTTTGCATCAATTCGTTCTGGTATCTTTAGTATCTTATCTCAAAGATAATCTGTAAGCAGAATATACATAACCAGGCACGTGAAGCAGTTATTTATTGACCAGCTCACAGAAAATAAAGAATGTCACGAGCCATTGGGCTGAGCGTGACCCTGCTCACCCAGCAAGGTACCAGCAGTGCCTTTGCTGGCCATGCAGACATTGGGCAGGAGGGGAAGGCTCAGTCCCTGCAGCTCCCAGGAGCAGACCCTCAACATTGCCACATTTCTGTCTTCTGCCAAGCTCCAGCAGGGCCCCTGGCATGGATGCCTTGCCCCAAGAAATGGACTGACCTGATGCTTCTTGACTTGCCTTGCTCTTCTCTTCCTTTAGATTTTATACCCTTTTGACATTGCTGCTTTCCCTCTTAAACCCTCGAGCTGCCTGCAGTCCTGTCCCACTAGCTCTAGCTCTGTCTATAATTTTACCTTTCTTATCTCTCCAAACTTTCTCACAGGTTTTTTTCCAGAACTCTGAGCAAGGTTACACAACTGGGCTGGATCAGGGTTGGGCCCTCATGCGCAGGGAGCTGTGGAGAGGGAAGGGAGGCACAGGACAGGGGCTGCAGCAAGGGCTGACATACTCCAGGTCTTTCTTGAGTCAGGAAAACATTCAAATGCAGTTGGAAGAAAGAGTACTCAAAGAGCTCCAAGTGTTGCTGTCTTTGCCAGAACAGAATGAAAACTAGATTTCAAACAGCTCTAAGAGGCCAGTGCAGCTCAGTAGAATTAAATGCTCCAGAAGTTAGCAGCTGCATGGACCGTCAGTTCCTGACCTCCTTTAGCCCTGCTCTGCTCACTTTCCAAACTTCAACAAGTTCCAGCTGCCAGCAGGCAGAGGCTTCTGACGTGAGTGGGAAGGAGGCAGCTCATCAGCAGCTCCCAGGCTCCACACAGCAAAGGCCTTTTGCCATTTGTGCATTCAAGCAAGTCTCTGTGCCCTGAGCTGCAGAAGTTATGGAACAAAGACAGCAGCAGGGAAGTAAGCTTGTGCATGAGAGGGGGAACATTTGGGGTTTTAGTTGTTTCTAGGTAAACTGTTCATATTTAAGAGTGCTCTAGCTCTGTCTTTGCTGTGGTGTCTGTAGAAACAGCAAAGCCTTACCCTCTGTTCTAGGGTGAATTTTGTACAACAGCATTGAAAATCCAGATTTCAGTTATTAAAAAACAATTTAAAAAATTAATCAGTTACAGAAATTCCTCTCCTCAAAAGTATTTTGTGGATGAAACTAGCCAGCTGTCTCTGGAAAAGCAGTTCAGGACAAACCACCCCATTCGATGTATTACAGTCCACATATGCACAGCCCATCTCTTCCAAGTGGGGATCACCTGATCAGCCCTGCCGTGCTGCTGCCCCGCTGGAGCCTGCAGTTCATTTCCTGAGCAGCGTTGTGCTGCATCAGCCAAGGCAGCTGCTGGGGCTGCCCTTGGTTAGTTGGGCTCAGCAGGTGAGTGCGGGGCAGAGCCCCGGGCTCCGAGGGATGCTCTGTGCGGCCGGACCCGGGCTCCGAGGGATGCTCTGTGCGGCCGGACCCGGGCTCCGAGGGATGCTCTGTGCGGCCGGACCCGGGCTCCCTCCGCCGCTGCCGCCCTTGGCTGTGGTGCCGTGCGGGGAGCGGGGAGGGCAGAGCCTCCCACGGCCGCGGATCTTCCCCGGAGCTCCAACAGCTCCCGGTGGATCCGCCAGAGGGCAGCGGGATAAACCGAAATTATCACAAAATACCTGTGAACACCCGTTCACAGCACGTCATTGTGGAGCGCTTATTTACCTGTTATTGAAAGCAAAACCTCATCCTGCCTTTGCACAATACAATGCAAGTGCTCACGTTTCTGAGAAGGTATTTTTGGTCCTCATTAAGATAACAAAAGGGTTGTCTTAGAAGAAAATAAAAACTAGTGGGGGGTTGGTTAATGAAACAGGTAAGGATACCTTCAGTGCACAGCAGGCAAGGGGAGGGAGAAATAAAAGAATCTGATAGAAACCTCAATGTCACCAGAAACACAAATGCTCCATGCAAGATCAGGGAGAATTGGTGAGTGACAAACAAAAGGAGAAAAACAGCAAAGGAATTCTGAAGAAGTCAAGCAGCCTGCAAAGGTTCAACCCAGACCAGAGTTAGAAATATTTTTCCCATTAACTCAAAGCCTGTCTGTTTTCATGTACTCTAGGGAGAATCTGTTTTATTATTGCTATATCTTTATAAGATCCATGATAATTTAAAGCATATTCATTCCAAACACAGTGTAAAACAAACAAATACCTTCTCAGGAAATAAATAAAGCTGTGAAAGTAAATTGGTGTCTTGGGGGCTAAATGAAAAATCTGTACTACAAACCAAAATTATTCTAAGTATTTAAAGTTATATAGAAAAGGCAGCTCATTTTTTGCAAAGTTCATTCAAGAAAACCTGTCAGTGATCACTGAAGAGGCCTCCTTACAAATCAGTCCAGGTGACTAATACAGATGTGGCAGGTGGGTGAAGGGGCCTGCAGAAATAGATATTTTTGCTGCTTGTCTTTATCTGCACAGCTTGAATCTAATGAATAATTAACCATAACCCACAGAGGATAGTTAGTGCTTCAGTTAGTGCTTTAGATCTCAGAAGCTTTTTGCAGCATCCCTTTTGGTCAGGGAGAATCATGTTGCCAATGCATTTTGGATTATTTTGTTCCCCTCTGGTTCTGCTGGACACAGCCTTGCAATTCATCACCAGGGCCTGAGGGCTGACCAGTGGCTCTGACCTGCACAGACTTGCTCTTAGATGTGGACTACAAGAAGCATTTGTTAATCTCTGCCAGGGATTTTGTCAGTCTTCAAAGCAATTAGATGATTCACTTCTGGACCAGGCCAGATTGCTGTATCAGACACAATAAAAGACCCAAAGAGCAATCAGAACAAGTGGGAGAGTTCACAGACAGTCATGAATAAAAATACTGTAAGTCTGGAAATATAAAGTATTTCTCTGTTTTGCATACACCCTAGCTTTAGGCTAAACAGTGCACAGACACAGACTTGAATTTCTGGAAAAAGATCTGATCCAGGCATGTGTTTGCAATTTTTGAGGATTTTTTTTTTTTTTAGTGTTGAATAAAGGCTGGGGAGGAAAAGACAAAATTTCCATCCCCCCCCCCCCAGTCAGTTTCAGACCTGAAAGCTTTACTTTCCTGTGTGTGGCTTTGGAATGTTTTGTTTTGTTTTTTGGGGGTTTAAATTTTTTTTTCTTTGCAGTCTCAAATACTTGTGATTATCTTCTTTTGGCATCCAGCTCGATGTCAGCATGACTGTGTTTGTCACAGGTTTTCTATGCTGCTGCAAGCAGGACTCAAATTAGGATTGGTGTGACCAAAGGACAATAGCTCTGCCAACAAGACAGACTTTTTTTGATCTAACCAGCAGATGCTCTGCTAGCGTCTCTCACTTTTTTGCCTCTCTCTTGCCCAGAGGACTGAAACCAGGCTGTCAGTGCGATCGTGCTCGCGGGAGCTGCAACTGTTTGCACAAGGTCTGAGTCTAGCCTAATACCTACTTTAATAACTGCTTCCAGCAGCTACTTGTGAGGGCTCTGGTGGTGAACTCCATTTAGTATATCATAGCTTTAAAGCAGAGATTTTTCCAGAAATGGCTGCTCTTTTTATAGAGGCTATTTTGCACTCTAGTGGATTATTTTAGATAGTAACAAATTGCTCCTGTGCATCTTTGGTCACCAGGGACTTGCAAGACTAGAGTTGCAGGAGGAAGAGGAGGCTAGAAAGAGAACCTGATGGGGTTCAAACCTTGAATTCCATTTTGTTCCCCTCCCCTGTTACTTGACAGGAGTTTTGGAAGAAGAAGAACTAACAGACATATGAAAGACCTGGCATAAAATATTGGACCAGCTTTCCAGGTGTCACTGAGGGGCAGCAGGTCCAGAGGTGTCTCTCCCGTCCAGACTTAAGAGGATCTCAACTGGCTTTAGCTTTTCATGCAAGCCTGAAGGCTACTGACTGCCAGTCATCCTGACAAGGTGATGACTAATGGGGCAATTAACTCCCTCCCCTAACTTGCTGTCTGTCATGGCAATTGGAAAGGAAATAAGAGCACTTTTCCCTAAGGAAACAGGTTGGCAAATGGGTTTGGGTCTGTTAAAGCTTTAGTGTTAATGAAATTTCATATTAACAAAATATCAAAAAGTTGTTCCAATGAAGAGCAGGTTCAAGCCCATATTGTCTGCCTTGTAAATTCCTTTTAAATTCATGTTCACATGTTGAAAAATTCACTTTATAGCCAATCTCTAATTCCACAGGAGTAAACTGCAGAATTGACATCGGCCGCTAAGGGAGAAGGATACAGTTTTGCATTGTCCACTTCATACAGTGACAGCTTTCCACTGTGTAATTAGTTGAATTGTGTAAAATTAGTTAAAAAGTGGCAGGCATCAGTAATTTGTTTCCATCTCTTTCAGAATGTTGTTTTTCCCTCATAAACCAAAATTGAGGCACATCTGACTGGTTGTTACTCATTATCACCAAAATGCAGCTTCTAATCATTAAAGCTGATGCTTGCAGAGGTGCCCTGTATCTCTGATGGATTGATGTTTGTACCCATAGAATCATGAAACGTCACTTCCAGACCTGCAGACACGCCCAGAGCACAAAGGTCAGTTCGTGATGCGTCTTTGCTGCTGAATTTCAGAGCTCAAACTGCCTTTATTTGGGCAAGTCATAATTTTTCTTTAGTTCACACCTTTTAGGGAGCAAGTTTTAGTATGGATCTCAACAGGACTTCCTGAAAGGAAAAGAGAAAGGGAAAGGAGTCACCACTACTGGACTGGCCTGCTCTTTGTGGTGACCAAGAAGCAGCCAGACTATAATCCAAGAGCCACTGTGAAAAGCTACATGACTAATCTCTATTTTCATTGTGGGGCTGGTAGCAGGAAGGAGGATGTAGCACAACAGTCAATTTATTGGAAGAACAATGTAGTCATTCATCAGGGCATTATTCTGAAATCATTTAAATGACAGTAGAGCAGCCCACTCTTGCCATAAGAAAATACAAGTCATTCAAATTCCATATCTAATAAGGAAATTGTTCCACTGACTTACTGGTTGGCATAAATTACATGTAGCTAATATGTTCCTGTTGCAGACCCTGAGGACTCTTTGTTTATGCTAAATGGGAATATATTTTAGCACATGAATTACTATCCTCCTGCTTGCTTCTTGGGCGCCTCCAGAATAAGTAATACGTTGGCATAACTTTGCCATTTGTCAGCCAGCAGTCTGGTAGCACATTTGCTCGTCAATCTAATTTTAACCTTTTCTCATACGAGCACTTGGTATTCCATGTAAATCAACCAGACAGTCTGTCATTCAATAGAATGCTGTCTTCATAGCCTTCTGAAGTGTGTGCTCCATTGTATGTGCTCGTTATTGAGTAGCAGAGGTAAAGTGAAACTAATATATTACTTCTGGTTTCTTAATAGCAGAATGCCAGGAAGCTCTTTATTACCACAATAGAGACAAATGATCTGTCTGGCAGAGGTTCTGGACAATGGGCCTGGTAATGCATTCAGCACTTTCTGAATTGAAAGGTCTGTCCTGAATGGTAAGTAGTGCAATGCATCATTATAGGCCTCAGAGCACATATTCTAGGTCTGTTCCTGTTATCACTCTAATTTGCAGTTAATAATATTAAAAAGTACATTCAAATGATGAATTAAAAAAAATATTTTTTAAACAATTTCCCTGTGATTCCAACAAATTTCTTAATAAAATACTATGCTGCCTGCAAAAAAGAATATAACTCATCATGAAATACATATAAATTATTTAATGATCATTTATTTTCATAATTTGCATTAAAAACATGAAAGGTTTAGGGGTATATCCTTTACCTTGTAAGGTTTTTCAGAAATTGATTTGCCTAGGAAAATAGTATGTTTGAAGTTTAGCTGTTTTGTCAGCGTTGCTCTACTATTCAGGAGTTTAATATCTTTGATTTTTTAAAAAGCTAGTGCTCATTTATGCAGCCTAATTATTAATAATAATAATAATGCTCACTCTGGCTTGTTCAGATGTTTTATTGCATTAAGAATGTCTAAAAAAAATTATAACATTGCAATGAAATGATCTGTGGTGTTGTTAATAATTCAGTCCTGCATGAGACCTGTAACCGTTTATTGCCTGGTACAAGAGTTACTTGTTTTATTAATTATGAACATCATATTCTGATCTAAATTTTCCTTACTGACACTTTGAGCCTATTAGCACTACATTACATTTCACTTCCCTCAGGCTTATGACTGATAGAGTAAAACTCTTGTGTTTGCTGCTCAGTTCTGTTCTGAGCAGTGATTTCTGGCACTGTGTTTGGTCTGGGGCAGACCCTGAGTGGTGCCTTCGTTTGTCCCCAGCACAGTGCTCAGCAGTCCCCCCACCAGACAGCAGAGGCAAAGCTCATCCTTTCCTGAAGCCTCACCAAGTCCCTTCTCAGTCCATTCATCCTTCAGGTGCTCTTTACTTACAGATTGCACCATGCTCTGAGTCCATCCCCACTGCCATGCCTCCTCTCCAGCAACTTCTGTGAAAAATTTACCTCTTCTGCTATAGAATTAATTGGCCTGGGTTGAATTTCTGGGTATGAGTTGGATATATACATATGATATTTGTTCCATTTCTACCACAAAGTTCTGTTTCTGATTGAAGCCACACTGTAATAGAAGTAAAAACATATAAAGTCTTCCATCACTGCCCACAGCACACTTTTAAACTACAAATCAAGCAAAGGCAGTATTTGTCCTTCAGGATGTAAAGTGATATAACTTAGCATTTTTTTGACCCAAAAGTTTAACCAAAATTAAGTAAATGTCTTCAAGGACATTGGCCTGAGGTTTTTGGCCTTGAATAAATATATCTCAGATGAATCTGTCCCATAAAATATTCAGGTATTTCTATTACTTAATTTTGTATAACAGGGGTATAAAGGACTTTATTTTCCCTGCTTTGATAAAGTCCTCCCATAGGAGTTTGTTTGGTTTCTGTATCTCTTTTATGTTTTATGCCAGGCAGCTACATTTTTTGCTCTCAGGGATGCATCTGGGCAAATTTAATACACTCAGTGAGGTAGATTGTCTTAAGCAATGACAGCATTTAATTTCACTGGGCTTCTCAAAAATAATTTTACACGTGGTTTTGTTCATTTCATGTCTGGTCCTCTGGTTTACCACCACTGTTCTTGCAGCTGTGAGTTTCACCCAGTTCAGGGAAGTGTGCATTACCAATAAATGTTTGCTCTGAAGAAAAGCAGTGAATTTCTGGGGATTAAAGGAGTCTGCATTTTATTGCAGGCAAAATATTTTCTGGTCTTACTTATTGTCTGTGCATTAAGGCACATATAGTTGTGTTTAACAAACATCTTCTTTCCCTTCAAATTTTCCACTCTAGATCTTTAGGGATTACTGAAGAAATAATCAGTCAGGGGGACCTGAAATTACAGAATTATGTGTGGGATGTATCCGGCCTCAGATTTTTATTTAAGAAGGAAATTGATTTTTAATTCTCTGCCTGTATGAAGAAAAAAATTAAAATTAAAATTATGGTAATGAGTTGCTACAGCTGCAGACAACCTGGGTAATATTTTTTCTTGAAGTACATATCTAAGTACAAATTCAGTTCTAGTTATTAGCAATACTGGTGGTGAGGGACCCGTGGGGTCTGCCCCTGTGTCAGAGCAGCCTGGCCGTGGGGAAGGGGCCTGCTGAGCCACTGTGCCAGTGCAGGGTGCCCCAGGCTCTGCAGCTTCCAGCCCCACTCCGAGAAATGCCATTTCCCTGCCTCTTCCCAGGTTTTTCTAATTCTCAGCTAGGTGCATCCCTAGGACAATTTTAGATCCTCAGTTCATCTCTGGCTATTTTTTATGTCTTTTTTCTTACAGTGCTCCCCCAGCCCCTTAACTACTGCCCAGGGAGATGACGTGAACACTGGGCTGCCTCTGCTCTTTATGCCTGCCTTCCCACCCAGTTCCTCAGAAGAGTGTTACAGCTGCTTGCTGCTCTGATTTGTAACCCAGCTGGCACTGATGCTTCCTTGTGCATTCCCTAAGGTAATTCTGCCTCCCTGCCATTTCTGCTTTTGTCTGGGGCTTGTCTGGGATTCCTCTGTTCTCTATCCCAAACTAATTGTGTTTTGCTGCTCAGATCAAAGAACCTGGCTTTCTGTCTATTAAGATGAACATACAATGCAGTTTATGAGGAAGAAGCTCCTTTGGGAAGTGTGAAAGCAGGTGCCTGTGAGGTGGAAGCACTGCCCTGCAGAAAGAGGGGAGATTAGGATTATAACAAATACAAAACTTCAACATTATTCTTTAGAATAATGGATTAATTGTGCCAGGGACAGTGTGTTGTGTGTCCCTGTGCTAAGAGGGCCTTTATTTCTTCCCTCTGAAATGGGAAAAGAAAGTGGTCGCTTAGATCCCTCTTGATGTACAGCACATGAATTCCAGTTTTGATTTTATGAACAGCCTCTATCATCCTGTCTTGTCTGGACTGCCTCATTCTCATTGTGCTGTGGAGTTAGACACACTGTCACCATTCCTATAAATAGCCTGCTTGGTTATGAAGGACCAGTAGTGTTTCCTCTGGGAAGGACAGGATTTTGACTACTGGCATTTTAGGCCAGTTTTTGTCAGACTTTCTATAGGAGGTCGGGTTTGGAGAGTAGAATGTCTGCTAAAGAAAGACAGTAATCAAAGTATTAATGTTTGAAATACAGACACTTGGTAAGCCTGGAGGATCCACAGAGAAAACTGAAGTTTGAAGGAGCAGGATGGTGGAGTGCATTTAAAACAGAGGCTTGACTTCAGTGCTGGTGAGAAGCAAGGCAGCTGCCATGTGGAAAAGAGAAGCTCTCTGTGATCCTGCAGAAAGCTGGGCTGTGGTGCAAGGATGTCTGCAACGCCAGAGAATCTGCTCTGCACACAAGAAATGTTCAAGTGCACTGGGGAGCAGCAGGTAAGGCAACACATTTTTCTGTAAATTTTTGGAGAAAATTAGGAAGTACCTGTGTGTAGAAAGTCTCGTGTTTCAGGTCTTTAGCTGTTACTGAGGCCTTTTGAAGGGTGGAGGGCACAGGCAGACAAACAGCCTCCGAGCTGGTTCAGTAAGGATGGAGGTTTTTACACTTGTGGATGGAGTGAGGATCCCTGGTTTTAAGATAGAGACAATTTGGGCTGTGTGACCCTGTTCTGTGAGTAAGTGCCTTGGGAACGCCAAGGAGAACACTCATCCTGCTGGCCACGCAGTGAGGGGAGTCCCACTGACAGTGCAGGAGGTCACACAGCAAGGACTGGAACAACAGGTAACGAGGCTTGGTGGCTCTCTTCTCCTGCCTATTAAAAGAAACAGATGCCAAGATATTTGGGGGGTTTTCCTCCAACTAGCAACCAATCTGGAATTCAGATGCCGTGTTCTACAGCCTGGGCAGATTCCAAGGGTGCACTGAATCGACAGCAGCACCCTTTGTGCTGGGCAATTCTGTACGCCCTGCTGAAAGAAAAGAAACAGAGCCCTGCATTCAGGGATGTGACTAACTCCTCCTGAGCAGTGAGGAAAGCTCCACGCTTGCCAGTTATCTCTTCTGAGCGTTTCCTCAGTTGTGGCTGGGGCCATCTGATGAGTGTTTCCCTCTCGCTCCCAGCGCGCAGTCTGTCTGCTGTCAGCAGTTAATGAAGTCACTCGCAAGACGCCGTCCCCTGGGGAAAAGCAGGGCTATGAACAGACCTGTTACTGCATCTCTGGCTGCACTGCTCCCAGCCCTGCTCGTGCTGTGCCACCAGCTCTGATGATTGTGCCGCTTCACAACAATGGTCTTTCGCTCTGGAGCTCCTGCTATTCCCAACGCCAAAAGCAGTGCCTTTCCTTCTGGCAGAGCTCAGTGAGGGCTCCTGTGCTGTCCCCAGTGACGGGCACAGGTTCTGAGATACCACAAGAATGTGCAGAAAGTGAATGAGTAAACTTTATTGCAGCAAGTGCTTCTAATAATAGTCCTCAGTGGACGTCATTGTCAGATGCTTCTTCAATGCACATCCTACAACAAGGAGGAAAAAATGAAGGTTTTTTTCAGAGAACAGGGTTGTTTCTGTGCTACTGAAATAGAAAGGCAAACTGTTAATCTGATGAAAACATCACCTCTTTGCCCAGCTGAGCTTGCATGTCTAGGTGTGGTTAAGCTTGTGTTTAAAAGGAGCTGTGTGCTGGTCTTGACAGAGGTGAGCTATAAAAGAAGCAAAATCAGCAAAAATAAATAGAGATAAAGAGTGGTGAATCATGATGACATATTGCTCAAAGTATGTAAGATCATGTGAATACTTATCATGTTGTGTAGAGCATACAGTCATTATTTGTGCAAGTAAAGCCAAAAGACTATTCAGTGCACTTTAATGACTATGTTTGCAGTTTAAGCCACAATAAATTTTCAGTAGAACACCTTTGAAAGAAAATTTAGCTAACAATGCCAATAAATGGTGAAAAAGAGAAAAACTAATAAAGGCAGCATTCACTTTGAACATACCCTGTTCTCCCTTCAGGAGATGTCAGGGAAAACTTATTTTAAAAATGTTTTGCTTCATATACACTGTTTATTATTTTATATCAGAGTTAATGGTGTTAGAAGGCTCCCCCAAACCACGCTATCAAAATTTTAATTCTCAGAAAGCTATAATGAGGTTTTCAACAAAATGAAGATCTTTCTGCATTGTGATCCAAATGTCTGAATCTTTCCTACATGAACAGAGTTACAGTTGCTGTTGCATATGAACCTTTACTTGGGTGCCTCATCCTCCTGCTTATATAAAACCAGAACAAAAACCAGCCCCCTGTTACTCATACTTTTCATACTAGTTCTGGTTGGCTGAATTAGTTTAAGTGATTCATGACCTATGTTAAAATTTAACACAGCCTTTAATGTGTTCAGCCTGACACATGGTACCTTATAATATCAATATATCTCACCGACCAAGCAATCTGCATCAGCTCGCTGAAGCACGCCTGGAGGGGAAAAGGATACAGTAGTCCTGATCTACTTCTCTGCCAAAGCTTTAATTAAACATTCATGCTATCACTGAAGGAGCTTGGGGAAGTGCATGAAATGCCAGTCCTGTCATTAGCAATATTTCTTTTTTAAAGTTTAGGAGGATAGGAATATACCTCTTAAATCTGACATCTGTGACCTGGTTAGCATCTCAATGGTATTCAAAACTCTGATCTGTCTTGCTCTCTGGTATCTTGTACATAAGAAACCACAAATCCATCTGATTTTCTGTATTCAGCACTTTTTTCCAGTAGCACCCAAAGCAGATAGTGTTTAGCAGAGCAGAACTGGAGTAGTGGTGCTCTGACAGTGGATCTCATCCTTTTCCAGGGGTACAGAGTTGTGCACCCAGGGATGGGCATCTCCTTAGGGTTTGTTTCCCATTTCTGAGACCCAGACAGCCCAAAGGCTGGTAAGGCAATCCTCAGCCTTCTGCAGGCCCCTTGTGTGGGAGGTAGAGCCTGCTCCAAATGAGGTTTCATTTAGCACTAGCTGCCCCTGAAATGAGGCTCTGCCAGACTACTTAGGAATGGCACTTATATGCTAAAGCCTTCTGGCTGTGTCTGCAGAAGTGTCTTATGAGGATCATGGAGAAATTGGGTTTTCTTCACTCGGTGGAACTGTCTGGGGGTAGAGAATACAAATGCTGCCGTTTCTCCCCAGGGCAGAAAACCTACTTGGAATGATGAACCTTGGCATCTTTAGAAGATGCTTCTTCCCTCCTTGAGAACCGTGCTAGCAGCAATTAATCTCATCCAACAGTGGTGGATATTACAACCACAGCCAATATCTCAAATGGTTGTTTAAAATCAGCTTCAGCAAGCTTTGCTCCATTTCTGACCCCTTCCTGGCTTCCACATCTCTTGTGCTTGGCTGTCCTCCACCCAGGCTTTCAGGCTCAGATTTGGAAATCCCCTGCTCCTCACAGTGGACTGTTATTTTTCTGGCAATATTTACCTGCCATCCTTGTGGAATAGAGTCAAGGCCTCTGTGGTGCCTGTGCTGTTATTCAGTGTTAATAGACGTTGTAAACAGATAGAGATTGTCAGATTTCTGCCACGAGAACTGCACTGAGGAATTTCCTCAGCCAGGAAGGCTGCCCAGGTTGGAGCTTGTGATGCTTTGTCTGACCCTGAGCCTGGATTTGTTCTAGTTGTAAGAGGAGAGAAAGTACTTCTGAGGAACGACCTTCCTCAGGCTTCACTATAACAGAGGCAGCACAATACCAGGTTCATGAAGAAAATTATGCACCCTGAAAACCATGAACTTAGAAGAATGTCAGCAAAAGGCCAAGTCTTGAAAGATTCGTTACTATGCAAGTTCAGAAGCATGAGCTAAATCAAACTATCATTGCTCAACCCACAAGCACAGCAAATAAACTCAAGAGAGGATTTTGAAGCAGCAGGGAAAGAAGAGAAGAACACTCCTTTTAAAGTGGTTGGGACAAATCAGATGGTAATGTATGAGAACATAAGCATCAGTTCAGGATAAAGGAAAAATAGGCTTTATTACTCCCCTTGAGCAAACTGATGATGTAGGAGACCTAGTAAAAATGAATGTTTTCATCAGTAATGTGATGCACAGGCATCGTGAATAGCTGTGTGTCAGCACAGTCTGAATAGATAACTGCAATGGTTTTGTTTACTTCTCTGTTTGCCTAAAACTGTGAATATTGATCAAATTTCGCAAAATTAGGCAGAAAATTGTGACATCATGAGAACGTGACAAATAGGCACTTTCCACAAGTGCTGACACTACTAGATAATCTAAATTAAAATTTTTACCATGACTTTTGACTGTTATGTCATGTACCCATCTTGTCTAATCTTCATATTAATATGACACAGGCAGAAGAAGGTGTTTCTGTTTTCCCTACATGCAAGAAAGTTGACACACTACACAGCTAGAGGGGAACTTGCCTGGCTTTGTAGTATAGAAAGAAAATGTGCTCTGGAGCATCTGATAGGCACGAGTTAGGAACCAGTTTGCTCTTGACTGTGTCTGTGGAAACTGCAGAGGGAGGCTCCTCCTGTGTGTCAGCCCAAGCCCTGTGTCTGCTCTTCCCTGGAGGTTTGATTGTTGCCACGTCCATGGGTTGGCTTGGTCCTGGGAGCAAACCAGTGTTTGACCTGTTTGAAGTTTTTCTTGTTTGTTTTTTTTTTTCTGTTATTCTCAGATATTGCTGAGCATAATTTTTCTGATTTTAGGGGGCACTCAGGTGCCTCTTCCAGATTAATGGTAACTCACTGACCTCTTTACATTTTCCTTGTACTGTTTTAAAATTTTGTGGTGTTCCTCTGGCAGTTTGACACTCAAATGTCTCTATTGATTAGGGTGGACAGGGTCTTGCTCTAACTGAGAAAATCTCATCCACCAGATCAGTATCTTACTATAGATCAAAAGAAAAATAATGTTGGAAAGAATCACATCATAACTGACTGAATAAATAGCTGACAGCCATGAGTCAGTGTCTGCATTTCTTCCCCAACACAACACTACCTGGTAGACTGGCTCTGAATGGGTTTTGTCCCATAATTTCAGGTAATGATTAACTCCCAATGACTAAAATATCTCCAGGAGAGCTGATGAGACATTTCACAAAGTTACTCAAGTTCAAAAGTATATTCAAGCTTTCACTTTAGCTCTTTCATGCAGAAATACTTATTTTAACAGAAGCTATTTTAAAACTGCCTCATAAATATATGTTCAGCAGTACTGAGCATAGTTTTGGGCTAAAATGATTGTATTCCAGGAAAATGCACACACAGTACGTGCATGCAGTTTATTATTTATTCCATTTATAAAACAGAAGCTGTTTTAGTGCCACTAACAGTGCAATAATTTATGGGATGAAATATAACTGTACCAGATCACATTGTAGGATAAAAAACTAAAGGAATGAGCAGTGGGAAGAACAAAAACCAGAGGAAATCTGTGTGAGTAGGTTTGTCCTGAAGGAAAAGCTCGCACTGCAGGGTTTCATTCCTGAAGAGGGTGTGTTAAAGCATGCAAGATAATAAAGAGCAGCAGATGTCTTAAGAATTGGTGTTATGAGGAGTGTTGTAAGGAATTTAGCTTTTGAGAAGGAGGATTTTTCACACGAACTGGATGAGCCCTGTTGGAGCAAACGTGGCACTGATTTTCTGGAACCAAGATTGCTGTAATTGGTATCATTATAATATAACAAATCATGTGGCATGTTACAAAATAATAGATGTTAACAACATATACATATATATAAAAATATATATATATATATCTATATACATACACACACATCAGTATAATAAGTAAAGGAATTCTAAGAATTAGGAGAGGATGTTGGGGGACACTTGTAAGTAATTTTGGTGCCCGGTTCTGAAAAGCAAAGCATTGTGAATAACTTAGGGAGAAAGAAATAGCAGATGGGAGAAAAATGGACACTGACATGTCCATGTGTGGGAATGTGGTGTGTGTGGCCTGGCTGTTAGGAATAAAAGGGATGTGACACTTCAAAAATAATTTGCACATTGTCGTAGAAGATGAGAAGTTTGTGTACAAAAACTGCAAATGCAGGCTAGAGCTGCAGGATCCAAGGTGACCCCAAATCTTCCACAATTACTGAAGGATGGTGGATGGGTGATGTGTGACTGAAACTCACTTAAACTAATGTGTGGTCTTTGGAGAAAACTAGAAATAAAACCAGAGAGAGGTGGCCTGGGCAGAATGGAATCTGTCAAGCTAAAGCTCTTCTGAAAGGCCACTAAGGAGCAACATTTTCCAGAGAGGTCTAACTCAGATGACTGCAAGCATGAAAGAGAAGCTCCCAAGCATTGCCTCACCGCGGGAGATTTTAACTCGTCAGAAATAGAGTATAAAGCAAATGTCGCTGATAACAGTAGAGCCAGTTATTCCAGGGTGTAATAGCTGGCAGATTTCATCAGCAGGCAGTCACTGGGCTGCCATGATGCTATTCTAGGTGATCTTTGTTAGGTAGTGATGACATAGAGCAGCTGGTTGTAGAAAATAACCTAGCTAAAGTTATCCCAACTTGGTTAAATTGAAAATAAATGAAAGAATGAACAAGAATAGGCCTGTTGGCTTCTCAAAATTTGTCCTTGTGAAGTATTGTACCTAAAGAAATTAGTTAGTGATATGAATTGGATGAAGGCTCCAAACCTATTAAAATTTAATTTAAATAATAATTTTAAAATCTGTAATTTGTAGTGTAAGGAGACAATGAAAAGTGCTATCACCTTACCAAACCTTAAAAAAGAAATAAAAATATTAGGAGTTAGCAAAGAGAGTGAAAGCCCCCTCCATACCAGATCATCAGTGAAAATGGTATTTTGGGAACCTGGAAGCGGAGAGTGCAGTCAGATCTGTCAAGTTTGCAGACATACCATCTGTAACAATATTTGAAAAAGTGAAAGTTTCTCCTATCACACAAGTAAAAGGGAGTCTGGTAGGTGGCAAGTACTCTCTCTCTGGTAGAGTTTAAAGACTGTGTATGTACTGCCCAAGCCAAAAAAATGGTCTTTCTTTCTTTCTGTAAAGATGATGGTCCAGATCTTGGAGAAAAATGGAAGCATCTGTAGAAATAAAAGCTAAAATTTACAAACTTGAAAAATTTATCAACAAGGTGCAGTAGGCTCATAGTGAAGCAGTGGTTGTTATCCATCCGAAATTGCTCAAAGAAGAAAAAATAAATTTTCAGGTGAAGGATCAAGTTTTGCTTTATAGATCTCCCAAAACAAAGGAGAGAGAAAAGGCAGAGGAGAAAGTAACCTGACATCTAAATCTTCATTAACTAACCTTAGTAATCTGGAGATTTTGCATGCATTTTGTAAGAAATATTAAACAATTGTGTGAAGATAAAATATGGAAAAGATAAAATTTGGAAAGTTTTGAAGGAACAAGGACCTGGAGGTGTCAGGTAGAATTTAATAGTGCAAGTGCACTACACACCCAGACTGAGGTGGAATTTAATAGTGCAAGTGCTGTGTCACACCCAGACTGAGGTGGAAATGATTTCTGTTGTAAATTGTGGCAAGTTGGTTGGGAAAGAGAAAGACCAGAATGTCTTGGTCAGTCGTGGAAGGATCCTGAGAGAACTGAGGTGGAGCTATGGGAAAAGCCAAAATGATCCTCCTTAGATATCATGTAGGAGACTTAAAAAAGGGAGACCTGGGTACAAACACCATTGCAGGAGGCTCCCCTGGTCAGAGCTCCTCTGGGTCTGTCAGCCATAATTAAGAAAGTACATTGAAGGAAATGCAGAAAAGCAGTTCTGCACAAAACAAAGAATGAGGGATATACAATTGCTCTCTATAAATACATCAAGGGGAGGGGAAAGAAGGGCAGGGCAAATACTATGGAGGAAAGAAGCTATTTAAGTTGCCAGACAATGTTGTCATTAAAATAAATGGATATATATTGAAAGTTAGTCCATGCAGGCTGGAGCTGAGGCAGTTTCCAGCCATGAGAAGAGCAAAGTCACTGAAACAGTCTTCTAGTAAGAGTGACAGGGACAAACCACTGCAGGTGTGGGTATCACAGTAAAATGGAAGTTATTTGCTTGCAAATTGGATGATAGAATTCACGTAGCTCTTGCACAAAGGTGAGTAGAGCCACTTTCTCTTTGCCTCTCTGCCAGAGTCCAGCAGTCTGACCAGACTTAGGATGGATTTCCGTAAGTTTATTAAGACAGCTGTGTAAGGTGAAAGGACACACTTTCAGTATCTCAGATATGTATTATATATATAATATATATAAGATATATATATCTTATATATATTTCAGTATATATAAGAGCCTTTGCAGTGCTGTGCCCTCTCCTTTTTCTTACTGTGGCAATGGTATTTTTTGCAATTTCTGTTGATTTATTGGTTCCCATAGAAAGCATGACTCTTTGGCCTGTGTTATACTGACATACTACAAAATGTTAAGAATTAACTATTTTTAAAGATTGGTTTAAAATTTTGATAAATCTGTTAAGTGTCAAACTAGAGCACAACAAACATGAGATAAGAAGGGTGAGGTATGAGGGATCTAATATTATTGACAGCATTTACATGATTAATAATTTTGAACTCTTGGAAAACATTGTTAGAGAAAATCTGCTCTGCCTTATTCTTTTGGTATTACTCAGCAAAATACTTGGAATTGATTTTGTTTGATTTTATTTTTATTTAGAGGTGGCTCTATTTATATATTTCTAATTTTGCATGTGTTTATTAGGTATTTAATATTGGCAGTTCTGATGAGTACTTTAAGAATTGTAGAAGCAGCAATTATTCTGTATAATACTGTTTTTCCAATGTTCCTGTTTGCATGTGAGCAGACACTGTTGGTTTAAATTTCCCTACTGCTTCCAGAAGAAACACATAAGAATAAGGCAAGATTTATAAAGTACAGTAATAATTTACACTGATAAAGATATTACAAATGACTCCTGACACTTCAGAAGCTTGTAACCAAGCTTGTAACGAAGACAATGGAAGTAATGTTCTGTTTAATGTGAGAGATGGAATTTGAAAAAAGGATGCAAAAAAATTAAAATTCTAATAGAAGTGAATACACAGTTTTACAAAGATGTGAATATCCCCGAAGGTTTTTATATAAGTCACAAAGCAAAATATTGTTAAAAGGTAATAGGACTCTCAGTATCACCTTTTTCTCACGTGAGTTTGAGTGCTCATTTTCCTCCTCCAGAGGAGCATAGTAGCCATAAGATGGCAGCACTCTGCAGAAAAGGCTTCTGAAACCATAAATTCTGCTCTTTTCCCAAAAGAGCCGGCAGCGCTGGCGAGGACGCGTGGCCTGAGCGCTGGGGGTCTGTGAATGGAACCGAACTGGCCCAGCCCAGAACAGCTCCAGGAGGCTCCAGAAATGGAGCTGCTTTCATGCAGTACCTGAGCCCACTTTCACAGTATTTAGCTGCTGCTTGGCTAGGATAAGCATTCTTATCTGTTTTGGTTATTCTAAAATAACCTTATTCAAACTCTGTTTAACAAAGCACTACACCTCTGTCTAAGCACAGGAAGGTCAGCTATAAAATTATTTTCTGTGAGTAAAACCAGAGCAGAATCACTTTTTTCAAGTGATTTAATCTCAGCTCCATAGTTTAGAATTTACATATAGGTGGTCAGGCCTGAAGTCACTGAGTTTACCCAACCTTACAGTCTTTTCCAAAAGCAAGCCTGGCCTGCTGCAGGGCTGGGATGCAAGGTTGCCTTCCCTTGGTGCTGTTGCAACAGCAAAGCCATCACCTTGTCCCTTCTGTGATGGGGCCTGCAGGTCTGGTTTGAATTTAGCATTTATCTGAACAAAGCAGGTTATGAAAAGCTCTTCAGCTAAAGTGCAGGGGTCTGAGGAGCTGTGGAGCTCAGTGCAGTTCCCATCCCCAGCTTGATCACCCACCTGCACTGATCTTGCTCTGCTGTCTCTGCCCCACATTCTTATAGTGCAGGGAGAGCAAGGGGTGCCATGAAACCAAGAAAAGCAAACACAAACCAAGTGAGATTTGATGGATGTGTGGAAGTCCCTGGCATAACTTGAGTGTCGTGGGCTGGTTGGCAGCCCCACTCCCTTTTCCTACAAGTTCCACCTGAGCCCTTCTGCAGTTCAGAGGTCTGATTATTTCTCTTGGAGTGTGAGAGTGTTTTCAAATCTGAAAAGCAAACAAATCTTTCACTTTGCTCACCCATGCCAAAAAACCTGAGAACAAAGGTTTCCTCACGCCCTTGGCTGGAGGCAGCCAGGTCAGAGCTGTGGGCAAGGTGAGTACAAGTAGAAAACACCCTGAGTTTCCTGCCTGCTGCTCACTGTACAGTTGGAGAGCAGTCCCTCCTCCCTCCTCTGCCCCTCTGCTTGTTCAGAGGCAGGTTGTTGACTTCCTTCCCTGCCCTCCTCTAACAGCAGCACACTGCTCTGGAAACAAGAGGAGACCAGAGCATGAATCACAACCTGAGTCACCAATTCCCAACACCTTGTTTTGCTCAGAGCTGGAAGGGAAAATTCCCCTCCTCTGTGTGATTCTCCATCTCCTGTGACCCTCCAGAAGAGGCTACACCCCCCCTCTTCTTCCAAAGCTGCACTCCATCATGTGTAGCCATGCCTGCAAACAGCACCTGGAGGGCAGGAGAGACCCTGTCTCTCTGGGCTCTGGGGAAGTGTTTTGGTCATAGGCCCCTACTGGGATATGATATTAGCACACCCCAAAACACAGGAGCTGGAATGAAGCAGCTCCATCACTGTATGTTCAGATCTTTGCTTTCAGCCAGCTCCAGGTCATTCATACAGGACTCAAATGCTTACAGCAGTTTCTTTGAATGGATGTCATTTTCTGTTGGAGCAATACCCATGTCCCACCATGATGATTAATAAAGAAAGAGAGAGCAGATGTATCAACTAAAAAACCAGAAGGAGCAAAATAATTAAAGAAGCAAAAGTTTCTGATTTTGCTGATTTGTTACTTTCACCTTCACTGTGAATTTCCCCTTTAAATACAACTGTTTGTTAGGGATTGTTGCTTCCTCTTGAAATGTTTTGCCAGCTCTCCCTAAAGCACTGTCAGATCTGTACTGCAGCAGAGACAGACACAGGACAGTCCTTGCAGCATCTGTGCAGTACTTGTGTGTGGTTTCTGTCTGTGCTGGACTGGCCTGTGGGCAGAACTCTCACACCACTGTGTGGATACTCCTTAAAGATGAATCAAAGTTTCAAGCTTAGAAACTTTTTCCAGCCTTCATTGTTTAGCTAAGTGACAGGCATCCTCTGAAACACCTGCCATTGCTGTTCTTTGGAACTGGGTCTGTCAGGCTGCTGGGGCATATATTTCTGTGCAGACTCTCCAAAGAAAATGCTTTCCATTTCTGCTGGCCCAAGAGTATGGAAGCACTTGACCATGCAGCTATGGAACATATGTCTTCTTTGGGAGAGAAGTGTTTTAACCTGTAGACTTTTGTAGAATCTTCACTTACTACCTTTCAGGTTAAAAAGTTTGACTTTTTAAAGTCTACTTTGATTCCCTGCTAGAGATTGTCAGGAGCTTTGAGGATTGGATTGGGAAGCCAACCAGACAGAGAATAAAGCCACCAGATGATTCAGGTACAAAGCAACCTGCCTCTGACCTAAGGAGTGCAGCCCTTTGCCTCTCCCAGGTGCATTGATGAGTAAGAAAAGGGTGGAGAGAAGGGAGACTCTACCTCACAAACTTGAGAAAGCTTTTCTCAAGCACAGGAGGTGCCTCCCTGCACCTTTGTAAATATTGAGAATCATCTCAGCTGAGGGACATTCAGACTTTAAATTGTTCCATGCTTTTCCAGGCTTTCAGGGTGTGAGTGGGCATGACTAGGTCACTGGGAATCAAGGGCTGGCTTGTGTGTGAAGCTGAGAGGGCAGGGCTATATTTGTGCCAGGAATGGAGGGAAGACTTGCATTGTTCAGCACTGCCTACACTGAACGATAAACAGCTGTTTTCCCTTCGGATGTGTCATTTAAAAACTGTCACTCTGATTTAATAGAGACCAGAATTTGCTCTGAAATTATATAGTGGCTGATGGAAACAATCATAATTGTGTTCTTTCTGTGCTATAAACTTCCTTTTTGTTGTATTTGTCTCATTGAATCAATGTCTTTACTTTGGGCAGGTGATGTGAGACTATGTTAAAAACCTTATGAAGACCGGGAACCCTGTTGTTAAATCAAGTAATGACCCCAAAGCATTTTACACATGCTTCCCACATCAGCATGGCTACTCCAGACTGAGATTCTACTCTTCTAGTGATAATTAAAACAAACAAAGCATTGATCTAGTAGAGGAACTTCCTGGTCAACTTACCTTTCATTTTCATAGATGTTGTTTCAAAACAAGACTCATGTCTGGGTATTCTTCCCTTGCCCAAGGTTTACTCTTGGTGTACACTGTCTCTCTTTCAGGACATCTCTTAGACCCCTGCTCTCAATTTTTTTTCCTTGTCTGTTTTTGTTGTTGCTTATTCTGCTACTTTCTTTTCCTTCTCTGCTCTCTCCAGACAATCCAGGGAGATCTAATACATCTCTTAATAATCTAATAGATTCCTAATAATTTGCAATAACTTAGCTATTTTCTTCAGGAAAGGCTTAATTCAGCTAGTCTATGGCAGCCACCTCACTCAGAGGCAGGCACTTAGCCGCCAGCCATGCCATTCTTGTCAAGACCTATATAAAATATTACCTCACAAGCAAGTGGGGAACTGATAATATCAAATAGAATTTGTAAGTTTTATGTAGGCTGCATTACTAATTCTCTCTGTACTTCAAAGTTTGATATCTTGAATCCAAGAATAAGTGTTTGCTAATTGCCAGCTGTTCAGCTGGCTGGTCCTTAGTTTGAGACACTGCTGGTGGCTGGAGCACTGCCACCAAGCCCTGTGCTTTGAAATGTTGCTGTTACCAGGGGTCAGCAGCCGTGAGAGCTACAAGGTGACCTTCTACACTGAAAGAGAAAGCACTGGGTGTTGGGGGGCTGCAAGGCTGTAGACAGAGTAACAGTCTTAAAGGACACATACACAAATGTCAGTCAGACCCAGGGAAGTAGGATATTTGAGTGGCATATTACAGGAGGATGTTTTTCTTAGCGAGAGCAAACACTTTTGGTTGATTCCACTTCTTTTTGACCTTATGTAATAACAGAGTGTTCTCCCAGAGTTGTGTCTTCACAAACTGAGGGAACATAATCTAATCAGTGCTTTTTTCATGCCACAGAAAATTGCTGTAGCTGAGCAAGTCCTTTACAAAGGGCACTCTGAGGCATAGAGAGCAGTTGAAGGAGATTTAGGAATGTTGTTGTAAATAGAAATGTTAAGATACGGTTCCACAACAGCCTAAACTGGGCTAAATTTGGCCTAACGTATTCTCACCTTTCCTGCCAGCTCTGGCTTGAACTCTGGACCGGGCAGCCACAGGGCTTAAGGGACAAAACCAGATGGAAACCAGCCCTCCACCTTCCCCACAGAAGGTGATTGGGTTTTGGTTGGATCCGTTTGAGACGCGGCGTGCTTGGACACGAGCGATGAGTGGTGAGAGCGAAGGGGTGGGAACGCCAGGGCAGAGCAAAGGTAGTCCTGATGTAATCCAGTGTTGCTATTGAAACTACCCTAGTCTGTGTAAACACTAGTAAAATTGGATGGGCCTGGGAATATTTCCAGGCACTAGAATGAGATTGTCTATGCTATTAGACTGCTAAAATGCTCCCTGGCATGAATTTGACCTCTTCCAATCAACACTCACTGCAAACAGTTTCTGGGCACAATTTGGTTGCTAGAATGGTCCCAATAGGTACTTTGCAATCATAAACTCAGGTTTTTCTGTGCCAGTTGGCCTCAATGCCCAGGAATGTTTCAGGCATGTTGAATTTAACTAATACAGACCCATCCCTATTTTGACTATTGCAAATACTTATGAAAAGACAGGACTCGTCTTGAAAATTTCTTTTTAAACAGACAATAGCAGAGCATAAAAGACGGGAAGACATAAAATCTGGAAATAAGAAATTTTATTTCCTTTTAATAAGGTGGTAGGAAATACATATTTTGCATTCATTTCAGGCTGGGAAGGTGGAGGAGAGATAGCAATAACTTGTTATGCAGTTTTTTCTGTGCTGCAGAATGTTCGGCCATTTATTAGGCAGAGTTAAGGCTGACATGATTCTTTTTTCAAGTCAGTTGCTGTACTGGGAATAAAATGATTCCTCCTTCTGTATAGTAAAGAAAAATCTACAACTGCAGCAATTCCCTTTCAGTTTGGAATATTAATAAAATCAATGTGCTTGGTATCTTGAAGTACTGAAGCAAAATCCTCAGTTTTAATCTGTGATTAGTTTGGGATTTTTTCCTTCACATTTGCCTTTATGAGTTTCCCTCCACATCAGGAAATCTGAAAACCTGGGATTTTTTCTTTTCTCCAGGTATACTCACTTGGCAATCTTAATGATCCTTCTCCCCTCGGGGCACAATTAAAGGTGTTTTTTGAAGGAGCTTTAGAAGGGTTGTTGCACAGCGCAAACACTGTCTCTGGGCTGGGTCGCTCTAGGACCCAGAGTGACTGGACTGACAGAAACCTTTACCTGAATGAATTTTCCCCGTATGCCTTATAAGGAGTCCAGGAAAACAAGGAAGTGATAACCACGTTCACGTTAATGTGTGCACAGCTTGTCCTCTCTACCTGCCCAGGTAGCCCTTGTTTTCACTTTTGTTCATGGTCCGTCCCGCTGGGGTTGAAGTTTCCTCGGATCCGGTGTACGTGACATCTGAAAACATACCCTCCAGGAATGCACGGTTTTTACGACATTCTACATTTATGCAGACGATAATTAACAAGCTATTATTTTTTTGTCGTGCAGCCAGCACTGAAAGCGAATGGGGATTGAATTGCTTTGCCTCTGTTTCCTATTTCTGCAAAGAAATAACTATGTGCAAGGTAAGGCTCAGGGGCAGGGAGATCCATTTCAAAACCATTTTGCATTGTTTCTTGCTTGAAGTTGACATGAAATAGCTTTCTGCCTTCTGTATTTAATCTTTCCTTTCTATTTAATGACCTTTCTTTGACAGACTGCTGTAGGGCTGCACTGCCATTTCATCTACAATTTGGTGCACTGCCATTTCGTCTACAATTTGGTGGTCATTACACATCACCAGAGGTTTGAAAGAGACCGACATTCGAGCAATTTTGTTTTCACTAATCACAGTTTGAACTGCTAAGAATCTTTCATATTATAACATATGGCTGAGTGTTTCTCTGCTAGTTACACAAAGGATAAAAATTGTATCGAGTATCTACAGAGCGGAGTGAAGCAATATTAAGCATACAGAGTGAGCATAAATCTGTTCTTTTAATATCCCTGCCTATGTGGGAAATGACTTACCTACACCATAGCAGAAACACATGTAACACTCTATCAGGTGCACTGGAAGGAACAAGTTAACGTGTTCTAAGTGAATGCCACCCATAAAGCACGCAAAAGGGAGGTATGTTAATTGCCAGCAATTCTGAGGTTTTAATCTTTATTGGAGAGTTAATCTTTTACCAATAGAACTACTGTTAAGAAGAAATTTTATCAGCAATCCTAAATATGGCTAAATATGTGCATTTTTCACCACCCACATTCTCTAAATGACAAGCTTCTTCATAAATTGAATGATTCAGCATAATATTAACAGCCTTTTATCTTCTTGGGTTTAAATTCAGGGACCTGTTCTCAGGAAAGCACAGTGACTTGTGAAGATTGTTTGCTTTCTGGACCACACTGCGCTTGGTGTTTGCAAGAGGTAGAGTGATAAAAAAAAAATTTCAAAGTAAGACTTGAAGTCTTTGTAGTCACTCTGAGTGATGATGAAGTATTGACTTAATTGGGTCAGCCCAGGGTTTTGTAATGCATGCAGCGCTTAGCGAAGCCTTCCTGGGGAGCAGAAGTGGAATTTAATCTACTCTACATGATCTGCTATTCATAGTATGGTTGTTAGGATGTTTGTTTGTTTGTCTGTTTGTTTTCTTGTTTGAAAAAACCACGAAAACATCAACCTTCCAAATCTAAGGCAGAAGTAGGGGGGTCTCAGGTCATCAGCTTGAGGGCTGGCTCACCCCCAGCACTGATGGTGAAGCACCAGACACAAAGTCAGAAGCCAGACTGTGTCTTACAGATTATGTGCCAAGCCAGACAGTGTAAACAGAAGGTTTGCAGGTTTCAACAGAGTAAAAGTTTGCAGACAAAAAACTTCCATCTAGAAATTATTAATCTGTGGTTGATTTTAAGTATGACAATAATCTTGACTTTATAATTCGTATGATATAGATGTGTTTTGGCTAAAACATTGGACTTAAAAAATATATCTGGATTTGTTTCCTATACCTTTGTTTCAGATTTTCAGTGCAGCCCTGGGGAAGTGACTTCACATTTCTGCTTTTAAAACTTTCTCCTATAAATGGTGCTAAATAATATCTCCCCACTTCACAGTAAATATTCTAGCTCTTAGTTCATTAGTGTCAACAAGATAGTCAGCTATTGCAACAAAAACTTGACAGTAATACTAGAGAAATAAAGTCTTTTTCATTTCAGTTTCTGGATTGCACCTTTGCTACGAACAGTTTTTGTTGGCTTTGGGTACAGCAATATGACACAGCATTGGACTAAAATACTCTTTATGAAATAGCTCAGAAGGAAAAAACTGCATGTTTTCAAAAATTTCTAAAAAGATGTCTTTTGCCATTTGCGAAATATATTACCATGGAGGTAAAAAAGACCCCACATCAGTGTGTTTGCAGTAGTTTTTACATCTGTACTATAAAACAGGATTTTGTTGAAATTGGATCACAAAATTTTGACTACTGCCATGTATTTTCAGGGAAAAAAGAGCCCAATATAATTTATTGATTTAAAAAACCCCAAAACCAAACCAAATAAAACTGCAGAACTATTGAAAACTTCCCTGTAGTAAACATGATTTTTCTTCTTTGTTCATAAGCTCATTTCTTTGTTAAAAAACAGCACATCAAGCGTGCAAAAGGCATAGGAGCTTTAGTGTCAGAGCAAACAAAAGCACCTCCAAGGAAACTCTTTTCTGTAGGATAAGAACACACTTTGTAATTGTATTATTTGAAATATGAGGTTGTCTCTTCGCACATTTTGAAAAGTTACAAACTGTGTAACTGAAGGAGATGATATGGATCTCCCTGTGAAAGGTTTATAATGGTACATGTAATTTGTGTGTGCTGTATTCAAGAAGCAGTGGGTGAGAGTTTTGCCTGAGCAAAGGCATCGGGTTCAGTCTGGAGAATAATAAACCACTGTTCCCAGCAGGTGCCTCAACACTTCCACCAAAATATATAAGATCCCTGACAATTTTCAGGCATGAAGGGTGATATTTTGGTAGAAAAAATGGTCATAGTTCTGTTTTTAGTAGGTTTAAAGTAAATTTGTTTTGTTTTGCATGGAAAGTTTTTCAGTGACTGAATGAGAATATTTGTGGCTTAATGGCTGATCCGTGGGTTGCTTCCCCAGACCTAGGAGAAAAGAGCAGATGCATGGTATGGGCCCATGAATCTCTGCCAGGAACTGAATGTTTCAGAGCTGATTCTGCCAGGCATTGCCCAGGCTTTGTTCAAAAGGGCTTGCAGGCCAGAGCAGTTTCCAGGACACACCTGACTGATTTTGAAAATCTTAACTATAGACATAGCTCTGGGAAATGGTAATAAGGCACTGAAGCCTCTTTGTAAAAGTACCCATTAACTTCACCACCATGTGGGGTTAGTGCCCACCCTGTAGCAGTGCTGTGGAAAGGAATGCATATCAATGCTCTGAATTGAGTAATGACAATAAACTGGGAGATATCCAATTGATATCTGTAGGCTTTTGATTTCCTCTGGCTGGTAGAAGGTCAAGGAGGATGCTGGGCCAAATTTAGGTGTGGGGATGCTGAGAGCACCACTGGTACTGAGGAACAGTGTGGTCACTGCTGGGCACCAGGCAGAGGAACAAGGACTTGATGCCTGCTTCAGTGAACAGGTTAAATGAGAACTGAGGAGAAAGTGTAGGTCAAAAAAAAAGAACCAGTAAACACTGGGTACCCACAATCTGTTTGCCACACGTTGTCCAGGAGTTTATTATCAGCACGACCTCTTCTTTTATTGAGTGACGTGCTTCAATCAGCAGTTCTAAACTGTATAGGAAAGACTGATGAATTTGTGGCATAATCCTGTGATAGAAAAACCAGTGGCTCAGAGGGGCTTTGTGTTATCATTCCCGGTACTGTGAGAAGCCAAATGCAGTGAGTGGCACAATTCCCATTCCCCAACAATAGAGCAGTTTCTCCCAGGATAACAAGTGGGTGTAAGTTACATTAATTATACACCTGTGTGACATGACCCATGAAGGGCAAATTTGGGTTTCTGTGCCACCTATATCTAGTTCTGCACTAGTTTGCACAAACTTGCACCTTTGTTTCCATTCCCTGAGTTGGACTGACCTTTTGTGGGGCAGGTGCTGGTGGCTAGTCAGTAAAAACATTTAACTCATCCCTTCCTTCTCCTGTTTGCGTTAGAATTACACAGACTCGTCTGGAATTCATGGGAGGTGTGATACCCTGGAAAATCTTTTGTCCAAAGGATGCCAGCTGAATTTGATTGAGTTTCCCATGTCAGAAGTAGAAATTCACAGAAATGATCCCCTAACTGCATCATCCCAGAAGAGCAGTTCTGATGTCACACAGATTTCTCCCCAGAAATTAACTCTGAGGCTGAGACCAGGTAAGTCAGAGATCATAGGTTTATTTCAGACAGTGTGATAAACTGAATCTTCTTGGGTTGAACAAGCTCAAAAATATCTTGACAGAATAAAGATGAAAACCTGTGTTGAGTCCAAAATTATCTGTTGACTCATCATACGAAAACTAGGTTCAGCTGCGTTCAGAATATTTTCAGAAGTGCTGGGTACATCATGAAAAAAAGGATATATATTTTTAGTTCCTCTCTTCTCTTGCCAGTGAGGCGGCAGGGAGAGAATGAAAGCCCCTGGCTCCTCCCCAGCTGAGCTCCCGTGCCTCTCCCCTGCTGGTCTGGCAGAGTATCTCAGAGGCAACATAAAATCTTGCTTTGAGGATTTACAGGATACCAGTGGCATTTATGGTAGCATTCCAGGTTAGAGACATTCAGTTAGTTCAGATCATAGTGCTGGAACTGAAAATAAAATCTCTGTGTACACTTTGACTTTGTTTAAACTTTTAAAGGATATGATAGGACCCCAAAGTGCTACCTCTAGTTTTAATTAGCTTTGTATCTAAATTTTCTAAAGCTGCATATTTCTGAAGAGATGTTTTCATACTTTTTCAAACTGTAGCAATCAGTTTTAATTCTGTGGCTATGGCATTACTGAAGAACTGTTTAAAAAACCCCAAACATTAGAACTACTTTTAATTTTTCAGACCCTTATTTGAGATTTTTTTGTTGACAGACAATCCTTGAAATATTTTTGTTAATGATACTGGTGATTTAAAAGACCAGATAATTGTCACCATACTGAAGTTTATGAAGAAATTGGCATTGCTCACGTTTTCTGCACAGAAGTGCTGATATGTATCCCACTTTCCCTTGACCTTAATAGGACATGAGGAAACAATACAGATCAAGGTTCGCCAGACTGAAGATTATCCAATTGATCTCTACTACCTCATGGATCTTTCAGCTTCCATGGATGATGATCTGAATACAATCAAAGAACTGGGTTCAACTCTTTCCAAAGAGATGTCAAAACTGACAAGCAACTTTAGACTGGGGTTTGGATCTTTTGTTGAAAAACCAGTCTCACCATTTATCAAAACTACAGCTGCAGAAATAAACAACCCTTGCAGGTAGGCAGGGAAAGTCCCAACATCTGTTTGCATGCCAACACTGTTATAATCTTTAGGCTAAAATTAATTTCAGCAGCTTCACTGGAAACTCTCCCCTCCTCCAGTTGTAAATGAGTCAGTTTGTGGAACAAGATTTCGTTCTTTTAGTTTCACCTTCTGATCATCCTTCTGTTGAGTCTTAAGTTATTAGGATAGAGGAGTCTGGGGGTGAGTCTGCTTTTTAGCTTTGCTGCTATTGCTTTTTAGCTTTTGCTTTGCTTTTATGAAATATTCTAAGGAGTTGCAAACTCAAACCCAACATGGAATACCAGTTTCATTTAGCCATCAACGCCGTTCTCCTGCTTTTTTTCCCCCCCTTAAGGTCTAGCAATCTCCCCAGCCCCTGGCTGGCCTAGCCCTCAGCTAACCTGTGTAGGGGAGAAGCTGGGTTCTGCAACCTGCCTGAAGCAGGACTGCAGCACCTTGGTGGTTGTCTCTGACTGCAATTAAGGAGCTACAGATCCCAATATTCTTCCAAATATGAGATCAAGGCACAGCAGGAGGCATGGCAAGGGCTGCAGGTTGGTAACTGGCTGAATTACTCTGCTCTAGGAGGCATTTCCCAGCCTTCATGCAGATTTTTTCCACTGCCCAAGAACAGAACGCTCTTTAATTATCTTAGGTCTTTCACTAATTCTTCTCAGGCAGAGACAAGAGACAGAAGACCAAAACTAATTCAGGCAGCCCACTGAAGCAGCCATTCCAGTGATTTTTCACTCTCTATTATCCATAAGCTGTCTCACTTTCCTTGCAGAAGTGTACCCTACGAGTGCTTACCCACCTTTGGATATAAAAATGTTTTGCCACTAACAAATGATGCTGAAAAATTCAATGAAATTGTGAAAGGACAGCGAATTTCTGCTAATATAGACACTCCAGAGGGAGGATTTGATGCAATTATGCAGGCAGCTGTTTGCAAGGTAATTGAAACTTCTAGGTATAACATTATTCCATATATTATCTCTTCTAGTATTATATGCTGGTATTTCAAAGTGACAGATTACTTTTTCAAAAATTTTCAACACAAACCAAGAGCCTCATTAAATTTGTGTGAAAATACTTTTGGCTGTACAAGTAAAACATGCATATTGCAATATTTTAGTCTAAGTTTCCTTTTAATTGCCAGGGATAAATAAGCCCAAATATCAGTATAATTACTGTGTGTGTTTTTCTGTTTAGATATTTTTTATTAACTATGTTTAGAGTAGTAAGCAGATTGACATGAACATGGCCAAGCCATGTTATTAAACACAGGGATGGGGAAATAAAATGTTAGCCAAAGACAATAGAATGAACATTATCTCTCAGGAGATGTGTTGCCTTTGATACTTCCTTGAGAATGATGATATTCATTCATTTTGAGATGCCATTCTCCAAATATTTTGCTGTTTTCCTATGTTTTTCCTTTTGCTGTTGTGATGCAATATAGCTTCCTAAACTGATGTGTTTTAAATGACAGGAAAAAATTGGCTGGAGGAATGATTCTCTACATTTGCTGGTGTTTGTGAGTGATGCTGATTCCCATTTTGGGATGGACAGTAAACTGGCAGGGATTGTTATTCCTAATGATGGGAACTGTCATTTGGACCACAATAATGAATATTCCATGTCAACTGTTCAGGTAATTATCTACAAATTTTGTACACTCTCACATTCTGGAAATTTAAAGATTAACCAACTTAGAATATCAGTGTATTACACTTTTATCACTGAAAAGTGTAAAAGCTAGGGAATCCAGAAATTTCATGTAATCTATTTTATTTGTAACTGCTTGTTTCAACAAAGAGAGAACAGTGTGTTTGTATGGAATCAGGATAGATTATAACTAGAAAAGAAAAAAGAAAAAATATTATTTCTACAACAGAAACATCCATGGAATTAGACTAACTAGTGTTTCCTTCTGCAGAGAAGGCAAGATTTGAATTAATTATGTTTCCTGAACGGGTGTGAATGCAGGACCAGTTCAGGAATTTGCAGGACAGTGTTCCTGTATGAGAACTTACCAGTTTAAGATTCAGTGTTCAAAAATACGGAATATCTACACTATGGTGTTCATTGTAGGACAAATACCGTTGCTCTGGTGCAGTGTAGTTCTTTGGATTAAATGTGCATGTACAACACAGATGCTACTGAGCCAAAGCTCCCACTATGGAATCTGGCTCTGTACTTTTTACAGAGGGGTTTCTTTAAAAACAACATGAGGAAATTATATGCACTATTTTTTATTTTGTGTATGTGTATTCCTAATTAAAGTTTATACTACACAGAGAAGTAAGTGTTCATTATGATCAGTTGAATGTGTCTTTCATGGGAGACAGGAACTGAAAGCACATGAGAAACAGATTAATGTGCATCTCTTTTGTTTGTTTGCAGGAGTATCCAACAATTGGACAATTAATTGAAAAACTTGTGCAAAACAATGTTCTATTAATTTTTGCTGTTACAAATGAGCAAGTTCACATATATGAGGTGAGCAAACTAAAATGTTCAGTTTGGCAGTGTTTGTTTAAAGTTCACATTTTTTCACAGTTGATACAGTAATTCTAGGACTAAGGACTGAATTCTACAAGATATTTCTATGATAAAAATAACTAGGGAATTGTATATCAGAGCTTTTCTGCTTAAGTGCTTCTTCATGTATTGATTTTAGTGTTCTAAGGTAACTTTTTAATCAGATTTCAAGTTGAATCACACTAATCCTTTAAGTCAAGGATTGACAAACTATGCATGGCTAAACTGGTCAGTATCATCATTAGGATTAGCCTTTTGTATTTTATGAGGCTAGGGGAGAGCTGAACCTATGTAGGGTGTGGAAACAGGAAAATAAATACTGCTGTGTGTCCATCTCTGTGATGCCAATTTGTAACATGAATGTAAATCACCAGTATCTATGCTTAAGAATATAAAAAGAACAAAGCAAGACAATGAAAGTTATTCTTGTGGTAAGGTCCCTGCTCAGGTAGCCTGGAGTGGTGGCAGGGGACTCTAAACTCTAAAAGTTTTGGTGTTTCACTTCTCTTGAAAAGCTTCAGTGGTGGAGATTCTGTAGTCTCCCTCAAAAAACCCTTCCATTTATCCTTTGAGGTGGAAAGATTCTCCCCAAATATCTTATCTCAAATCTACTTGAACTCAGCTTCTAATTACATCAGCTACCAATGATGACTGTGGCTATTTATAATTGAGTTCTCAGGGACAAGCTTACCTTAAAATTACTGTGAGGACTTAAAAAGCAGCTCTTTAAATAGACTTGATAGATTCCATTAGTCTTAAGCGCAGTGTTCAGACTGTCAAATATATATTTTGTATTTCTAGCTCTGCATAATCCCCAACAATTTAGCCAAAAATAATTCAGTCATGTAATATTTTTGATCCTCTTCTACTGAATTTTCAGTTTATCCGCTTACATGTGTATTATTATCTAACACAAATCTTAGGGGTGGCACAAGCACAGAACACCTATGTTTGTAACAGAGCTGGTGTTGCTCTTGAACCTTCCATGCTAAAAAAACTACAGCACAGTAACCTCAAAAGATTATTTAGATCTGATGCAAGAGAAGAGAGAAAATTCTTTACATTGAGCCCTCATAATTGGAGGATTTTTTTTTAAAAAAAAGGTATTTTATAATACATTCATCTATGTCTAACATCTAGCATCATTAGTCTCAGCTGAGTCTTGCCCAAGCATCAGGGGATGTTTTCATTCTATAAAAGCTATACACTCAAAAAGCATCTGTGAATATGGCAATAATAATTATATTTTAACAAAGCCTAGTTTGGTACAAAAGAAAACACCGGTCTTTAGGCTTTCATGAAGTAGTTGCTACTATTGCTGATATTATATTATTTGTTTTCAAGGAAAATTCTTTAAAAATGTATTCAAACTTAGATAAGGAAAAGATTCCATCTTTAGTCCTGACTAAGCAGCATTTCTTTCAAAACAAAAATTACTCTTTTTTTGGATGAATTATTTCATTTTATATCACAGGAGAAATAGGTTGAAAATCAGGGTTTCAGGCTGTATTGCACTGGTGAAAATTGAACTAAAAATACTCTATTCTCCACACTCATACAGAATTTCAAATTATTTTTATATATTTGGTGTGGCACACTATTTATGATGAAAATTCTTCTATCATTTACATTGCTAAAATATAGCCATAACCTCACTGAGGTCAAATATATAATTGCCAAATTTCTTTTAAATTAATCAGGGTATCCCTATGAAATGGCAGTTCACCTTTTAATGGAAATTTGCCAAAGGACTAAATTCCATCATATCCTTTGGATGTTTACCAATAGCACCCCAAAAGCATCTGTCTGCCTCACCTTGGCAATGGTTGAACAGAAATATTTGCTAAGGCGTGAGGTTTAACCAAAGGACTGGAGACACACACTCGGCCTGGGCTTGAAATACCATCCTTGTATCACCATGCAGAAAATTTTTGTTCCCAGAGGAGAGATCAACCAAAGTGTTCAGAGCAGCATATCCCCGCTGTTTGTTTTGCATACCACAGATTAAAGGGGGCTGTATTTTAAATTCCAGGTTTGTAACCTTTTCTCTCAGAAGGTGCACATGTACCAAAAACAGAGTTTCAATATTCCAAGAATACTTGAGAGGGCACTAATCACAGGAGGAGTCAGGAATGCAAAATTGCCAGCTGTAACATAAAATGCAGTTAATCCCACTGATTTACAATAGCACTAGAAATCTAATGAATGATAACTATTCCATACATAATACCTAAAATAATCACAGAGCTTTTGGAGATATGAAGGTTAAGAAGGATATAAGAGTATCAAGTTACCCATGTTTATTAATAGTTCTCTGGATATTTTCCTTTTATTTAAAATAACAGCATTGATATGATAATGTGTAAAAGAAAACTAGTGCTACAATGCTTTTTTTTAAAGATGAGCACATTGTTTCCAAAGGCATGGTTTAAAGCAAGGTAAGTTCACATAGTTAACAATCAGGCAAGGGAAATTTTAATTCATGGTATTTAAAATCTAGCTGTCAGATATCATGTTAGTGTCACAGTGCAATTTAATGCAAAAAGAAAAGAGAACTTTTCACTGAAATAAATTGCTAAATTAGCACTGTATTATTCACAGAAATTCAACAAAAAATCCATCAGAGGCACAGAGCACTGAGATACGCGTGCAAAGATAAAAAAGTGACTGCAGCTGCTGAGTGTAGGGTCCAAGACTCTTGAGCTGTGCAACAACAGTACAGCAGCTGAATCTGTTTCTGGGTATTTTTAATTAAGAGAAATACAACTGTTGATATAACACATCTTCCCTCTAAATTTGGAAAAATTAGAGCTTGAAGGATACTATAGCATCAAACTTCCAATCACATAGAGGTGATTTAACAATATATGTTCAATGAATTTTAAATTCATTGAACTAGCTGAAACAAGCTCTTCTCCATCTGACTTTTTAATTAATACACATGCAATGGAGACTGCAAGAGTTCTTGAAAATGTTACTGTTATTTATTTCACTTGGCTTCAATCTACTTGGTTTTGTTGTCAGCTCCTTCATTTTTGTTTTTGCTTTTTTTGTTTGTTTGTTTTGTTGGGGTTGCTTTTGTTTGTTTGGTGTTTTTTGGTTTTGGGGTTTTGGGGTTTTTTTTTGGTTTTTTCTTTCTTTGTGTTTGGGGTTTTTTTAGATGTAGCTCCTTCTCACCTAGACTTTTGTTGTGCTTTAAATTAATTTTTCATATTTCCAGAATTATGCAAAGCTTATTCCTGGAGCTACTGTTGGACGACTACAGAAGGATTCTGGAAATATTCTCCAGCTGATCATTGCTGCATATCAGGTAAGATGGGTACAATGCCGCTTCTTCCTTCATATTTACATATTCAACTTTGGTTTGCAGTTTGGTAAAAAGATGTGTCTTTGATTCCTTTTATGAACTGATTCCTTTTATGAAACTGAATGATTACGACATTTTTTAATGTTAGGTGCTGACCTTAACAGGAAAAGTGCTCACTCTGAGGATTAAGTAAGCACAGAAACAAAATTCCTATAACCTTCTGTCAATCCTTAGTTCTGCTGGAATGCTGAATTTATATAATTGTGTCATCTGCATTGCCTTTTTCGTATTCCTGTATTTTACACCTACTCTTAATGCTTCTTTAATATTCAGGTCTCTCAGTTCCACATCTCAACAAGGACTCAAGTCTCTCTGTTGGCAGCTGCCACCAGAGCAGACAAACAATTGCTTTGCAGGAATATCTGAGGGGAAAAACACTATTCTGTGCTTAATGCTCTTCTCTGCTTTAGCAATTTGATGCTGCCTCTGTGAGGCTGTTCTGAGATTTTCAAAAAGAGCAATATAGGACCAACTGGGGTCTGTTTAGGTAATGCCAGGACTTGAATGTGTTTGTTTAAGTAATACAAAGAAATGCTTTAATTGTGTCAGGAAGATAAACACATCACTGCTCTTCAGAGCTTTGTTTGTAAAATGCATCCTGGGCACCTAGTTCTCTTCTGTCAGAGGAATGTTTTTAGGCAGTTGTACAGATCTTTGCACAGATAAATCAATTTACAAATATGCTGATATTCCATAGATTACTCTGTTCTGACTCAGCCCTTTTTATTAAAAACATGCTCTACCAGTTGTCTACAATGACAAATAACCCTTTGCAAATAGCTTCTGTTTCTTTCCTTACTTTTTTTTCTGCTTTTCTTTCTATCACCTCAATAAGATAGTCATCACTGTGCCGAAATTACTTTGGTCTTAGTGATAGGAAGGAAACCAAATTCTTCTAACTCTTATAAAAGCAATGAAGGCAATACAATTTCTGAATTGCAACTTTTTAAAATAAAGTGCAAAATACCAGGAGTTTCTCCATTTTATGAAAAATTATAAGGAGAGAACTTCAGGGTTAATCTTGGGAGTGTACAAATTTTAATAGATAAAGATGAGGAAACTTTGTTATGAGCAAAGTTATTGCTAAACTTTGAGTGGTAATAGAATTTCACTTCTGGATTCCAACCTGCTCCTAATCACATCTGGTTCCTATCAGCATTTCTTCAAGCTGGCAGTCTAATGCATAGACACAAGTTTCTACATTTAATTGCTGAAATAACATTTTGTTGTCAGTAAGTAATGGAAAAAACACACAAAAATTGTCCCAGTGCTGTGTCCTGGTGTTTTTGCTGTAACATAAGTTGCCTCACTGGAATACTGAAAATGTGAGGAGTGAGTCCTTGCCTCTTCTTCTTAGCATCTGCTTATATTCCTATGGCCTATGATTTTTTCCCCTATTCTCCCTTTTGAGCCTGATGATATTTTTGGCTTCTCTTGCCTTCTATGACACGAAGGGGTTCAGTTCCACTGTCTCAAGGCACCTTTTGCTTATTCCTATTTTAACCTACTTCCAGTGCTTTAACTTTTCACTGAGTGCACCTTAGCTCCCAAGTTGTAGGGTTTGGTGAACAACAGCTCTGCATCTACCTTATCTTTGTGTCTTCATAATTTCATTATATTGTGTCACTGAAACACCTTCTACATACCAATCTTCTCTCCAAATTAGAGTCCCAGTCCTTTAAGTCTCTCCTTGGCTGCTCCATCCCCTTGGTAACTTTATCTGACCATCTGTTCACCCTTCCTGACTCTCATGAGTGCCTCCTGAGATGTGGAGCCCACAAGAGCTTGCAGCACACAGTGAGGGCACACTAGGATTTATACAAAGGCACAGTTATGTCCTCTGCCTTGTCCCCAGCCTCCTGGCTCTGTTGGCTTTTTAGTTGCTTTTTGGCCGCTGCCTGCTTTGAGCAGAGCAGGCCCCAGAGTTGGCGGTGGTGACCACGATGCAGCTCCGAGCTGTTTCGGCTGATCCTGTTCCACCGGCACGGTTTGGAGGAGCTCTGAGCTCTGTGCTGGCTGCCCTGCAGCAGTGGCAGGGAGGTGACTGCAGGAAGGCTGCTCCTGCCTTTGGGCCATAACTTGTCACAACCTCATCCAGGCACAGCATGTCCGGACCACGCACCAGACATGGTGCAGAGCTGCACGTACGTTCTTAAAATCCCACATTTCTTTCAAGATGTAAGTGTGCAAGCAGCAACATGTCACACTCAAAATTTCCCAAAGTCCATTTTATTGCACTTAACCTTAAAGGTTAACAATCTTGTTCTTTTGTGATTGAAAAATCTTCCAAGCAGGAAGCACTAAATACCCTTTTATCTGACAGGAGTAAAGGTATCTGAATTTTTTTTGACTGTGAAGAAGGAAATGACAGGAGACCTACAGCTGAAAATCCCATGCAAAACAAAACTGATACCACTTTTGTTAGAAACTTTTCATTATACTCTCAGAAGTGTAATTCAATGTCCCGTGTCTCTGCTTCTTCACTCACAAGAAAAGAAATAAATAACTTTTTGCTCCCTGGGAGTAAAGTTAGGCTAAATCTTTTAACGCTTTTAGTCTTTTTGAGCCTTTACTTGCTGTGCAAACACAAGGTTTGCTAATGCCATTCACCATGTGTTGCCATAGAAGAGCTTCAGAGAGGCAGTAAGCAAGTTAAGAAAGTCTGAGCTGTCAAAATATTTGTTGCAAGGAGTTCTCATGTTCTTTCCAAGTATGGTTTATTTTCTTCTGTAAGCAAATTTCTGCCTGCTTTGTTGAATTCTGCACAACTTAGTGTTGCAGAGCTGTAGGCTAAAATGCTTTCTGACAGATAGGAGGCCATTTGATTAAAGCCATTCAAAGAAGTTAAAATTTCAGAAAAATTACCCTTTTTTCAGTTTTTAATCCCTGCATTTACATAAAAATGAGAACAAAGAAATAACGTATTAGAAAGGACAGGTAATGCAAGGGCACAAGTATTTAGCACTTCTTTGTCTGTTGTTCCATTCAGAAAAATTTTTGAACCACAAATGTTTCTCTGTGAATGGCTTAAAGCTGCTGTTTGCTATTAACTGTCTGCCATTTGTCCTCAAACTATGGCCAGACAGCTTAGTAGTTTTAAAGCATCGTTATACTGGCATATATTAGGATCTAAAAACCTTGAATTTATCAGTTTGTGTTCACTTTCAGTGCTGTAAGATGAATAATTTGATCTCTCACAACAGCAAGGCACATTCAAATGACCCAATACAGACTCCAGAATTCAAAGTATTACAATTTGGTATTCAGCAGCATTTTATATTCTCTCTGTTGCACTCTGCACCTTGTAATTTTGCAGTTAGTGGAGAGGGACTACTGGTGATACATCCTGCAACATAAGCACATGCCCACAATCATAGCTTTAGCTAGATTGGCTGGTTTGGGTCCTTTTGGGAGAGCCCAGCTATGACAAATTATTATTGACAACTCTGCATTGTTTCAATAGTGACACAAGCACCTACCTCCAAATCAAAGGAAAATGGAAATTTGGGCATATTCAAACTTACCAGCATTACAAACCTAATGCCCAGGGCACAATTTTACAACCCTAACACAAATTTCCTAGGAATCCAGAACACGTACATAGGACAGGGAGCTGTCTATGCAGGTTTATACTTATTCTATTTTTACTTTGATTTACCCCACCAGACCTTTACTCCATTGAGTCATCCTGCTACCTTGAATAGAATGACTCACTGAAGTAAGGTCAGCGAGTTCTCTGTGCTCTGATTGAAGGGCAGGGGGTATTTTGCAAGCAATTAAACTTCTATGAGCACAAAGTCAAGTCAGTGAGATGTTTTCTCAGCAGTTGCTGAGGTACTTTTGAAAAATTTCCATTTACTGGATCCACAGAATAATGAAGTCATAGGGAATTTCCCCATGGCCTGTGATAGGCTTTGGATTAAGGTTGTGTAAGCAAAGTTGCTATAAAATATTTTAAAGACTTAAAATGTAGATACCTAGTACAAGTGATTTCAGAAAGACAGGTTGTGACTCACAAAATGGAAGTTTGATGAACAAATTTATTTAAATAATGGGGATGTTGTTGAATACAGGTTAAAATAACACAAACGGCTCATGAAGCAGGAATTTCCCTTGTGAGAAGAAAGGAAGGGAAGGAGCAATATTGACACAGTTTGGCTAATCAGGAAAAGCCCAGACCTAGCAATGCAATCAGGGATGCAAATCCACTCCTCAGAAAGTCCAGACCTAAGACCTGCATCAGTCAGCAGTTATGAAAGGTGATTTAATAAAGCATTGAATTTGTTCTCCTGGAAGGGCAGGAAATAAGCCCTGCGACAGCAGATATTAAAGTGATACCACCATGGCTTTCCACTGAAAGCTGGGTCTGTCAGCATTTGCTTTATTTTGCTCGTTCACCATTTTTCTTGTAATAGAGGGTTGTGTAAACAAAGTGCCAAAGCACAAGTGTGGTCCTGTGTGAGTCAGGATAAATCACAGTCCATGGGGAGCAGTGGCAGCACATGGCAGTGTTACCACCCCATTCATCTCACATTTTTTTCCTTGAAGGAGCTGAGGTCTGAGGTTGAATTGGAGATCCTGGGAGAGACGGAAGGGCTCAATCTCTCCTTCACGGCCATCTGTAACAATGGGACTATTTTTCCACATCAGAGGAAATGCTCTCATGTGAAAGTGGGAGATACAGTAAGTGAAGAACGTATTCTCCAAAGACATGAACTTCATATAATTTAGGACACCAAGGTAGAGTTTGCTCTTTATTAAATGATCTTCCTCCAGACAAGTCACCAAAAAGCAGGCAGTATCTATGACCCTCTTGCTCTGTCCTGTGCACGCACTTCCTTGCGGTATTCACATGCCCTCTGAACAGAGAGAAGCTGTAAGGCAAGCAGAGAAGGAGGAAAACACAATTCTTATCTCGCTTGCTGTGCCTGTCTTGTGCTAAAGTAGAATGCAGAATGGAGATTGTTTACCCAAAGTGAGGATGTTTTGTTCCCTTGGCCTACCAGGGCCAAGAAGCGTGCGTGTGTCGGACTGTGGCAGGACAGTCAGGAGGGAATCGGAGATGAGTGCAGTTCGGTGCAGTTGAGAGCAAGAGTGAGTGCATGGCAGATTCAGTTTAGTTACAATGTACATAGTATAGTATAATAAAGTAATTCATTAGCCTTCAGAATAGCTGGAGTCCTCATCATCATTCTCTCTTCCCTTCCTGGGGGATGCCTTGCAACAATACTTCCTGAGCACCCTGTAGAGTTCCCCGTGCTCCCAGCAGCCTTGTTGTCTCTTCCAGGTCTCTTTCAATGTAAGTGTTAGTCTCTCTTCTTGTGAAAAAACCAGAAGGGTTATCAAGATAAAACCTGTGGGCCTCAGTGACGTGCTGGAGATGGAAATTCATCCCCTCTGCAGCTGCGACTGCCAGGCCAAGGCCGAGAAGCAGAGCCCGAAGTGCAGCCAAGGGAAAGGCTCCCTGGAGTGCGGGGTGTGCGTGTGCAGCCCCGGCTACGTGGGGCCGCGCTGCGAGTGCCACGAGAGCTCGCTCGGCGCCAGCTCCTGCCGGGGCCCGGCCGAGCAGAGCTCCTGCAGCGGGAGAGGCGACTGCTACTGCGGGCAGTGCCTGTGCCACCCGTCCCCCTACGGAAAGGTCTACGGGCCCCGCTGCGAGTGCAACGACTTCTCGTGCGTCCGGCACCGCGGCCTGCAGTGCGCAGGTACGGCCCCTCAGGCCCGCCGGGAGCGGCGCCACGCAGGCCTCTGCGGGCTCACCCTCGGCTGGGAGCTGGGCAATTTGTGCTTTCGTCAAATACTCAGTCGCGATCAATTCCGTATAAAGAATTACTGGTTAGGAATGGTCTTTAGACTTAAAATAGTCTCAGCCATGCCATTATAAATCGGAAGTATTTACAAATTTGGTCGTGCGCTGCCAGGAGACAAGATCTGCATGGAGGGCTCCGGTAAAGAGAGTGGAGCTGCACTGGCTTACAGCCAGGATAAGCAAAAATCTGATCTTCTAACTTAAAACTGAAGATTCTGGGAGAGAAAGAAAGATGTTAGAAAGAAGAGTTGGAGAGAGCAAAATATTTTCTGTTAAAGAGAATAATTTTAAAGATCATCCTTCAGATTTTTTTTTAATTACCAGCGACTGATTTGAAGTATAATAAATGTTTTTCCAGGCAATGGCGACTGTGACTGTGGGGAATGCAGGTGCCACAGTGGATGGACTGGTGAATACTGTAATTGCACAACTGATACCAGCACCTGCATTGCTGAGGATGGGACTCTGTGCAGTGGGAGAGGTGAATGCATCTGTGGGACGTGTGCTTGCACCCATCCAGGGGCTTCGGGCCAAACGTGTGAGAAATGCCCTCTCTGCGGTGACCCCTGCAGTTCCAGATGGTAATGTGGTGGCTTTGAACCTCTGATGTTTATATCATCCAGGTATCTGTTTCCTATACTGCCTCAGCAGTGTGTTTACTGCCATGTCTGTAAACTGGATTTACAGACCAGGACCCAAGAGCTTCTTTGTCCTTTGAGGAGGGTAGTCACAACCCGTACATCAACCATTCGTGAGCATTGCCCTCGTACAAAAGGACTTATGTGAAACAATTAAGTCAACTTCAAGCAGCACAGGTAAAACTGCTGTCCCTGGCTGTACAGCTAATCAGAATGGTGGCCTTATCTGACATTTATTTGTCCTCACAGAAAAATTTGGCATTTGTATTACCATTCTCATACATATGAATGAATAAGATCATGTTGTCCACTCAAGCTTCACACATTCCCAGATTTATAGTCCAAATTCAGTTAAGCTTGGCTAAATTAAAAAGGCATAAGTATAATAAAGTGGATAATAGTCTGGGAATGAATAAGTGGGTAGCTGTATGTCATGTACAAGTTGATGATAAATTGATTGTAAATGGTGAAATGTCTTCTGTCCACTGAACATAGTCAATTTTTGTAGCTTTCCTGCTGAGATGCAAGATATCTGTTATGGACAGGAAAAACAACCAAAAATACTCAGGTTGTGAAGATGGCCACTCTAAGTACATCACTGCTCATGCTTGTATTACATGAGCGCTTGTAGGGCTGCAGTCCAAATGGAGCAGTCTTCAGCAGAAATTTAAGCTAGAAGCTGGATTAGACTTCACAGAACACATGTTATTAATGACCCTGGCTTTGTTTTCTGAGTGCTGAGCAGTTTAGGTTGCATGGTTCATGATGATGTCCTGTCTCTTACTCCAGAGCTGAGACCCATTTCTCTCCAACACTGTATTTTCATACCTGTCACTGCACTCTACAGTGTATCTGAGTGAAAAGCTATTCTATGAAGTGATTAATTCATCGACCTCTTTCTGTTACTGCTAAATTTGCCCTCAGAAAACTGAGCCTCTCAGTATGTTCAAAGAGAATTTCTGCATGCAACTGCTCTAAACAAAAAGGACAATGCTGCTGCTTTGCTCTGCCCAATTTGGCAAAGAATAAGAAATATAAAGTTACGTGATAGGCATTACATTAACCCGTTTAAACATGTATATTGTATGCAGTGTTGGACCTTTTCTTTCTGTTTCAGTGTCTTCCCATGCTGAAACGCAGGGCACAAGAAGCCAAGAGAGAGAGAACACTGGGAATACCTGGGAGGGTAACTGAGAGAACTGAAAGACCAGGTCAGAGGGGGTGGAGATCAATGGCAAGGCAGCTGAGAAAGAGAGTGTAGCATGAGAAAAATGGTGAATATGACAAAACCACCACCAACACTGAATTTATCTCCATGAGATAGAGGCTATCCCATTACCCACTCACTTTTACTATTCACCATTTCCAGAGCAAGGGATAAGGTCACCTCCACCCCCTGAAGATAAACTCAGCAGCCTCAGCTTATTCCCATGGATATATGTAACTCAATGCAACAGGAGATAGCCAGGGTTTTTTTATGTTTTGTTGCAGTTCTCATTTTCCTTTCCTTTTTCCTCTTCTCTCTTCTCCTCTCCTTTCTTTCCCTTTTTTTTTAAATGAAGTCAGTCCTTCAGGCTGCTTCTCAGAATCTCAGCCGCTCAATTCAGCTGAAGCTATTTGTGAAAAATTAGCAAACACTTTTTCATCAGAAATGTTCATATATAAATTCTGTTTGTTGTTTTATTTTCCATTTGTAAACCTTGGATTTAATAAAATCCTCATTGAATTTACAGGGAGATTTCTAAAGGAATTGGTATAGATTCTGTTCTTAAATAGTATTTCAATCATTCCACCACTGAATAAAAAATAATTTTCCTGTAAGTCTCATTAGTATAAATAGGATCTAAGTAATTCCTGAGACAAGCAACCATATTCAAGAGACAACTGTTGAGACACCTGGAAAGTGTTTTAATGCATTATTCAATAGACTTGCAACAAAGGCAAACTCATAGTAGGTGCCTCAGTTTGATCTCTTTGAAGTCAGTTTCAGATATTGTTCATGTGATAGGCATTCCTTCAGCTGGTATTTAGTGTGAGAATATTTACTGCTCAGAATATTTTTATTTTTTTAAAATTTTTGAAGAGGAATGTTACATGTGAGTAATCACATGTCTGATAGACCTACATGAATAATGTTGCCTGGGGTTCTGTCTGGTAGCTAACAAACTGGGAGAGAATAGAGGACAAGACAGAGCTTATCCACAATACCTTTATTCAGGTGGGGTTTTTTTTTCCTTTGGTTTTGTTAGGATTTTTTTTTGGTGGCAGTACCTATCATATTCCTGAGAACTGTATCCATAGCAGAAGACCTTTTATTTAGCTGCTTTTTAAAATGCAGATGCACACATGCTGGCTTTTGTATTGTTGCTTTGTGGCAGGCAGAGATTGATGAGCTGCTGAATTATTTTCCACAGGAGCTGTGTGGAATGTCACTTGGCTGCTGATGACAAGTCACTGGGAGATTGCAGTGAAAAATGCAAATTGGTTGATGCAACTGTCAGCATGGCAAAGGGTTGGTATACTCAATCTTCCTCTCTTGTGTGTGTGTGATTAGCAGGAGGTTCCACTTTCAGTAATTTTATATTTGAAAGTAGCCTTGTTTTTCTGCTGTGGAATTATATTATGGGTCATAAGGGAATTACTGTCTGTCTGTGGCTCTTCTGAGGCAACAAGGAAATGCAGAACAGGGCTGGTATAACCCTTCCAGGTAATTAACTCATTGGATCATGCCTATTTTCTAAGTAGTTTATGCAGGAGATTTAGGATTTAATCGATACCAGTCCCTGCAAATCAGCGATAGATGAAAATTCCTGAGTTTAAGTTATGCCAGTACCACGAGTTCCAGCAGGGCTTCTTCAGCCTTACAAATACAAAACCTGACTCCAGTCCTTAGGCAGATCCTTGGTTACAGCTGGTGACTAAAAACAGCCCTTTAACCAGTGGCAAAGACATTTCTTGTATTCTGAAAGACTAAGAACATCTTTCAGCTGTTTGCTTTTTCAAAAGTGCCCTGCATCAATGGCAATTTCTGGAATAGGAATTAATCTTGAGTAAAATATTACTATCAGGAAAAAACCCAACAAACCCCACCACAATCAAAAAAACCAAAACAAACCTTTAAATCAAAAAAGTGCAATTTTTTTTTTCCCTTAAAGGAAGGCGCCTGCTCAGCAGGCAGACTGTGTTTATTCTAGTGCCAATTCTAGTCCCAGCCCTATGGCACAAGCAATTGTTAAGTAAGGCAGGACATAGGCTAGTTATATCCACATCACAGATGTACCATAAGCATTAAACAAGGCAAATGTAAGAATGAGGATGAATCCTCATTCATTCATGTGTGCATGTCTAAGGTTTGTATCTGCAAGCTCTTGGTAGCCTATTCAGAGCTGTGTGCATGCAGAAATGTCACTGGTGTACATCTTTCCAGCAAAGTTACACCTTTTGTTTTTGATGGCAATACTTCAGTATATATTTATAAATATGAAAATATCTTTACAGGCTCAAAAGACATTTAAGCACTTGTGTTGTACGTCTTCAGTTAGTAAAATTTTCAGGTTGCTTTTGTAAGATGGAAGATATTTGTAGCTAGGAATATAAAAAACATTATACTTTTAAATATAATGAATGCTAATCAAGAGCAGAAGCAGCCTTTTATATGGTTCTGTTCACATACAGAGGTCACAGGAATACGAACGTGCAATATCATCTCTTATTCCTGCATATTTCCTTTTTTTCATGTCCTGTGCTTCCCTGATTGGGACTGTCAGCTACTTCTTTAGAATTAAAATGTATTTGCAGCAGTTACTGCAACCTTCATGTTCCCATCCAGTTGCCTCAAAAAAAAGCCCAACAAAAAACCCCAAAAAAACAGCTGTTGCAAACTGTTTCATCTGAAATTCTTGGATAGCCTCATCAAGAAGTCCTGAAAGAAAAAAATTAACCTTTAAAATAATAGGTAGGATATAATCATAGAATTAAAACTATTATCTGTACAAAACTCCCCATCTGAAAGTGGTGTAAGTAGCACACCACATAATATTTAAGAGAGATTATTGAGCAACTTCATGGGGTAGTATGCTTGTTTCTGGTTTATGTTTTAGTTTTTTTAATGCTTCAAGGCTTTTGGAGAAAGAAAAAAGTAAAAGCTCTAGGTTAAATAAAACATTAGAACTTCAAAAATTTTGTTTCTCTTTTGTATATGGATGTTGCAACACAGTGACTGGAAGTGTGAAGCAATAAAAAAGCGTGGGCTTTACATTTTCCTGTTTCCTGGGAGTGCCCATTTTAGGCTCTGATTGTGCCTTTCACCTCCCTGCTTTGGTTCTGGGTTTGCCAGGGGTTTGTTCTCTTGCTCCCCACCAGCAGGTGAGGTCAGCCCAGGGATCTGCCAGGCCATGGGGTGTCCAGCAGCTCTGCAGGGGCTGATGGCTTCACATCTCCTGGGCTTATCTCCACAGCAGGCACCACTTTCAAACTTCTATTTTCATTCTCTTTTAATACTTGAACATTTAAATTAAGTTAATCACCCATTTGCCACATAGGTGTAGAGGGAGCTCTTGTTGCTCTGTTCACTAGGCACGAGGAACCAAAATTCCTAAAAGGCATCTCCTGCCAGCACCTCAGCCACAGGGCACCAGGCTGCTCCTGCCACAAGCCCAGCAGGGACAGTTATACTTTCCTTGGAGAACCTAAGTTTTTCCTACCCCATAGTTCTGGCACCTCACAAATTCCCAGTGGAGCAGCAAAGTGGGTACTGGAGGCTGAATAAACCTCTATGTCAGCACTGCTCTGAGTCAGAGTGAGGTGAACTCTGCTCAAGAAAAAGCATTTTGTTGAGCAAAAGGCAAACACGAAAGGGCATAATGACATTTAAATTTACAGTCAACATTTTTGGTGTTAAATCTTTTATAAATGTATCTGCTATGAAACAGTCCTTCATGCTTTGAGTGTCCTGCTTGCCACTGTTACCTGATTTCTCCTCCAGTGTGACTCTAGTTATTTCAAATACAATTTAAATGACTAGAATTAGGCTGCAGAAGAGTGTGACGATTCACTGCAGAATGCAGAAGATTACACAGATGTAAATTACAGGAATTTACCTACGTAGGCAAATTTTTATGCTGATGAACTGCAAATAACATATGCAGTGGTCTCTCTTTAGTGATCCCTCATTCTAAAAATATCAGAGGAATAAAAATGCTAACCATAAGCTGGATTCTGAATAGCTTGAACTGGCAATTTTGCTTTCGTTTCTACATCATTGCACATAATCAGTATGCTGCTCCCCTTGCTTTCAAATTATGACATTAAACAAAAAATTACCATGTAAAAATAACTAATCTATGTGCAGTTACTGCCTTCTAGATGATATTTGGTATATGCTTGCAAGTTTTTCTCCATTTTCAGGATAGCTAACAACTATCCTTATCCTTTTTTTTCCTTTTGGTAAGCAAGTTAGTATTTTGAGTCTGCTTGCTTAAAAGAGTTGAGAAAGTACAAACATTGCAAAACTTTTGTCAGTGTTACTGGAACTGTGACATGCCAACAAGAGCCATAAGTCTGCAGTTCATGGCCCTTCTAACAAAATCAGATCCTGTTAAATCAGCAGGTCTAGGCTGCCTGTCCCCTTGGTAGACAACCCAAGGTGCTGCCACCAAGGGTCAGCAAGAGGTTAAACACAAGGCTCAAATCAAAATCCAACCAGCTAGGGTTCTCTTTTTATAACAAGCAGATAAATGGACTGGAAGGTAGTCAATAGTTCCATCTTTTTTATCGTGTTTCATAGTATTTTCTATAAGATCAAATCTTATCATAATAAGCAATAAGGGGAAGAAAAATAGAGCAAGCATATTTTTTTATATGTAGTGTAGATTTCTTTAAAATGCTCTATTCTTGTCTGATTTCTATTCAATTACTCTTCATATTAAAGTTTTAGAACTTTTAAGATTTTTAGCACAATTGCTTATGAAATTTCATTAAGAGTTTTGAATGGGTAGAAAATAATGGTCAGTGACAATCATTCTAAAGAAATATTTGAGAAGCCTACTGTTTTTCTTTCTTCTAAAAAATAAATCCTATGAAGTTTAACTAAAATATATTGAAAAGCATACCTAGATTTCCAGTGGCATCTCAAATCATGGACTACATGAAAGCAAAAACATTCAGCCCCAGAGGTATTATTGCACACAGGTATAAAGTATTTTTTCCTCTGTAAAATATTATATCATAGTTACATTCCAAATGATGACATTTCCGGTTCTGCACTTGTACTCTCACTTTCTGATTGCTTATTTGCTTTATATTGTCCCTCAAAGTCATCTCCCTTCTGTCTCTCTGTTCCCTTTGAATGAATTTTTCTCAGCTCCCCAGTTAGGTATAACCTGGAAGGAAGAAATGGAGTAAATTTTTCTGCAATCAACAGTAAGTGGAGGGATGAATAAATGGGGTCAGACTGTCATCTCAGGTCACTTTGTCTGCTTAATCCGGAATCCCGTTACAAAAATCTCAGATTGGCAGTTTTCTGTTATTAATCTTTATTATCCTGTTATTAATCTTTATTTACTGTTACTCTTGTAACTCTACTGGACACACAGCGACCTACACAGGGGCCTATTGTGTAGGAAATGAATGGCAGCCTTTTTAACAGCACCCACAGCTGCTTGATGTATGTATATCTCCTCCTGAAACATGATCTACAGGTGCCAGGAGTAGCTGCAAACCAAAGGAGCATACTTTGTTCCACTGGTTACTTTGCCCCATCGTTTGGGGCTATTACATTTCCTGGACAGCTGCCAGTTCAGAGTTTTGGGAGCCCTTTCAATTCATTGAAATTCGCAGTGCACTAACGTAACAAGGTGCACTAGATGGTCAGTGCAGATTGACAACATCTGGATTTGTTCTTTGGAAATATAAGTGAAAAATCAGAAACTAAACAAAATTGGGATTGGAAGAAAAGCCATTTAGTAGAAATTCTGACAGTATTTCTGCTTCTGTCTTTCAGTCTTTACCATCTGCAGACAAGGCTGTGACAAACGTGATGCCAGCAGTCTCTCTGGTTATTAAAGGTTAAATTGCATTTGATCTGATGAATTACTTTTTTCCTTCCCTCTGCAGATTATTCAGAGGATAAATCCATTTCCTGCTCTTTGCAAGGGGAAAATGAATGTGTAACCACATTTCTACTGGCTGTGGATGAAGAGGGAAAGACAGTCATTCACAACATAGAACAGAAAGGTAAGCAGTGAATATTGGTTTTTGTAGGTGAAATCTGATTTAAAATCACAGACAAGGTTAGCAATCTAGAAGCAGAGCTCTTTAAAGCAGCACATCTCCTCCTTGTGTTTGTAGCTTTTCTCTGCCCAGCCAAAGCTCTCCTCAAGCACCTATTTAATGCGGTGGTGACATAAATACTTGGTCTTTCATGAAAAAATAAGCAGAATGATCCTTGGGCTGTAAGAATAAGTTAATTTTTTCAACAGCTTGTGCAGTTCTAAGAGGATGATACCAAACACCATTTGCATTATGTGATAAAACTATAAATCACTTTGAAATTATATATACAAAGGTGCCTGTAGCAAAAGTAGTACTAAAGAAGCACACTTCTTAAACTATATCCCTAAATCCCTAAGATTCAAGAATTTAAAGGTAAGATTTTATCTCTATTAAATACTTTATTATGTATTTTAAGTAGATTTGCAAAAAAAAAAAAAAAAAAGAATAAGAAGAAATATCTTCTTTTCACTGACCTCTGAGAGTTCATTGACCTCTGTGTAACGGCCCTCCCACAATGCTACAATAACCAGTTTCACTGTCATCTGCTGTTCTGCTCCTGGACCTTAAAATGTGAACTGGGATGAGACCTCAAGAAATTCTTTAGAAATACAATTTCATTCATGGAACTGAAGTCAATATGGCACCAGTAGCCAGAACACCAGCCCAGGGCTCAAAACAGAGCCCCTCAGAATTAGTTAACTGAGGCCATCAAGCAAAAACAGAATGTGAAATGCAATCATGTAAGACAAGCCAGACTGAAATGAATTTTTTAATGTTCTGAAACCATGGTTCAGAAGAAAATTTTGTAAAATAGTAGTGCTCACTAACTTTCATAGACAGTACTTTCTAATATTAAAATAATCAAACTTCTTTGGGTTTTGGTGAAGCAAAAATTTCAGTTTTAGTTTTTACCCTCTGGAATATTTTATTGTAAAATTTATTGCAGAACTGGAAATGTAAAATTACTTCCAGTTATACAGTCCAACATTTTCAATAAATCTGAAGGAATTTTTTCCTCATTGTTTTCATGAGAGAAATGCAGTTTCCTCTATTTTATCAATATCTTTGGTGACTTTACCCTGACATAGATCTACTAGAATCTTTTCTTCTGCAACCCACTGAATATCAGTTAGTTGAAATAGAGTTCCAGCCATAACATTGTAAAATTCATCATTTTGTCAACTCAGCCCTGTTTTTTATAATTATATTGAAGCAGATCTGGAATCAATTTTCTGACTTTTCTTTTCAGAACCTGTGTCTATATCCAGCAGTTGCTAATTGTCATGGTAAAAGAGCAGTGGAATAAGTTAAAAAATAATTTTTAAACATTTTAATGCAATATTTTTCAGATGGTTTCACAAACCCTTTAGGAAGCTAGCAGAAGTAAAATAACATGAACTTGAAGAAAAAGGTGTGCCCAGCTTATGGCAAATGAGAATCTCAGCACATCTCTTGACTGTTTTTAATTGCCTAAAATTTATTGATTGGTTATCTACAGTCATAAATGGTTTTGTTTCCCCAGATTGTGCACAGCATCCAAATATCCCAATGATAGTGGTGGGTGTCACCCTTGCTATCCTTCTCATTGGAATTGTTTTACTTTGCATATGGAAATTACTGGTGTCACTTCAAGACCGAAAAGAGGTGGCCAAGTTTGAAGCAGAAAAATCAAAAGTTAAATGGCAAACGGTATGTGAAATACATTGATTTTATATAAGGTTCTTTAGTTTGGTTACATGATGCCCAGCTGCCTTTAAAATTCTGGATCTTGATTTTGTTCTTTTAAATGGATAGATTTTGCTGGGTTTAGCCACATTTACTATTCTATAAAGTAAAATAATGATTCTTTAATGGATGAAAATTATCTAGTGTTTCATCTCCTGGTTTAATTTCTTCCACATGTAAGCATGTGGAAGAGAACTGGTTTTTTATTAATAGTTTATTAATAGTTTTTAATTAGTAGCCAGTCTTCCATTAATCCTAACAATGCTGTTGTCTGCCTGTCTGATTATCCAAGGTGTAGCCCTCTGCCTGTTTAGAGCTGTTTAGGAAAGGGAGGTTGTTCCTGGCCTCTGTCATGATCCAAGCCCACTCCCACTGAGCAGAAGTGAATGGAACTGTCCCAAATGCAGGGGAGAGGACAGAGAAATCCAGGCCTTGTTTTCTATCTATAGCTCTGGGCACCTAATGTAAGCTTGCACCACATGTTCCCTTTTCTTCTTTCTTTTCTGCCCTTGACTTTTTTGCTCTTTTGCAAAAGCTTTAGGGATTCTGAGGATCTTCTCAAAAAAAGCATGTGGAGTAAGCAGAAAATGTGCTCACACAGCTCCTCTCTCCTACAAAGTCCTGTGATTGCAACTTTTCCCAAGAATGGGCACTGTCAGCCTTTCAGCTTTTGACCTGGGAAAAATCACTAACTTACAGGCAAGGCCACCTGAGAATGTTTTCTTGATCCTTCAGGAGAGCTAGGTATGGTGAGATGGAAGGGAAGGATACAGCTGATAGAAGCATTTTAATTTTCTATTCTGTCACAAGAGGAAAGGATAGGAAGTGATTGATGAGAGGCCAGGATGAAAAGCTCAGGTGAGACTTGCCCTTCTCCCAGCACACAGTAGGTACTGTATGAGACACGAGCACCATGACAAGTCACACCTAACTGCTGAGACACTCTCTGTGGTTTTATAAAGGTCTAACTGCCAGCTTTGATACCCAAATTTTATGGGACACATTTGATGAGGTATTGTTTGATGATGTGCATTACTTTAATCTGGGAGGCTGATGTGAAGGGAAGCATGTTCCCAAACCCAGGCTGGTTTGTGCTGCCTGAATTCAGATCAGTCTGGATTTTAGTGGCTTGGAACACAAGTAAGCTACCAAAAGCTATTCTAAAGTCCTCAAAGAGACATTACTTCTATACAAATATTGTGTGACTCCCATTTAATCTGTTTTTGTTGGGGTTTTTGTTTGTTTGTTTGTTTTGCTTTTGTGTTTTTTAGGAAACAAATCCACTGTACAGAGGCTCAACATCCACTTTTAAAAATGTGACTTACAAGAACCAAGATATGCATAAAAGACCCATGGCTGCAGACTTCTATTAGAACCTCCAACACTACAAACTTAGTTTTACTGGCAGGAAATCCAAATCTAAACTTGTTTCTTCTCAGCTGATTATGTGATATTTGTTTACAAGTTGCAGTGGTATAACCATTCTGTTAGAGAATATATATCTTGTGTCGGGACAAATAAAGGTAACATATTAGTAGTAAGGGTTAGTAGAAATATTTTTTAAATGACCCTTTAATGTTACAGCCCCCGTCTTAAAAAAATGGCATCAAGAATAATTTTAATTTTGTCTCTAATACTGAGGATTCTAAATTATCATGTAAGCTTATCTTTTGTTAAATTCGATACATACAGTCAACTTTATACTACTTTGTTCTTACACACAATCCCATAAACTAGTGTTTAGGAATGTATTTGCACCCATCTGTTTGGTGGGTGGGTTTAAATTCAGAAAACATTTCAGTTTTTTTCATGAATGCAGTTTCAACTACTGAGGATTGAGTTTTCTCATATCACCTGTGTGACTGAATAGTTTCCCACCAGAAAAAAATGTAGTGATATTGCCTGTCTTCTGTAAATGTAAGTTATACAGAAACATTTCTTCTCTAACTCTTCTTTCTTGTTCTGTTTCTCTCTTTCTTTTCCTTGTTGTTCTTTGATGTTCTTCAAGAACCTAGGCCCTCGGACTATCTCAGGAAAGTTAAATCAAGCCAATCAATTCACTTGCAGTTGTTTTCTGCTCCAGACACAGACTGCTTTTTTTTTTTCTCTTTTAAATTCTAGTAATAAGGACACAGAGGAAAAGGTAAATATTTGGAAGAGATCCCAGTTGACACACTTTTAACCAGAGAATTAGCAGAACTCCATTTCACCGTTTACATCCTGTAAATGATTTGGGTGCTCACAATACACCTCACATGCTGGGCCATCACACAAAGTGGCTCAGGACCCCTTTTCATGCAGAAATGTTCATACAAAAGTTTTATTACCACACACAAAGACAATACTTTTTTGTTGATATGTCCGTAGTTGTGAGGTTCTTTCAATGCCCAGCAGCCAAACTGCTTATTCTTGTGCATAGTAACATATTCAATTCTTTTGGGGTGGGTTGTTTGGTTTTAGGTTTGGTTTGGCTTTTTTCCCCTCAAACTAAACAACAAAAAGATCTATGGATTTCACTTAATATTCATTTTCATTATGTTAATGAGGAATTTTAAATCTCCATTTTAGCTAATAACAAATGAATTGCAATTTTTAATTGTAATATGTTAGCACGCATAGCACTGGATAAAGAAAGTATAAAAGTAACTAACATGATGGCCTAGAAAAATTACAACATCGGACTACTTTAAGGTAACAATAATGAACTTTATTTTTTAATATCACTTTTCAGCTGCATTTTTTGCTACTCTGAAAGAGATGGTCAAAATGTACATATGAAGGTACTTAGAAATGAAGACTTAGAAATCGAAGGTACTTTGGCACTGTTACAAATGATCACATACATTCCCTAAAGTAAATGGGGAGTTTGATCTTGAAAAGTATTGATCTGAATATATTTGATCTGAAAAAGCTGATGTCCATTTTGTAATAAATATTTACCAAGTCTGTGTAACTTCAGTCTCCATATCCTCCACAATTTCTGGAATTGAGACTGGTATATTAGCTAGCTCTGACCCATGCCTGTTTTAGGGCCTGATCCAAAGCCTACTGGAGTCAATGGCTACAGATGTGGATCTAGTTTCAGTGAAACTATTAGTTTTGGTTTACAGAGATTGTTTTGTTTAAACAAACTGATTAATACTGTCTATTAGTGAATTAGAACCTATATACATATATCTGTGCAAAAAGAAATAGTATCAGATGCCTTTGAAAAGAAGGTGATGCTAGAACCACCAAAATTATAGCAGTGTGATGGAAATGATGCCTGTGATTAAACTGGAACAGATTCACATCTGTGTTCTGGTATTCCTGCACAGCTCACAGTGGAAACTGCACAGATAAAGGCTCACATCTGTGGTCCTTCCACCACTGGACTTCCACAGATGTCAGTTCAAGTTACACATGGGACCAAATCCTGTTTCCCTGGCACATGAATAAACTCATGGCATGCCAAGCTGGCCGCTGAATCTGCTCAGATTCCACTTGGGTGAGGGTTGCCTAAAGGTCTAGGGAAATCTGGATTTCACCCATGTAGGTTATCTGTTACTCTTTTATTTCTCACATAGAAGTAATCAAATAATAAACTTTTTCTGAAAGAAATTAAAATATTTTTATTACTTTTCAAGTAATAAAAATCTATACTGTTTATTAAATGCCTTTAAAGTTCTGTTTCTGAGATCTGATTTTGCTGCTTACTATTAGGGCTGAAAGCCTTTCTCCTGTAGGCTGCCCATTTCAATATTCCAACATATCTCAGCCTTCAAAAGTTAATAACAAAGTGGTGCTTGCATTTCATATCAGATGCTTGATGCTCTACATTCCCTGTTCCTCCAGAAGATCTCATTTCACAAACCTTCTCATCCTCTTCCTATCGCTTGTGTCTTCTGATCACCAGTAGAGACCTAATTTGTTTCGTTTACAGTCCAATTGCTCCTCCTAACAATCTCTCTCCAAACTATCAAAGATGTACAGGAGCCAGGCAGGATTATTTGCAGTTTCCCTGCTGTAATTGACTGTACTATAAATTTTCTGTGCACTTTCCAAGTTGTCAGGATGGAAATCATTCAAACAATTAAGAATTCATCAGAAGAGAGAAAATGGAAGCACTTGGTGAGGAAGGTTTCTGTTATTGAGGGATATCAACTCGACCCATACATATGAGCCATCCTTTAACAGCATTAATTTAGATCATAAATTTTGACTAAACTCCCTAGGTGTTCACCCTAGAAACAAGAGTGGTATTCATCCCTTTTTGTTAACTATATTATTTTCATCTTGTAGAATTTTTATCAAAGCTCATACTTTTCTCTTTTCCTCCACCAAGCTATAAGTGAGTTTGTGTGCGGTAAGTGTGATGAAAAAGTCTTTCTGCTGTTTTCACAAACACTGTTTTGACCTGAGGCTGGACCTTGAGATTGGCCAAAACATTTTTTAATAGTAATACTTCTATTCACTAATGAGTTAAATTGAAAACAAGAAAAATCATCAGCGATTTTACGGTATTTGTATCATACACCCTATAGAATAGTAATTTCAGTAATGTATGTTAAATGGATAATTTTTCATTTGATTATTAAAAGGTGCATGTTAATTTGCATTGTAAATGTCCAGATTGCATTCAAGTTTGTTTTGTAATGTAACTAGTGGGTAGTGAGTCTGGGATACAAGACTTGGGTGTCAAGTGCAATACTCTCCGTGCTTCATCTGCATTTACGTAGAAGTTCAAGTTCATTTTGCAGTGTGTATAACAGAGTTATTGCCCCCCAAAACTTATCACATATAATCTAAAAAGAGACAAATTTAACTTCATCTATTTGAAAGAAACCAGTAAATTATTCAACTTGTTTGTGTAAAAAGGAGTTATTTGATGTTGAATAAAGATTGTAAAATTGAATCATTTTATAATAAGGTTTTTTTTTGTTCATTCTTCATTTTCCATTTTAGCCTGTGTTGTTATCAGCGTTTTCACATGTTTTCACAAATCGTAGCAAATTTTTCATGCTTTGGCATACCTTAGAAATTATTTTCCTCCCCACTTTAAAAGACAGCACAGGAAATTTAATGTCTGGATTTTTTTTTCATTTGGGATCCTTTTACTTTTCAAGGAAATGACTTAATGGATGAATGTTGCAAGCAGCCTATTTCTGGAACACTGATTGATGACATATGTCATTTTTCTTTCTTTAGAACTAGATGATCTTTAAGTTCTCTACCAGCCCAAACCATTCTATGATTCTTTCCTACAGATTCCTAAATAGCACAAGTTACTTAAAGCTAAAGATCCACCCATTCTGTCAGGGTAACAGCAGCAATATCTTTTTGGAGATACACAGCAAAGTGCATATTTTCTCTTTAGTCCTTTCTTAAATGCTGGTTCATATATCTTCAGATATGAGACAGACTCTATATCCGGTTTACCAGAAAGTAAAATATTGAAGATAACAATAAAAAAAAATCTGTCTACTAATTTTTATTGAATATAAAGTAAGGTATCTAACAATAGGATTATTTCACTTGAGAAGAAATGGGTTAATTGAAGAGGCAAAGAGGCAAATTTCTTTGAGTTTCCCCAATATATTCTCTAGTGAACACAGTAAGTATTTTATATTAGCTGTGGGATTTTGGAGTCTAATTTTGGAGCATGTAAGCATGGCTGAGAAAACATGATCAGCTCTTGTGGGAAGGAGTGTACAAGGTGCAAAGGCACACCCTCTCTCAACCTGTGAAATCATGTCAGCACTGAGCAAACATTATGTCCTAGAATTTCTGCAAGCATATATATTTGTTCCAAGTGTTACACCCAGTCAAGTTTTTTTCCAGCTAGACTGATAGTACTTTGTTAGGGGTTGTTTGTTCTTCCTGAGTTGTTCAGAGTGTTGTACTAAATCTAGAGTGTAATACTAATAGCTTTATTTTGGGAGCACATTAGGCATTCTTTTGGTGGCAAATCTTTGCAAAAAACTGGTTTGTTCTTCTATTAATTTCACAGCAACAGTACTAACAAGAATGGCAAAAAAATGGCTGTGTTACATTGAAGGATGAATGACACAGCAGGTATGGTTTTGCCAAGGACCTCAAATGGAAAGGATAAGGTGAAGAAAGGCTTTGAGAAACAAAGAGGGATAGGCCAGAGGCAGCTCTGGCCCCACTAGCCATTTATGTTTTATTGCAAGTATTTAAATATTGGATTTTTTCCCTTAATGCCATATCAAATGAACTACATGAATATCTGCCTGCTATTGCATTCGATATAACTGCCAATCAACAGCCAGTCTGACACACTAGATTTAGAGTAAAAGTAAAATTTCTACCTATTACTAGATCAAATACTATAACAAGCTATTCTAGACTTGTGCCAAGTGAGTGTTTAATGGGGGAAGAGGGATGGAGGGCTTGGAAAGGTAAGGGTTCACCTGAGGATGGCTCATGTGGCACAGTAAGAGCCACATAGGAAGTAACTCTCTCCATTTCATGCCTGTGAAAGAGCAGCTGCTGTTTAGCAGAATTTAGAAGCATAAACTCATAGTAATGCTCTTGTCACCCTTTAAAGGAGTTTTTCACTTTAAAAAATAAGTTTCTAGCCTAAAGCTAACTGGCTAACAAATAAAACTAAGTCACATCTAGGGAAAAAACGCCACATTCTGACTAATGAACATAAAACTGGCAATTTACAACTGGGGATTTGACTTAACCTGAAACTGGCCAGTACAGGCTGTTCTGTAAGGTTGTGTTAACCAAGGTGAGCTGACAGGGACAGAAACTGCAGAGCCTGGTGGCTGCAGCAATTACCTGGGAGCATGAGAGACTGGAGTGGTGTGACAGAAACACACAGGTGGGGCTGCAGAAAGGAAAAAGGGTGTCACTGGTCATGGTTGGGATGTGTCAGAGGAGGTAGGGAAGGTGGGAGCAGTGCCTGTAGTGGCTATACCCAGTTCTAACATGACTGGAAGAGCTGATAAATGAGAGTAGTTTTGTGTCTGGGGTAAAAAGAAAAACTTACAAGGGAAAGGGAAGGTGAATCTACTTCTCAGCCTAGGGTTAGGGTTATGCCTGGGGTCAGGGTTATACCTAGGGTTAGGGTTCAGAAAGGCACAAAGCCCAGAGCTCCAAGCATACTGCAGCTACAAAAGGCCTGCCAAGGGGAATACAGGACTGCCAGAACGTGGCTCATCCCACAGCTCTCTACTCAGCACCAGCCTCAGCCCAAGCCTGCTGGGGAGTGGATTCAGGATGCCTAGGAACTGCCATTTTTCAGATCCAAATAAGATGTTGGATAATGCCTCCAAAAAAGATGGAATTATTGCTCACTGGGCACTGCAAATGCAAGGAATTTTGGGCCTTCTTTTTCTTCCTAGGTGTTCTCTGGTTTGTTATTCCCACTCTGGCTGATTCGGGACAAAATGAGACCTATCTTCAGACTCAAGATTATGAGCAGAAATTACTGTGTAAGGAGGTGCTGAACACATGGCACACTGGATCTGTGTGTGTACCTTACAAAAGCAATGGGTTTGTAAGCAAATTGAATGAGTGTGAATTTAATGATGGCTTTTATTTGTGTATGGAGGTCGTGAACATACACTGGATCCATATCTTTGTGTAGATCTCACACAGAAGGTGAAGTCTAAGAAAAGATAGGGAAAGGAATTAACATTTGTCTAGAGTACCTAAATAGCAAAGGCAGATCAGCTCAAACAAGTGCATATGTGTGTGTATGTATATATATATATACATATGTACATGTGTATGCACAAAAAAAGAAAGAGAATAGGCCATTAACAAAGAAATTAAGAAAAAATATTTACAGAAAATGGGTTCCAGACAGAAAATGAAATAAAGAAGCCAAATCAATACAGCAAATGCCTTAAAGAAGATCTTTAAACCAGAACTCCCCATCCCCAAAAGTTGGAAAATTATACCATTTAATGATCAAGGTATTATTAACTGCCATCAAGATTACTTCAGAAAATGTTGCCAATCTTGTTGGTTCTACAAGCCATTATGCCAACCAGAAATTCCTATAATTGTAAACGAATAAGTATACCTTAGCCATTAATAGCTAGGTCAATATAACTATAGCTGCACGAGAAAGGATTTACCAGTTTGGTGAGAACAAAATAGATTGACAGTAAAAATCTTTAGTCAAAGAGAAAGAAGTCAATAGCAAATAAAAATAGCAAGGAAAACCACTTTGAATTAATTAAGCTGCTAATTTGCATTTAACAAAATATTTACAAAAATACTTTGATAAGATAATTATTGGGAATACATAATTAGAATGTGATTACTTGAATCTTGCTGAAATCAGCAGAAAAATCCAGTTGAAGTGGGACTCCTTCCTCCAGTAGCCTCATTTTTGCTCTCTGGCACTATTATTTTTAACGGTTCTATCATGAGCAGAGCTGAATTTCTCAGTGTGACCCAGCAAGAGAGCCCTTTTCTGGAGCTCAGTACTCAAAGCAGTGGCCAGACAGTTCTGAAGAGATATAGACAGGTCTGAATAGCCAGATTTTCATAAAGGGCTCATTAACAAGTTTCTCTTCCAGAATCTGAACATTTCAGAAGGCTGCAGCTTTCCTGAGAAGAGGTACACCACAGCCCCCTGACAGTTACAGCCCTTCTGCCTTGCAAAGTCAGATCACTCGAGGCCAGCTTCTGCAGCAGTATTTCCTGCTGTTTTCTCTGTCACTTTTATCATTTGTTAAATGGGGAGAAACTCCTCCACTTATCTACTTCTTTCTAAGTGTTTCTTTTCTCTTGCTTCTCAAGTCCTTCTTCTACCAACCAACAGAAAGAAGTTTCCCCAAGCCCAGAGGCTTCTCTTTTCCATCCTTCTGTCATGATTGAAGTAGACATGGGGGAACAGTCTCAATTCCAGCACAGCATTTATTTTTTTTACACTTATGTACATGTTTATATACTGACTTGTCTGCTGTGCATAAAGAACACACCAGAAACATGATTTTTGCAGATTAAAAACAAACGGTCCTGCAGAGTCCCATAAAGCTACTCTATTTTTAACCAAGAGGTTCTGCTTTTGACTTTCTGCAAGACTGAAACTCAGCCCAAGGGGGGCAGCTCTTACAAATATTCGACTGAAGACAGAGATTAACAAAATGGAAGATGGCAATTCTTTTTCTCCATGCCAAAACATAAAATGACTTCGAGGTCAAAGCTAACCTAGCGAAAAACACAAGTGTCCGAGTGGGGTCTGGGGCAGTTCAGGTACAGAGCAGCGAACACGGGAGCGCGGAGTGTGCTGACGGTGGCCTCCCACCGCCAATGTCTCTATGTGTTTTCTGGTTCTTTTTAAGATAAAAGTACTTGGGGTACAGGCAAAAGAAAGCTGGTGTTTTCAGATGGAAAAGAAGGTCATTACAGAGTATTCTGTCCAGGTGAATCCACAGTTTTGAAGTAGGCAGACGGCCCGAGCTGCACGAGCGGCATTTCCCGGCGCGACCTTCCCGGAGCCCGCGGGCCGCCCCCCGGGGCCGCCCCTCCTTCGCCTCCGGGGTGGGATCGCCGCTCTGCCCTCCCCGGGGCCGGGCCGGCGGCTCCGCTCCCGGGGCTGAGCGGAGCGGGCGGCGGCGGCGGGCGCAGCGCCGGGGCGATGCCGGCGGTGCGGCTGCGGCTCCTGGCCGGCTGCCTCCTCTTCCTCCAGCTGCTGTGCGGCCGCGGCGCCGCCGCCCTCGGCCGGGACGCGGTGCCTTCCCTGCGGAGTGAGTGACGCCTCGGGGTGGCCCGGGGGTGGGGAGCGGAGCGGCGCGGCGGGCGGGGGCGGGCCCCGGGCACAGCCCTTCGCCCCGGGCGGTCCGAGCCCCGCCGCCGAGCGGGACCGCCGGGCTCCCGCGCCCCGCCGAGCCCCGCCGAGCCCCGCCGAGCCCCGGCGGCCTCCAGCGCTCCGGGACGAGGGCCCGGGGGCTGCCCCGCTGGCTCTGCTTCGCGTCCTCGCTGCTTCTTATTCCGCTGCCCATTGCGAGCCTCCGTGCACCCGGAGAGAATAGCCATAGTTTTATCCTCATTTCCAGTAAATCCCAGTTACTTTCTTTATTATAACGTAAGCAATTCTCTCTGCTTTTTTGGAGGGAAGGAAATGGGAGGTAAGGAGGAAGGAAATGAAGCTATCTTGTTCGCCTAGGTTTGTTACAGCCGTTTATTCCCGATTAGCTGTGTTGAGCCCTAGTAAACAGGAACTTGGAGGTGCTGGTCAGCAATTAGCTCTTCATCTGGGGCTGAACATCAGCTCCAGGCTTCACTTCTGTTTCTTGTCACCTTGTCCTTGTGTGGAGGGGCGTTGATGTAGAGAAGTGGATCTGTTCTAAAGACTTCCCTTCACCCATTCAGTTTCTAAAGCATAGATTATCTCCTTTCCTCTTGGAGTCCTCTGGGGCCACAGAGCTCCCTTGCAGCTCTTCAGCTGCAGGACTTTGGGCACAGACCTCTCCCTGACACCAGGAGCTTTGTAACAAAGCCCATCTGTGTGAGCAGCTGTAAAATGGATGGTGTAGCCTTGCACGCTTGGAAGAGGTGAGCCTGGAGGCATTCCCAGGCTTGGTGTTGCTCCAGTTGTCTCTGCCCCACTTAGAGCTGAGCTGGAGCTCATGGAGCTGTGACTGAGCCTGCCATCTCTCATGCCTTACTTCTGTGGTGAGCTGGCTCTTTCCTGGCACTTGGAAGGGGGCTCAAGAATTATGGTCTGGCTGTTCTTGGCACAAGTTGCCCAAAATGAAAAAGGGACGTTATTCCCAGAAATCATCCAGATGGGTTACTTGTGTACACTGGGAAAGAACCTTATCTTTTCTCAGCAGTCATTGCAACTCTCAAGGGCCTTACAGATAAAGGCTTTCAAAGGTTGAGAATCCTTCACCTTTGGGTTGTGGTCTTGCTCCCCCCACCCCAGGAAGGTGCTGTATGGGAGACAGCATGTGCTGTGGTTATAGATAAACTTTCTCAAACTCACAATCTATGTGTGGATCTGAGTATCCTGGAGAATTAACCTCATTAATCAGAGTTTACTAGTCCTAACTTCCCAGTTTTTAGTTACCTAGCAAACTAACAGTGTATTTTCTGCTCAGCAAAGATAAGACTGCTGTGGAAAAGACATACCCACTGTATGAGAGGCAGAAACTCTTTCTGGCCATGTAAATAGAGACACCTGTGTTGCCCATGAAGGACTGGGTTGGATAAGAAGGGTGAAACCAGTACAGACTGCAAAGCTTCACTGGTTTTCACCTGCTGCCAGTCAGAAGGGCTTGCTCCTGCTCCCTCAGACTGCCAGTCTCTACAGCCGTGGGGGAAGCAGCCACTGTTAGCAGCAGCACAATCTGCAGTGCCCCCTCTCTGTAAGTCATAATGTGTTCTATGCAGAACCTGTAACCAAAAACCTCTCCATAATCCATATCCTCTCTGTTCTGCTTCTTGCATGCATGTTGTATTGTTGAGCTGATCTCCTGTGTGCTTGTGAGACAGCACTGTCACGGTGCTGCTTGAAGCATCTCCCTTTTTAGGGCCACACCTAAGCTCTATGCACTAAACTCAGACATAGCATCTGAGTGGTCCTCTGCATCTCATATTTCCTTTGTGGGCTGTGTCAATTTGAGAGGGATTTTTAATTGTCATATTTAGTGCTTCAGTATGCTAGGTGTAGTGAATTGCAGAAACTTGAAAGTATGCAAGGCAGAAATTATTACTGTAAAATTTGAAGGCAAAATGGAGGTGCTGCTCAAGTTCTCAACACAATCTCCTGAGGCGTAAAATATCTCACATATAATGTGAACAGAACTTCTTGGGTTATTTACCATTGGATTTCTGAGTGAATCAAGTAGCTGAGCTGTTACAGGCTTACATTTTGCTGACTGCCAGTTCCTCAGCTACCCTCTTTTTTTTTTTTTTCAGTCTATATGATCAGTTAAACTTTTGCTCCCAAGACATTAAACAGCTAACTTTTTTTCACATACTTACAGCATGATGTCACATATTTCATTGAATTTCTGTTTGATTACAAGAAATCTGGGTTGTCAGGCTAGCCCCACAACATCTGCTCTTTTGGAGGGTAGTCACAGATGGCTGAACAATATGTATCAAATAGGAAAGGCATACTTTAACCCTTGGTCATCAGTTCTAGTGGTATAGATAAATCCTGCTATTCCTGTGTCCTGTGGACCATGCAACTTCTTTTCTTTCTTTCTCTGTAGTTGCAGAGTAAAGAATGAAATTTTTCAGTCTTAAGAATGAAATTTCAGTCTTAAAATATTTTGCTTTTACTTTAATTGCATTCTCCCATCTACATTAGGAATTATTTTACAGTATACAGCATGACATGTATTACTTAAAACTTTCCTCCACTACTGTGACCTTTACTCTGTCTTGGTGACCAGTGGCTTTTTTCTTCAAACATCAGTGCTGTTTTTGGGCACCTCTTGTTTTTCTTTGAGGTTATTTTTAGCTATCCAACTTGAGAAGTATTATCTGGTTTTATTTTTGTGAGCTTGCAAGTAGCCCACGTGTTTTGAAAAATCAGCTGGCAGTAAAATTAAACCAGTACTCCTCAGTTTTTTGGAGTGTCAGTTATTCTGATGGATATTTTCAGTTTCCTTCCTAAGTAGCTGCAATTAAAACATTTGCCTTTTAATAATATTTAATCAATTGCAGTATTCTACAGACTGAAGCTTGTTGTGTTTTCTTCCCCTTGCAGATAAAGGGATATTTATTATCCAGAGTGAAAACTCCAGCTTGTGCATTAAAGTGGACAGAGCTGGCCTTGTTCTGGAAGACTGCGGCCAGCTCTCGGAAGAGATGTTGTGGAAATGGGCATCCAACCGCCGTCTTTTCAACATAGGCAGCAGCACCTGTCTGGGGCTGAATGTCAGCAAACCAGAGCAGCCACTAGCTATGCTTGAATGTGATTCAACTCACTACTCATTGTGGTGGAACTGCGAGGGAAGAGCGTTAGTTGGTGTGTCAGAGTTCAAGTTAGCAGTTGAAAACAGTAAATATATTGTGGCCAAAAAAAAATCTGCTTCTCAATGGAAACAGTATATGTCCTATGATGAAGACCTTTGTGAACATCCATTTCAAGGTAAGAATAAAACTTTGTCATAGAAGTGTTAGATAGGAAAAGTTTCAGAAGTTCTTTTGGAGGAAGATCAGGTGCTTGTGATCCCTTCCAGTCTCTATTGCGGTTTGGGCCTCAAAGTTTGTGGGGTTTCTTATGGGCAGTAGTCGAGATGAGCATACCACACAATTGATATTCTTTTGTTAAAGTGACCCCCAAATCCACCAGTATCCTTGCAAATCAGGAAATGCTCATTTCAAATCACCTGTAAAATTGGAAGGGTTAGTAAGGATTTGCTGTTGCCTGTGCTGCAGCTTCCATTATCAGATAAACCTAAAGAGAGATAAGAAAGGATTTGGAGTTCCTGTCACTGAAAGTCAGTCTGGAACTGCAGTGTGCATGGACCAATGTCTGCCACGCTCTGCACCTGGACTCTGAACGTGCCAAACTTTGAAACAGAGATCAGAAGTTTGATAAATCCTGCTTTTCAGCTAGCAAAGGCATAGAAATGTACAGCAAGATCCAGGTCTGCAGACCTGAGCGGTTTTCTAGGATTAAGGACTGAGATAAACCCACTGACTTCAAACAGCAACAGACAGCCTGGACCTTTACCCCTTCCTCAGCATTTCTGGAAGAGGGAGAGGCCTGATGTTTGCACAGTGTCTCAGACTGAAGTTGTTGATTTTCCCCACTTGAACTGGGTGTTTGGGTTCCAGATCTGGTCTTGGTGGTTTCCCCTGTAGATGTAGCTCAGCCTCTGCCCTCACTAAACTCCTTCCTTGAGACTTGTGATAACTGGGAAAGTACTACAGTGCCCAACCGCTTTTTTAAAACCTAATGGAATTCATACTTAAGACCAGACAGAAAATATATAAATTTAAATAAAAATGTCCATGAAAAGTCATACGTATTTGCCATGTAGACACAGTGAGATGGAAGTAGACCTGGTTTAGCCCTATTACTGCAACATCTCAGAGAGGTGAGGAGAGGATCATCATTAGGCAGGTACTTCTAGCCTGGTTTTAGGACTAAAGTATTGAATTGTGTTGGCAAAATCTCTTTCAGGTTCTGTTTTCCACCTTCTACCACAGTGCAGACACCTTCTCATGCACATGCAAAGGCAAGCCAGCTGTTAGTCCACCAAGCAAGGGGTGTGAGGGATAGCTACCTTCACAACAACAACAAAAAATTAAAATATATATAACTGTGGAAGAGGTCTGTAGCAATTGAATTTGGTTTCTTGCCAGGACTGAGATAATCCCTCTGTAGCTGGCAGCATGGTGGCAGGCAGACAGAAAAGCAATCCTGATTTATTTTTTGACCTGTTCCTTGTATTTTCTGTTCATTCACATCGGAAGGGGGTTTACAATGTGTAAACTTCTCTTTTATATGTGCCATTAACTCTAGAAACCCCTGGGAACCTGGCAGTATGTATTGATTCTGTAGTTGAAGGACTTTGGTCTTAAAGCTATCAATGTGAAATCTTTGATAAACAATTTCATTCAAAGAGTGATTGTGGTTCTTTGACCTTTTTTAGAAGCTCTGAGGTTTAGGAGACACTCACTGAGGTAAAGTTTTTACAGCTTTCAGTTGCACTGGATTATCTCAATATTTTGGTCCTCAAAGTACAATAGGAAAATATTTAAATATTTTGTAAGGCATTGATTGTGGCAACAGATGCATGGAGCATCAATTCTTTATCTATGTTATTATTCTCCACAGGATAAATACTTATTTTTAAAAGTCTATTTACTATTCCTTTGTCTTGTACATTTCCTTTCCCAAAGAATGACAAAGAAAGTGGAAAACACATTAGAAATCCACCTTAAAAAGAGTAGGGGAAGCAGGGGAATAATGCTAAATTATTCTTCTGTCATAGACTAATAAATAGGTAGAACTTGCATCTGAGTTTGTACTGATTTAACTAATTGTTGTTTTATGTGGTTGTTCTGAAATGTAGATGCAGACTTTGGGTTAATTGATCAGATTTTGGGGGTTGTGGTTTTGTTTGGGATTTTTTTTGTTAATGGACTAAGTTACAAGAAATTGCCTCAGTGACAAATTTCATAAGTTATTATTTCCACATTCTATTTACTGAAATGATGCTGCTCACACTTGTAATGCTGTTATCAATTATAAATGAAAATTTAGGTGTCACTTTAGACATTTTATTTTTATCCCTGCTGCTAAATACAGGAATACTGACATATGAGGGCAAAAAAATTTTTATGGTCTGCATTCTTTTAATCTCTGTTTGGTTTTTTTTTCCAGAAACATACACCTTGCTTGGAAATTCTTTTGGTTTCCCATGTGTTTTTCCATTTAAATATAACAACAAGTGGTATTATGAGTGTACCAGAGATGGAAAGGAATCCGAGTGGTGTGCCACAACAACTCACTATGATCAAGATGAAAAATGGGGGTTTTGCCCAAATGCAGGTAAGATGTTGCTTGTCTTCTCTCTCCCCCCTCCAAGAGTTTGCTCTGTATTAGTAATACTAGGGCACAGTCTGGTTTTGGATTAGAAGGGAATGTTAGAAGGGAATGTCTTTTTAGAAAGCACAAAGGAAGATCTTTAGCAAATCTGTTGTAGTTTAGCTTCACCTTTGAGACTCAAAGTCCTCATCACAACAGCAAAACCAGCAGCAGGACCTTATTCTGTGCAGCCCACTGACCTTACCCTGCAGCCAAAGCCCTCTGTCCTAGTGACACACAGGCAGCTTGTGTGGAGCACATAACCCAAGGGCTGCTCTGGCAGAGTCACCTTTGCTTTGGACTGCCCTGTATCTGGCACATTCCTTTTCTTTTGTGCACTGCTTGGATATATCTTGGGCCTAAAATGCTAGAAAGCAATAGCCTTAAAAATACTTGCTGTTGAAAAGTTTTTGGGGGTATAATCTTTGTGAATATTTCAGCTTCTTGTGTAAGTAAGCAAAATGTGTAAGTTCTTGTGTAAGTAAGTGTCTTCTATCAGTAGAAGTGGTTTGGAAAAGCCTTTCCTGCTCAAGCTACATTTCAGATCTCTGTTCCAAAGCATCTTAAAAACAGCTGTAAATGTTTCTTTGTAGTGAGTACTTCTGGGCAGCCATTAAAATAGATAGTATTTGTAGCCTTGCTTATCCTTTTTAATTAAAGTTTTATTTTCTTGAGTACAAGGTCCAAGGAGATCCAGTGAGTGTTGCCGCAAGTTGAGCGAGGAGTTCGCTGTTTGAATATTTCAACGTTCAGCTTTAGAAACAAATGATTAGCCAGAATAAATTAAAATGTAGTTGTGTTGGCTTCAAGAGAGTTGTGAAAATCGCCACCAGCTGCAGATCAGCAGCTGAGTGCCGTATCAACCATATGAAATTTGGAGCAACATTTTATTTCATTAGTGCCCTCTTTCCCTGTTTGTGTTAACAAAGTAACAGAGAAGGCACTCATAATCGTGCTTCCTTTGGGGGATGCTGCTGTCATTAATTAATTAAATTGTTCGAGGTGTTGTGTTTCTGATTGGTTTGGAGTCTTGGGCAGCTGGTGACAAATCTGTTTCTGAGCAGAGAGTGGCTGTGACATCTTTTGGAAGAAGAACCCCACGACACACATCTGCTACCAGTTCAACCTGGCGTCCGTGCTGAGCTGGCGTGAGGCTCGGGCTGCCTGTCAGCTGCAGGGAGGGGACCTGCTCAGTGTCACCAGCCCCGAGGAGCAGGACTACATAACTAACTTAAGCAGTGAGTAGACATTGCTCTGGGGACCTTGTAGGAAACCTGTAGTTAGATTTCCTCCTTACCTGTGCAAAGGGATAAGCTTTGGACCCTGTGTGATGTCTCTCCCATTCCCATTGCTGCTTGTGGGGCTTTGTCATGGGACACATCTCAGCAGAGCTGTTTGAAAGAGCAAGGATGAAGTTAAGTCCCCGCCTTAATAAACTGAAGTGCAGAAGTGGTGGTGTTACGTGGGGGTGTCATTTTCTCAGTTCTCTCTCCCCACAGAGATTCCCACTCAGCAGCTGTGCTAAGGGAGTGTGTTTGTTTACTTTGGAGAATTATACATGTGTTTACCTTCTCTGCAGTCTACCTTGGTGTCCCTATCTCCTGCTGAGATTTTCTTGTAAGCTGTACTTCACTAAAAGGGTATGATAGGAACATTTCTGCAGGCTTAAAGTCAATGTCCTGTATGGAAAAAATGCCAGCTGTATAAATGCATGTTACTCCTTCTGTAATTAGCAATTTGCTTTTCCCCTTGGAGCAAATCTCTCAAACAAATTGTGCAGAGCCTTCTGAAAGCAAGGATTTCATGGGTGTTTTAGTGTGAGCGGAGAAAATCAAGTGGAGGAATGGGTGGTGGAGCTCTGATGCAAAGCTTGCCTCAGATTTCTTGTTCATTACTTCCCACTATTGCTGGTTTTCAATTGAAGGATATAAGCTAGCAGGAAGTTTTAAAAATATTTCATTGGCTTTTTGATATGCCTGTAAAGGTTTCTGAAAGTTGTTTGGTTTATGAAAAGCTGAAACAGGCTAGTGTTTATGTAAACAGGCTAGCATTTATGTAGCTGCTTGTTCTAGATTTAACTTCTAATGTCAGCAACAACTTGTGCAGGAAGGGTTTGCAGAATGAGTGGCTTTTGAAGGATTTCACGTTTCTGAGTTTATTCCTTTTCATCTCTGTGCTGATTAACAAAGTAAGGTACTTTTTCTATGGACAGAAAAAAAAAGCCAACCAGCCTGAACTTTCTGGAGAGTGCTTTGAAGTTTTGTTTTATTCCAATTGTAACAAGTCAGGACAGCAGGTCTATGCCTGTAGATATTTTAAAGCTTGGGGTAAGCATGCAGTCTTACTTTGTTTATTTTTTTCTGTTTCAGGGCAGTTGAATTCCACAGACATGATGCTGTGGATGGGCCTGAATCGCCTGGATGAAGACGCTGGCTGGCAGTGGTCAGATGGAGCACCACTAATGTTTGTGAACTGGAGAGCAAGTACTTGATGTTCCTCTTGCATATGTTATAGCAGCTTAATTATATGCTCTCTATAACTGCAGCTTGATACAGCACTGCTGTTCCTACAGCTATGTTTGAAAGTTGAATTAAGTGCATGTGTGCACTTTTTTTTGGTAGAAATATTTATTCATATTCACAAACCGAAAGCCTTTCTAAGGATATAACATCAAGTGAGATGTATCTCTTCAAAGCATTAATTAAAAAAAAGGTCTAGTCCTTTCGTACTTTTAGAGATGTTCCTTATTACATATTTTAAAACTGTAGCTACTTTCATGGAGGAAAGGAGTTTCAATTTGTTTATGTTAACAAGCTGTAATTACCATTCACACATTAACATGAGTTTTGTGACTTGGTTTGCTACATTTTGAAGCCTGTCCACCAACAATTACAGACACTCAAGCTTGTTTCAGCCTCTCATCTGAGAGCAGCAGCCAAGGATGCATTGCCACACGTGTAATTCATGACAAATGTTCAACTGTACATAGTACTAGCATAATATTACTAGAAGTTTGGGTATGCAGGGATGCTTATACATTAATTCAAGAAGTTGCAGAGAACCTTACAGCACATTTTTCAACTAAGAACCGATTTTTTGTAATTTTGTGCTTTTCAAAAATGTGTTTGCAGATGTGTCTGATACCCGTTATAAAGAAAATCATTGTGCAGTGATTAATCCAAGATTGAAGTATGGCTGGAACAGTTATCTGTGTGAATCTGGGCTGCCTTTTGTATGCAAAAAATATTTAAATAAGACAGAGCACGAAACACTGGGTAAGTGTGTCAATGTTACTGTATCCTATTTGTAGGGGTGCAAGGAGAGCAGGAGAAGCCACCTGACTATAAAGTCAGCAGAACAGAGGTGCAGCTGCAGTAAATGTGTGGGTTTGCTAGTTTAGGTTGAATGCAATTTACTTTAAATGATGTAATAACACTTTGTTCTGTTTAAATTGTCTTTGAAAACAAAGCACTCTGTTGAGAGTCTTAGAACAAACAATTTTAATACAAACAGCATTTACTTGATTCCTTACACCATCAGAATGCTCGTTCTCTTTTATATTACAATAAGAACCACACTAGGAGTTGCAAAATAGGTTTTCAGTGTGAGTGGAATTAACCAGTAGCACGCAGAAAAAAAAGCTGTATAAATGTAGCACAAAATTTGCAGGGGTTTTTATGATGTGCTGTACTTTTGATATGCCAAAAAATTGTTATATGTATACTTCAAGTGTTTATACAATGAGTATAGGATGTATAGAATGACTCTGTTCTGTGAGAAAGTTAAAAACAGAATTTAGTTTATTCTAACATAAATTTTTGGTTTTATAAGAGCTACTTACATAAAATTTTGGTTATATATGAGCTACTTACATGGGTTCAGCTCCTTCCTAATAACTTAAAGAAAGTTTAGCAGCTTAAGGTAGTAAGGAAAGACTATTCAAACTTTTTGTAGGTAATGCATCTGAAAAAAACTTTATCTGTTTTTGAAAGAGGTTCAGAGGTAATAAGGGAGATAAACTGTGTTTTGAACTGAATTAGTGTTTGCCACTAGTCCAGCAGCCCAAATGGTTCAGTCATCAAATAAAGTGGAAGAAATTTCAGTTTGCTTGGTAGGTGATGATCCGTAGAGCAGGTGTTTTGGCCTCCTTAAGTCATCTTGGAAAACTCTGTTTTCAGCATTTTAAGGTTAAAAAAAATCTCTGAATGTGTTATGAACATAGCATAAGCTTGGCAATTCTGTCTAATGTATATGAACTTGGTGTGCTCATTTCAAGATACATGGCAGTACCGTGCCACTCGTTGTGATGCTGGCTGGTACCCACACAATCGCAACTGCTACAGACTGCACAAAGAGCAGAAGAGCTGGAACGATGCTTCTCTCTCATGCCAAAGTGAAAACAGCAGGCTCATTAGTGTATCCTCCATGGCAGATGAAGAGCTGCTCCTTAACTTGCTTGAAAGTGGTGAGTTTGGGGAGTTTAAGTGTGCAGGTGTTTCTTGAAGTGTTTTGTGGTGCTCTTTTGTGCAGCTCTTTAACGTGTTACCATCCAAGCACTCTATTATGTGGCACACCCAAATGATGTTTGCAAAAAGAGAAATCACGTTGCATGCCCATTCTAGGAGTCTTAAAAATGCACAGTCACCTTTTCCAATAACTATTCTTAAAATAAAGATACAACTCCACGAAGCACAGTGAGGCCATAGTAAACATGCTAGCTTTTGTCCTTTCCTGTTCTTGCCTGGTTCCGTGCAAACTATTGCAAAGTATTCAGTCATCAACCTTATACTAGAGCTGTGCTTAGAAGCAAAACCAATCCAGTGTATCTTTGGCTTGCAAGCTGGCCTGATCCACACTCCACATGCTGTTACCATGAGGCCAGAGTCCCCTTTGATGTCAGCAGGGCATATCAAAGCTGGTTCACATTGTCCTGAGAGGTAGCACAATCACACGAGGAACTTAACGAACAAAAGCTCTTTGATGCAGCAATGCCAATACTTTTGTTGTCAAAACAGGAGCAAAGTGAATATTTTCTGCCTGCCACTGTGCTGGCAGAGCTGCACAGTTTGGTTTTGAGTTTTTCTCACAGAGCTGGGGCAGAGTGTCATGTGGAGATTAGGAGATTAACCTCCATCATCTTCCTCACCTCTTTTAAGACCCTCCATAGATAACAAATACCATTATTTGCAGGGATGCTGTAATGGTAGATGTAATTGTTCTCAGTTTGAGTTTAGCTTCAATCTTCTGCTTCTCTCCAGCCTGTTCAGGCTTCTCTTCAGGAGAAGGGTTTACATGCCTGAAAGCCTGAGTGCTTTTTCTCCTGTAGAAGCTGGTAAAATAGGACTTTACATCAAAATGCAAGCCTTGTCTCTCCTTTATTTGTCAGATACTAGCTACAACTCTGCTGTCACTGGACCCTATAACTCTCAGAGAATCCTAAAGCTGAGTGTGCCATGGAAAATTATATGAAGAAGTATTTCACTCCCATGTCAGTTTTTCTTCCCCATACACCTCAAGAGAGTGCATATGCTCTTAATTCATATTTTTTAGGATTTTAAAGCATATTATCATGTATGTTAATTCTATTTTTTTAATGATTTAGCTTTCAAGAGCAGTAGAACATAGTCTCACCTGTAAGGTTCCTAAAGTTTATACAGCTTTTATTTTTCCTAAAAGAGGGACAGTCCTATAAAAATCCCTTGAATAACTTTAAATGGTGGTGTCATGTTAGAGGAAAAACAGGCTTTATCACTTCACCATTAAAATCTGAACTCACTTATTCTTTTACAGAAAATGTAACAGAGACATGGATTGGATTATGCAGTAATAACACCCCTGTTGTTTTTGAGTGGTCAGATAGCACCCCAGTAAAATTCTCTAACTGGCACAGACAAGAACCTAACACCTTTCAAAGAACAGGAAAACTCTGTGTTTTGGCACAAGGACCTGTAAGTTTTCTTTCTAAAAGAATTAGGCACTTTTATTTTAGCTCATTATAATTTTATTTCTTGCTGTGCATACTTTTTTAAACCATGACCTGAAGTATGACTTTGTTTTTGATTACTAATGTATTCATGTTATGATAAATGCAGTGCAGCCTTTAGAAAGCAATGCATTCTGCAGTACTGATCCACAGAAAATTAATCACAGATTTTGAGCTTATGTTCAATAAAAAGTACTACCTATGTCAAGCCTGGCAAATGGAAGAGAACAAATATGAGTGGGTATTTTGATAAAGTAATTTAAAATCCAAGTAGTGTGTATCATAATTTGTGGTGCATAAGTTCTGGTCTTGAAAGTTTCAAATTTATGTTTTGAAAAACTGTCAGCTGTGCCTGTATAATCTTTCTGTAAATAGCTCTACATTTTATGGAGTGTCTTTAAAACAATAGTCTGGGTCTACATGAAAGTATAGAAGTTGACAGCAGGAGATTGACACCAGATCAGTCAGGGGTTGTAAAATAACACTGTCCTGTCTTTTTGGTATTCATGGCACTGTCAATTCTTTTGTGATGTGGTCATGCATTTACTTTACTTTTGCAATTAACAGTACTTAAACTCACTAATACGTTACTTGCATAAGCAGCACTATAATTTAATTTTTTTTTTTGCAAAATATGTTTTGTCTGAGTGTGAAAACTGTATCAAGAGTTTCTGTTGTCCCTGCAGTAGTAGGTGTAAGTTACAGTGTTTAACTCGGGAAAACTAACACAATTACAATGACTGGGAAAAGTCTGTTCCTACTGGAAGCAGAAAATAGGACTTTGGAACAAGGGGGGGTTTAGATTCCAAAGTCATATTTTACTCAGTTTGCAAGTGTAGACAAATAAATGAAAATGTAAAATACAAAGGAAAAGTAGGCTTGAGATAAAATTTTTCAAGCATTGTTTTTAATGTATGTCCAGTATGTACAGATGTGTGAAAATTATATGATACAAAGTTTGTAATATCTTGAGTAAGGACTGTTGAAATATAGAGAATAATCTTAAAAAGAACTGTGATAGCTAGAAAGAAAATAGCTCTGGCATGGCCATGGTGTTAGTTAATTAAGATGCTTTACATTATGAAGACTGAGTCAAAGAGACAAACCCATTTCTATGATTGATTTGGGATGTCCTGCTGACAGTGTTGGTAAAAATAAATGGACCATCTAGGGATGAGTAAATAGAGTGAGAAAAATTACCTTTTTTTAAGTGAAGAGTAAAAAGAGGAAGCGAGAGTGTGATCTAATGTTTGTATAGATATGCATGAGAATATGGGTATATGTGGAATATACTCTCTTTTATTCCTTAGGAGGGACATTGGAGGATTAAAAAATGTGAAGACAAATCTTTCTATATCTGCAAAAAAGCAGGGGAATTTAATAGTGTCTCTCCCGAACTGGAATCAAATTGTCCAGAGGTAAGTGGGTTTTTGGTTGCTTTAGAACTATATTAATGACATAGAATTATATAGCTAACCTCTAAATACAGCTACAGAACATATGGATGCAAATAGATAATTTCAGTTTTTCATCCTAAAGACATGCATGTTTTGCTTGGAAAAATCACATTGTTTGCTTTAAAATATGTAAACTAAATTTTAATGTAAGTTTAAAAGCCTTCACAAGATGCCTTTCATGGCTTGTTGTTTCATCAGTGATTGTGACCCAAGTTCCTATTTCTTTCTAGATCAAAAGTGAAGCCCTTTTGTCACCATCTGTGCAAATAATGGCTGTTATATGATGCCTCGCCCCACACATGGTTTTCATACATTGAAATGGAATGTCAGGGTGAAAACCTACCAGTTTCATTGACACAGAGGGTGAACTCTTCCACTTGTACATTTGTTTTCAAACACAAATGGGAAGGAGCACAGCTATCTAACTAGGAGATTGTATCATATTTTCAGGCATTTAGGCTCTGTGTTCTGGTAGTAAAAGGAAGTGTGTTAAAGTATGACTTAGTTTGCCATCAGTTCCTTTTCACAGTGTGGAAAGAGGAAACTTGTTGAATTTCTGTTATATTCAAAACTGTGGAGGAAAAAAATCTCTTTTCTAAGCAGCTTTATTATTTAGCTAATTGTCTTCCTTTTTAAAATTTCCTGTCTTGTATCTTGGGAAGTGAAGAAACACAGCCAGTTCAGTTGAATTTTAAGAAGGCTGAAACAGAACTGTTTGGAGAAAGATGCAGTCTTTTGCCAGATGTAGTGTCCAGATCCAGAGTTCTTGTCATACCATTGTGGGCATTACTGCTTGATTCCAGCTTAACATTTCCAAAAGTTTTGGGTGACTGCATTTATTTCATTTGGACCAATGTATTTTGTCAGCCAAGAATTTTATGTGTTGTTAGCATAAGAAAAGTTTGTCACAGTCCTGACTGGGTGAAAAATGTGCAGAGCATCAAGGTTTTCTTGACAAGCTGTAGTCAGCAGTTTGACAGCACTTCAACTTCTTCTCAATCCTGTGCCCCTCAGGATTGAGTCTCAAGGCATTGAGCTGCTGGTCATAAGTATTTTGACCCACTCTGGCAACTTCTGCTTGGGATAAATTTCTGCTTCTTAGGGTTTCACCCCCTGTAAAAACATTTGCTGAACCCTCTTAGCGTCCCTTGGCTTTGATCCTTTTCTTTCTGATGTGAAAGAAGTTACATTCAGTTAATCAAAAGCCTAAGAGAGTGTATTATCTCTTTATCTTCTTGCTTATTTAAAACAGTTAGTCATAAATCCAGGCAGGATTGCTGCATGAACTCACATCAGCAGAACTTCCACCAGTCCAGGTGGTGTCTTTTGGACATCCAGGGGTGAATGAAGTGAAAGATAATAATGAGATGAGAAGAGAAGAGATGAGGCAGGCTGACCATGGACACACTGTTCTGGCTCATCTGATATCCACATTTTCAGTGACCTTGAGGGTAACTGCTCTTCAACCATGGTAGGAAAGAAAAGATTACAGGAATGCCAGGGATCACCAGACAAAAGAGGACAAAGTTTTTAACAACTATACAATAATTAATAATCTATAAAATGATGTTCATTTCTTTTAAGGGATGGGAAAGACATGGTGGATATTGTTACAAAATCGACAGTACCCCTCGAAGTTTTGAACATGCTTCCAGTGGTTATTTCTGCCCATCTGCACTTGTATCAGTAACCAACAGGTAGTTAATCCTATTAGACAGCGTGGAGATACCTCTAACAAGAGCTATTCTAACTTTATAAAGCGTTGCATGGCAAAACATATTACCATTGTGAAATAATATTTGCTTGAAAGGTGAGCCTAATTACTAACATCATCTAAACTCAAAGGGTGCTTTGCCTTACTTTTTAATTGAAAATAAATTTAGTAAAAAGCAATTGTTAGGCTAATAAACACTTCTAGCAACGTGCACACTTGGGCATGCAGAAATCTAAAGAAAATGCTTTATGCACAGGGCTGTGTAACATCTTTAAGAAACTTTATTGGTGTACTTGGAAGGTGTACTGAAAAATGAAAATATACTTATTTTTATAGAAAAAAATATAAATATAAAATTTCAATCCAAATCAATTAATGTTTTATAAATATTTCTATTTATTTATTCATTTTTTGTGATTTCTCTGCAAATAGGGTAAGAGAGTAAATGTTTGAAAGTATTTGTCGCTGTTTTCCCATGCCTTGTTCTTATTTGCCTCTATTCCAGCTTTAGCAAGAGCTTTCTCCTCTGTAGATGTCCAGATGCTTGGGTTTTCTCTGCTCTCTTTGTTATTTACCCTTTATGTTGGTTTTCCATTGAGGTTTGACATACTAATAGATAAATTACATCAATACTTTAACTGTTGCATATTTCTTGTTTTAAAAAAAACCCTAAATAGCTAAAAAAACCCCCCAAACCCCAAAAATACAAGGAGGAAACATCTGCTCCCTTTAGACCAGGGGAAGTAACCCTCAGCAATCAGATAAATAGTAAGTAGGTATTTTAGGAAATCCCTGGCTACCCTACATAAGGATTTACATCAGTGGGGATTTGCTCTGCCCATTGGTTTCAGGATTGTGCACAGGGTGTGCAGCACTGAGCTGCAGTGTGACAAAGGTCCTTTCAGGAATAAGGGACAAATTCTTGCAGCTGAGCATTGGCAGCTCAAATGTGGCAGGGAGCTGAGGGCATGCTGCACATCACTAGAATAATGTCTTCTGTCTTTTTCTGCTTTTTTAATTTTATTTTTTCATTTCTCGGCGTAGCCGTCACTAATTACGATGGTATTTCCCAGTTCCAGTTAGCAGCAGTAGCAAGGAGTAGCAAAAGCATGTTAGTTTAGTGATTTTGTTAAATTACTGCTGGGGTTTGTTGCTCTGGAGTGAAAACTGCAAAAATTTTTCAGTTACTGATTTTAAAATGTTCATTTGATAGTAAATTGTAGAGGAAGGAGGGTAGACAGAAAAAAAGGACATGCAGAGGAAATTAAAAGCAAATATGAGTTCTGAGTCCCTCACAGTGTTACAGATACTCTAACACTGGTCACAGTGTTACATTCAGTTTTTTCATCAATTTAGCCATTATTTTCAGAGTTTATGAAACCAGAAAGTCGAATGAGTTTTTATCAAACTGTAAAGCATCTTTGCTATTTAATTTTCATTGTCAGCTGATTAAATGTGCTCATAAACTGAAATGTTCTTGTATAATCCTGTACCAATTATATCAGAACTAATTGCATTTAAGTGAAAATTGGACTTTTATGCACAGCAGTTATAACTTGAAAAAAGGTGTATATGTCTCACATAACTTTAGTGGAGAAATCAAAGAAGAAAAAAGTGATTCTTTGTAGTCAGTTCAGCTGGTGCTTTGGGTCCTTCAGATCTGGTTTCTTAGTGCTGGTTTGTGTATCTGCTGGTTTCAGTAGGACGCTTCTGTGCAGAGATTTTTCTTCTCTTTCTTCTGGAGCCTTTTCAGACCCCACTAACATTTTTCCTTCATACCTGGAGTTTCTTGTTTTAATTTGAGCATCATTAATACATTCTGTCTTTACATCTTGCAATTCAAGCACTGAGGTTATAAGATCTGATTCTTGTGTTTCTTTTATGTGCTCAAGTGCTGAAAAAATAGGGATACAGACTTATACCTCAAGTTCCCCCCAGCATTCTGTAAAGAAAATTAAGTACATCTGCTATATTTCTTTCTTCTGAGAAAATTTAAATAATGTCATGAGAGCTACTCACTGAAATATCAATTTACCTATTTTATTCTAAAAACCTTTATTTTGATTATTTTATCAAGGTTTGAGCAAGCTTTTATCAACAGCATGATCCGCAGCATGGCAGAATCTGAGAGAACTTATTTTTGGATAGGATTGCAAGACCTTAACAACACAGGAGAATACTTTTGGCTCAGTACAGCAGGCAGGAATCACTCAGTGAGCTACACAAACTGGAACAAGTACCAGCCACGTGAGTAGCATGCTGGTGAAAAATGCAATGGCTGGGAAATGGAAACTGGGGAGGGTGCTCTGTTCTCCACAGCACCAGGGGCTTAGCAGGGACTGAAGAGCCCCAGTCCTTTCCTCCCTGCCTGGCCAAGAGGACAGAGAGATAAATTTACATCTGCTGTTGGTTCCACAACCTGAAGTTGCCCACAGTTGGGCCCTCCTTACAGACACAGCTGATCCCTAAAATGCATTTTTCATACAATCCTTCGTGAACTGTTATACATTTGTTGCATACGTAATATTTTTTAAAGAACGTCAAAAACCAAACTTGATGCTTTCCATACATTTCTTCATGAGCTTTTCAAGGGCTTCCTGAGCCCAGCAGAAGATCCTAGAAAAGTAATGAATTTTATTCAGTAACAGTCACAGTTTGAGATTTACATTCTATATGAAAAATAGGCCAGAGGTTGCCAGAAACATTTCTGTGACTAACAGTGTGGAGGTTTCTTCTTCTTCCCCTTTAGCTTGATCTTGCTTGTTTCATAGTAATTCTTAGGAAAATATTCCAAGGAAACAAACGTGAAAATATTAAACAGTTGTTCAACCTTTGAAACATTAACCACTAAGCAATACCTGAAAGTAGAGACATATTTATAAAGATAATCCATTTCAATAATGGCTCTCTGATTTGGACTCTTTACATTTATTGCTTTACTATTGCATTTTGCGAAAGCAATGTTTTCAATTGCACTTCTTGTGCATTCTGTGAGAGGAACTGTTTGCCCTGGTTCATTTTACAAGCTCAAGCCAGCCACGAGAGGCTTATAAATTGGCTGCTGACCAAAGAATTTGCTAATTTTGTAAGTTCAATAAACTTTTATCCAGAAACCCATGTCAATAAAACAGAAATCTGACCAAAGAAATCACAAAATTCAGGTGTTTTATTCTGACATTCAGCACTTATTCCCATGTCTAGGTCATTCTGGAGGATGTGTGGCTATGCGAGGGGAGCACCCTGTTGGTTACTGGGAGGTGAAAAGCTGTAAGAACTTCAAAGCCATGTCATTGTGCAAGCAAAAAGTCAATTCTTATGAAGAACCTGAACTTACTTTTCAAAAATATTCGAGTTCCTGCTATTTTGGATGGGAGTCAGAACCTAATCTGCTCAACTGCTACAAGGTACATGTCATACTTGCTTTGAGTTTTTCTGATTCTACGTCAGCTTAAGGATATGCTGTTCCTAAAACATTTTTGATGAGGCATTATTTCTTTCACTCAGCAAACAAAAATTTCCTGTTACCGCCTTGCACTGCATTTAAAAGTGAGAGAAAGTAACAAGGACCAGAGCTATGCTTGAAATATACCTGGCTTTAGTTTGGAAAAACTGTGACTAATATTTGATTTTTATGGGTTTCTGAAAAAGCTGCTCTCTAAAATGAACTACATTTATGACAATGTTTATTTTATTGCAGATATTTCACAACGAAAAAGTTCTGATGAGAAGAACATGGGATGAAGCAGAAGCATTATGTCAAGATTTTGGAGCCCATCTTGCTAGTTTTAGCCACATCTATGAAGAGACATTTTTAAACAATCTATTATATACAATTTTTGATAGGTAAATATATTTTTAACAACAACAAGATTTATCATAATCGTACTAATCTACAATTTACATTATTCCATCCTCTTTACTAGTGTCCAAAGAAGTCCCTACTCTAACATGAACTAAAAATTGGGTGAAATGCATCAGCAGCATTTCAATGTGATTCTTTTTGAGGATGATCTTTGTGGTAAATGTTGAGCAGCTGTTGTTGTCAAGGTGGTGTTTTTGTGAGTTAACATTCCTCGTTGAAATGGAGGGTCTACCATTTTAATCCTATTTTAAATGTTTTCATCTTGTAAAACACAATCTAACATTTTAGTGGGAAAGCAAGAGTCCACTTCAAGGATACTAAAATTTAAGAAATGTATTATGGAATGATATATTGAATTCAAAAAGAAATTAATATGTGTATTTGTACTATTAAAAAATATTTATGAAATGGCTAAGGAAAGAGTGGATGAGAAATATTATTTTCTTTGTTTCTGTTATAGAACAGAAGAGAGACAGTTCTGGATTGGATTTAACAAAAGAAATGCACTTTCTGGAGGGACGTGGCAGTGGTCTGACAGAACACCTGTAATTATCTGTTTACTCTGTATTTCAGTAACCTTTCCAGTCACATCTGAGCATATATTGAACCGAGGCAAAGGCTTTTAGATGTGGGCAACTGCTGTTAGTCATGTCAAAAAGTTGTTAGGTTTCATAGCTATTCACTTATTTTTATGAAGAAGTCTGATACGGGGGAGTTGGACAGAACATTGAGAGAACATGACTATGGACTCTATTATTTGTATTTTACCATCATAATTTAGGCAGTTCTCTAGTTGTTGCTTGGCTGTTCTTATTGTACAAACATGTCCAAATCCTTCCTTTTTCTCCATGATGAGGTTTTTAAATGCTTCATCCTGGGCTGTCAGTGACAGAGAATGAATGTGCTGTTTTCAGGTTGTATCTTCGTTTTTGGAGGACAAGTATGTTGAAGATGACTCAAGAAGCTGTGGTGTGTTCAAAGTAAACAGAACAGTCTTTCCAGCACACTGCAAAGAAAAGCGTGAATGGATCTGCAAAATACCAAAAGGTAGAATGTTAATTAACGTGCACTGCCTCTTACACACTTTACTTGCAACTCGGTAGGGACAGGAAAAAAATATCTGAAAGTCTCATTTTTAGCCACCTCTGGAGCTCTCACTGCTCTTCTGCATGAAATCATGGCAAAGCCAAATGGGTTATTCCACTTTGGTTTGTTATTCAGTTAACAGATCTAATGTGAGCAGTAAATTAAAAAACATATAGCAAGGTTACCAGTTAGTTGGAAATATCCATTCAAAGTTGTTATTCATAAAAACTATTGTAAATATTTTTAGTGAGTGTGGCAATTATTTTATTTTATTCCGCATTTAACTCCCTTTTTTCTCCCTGAACAAGAAGAGCAATATTCTTAATGATTTTTTTGTTTGTTTTGGCGTTTTTTTGCAGGTGTCAAACCAATGAGTCCAGTTTGGTACACAGCTGGTATGAAAATATTTTCTTTTTTTCTACTGTTCTTGAAACAATATCACTTGGACATACAATTTAAGCCTTTGTTAAAAATAAAATAACTAAAATATTCTTTGTTAAAAATTGACAGTAAGGAACTCTGTGGGAACTATTTGTTAGAGATCAAATCCACCACTGTTGTTTAGGATACCAGAGCATCAGATACTTCTCTTGATATCACTGCAGTCTCAGGGGATAGTGTATTAGGAAAAAAAAAACCTCATAGTCCATTTTTTGTCATCACAAATTGATATATTATATATGGTTCAGCTGTTCCTAGTGGTGTATTTGTCCTCTGACATGTGGCTGCAGGCAGACCATAGGTAAAAAAAGATGAGACTTGAAATGAGATTTTTACCCCTGCACACCACTGACTCTTTTGCTCATTTTCTAGAATTGCCTTGGTCATACTATCAAGGAGCAGAATATCTTTTCCATGTCAGCCCTGCAGAATGGGAAACCTGTAAGTTTGTCTGTGGCTGGCTTCGTGGTGGATTGGCAATAATAAATTCTTCTGGTGAACAAACCTTTATTCAAAATAAAATAAGGAAGGTAAGAAAGAGCACCCCTTTTGAAAAATAAACCCTCAGTCTATTCTCTGTCATATCTTTCAGAGAATCTGTCTCCTGTTATTCCAGGTAGAATCTGAAAGACATTTTACTTTATAAATAATGTTCTTGCTGCCTTCATTTCCCATCTCTCTCCCTGAAGCCCTATTTAGCATAAGAAGTCAACAACATTTCAAATCTGCAGGATCAGCTCTACTATTGAGCAGGTTGATCAATCTGCCTCAAAAGACCCAAGGGGAGCTAAAGGCAGATTCCTAACCCAAAGTTGGGAAGGTAATTGGGGGCAAACAGAAAAGTGCGTTTTATGTGTGGTGCTCATCCCTCTCTGCGTCTTCCTCTCTGTCCACGGGGAGCTGTCATGGTTCCTCACATTCAAACAGTGTTTCTGTCCACAGATTTGTATTATGTCTACTGAATTTACCCCCCTTGTGACTATGGATTTTTTTATGGGGAGAAAAAAGACATTTTCCTCTAAATTTCCTCCTCTGGTTTACAGCAGAATTTCTCTAGAACCTTTCTGATGTAACAGCTTTGAAAGTGAGGAAGAGCTTCACAAGCAGATGAATTCCCAAGAAACTGAGTCCTGAGTCTGTTTCCTTTTAGGTGTTCTCAGTAAAACCAAAATAAGAACAATTTTAAAAATTAATGCAAATATTCTGTCTGCCTTACTGAGGACAAAATTGTACAGCTGTAATGTATCAGGATATTGTAGTGTAATCCTTAAAACAACTTCTAGTTCTGGGTAGAAAAGCTCTTGACCCACACTTATTGTGTACAGGCCTTCTCTGGTTTTAACTTGTAACAGAAAGCATAAATAGATTTGTGTTGTAGTAATATGGGGTCTTTCAGTTTCCAAGGAATTATGTATAATTTTTATCTTCTATTTAAGTAATTTTATATTAAACCATGATGAAATAGATTTAAACCAATAGATAATGGCAGAAAAAGCTTTTAATGAAAAGCAACATAACTGGCTATGCTGTTTTGTCTAATTTCTTAGCACGGAATTTGGAATCACATTTTTCACTATTTCTTTAAAAACTGTAATATGTAGGCTGAGTGCTGTGATTAGAAAACTTAAACTCAGAGGCCAGGCAATACCAAATCAGAGAACATTCCAGAGTCTTTTGTCAGAAATGTGTTTTCTTCATTTGATATTGCTAAATAAGATGTGAGCTGAAGAAATCCTAACTGTAACCTGAAGGACAGTGTGGAGGCACAGCGCAGGCTGGACATCAGTTCTTTCTGATAGAAATTAAATGCTTTACTGATACAGGGTGGCTTCTCTGGTGTCCTGTACATCAAACTTTTTGTTTTTTCTTCTTCCAAAAGCCCCCAAACTGTGATTCAGTGGCTAACCCTGAAGTGAAACCAGTTCATAGCTGAAACAGTTCAACAAAGCAACAACACATGGCTTTGGAATTACATTATTTCCATGGCTTTTCAAAAACACTTGGCCTCTTAGAAACAAAGGTCTAGATCCTTTCATGAGAATGGCAATCAATTTGGAAAGCATCTCAAGAATACTCTGGTATGAGCCGTACAAAGTCAGTAAATGTTCAGAAAGCATTTTGGAAACATTGAGGATCAGCACTATATTACTGCTTAAAGGAAATATTTGCTATTGTTTCATTTTAGGAATTGGGGGAAAACAAATTATGGTCTAACATGACAGTCTTTTCAAATCAGATAGGCTGTAAATTCTTAAAAACTGTAAATTCCTGGGTTGCAGAAGACACATCAGCAATCCTGTGGAAATATGGGAGCTAACTCATGCTCTACTCAAGTGAATAATCCCCCTGAAGTTCCATGAATTAACATGGGCAGGATTTAGCACCTGTTCTTCCCACTGGAACCCAATTGAGATGCTACTTGAATACACAGTCTGACCGTAGGAGTTTGTTAATGCGTTGGTGGAAGGGCAACAACATCTAAACACATGGCAAAACGTTTCTTTTCTAGCTCTCGAGCGCTGATGTTCACTGGTGGATTGGATTGCACGCAGAAAACCTCAGCCATGCGTTTCGGTAAGAACTCGTGTGTGCCACGGGGCTGTGGGTTGTGCTTGGCGTGCCCTGTCCCACCATGATGGGCCACAGCAGTTTGGTGACTGAGTGGGATATTCAAGAGAAAATTTCAGTTCTCATTAAATATCAGTCAGGGTAATATTGCTCTTAATTTATCTCCACATTGCAGTATTCCTTCTGGCAAGGTTGTGAAAGACATTTATATTGACCTTGGTCACAGTGGTTGTTTATTTTCTTTCTTCTCCCTTGCATCTCCTTTTGAACCCTTTGATGGAGTGTGTGAATTTAGGTAAGGATAGGAAAAAGGAAAAAGTGAAACTTAATTCTTAATATTTCTGTGCAGCTGGAGAGATGAATCACCAGTAACATACCAGAACTGGGATGAAGGCAGGGAAAGAGATCTGCAGAAACCAGGGAAAAGATGTGGCTTCATTTCGTCACAAACAGGTTTCTTTTCTATTTCCTTTTGCTGCAGTAATTGTAACTAGATTCTGTTGTTGGCCAAAGGGTTTATATTTTTTACATTGCTTTTAAGAAATGCAATCTGTAATAAAGTCCTGTTCCATGGTTATAACTTGCATGACTGCTTCTGTGATTAAGGAAAGAATAGTGAAATATCATTAACATGCTCAGGTTATCTTATATTATTGTATTATTATATCATATTATATTAATACTTACAGCCCTCTAATGTCAAAACACAAAGATTCCAGTGATATTGATACCTCAGTTTTATTTGGGCTTTTATGTGGAACAGCAATAATGTTAATGCATTGCTGGTGTTCACAGTTTTCTCATAACCAAATGACCCACATGGACTTGGCAACAATTTTTCCTACATCTATAAGCTGTTTTTCTACCAGCACATGACTTAAAGTACTCAGGTTTCTACCTTATTTTTGATCCCATAGCCAATCTGCTGAGGGATTTTTGGGTACCATAATTTTGGTGCTAGCCTTTCAATCATGGCAAAGTTCTATATTTTACTAGAATGTTAAAAAAAAAGTTGCAGTACTGCTGGTTTAGTGACTTCTATAATTTTCCAGTGTCTGTTTTCTGATGATCTGCAAGTCATATGATAAAATAAACAAGTCAGGTTTTAAGGAAAATAAAAATAGCCAGCTTTGTATTTGTGAGAAGAGCTGAAAAAGATTAATGCAGCTGCAGTCTTGTAATCCCAGGCTTGAAAGTCAAAACTGAAAAAACATAAGACCTTCTTTTTTTCCACACATAATCTTGGGGTTTTGATTCATGACTTATGAATGCTTGAATTTGCCATTGCCATGTTTAATATCAGATAAAAGGAAGAGATGCCCACTCTCCCCCCTCAGCTGGCCAAAGGTGGGAACTGGCCAAAAATTTGTTGAGTTTCCTGAAAAGTGTGTTTTCCTCCTAAGCAGGTCAGCATTTCATATCATCACCTGGATCTCGCCAAAACTTTTCAATGTAAGGAAGTCAAACTATTTTATCTGGAAGGCATCTTTTTTTTCTTTTTTTTTTTTTTTAATTAATGGTTTTATAGTCATCTGTTATATGACTCAGTGTAGAAGAAGTGGTTTTACTTGATAAAATTAAACTGGAAATAAAAGGATGTGCCCATGAACCATCAAATCCACTGTAATGCAGTATGTCCAAATGTATTTGATGTAGAATGTCTTTTTACTCAAACACTAAACAATATGTAAGCTGTCTAAGAAAAAAACCTTTCCAATTCTCAAACCAACACTGAACTGTGATTTTTCTTTTTGCTCAGGACTCTGGGGTGATGAAAACTGTACTGTTTCTCTTCCCTGTGTTTGTAAACGTAACATTCCAAAGAAGATAGAGAAAGAGATTCCAAAAGACCCGAACCAACAAGGAGCATGTCCCAAAGGCTGGTTGCACTTTGGATTCAAAGTAAAACCTTTTTAAATGCTGTTTCATTGTTCAAAATGCATTCCATATGTAGGACAGAAATTGTATACTTAAGGATTACTTAATATTTGAAGATATTCTTGGTTTTTGAAAGCAGAGCTCTTAGGTTTATAACCACTGACATGGTGACACCAAGATTTATTGCTGTTAAGTAGCTGCCCACACTTTAAGAAGTTGTCTTAACAAGGTGTTAAAAATTTTACTGTAGTTTCAGGGAGTAAATACTCATATGCAAAAGCTATGCAATTGTATTTGTGCCTTTGCCGTAAAAAGCCTGCTCCATCCTCTCTTTTCCACGTATTCAAGTTCCTTTTCTGATCTCAAAAGAGGTCTCTAACCCCTTGATGTGCTAAATGGATCCCTAATTGCTGCTGTCCTCTGAAACATGCTGTTTCAAATGGGCTTCATTAAAGGTAATTATAAGCCAAAGTGAATTTGCGATTGAGGGTCAAAAGGTAACGATTTCATCTGGCTTCTCTTAAATGCCCAAGTTCCTTATTAGCAACATGCATTGAGGTGCCTGAATTTGTCCCAGCTCACTGCAGTGACTGCAAGGGTAAACTTAACCTCAGTTGTTTGCCTTGAAGCAACTGATCTGAGTGCAGTCCAGATCACAGCTGAAAACTAACCCTGAGCATGCTGGAGATGTCCATGGCAGGACAGAAACCAGGGAAATATTTAACACTCAGTAACAGCATATGAAATGTTTTAGTGACCACTCTCAGTGATTGACAAGTGGCTGGAGGAAAGCAAACACAGCAAGTTTGGTTGGTTGGTTTTGTTTTTTGAAACAGTGCTTTTTAATACAAGTTCCAAAGGATCCAGAACATCTGAGAAACTGGTACTCTGCACAGGAATTCTGCAGTAACTATGATGGGTCACTTGCTGTCCTGGAAGATGAACTGGAGCAAGGTAGAGTGCTGGAAATATTGTTAAATAAATAACACATCATTAGGATGCTGTAGTAAAGTTTAATCCTGGATACAGATTTAGGAAAGATAGTTCAGCTCTTACCCGTGGTTCCACTGCTTTAAACACATTAATGTTTCTCAGTTTGCCAAAATTTAAAGGTTCACTGAGATATATGACAGGTACATTTTAAGGAATAATTGCAAATTCTTTTGTGTTTACCATGCTTTAAAAATACTCCCAAAAATGGAATACCCATTTAAAAATTTGCAATTTAAAATTTCTACCTTATTATCTCATTTTTATCTTTCAGTAGTACTTAAAATCTTATCTGTAGTGTAGCACCAGGCTGGAACTGTCAGAGAAATTAATGCCAGCACATTTGAAAATATTTATGAACAAAAACCTGTAGTTGAATTTCACACACACTTGTAAAACCACTTATTTGGATGTGGGAGGAATCTCACTGGCCATCTTTAGTTAAAAAATTTTCAACTAAACCTGGGAAAAGCTTCTTCAGCTGGACTGTATAGTGGTTGGGCTGGTATTATTAGCTGATGGACTAGATCCTAACCCAATTGAAATTAATTAATTTAACTGAGTTTCTAGTTAGATGATAATGAAAGGCCCCTCATTCTTATTTGCTAGTAATTGTGTAACATCATTGATTGGAAATTATTTTTTTCAATGCTTTGGTGTGTTGCAAGAGACTTCACCTATCCCTAAATGCTTACTGGTCTATTTTATTTTGTTTCTGTTTAATTTTGAAGCTTTCATAACAATGAATCTATATGGGTGGAAAACAAGTGTTTGGATCGGTTTCCAGAGTGACGATTATGAAAAATGGTTGAATGAAAATCGTCAGATGTATTCTAACTGGTCACCAGTTGAACTAGTGGATGTGAGTATTTTCAGGGGGGTTGTGACAGTGAGAAGTTGGTTTTATCCATAAAAATCATGACTTCCATAAGTCAGGGCCAAAGCTGTTACAGCAGTTTAGGCTGCTCTTAATTTTTGCAGCTTCGAAGAGCTGTGGGTTCAGATTTACAGGCACAACTAGAAGTAGCAAACAAGGCACCATTGAGACAGACATTCACTTAATTTGTGGCTCCACTCACATTCTCCTGCAGCTGGTTTTAAGCAGTAAACTTGGAATCATGTGGTTAGTATTACATGCTTGGTCTGAGCAAAGTTTAGGAACAAGATTATTAATTTCCTATTTTAATACATTGTTTTACAACATGTCGCTCCCAATTGGGGTTAGCATTTTGGATTGTTCACTGAAAGCTTGTGGCTTTTTAATTATGAGTTTATTGTTTCAAATTGTATTTATGGGACTGTTCATTGTTCTACCTAAATGTTTGTTATAGAGACTTTGAGATAATTATTCTCTTAAATTTAATTTAATAATGCTGTATTGTTTTACACTGTGTATATTTAAATTAATTTAAGGTTCTGTGTTGATTGCAGAGAGAGCATTTTAACATTCAAGATCAAGTTCCCCTGTGTACATTGGTATCAAATAACCCTAATTTTTATTTTACGGGAAAATGGTACTTAGAAAACTGTCAGAAAAATTACGGGTTTGTCTGCCAAAAGACTCAGGGTAAGGTTTTGTCTTGCTTTGCTTCTGCTCTCTTTTCTTACTGTATGGAATTTCTTTGTTTTTATCTAGAGGCAGCTTTTTATTAGTGCCTCTACAACAAGGAACATAAAAGATTTCTAAGACAGTTTGCTGATTAGACAGACTAACTCTACTATTTAATAAATCAGTAGCTGGGATGTAGAAGTAATTACTAAAAAACATTCTGTTATTAACTTTTCCTCCTAGCTTTGAGCACTCTGTAGTGTATCTTTGAATTAGAAATAGAGATGAAATTTCATATTTTCTCTCATGGCTGCAGAGTAACCACAAAAGGCTAAACTGAGAATGATTTTGATGAAATTGATTTAGGGTGGGGGGTTGTAGCTTGCAACGTTAGATCAGAAGAGACTGTAGCAGATACATCTTTCTGAACAGTGTGGATCTGACTGGCTTATTCTTGGCTTCTGTTTTCTGGTACCACACTTCTCTAATTCTGGTACCATAACATTCTCTTGGCAGAAACACCAAGTGTTGGGGGGGAGCAGGGCTGGTGTTGGGGAGGAGCAGGGCTGGTGTTGGGGGGGGAGCAGGGTTGGTGTTGGGGGGGGAGCAGGGCTGGTGTTGGGGGGGAGCAGGGCTGGTGTTGGAGAGGAGCAGGGCTGGTGTTGGAGGGGAGCAGGGCTGGTGTTGGAGAGGAGCAGGGCTGGTGTTGGAGGGGAGCAGGGCTGGTGTTGGGGAGGAACAGGGCTGGTGTTGGGGGGGAGCAGGGCTGGTGTTGGGGGGGAGCAGGGCTGGTGTTGGGGGGGAGCAGGGCTGGTGTTGGGGGGGAGCAGGGTTCATGTTGGGGAAGAACAGGGCTCCTTGTGTTTCCTCAGGCCAGGTTCTGGTGCTGCCTCTGGGCTGGGAGCTGTGGGTAGCTCTGGAGCCCTGTCCAGGGCAGCCCCTCTGCCAGCAGGACACTGCCAGGACGTGGCACCCAAACAGGGCAGCAGCAGCGCACTGGTGACCCTGGGGCGAAGGGAGGGCTGGCAACTGAGCCTGTGGGGAGTCTCCTTGGCAGCTGCCTCTGCTGGGGGGTGGTTTTGTATGGCTCAACTGTATATTGTATTATCACCCCTACATTTCACCCTAAAATGCAGAGACAACACTCTGCTGCTGCTGCCTGGGAGGGGAGGCATTGCCAGCTGGGAAGCAGAACAAGTACCAGCTTTGGGCAGTGCTTACGTGTCACTCCTAGCTGGATTTTACATCATTTATTGGGATTACTTTTCTGGGAAGTGCTGGAGTGATCCTGCACACGGTGCAGAAAAAATAAATAAATGTGCTTTCCTGCTGGTTTGTTTCAGTTGTATCCCAAACCTTTGTATTTTAACCCCTTGCTGCTGCTTGAGACAGAGGGAGGAGGCATGGAAAGGCAGGAAGGAAAACAGTTGCCTTATGGTGGCCGGGATTCTGGAGAGGATTTGGGCTGCAGTGGGTGCTCAGAGTCCTACCCACCTTTCTCAGCTGTGTCACTGAAAGTCAGGAATAAAACTCTCCAACGCTGTAATTTCAGTGATAGAAAGCTGGATTATTTTATTTCGGTGCCAGGCGTGCAGAGAAGATCTGCTCCTGTTCCATGCCCTGCAGCCAGCCAACAGACTAGTTGAAATCTGTGAAACTTATACATATTCATTACATTTCCCCAAACTCATGCATATATGCTGAATGTTCTGTGAATTCTTTTGCATATTTAAATCACTTCTTGGAGCTTATATTATGTTACATTAGAGGAGGGGTCTTTTGAGGGTCTCTGGTGGCCATTTGGGGAACATCCCATTCCTCTAACTATACTTTTTTGGTCATAGCCCTCCAAAAAAGTTTGTTGTCTTGGAATGACTGCCAGTGATGTGGGCTGGTCAAGATATACCTTCATATATCAGATGACCACTTGCCCACTAAGTGCTGCTGGTTAAAGCTAAAGGAATTCACAAGGTTCAAATGCACTCTCAGATCCCAGCAGGGCAGTGGATCTGAGAGTGGCCCATGGGCCTGGCTGTAAGGCAGCTCAGCCCTGCCCCACACACAGCAGAGTGCTCCTGGGTTAAATGACCATCCTGCCTCCCCAGTGGGACACCCATGGCACTATCCCAAACTATCAGGCAGTTCAGTTTGCTAATTCAGCAGAAAATTTCCATATATTTTTTTTGCTTCCTGCTCTTTTTTATTTATTTTCCTCTAATTACTGTCATTTTCTGCAGCTTTTTACAGGCTGTGTCAGCTTTGTGCAGGGTCAGGCAAACACCAGACCAAGGAATTTGCTGCAGGAAGAGCAGAGAAGCAGGGAAGGGAATAGTGAGACAGCCTCTTGCTGGCAGTAGTGAACTGCTAAATTTGCTCAAGTGTCCAAACAGATGTGTCAGTTCCTGGAAAGATGAGCTGGTGCTTTGCTTCTGCCATCCTGCCTGCATTCCATTTCCCCTTTTTTGAATTATTTTCTGAAGGAGACTAAAAAGAAAGAAAGCAGCAGTGGATTTGAACTGAGCTCTCTTTTTTAAATTTCACAATGCCTTCCTAAAACCAAGGAGTTTTCCATTTTTTATTTTGTTTGTAACAATAGTTCTGATTATTTTAGAAGCTGCTCAGCTATGATCAAGTTGTCTGTTTTAAAAGTTCCTTTTCTTTCCTGTTTGTAACAGACACATCCAGACATCTTATCAATGCATCCGATATGTATCCTGTGCCAGATACTTTAGAATACGGAAACAGAATGTATAAACTAATAAGTGGGAATTTTACATGGTCTTCAGCATTACAAGCCTGCATGGCAAACAGTGCAGAGCTGGTGAGCATTACAGACCAGTACCACCAGGCCTTCCTCACCATCATCATCAACCGCCTGGGATACAGCCACTGGATCGGGCTCTTCACTTCCGACGTACGTAGGAGGCTCCCAGCTGTCAGTGGGATGCTGCAAAGGAGATTTCCCAGCAACAAGCTCTGTCATTAATTTGAATTCACAGAAAGTTTGCATCTAGAGATGAAACCCTGGAAAATTTGAGCCTTAAACTTCCTTTTTTTTTTTTTTCTTTTTACATAATGTGTAAGTCCAGTGACAGCCAGTTTGGTACAATAACTACTGAAAACTAAAAGCCATAGAACACTTAGGAAACACGTGGGGGGAAAAAATGTCTCTTGTAATGTTGACATTGAAATTTCATTGTTTCATTCATAGTAGCCCAATGGCCCAAATACCAGAAAATTAGATGTAGTTTGTAGTCCCCCAAAAGTGAGTTGGGAGGATCCTTGGCTCTGCCTTTTGTTCATCCTTGCCGGGCCTTTAGAAAATTAAGACATTCTGTAATTCTGGTGAGGATGCCACCAAAAAAATATTAACTTGTGTGGTGCTAAATTATATTAGAAAAATAACCTGAAATTTGTTTTGGCAGAACGGGCTAAACTTCGAATGGTCAGATGGGACCAGGTCTTTGTTCACCTCCTGGGAAGACGACGAGTCCCAGGCCTTGGGCAGCTGTGTTTACATTGATACTTCAGGGCACTGGAAAAGTGCAAATTGTGAACAGCTTCTGCCAGGAGCAGTTTGCCATGTGCCACCTAGTAAGTCAGTCAAGGTTTATATTAAATGTTTGCATCTGCAAATGTGTGTACTGACAGTGGAAATATGTGAAAGGAGGTTAATTGGTTAGAGGTTAAGCAATGTTAAGCAAGGCTGGCTACTACTTAAAACTGAAGTATATTTCTCTGTATCTCCTATTTGTGAAACTATTTTTTTCCAATAAAATATTGGCCATCAGGTCTGATATGTAGGAGAATGGAAAGAGAACTTTCATAATAGAAAAGAAACAGGAAAATTACCTACTCTGTCTCTTCAGTGAACACTGTATTATCTATGAAAAATGAGGATTGCTAATGACCTAGCTTGAATGGCAATAAATCCAGTTTGCTGAAATTAACTGTGGGATGGGAGAAGGGAAGCATTTAGAGCAAAGTGAAAAATTTATCATATCTTCACTGATGAACACATCAAAGATTGTGCCTGTTTTTTTTTTTTTTAGTAAAGGTGAGAATATTTTTCTGTATCCTAAAATATGTTGTGTTTCCTGGAATGCTCTGTCAGTCAGCTGGGCTTCAGTTAAAGACAGAATTCAGGTCTGGAGCTCCATTCAGTGCCAGACTGCAGGGTCTTGAGGCAGCATCCAATTCTTCAAACCGTTCCCATTCGGTGATGTTGGTCACTTGGACCCCTGGTTATCTCATGTACATCACTATCAGTTAGATTGTCCAGATCCTGCTGTTGTAATCCAGTAAGGTTTTCCATCAGAAGTAAAACCAGCTGTACTCGTTTAATACAAATATATGCAACTGCTAGATTTTCACTTTGAAAAAACAGAGGCATAACACAATAACATGCCATTAGCATTACTCCAAAACAGTGTGTGGAATGTTATATTAATGTGTATTTTGTTGTGCCAATAAAGCTGTGCTGTTACTTCTATCACAGAAAAGAAACTCAATGCCTATAAAGGCTTATGTTCAGAAAAAACCGTACCCTGGATCAAATTCAAAAACAGTTGCTACAGCTTTTCCACAGTTCTTCAGGGCATGAGTTTTGATACAGCATATGAGGTCTGCAAAAATCAAGGTAAGTGATTATTTTGTAGCTACCAAATGTCATTGTGATATCTTAAATCAACATTTATTTTCTGAAATGACTGAAATCATGGCATATGCTTTCTCTGATTCAAGATAACGTTAGTGGAACTCATAAGCCAACTATGAAATTGGAGGCAGCATGCATCAAAAAAATGTTCTTTTCCATGTGAAAATACTGGTTTCTCCAAGGAAACATAACATGAACATTTCCCGCTTCAAATTTGTTTTAAAGTCATGTGAAGAAAGTTTTTTATCTGCTTGAGCATTTTCACAATTATTATAAATTTAAGAACTTATAATGTATAACCAGACTTGTCAAGCTCTTCAATTAAGACTCACAATGATAACTTTTTGAAATACAATATTTTAATGGCATGGATTTCTTGAAAATTTGTTCTGTGTTTAATTTGAAGGATCAAATCTTCTGACTATTCAAGATGAAGATGAAAATTCCTTCATTTTGGAAGAATTACACAATTTTGGTTATTCTGTACAAATGGTTTGGTTGAACATTCTGCTTGTTACAGACAGTAAGTTTGGGGAGGAATAGAACTACACGTAAGAACCTGGTTTGGGTTTTGGTTATTTTCCAAAAACCATTTTCAAAAACCATTATTCGAAACACTTTGGTCTTTTGAGATTTTTTTTCGCTGATTTGTGCCTGTTTATGATGTAGTAAAAACAGTGAGGCTTTCTGCAATGGTTACCAGTATTCTGAATACTCAACATGCATACATGCATGTAAATGCCTTTTTTCTTTCTTAAAGATACACTGCAGACTGTCTTCTGTGTTAGGTCCATAGGGTGTTTTTTAAATCCTTCAAGAAAAGAAAGTAATACAGTGGGCAAACAGACAAAGTCCTGGTATTCTGTAGTACCATATTTTTCATGTGAGGGTAAATCTGGCTGAACCAGAAATATTTCTCAAAATACTATTCTATTTTGTAATAATTTTTGACTTCTGCCCATAGATGAGACAATCTCCTGGTTTGATGGGTCTCCTTTAAATTATTCTAACTGGGGCATCAGAGAGCCTGAATTTGATAATCTGAAAGGGAATTTCTGCATCAGCTTGAGGACCACAGATGGAGTCTGGCAATTATCTCCATGCAGAGAAAAAAAGGGTTTTGTGTGTAAAATGGATGCAGGTATGTGCTTCCATAAAAGAATGCAATCCTGTCCTTATAACCATTGTTTTACTTGTTCCTTGTTGCTTGCTTACTTGGTGTCCATTTTCATCTCCTTAAGTCTGTCCCTTGGCATTGGGGGAAAAAATACTTCTAAAAGCACTGGGCAGCTGGGGTGACTCTGTTTGGGGAGCACAGGCAGCCACTGCCAGCTGCAGGAGCCTTCCTGTGACATCAGGGTGGCCTCCACAGCCCCCATGGGGAGGGCAGGTCCAGCCTGGGAGAGCTGGGCAGGCACCACAGCAGGAGGAATGTGGGTCTGTGAGAGAGCTCCAGGGATTCCAGAGCCCACACAAAATCCCTCAGTCACTGCTGGACCCACCAACCAGTCTGATCTGCCTCTGCATGGTTCTGTTCATGAAGCTGTGCTTTAAAAAGTGGGAAAATACTGCTGCTCATCCTTGCACAAATGCCAATTAATATATTCCACCAAATTAAAGGGATTTTAAATAACATACTAGATTATGTTTAACTTGGCCAGTAGGAGTAATATTGGCATGAGCCAAATTAAACAAAGAACAGCCTATTCTTGTTGGTTTTAGGTAGATTGTCTTCTCAGTATCCATTTTAAAGTGAATATACATAATAATCTTTGTGGGTCATTTTGTGACTGTTCTGGATTTTATTTCAGATATTGATGCAACAGAATCCTCTGAAAAAGGTAAATTCTGTACTTTTTTTTAATAAGGAATAGTACACATTTCGAGCTGATATTTTGTGAGATAATATTTTTTCACTGTTAAACCTGTAATTTGAAATATGTGACATATAAGGAATAGTAATCTTTTCCTTCAAAGAGCTATATGTTTATATTTCAAGTTACTTAGAATTCTAACTCTATTTGCTTGATAACAATTTCTGTTCTTCCCTGTCAGCATCATACAGTGGGCTCGTAGCTCTGGCTGTTCTTGTGACGTTGGTGATGTTGGCTGCCATTTCCCTTTTCCTGTGGTGCCTGCACAAAGAGAACAACCAACTCTTCCGCAGGATACTGTGGGTCAGAAACGCCTATTTGCCACAGATTAATGCTGATAGTCCTGCTTTGGAAGAAAGCATCCTCATTTCTGACTTTGAGAGAAGTGAGAACAATTAATTGATCAGAAGTAGCAAGTGGTCTTGTCTTCCATGTGAAACTTCACGACCTACAGTGGTTTTCTGATTCTCGGGAGTCCCTCGGAGTGCCCATATCCTGAGGAACCCTCATGGCCATCAGTATCAATGCTGGAGGAGCTCCCTGCCCTAGAGAGCTTCTGCTTTGTGGCAGGATGAGGTGAGGATGCAAGGCAGAGCCATGGAGAAATGTTCTTCTCTGAGACAAGCCAAGAATTGAAAACACTCCCAGACTACAAAGTTCCAACCACTCCCTTGGAGCAGACATGTTTGAGGTCCCAGAGCACTGGACATTTTCATGCAACTTTTTCCTTTGGGAATGTTTGGGCCTTTGGGTTTTGTTTTTATATTTTGCAGAACCTGTTTATGAGCTGGCATTAAAATTTGGCCTTGAATTTAGGAACTCTGAAATATATTCCAGGGATTATGGGGAAGACTTTTTTTCCTGCAAAACGAACAGTTATTTTTCAGACAATAGATTCTTGCCACATTGATTTCCAAGCTGCAGGGAGATGAAGTCACTGGCGACTTGAGACTGCCAGAGTTTTGGTAGTTTGGCCTGTGATGCCTAGTCCATGTTATGAAATAAATTAGTCTAGAGATATAATGGCTTTGTCATTCTGAACTTATTATATTCATTAGAGATGCATCCAGCATCCTATTCAAGATTTAGCTACATCATCTCTCACCTAGATTATTTCAAACATGGAATCCCATCAGCCTTCATTAAAAACATTCTTGGGCAGTATCTGTTTGAAGAGAAACCCCTGTTATGAATCCTTCTGAAGGTATGGAACAAATGACCTTACTGTTCACCTGCAGTGTTCCTGTGAGCAGTATCCATGGACACTCTGCTGAGACCCTGCTCTCCAAAGCTGGGGGAGCCACTCTGCTGTTCCCCAAGGGTGCTAGTCCTCTAAGCCCATGTAGCAGACACTTTGCCTTTCAGTGTTCATGCCAAGGTGCTAAGGAAGAAGATGAATTTTGCTGACCCCTTGCTCTGCTGATGGTTGTGAAGGAGCCAGCTCAGGTCTCTCTTCTATCTCAGTTACAGCAGCCCAGGACAGAAATGTTTACTCTCCCTGGGATTGCCACCAATCCAACCAGTCCTCCACACACTCTCTGAAAACACCTGGGAGCTTTTTTATTATTAAAATTTTATTGCATTGTGGAAGAACAAATGCTTAGCGATGGTTACTTCACAATGGAATTGGTGTCATTTCTGCCATCTCTAAAAGTGGCTGCATTTCTTGTCCTGTTTCTCAGTTTCTTTGTTTTAAGGTGACTCATTCTAAAAGTTTTGCAAGAACCCTGAGATGGAGTCTGTTCCTGAGATTTAAGCAAGCAGCTAGGGCCAAATGAAATGCTTTTACACAATATTTGTGCACATGCACAGGAATGTATGACTGCCTTTTACCGACATTTCACATGGCCAAAAATTGCCTGTTCATGCCATAATTATGTGTAGGGTTATTTTTAAAAATTATTTCATACATGGAATATTTCTCTGCTGGTTTACAGAACTGGTTTACTCTTTCTGATGACTTCTAAAGTTGTAGCTATCACAAGTTCCTAATCTGAAATTTTTCTATCATATAAAATATAAATAGCTTTTCTGTGTACATTCTGTCTAGCAGTTTGACCTCATATATTAGTCTTTGGTAATATTGTTAAAGTTTTGGTTTAGTCCTCTAGATTTATCAATTGGACTGTTTTTATTTGCAGTCCATTATTAGAGTTTGTGGACTGCAACTTTTGAGTACAATTGCCAAATAATCTGTTGTTTATATATATTAATTGTGATAGCTTTTTACCACCAAAAGAAAAGAAAAAAAGCTTATGACCTCTTCTTTCCCCGTGACTGTTTCACCTATTCAAACTACAGCTGGAGGAACTTAAGCCAATAAACCCCCTTCATCACATTCAGTGAGAAGTGTGCAAATGCTGCCTTCTTACAGTACAGCCAGCAGAGTGGCTTTCAGGGTGGTTTTTGTTTGCAGCACTGTGCTGTGCCATCTCTGGGGACATGTGTTTATTGGGTGCTGTTGATAGCTATACAGACTCTGGTCAGATTTTGATATGGTTAATGAAGTTGTATTTTTTTCACTAAACTTGACATAGATGTTCTATCAATTTTCCTTGAGGTATGTTTTATTCCTTAAAATATATCTGAAGGGTAATGGCACAATCAATAAACCTAACCTCAAAGTAGTGATTGTTGATTAATGTTGATGTAGATGACCTTGTATTAAAAGAAAAAAGTTAAAGCAGTGTTTTCTTCCTACTTTGAAGGAAAAGACCCATGGATATTTATTTTTAAATCTTTCATCATTTAACTTTTTTATAACTGCAGATATTATTCACTCAAGAATGTAATCAATGATTGCTTTCTAGTCTTCCTACTGGACTTTGTTATCAATGGCTTTCGATTGCTTTCCCTTAATCAGAGGTCTCCTGTGCTGTCCCTGATCAGAGCATGTGGTGGCTGTGGTTTTGTTGCTGAGCTTGATGACATTGGCAGTGAGATTCACTGTATGATTTCAACGGGGAAATTAAAGTGTGACTGATAGTTACAGCGTGCTGTAATTTGTCTTGAACCTGTCCCCAGCTTTCCTAAGAAGAGAGGCTCTGGTGTCTCATAAGAGCAGTGCCCAGACCTTGCCCTGGCTCATCCTGTGTGAGGAGAGCTGGCTCCAGCCTCCTTTCAGGCTGTGTGACTGGCTGGACCTGGGCACTGCCCATCTCCACACACAGGGTGGTCTGAGCCTTTCCCAGGGCATGGGCGAGGATGCACCAGAACGTGTGTGCAAGAGGGGCTGGAAGGAGGTGGGAGCCAGAGCACCAGCAGTAAGGATGGGGGATGGAATCATGGCATTGCACCAACAGTAAGGATGGGGGATGGAATCATGGCATTGCACCCACAGTAAGGATGGGGGATGGAATCATGGCATTGCACCCACAGTAAGGATGGGGGATGGAATCATGGCATTGCACCCACAGTAAGGATGGGGGATGGAATCGTGGCATTGGTTTACAGACATTCTCCCAGCCTACTGCCCGTTCCTTGCAGTGGTGAGCTGAGGCCAGCAGAGATGAGTGATGGGCTGGAGGCATTTTCCTGCTGAATTGTGGAGGGTGTGTTGTGTGAGAGCCTATTTGTATCCCCCACAAATGAGGCAGAGATATAGGGACTGCAGCACAGCAGCTTGCGTGGACAGCACCAACATGCTTTGCGTGTCCAAGGACTGGGTTCAGCAGGGCCTGAGTAGGATGGTGAATGTTGCAGGTTTTTTGCCATGTCAGCTTCTTTCAGTGTTCTTACCCAAAGAGAAGTGTTACATCTTTTCATACCGCATCTTTCTTGGGTGATGGAAGGGTACCCTCACCAGAGACAAGTACATTCAGGTCAAACTTGCCTGCCAGATATTGGGGTTTGTCAAATCTCCATCTGCTTGTCTTTGCAGATGCCATTCCAGGGGAAAATTTGCCTCCTGGTCCCTTTAGCAATCCTTGCAGCATGTCTCTGAGGAAAAGAGATGTTTGGTGCAGCTGCCTCACCCCAGGTGGACACAAGTCTGTGATGGGAACATTTGTATGCTGGTGATGCCCAGCATGGCAGGACACAGCAAAGGGTGGTTGTGGCACGAGGTTTTAAGTGGGCAGCATGAATCCTCAGCCGAGTCCTTTCTGGCTGTGCTTGTCCTGGGCACTGCCCTTCCTTGTGCAGGGATCCTCCTCCCTCCCACTCTGCTATTTTCTGCTATTTTCTGCCTCTGCTACCTTTGCACACACACACTTTTGTAGCTGGGGCATGACCAAGGAGCCACGGGCTGTTTGAAATTTTTGCTGTACAGTCCAGAGGGCCCATAGGGAAAAAATAGTGGGTTTGCATGCTCTGTTGACACTTGACCAGCCCTGGTTCCCATTGCACAAATTCCCATTTAATTTAACCCTCTGCATTTTTCTTTCATCATGTTGCCTCCCTCAGTGTAGTAACAGGCATCCTCAGACTCTTGAAATAATAAAGCCACTGTAATGAAAACCATGGCATACACTTCCTCCAGGGCATTTGCTTGGTGAAAAGCTAAATTACACACATTCAGCAGCTGGGCTCTAAATCCTCAGCTCAAAAAGACCCAACAAAAAACACCAAAAAAACAAATCCACAAAAAAATAGAGGCCTCTACTTGAGCTATAATATTTCCTTTGGCAACTGGTGAATGTTGGTTTTAAACCTCTGCAGGCCAGCAGTGATCTCTTAGAATCTGGTGCAGCCCTGATGCAGATGTGTGAGTAACCATGAGGAGCAAAGCCACAGGCATCCTTGCTGCTCTGGGATGGAATGATTTAAGATGGATCGAGGTGCCTGGAAACACAGTCAGTCTCGGTTTGGCCAGTAGATGGTAGTGGTACACACAGAGCTGACAAAACGAGCTGTGCAAGAGAAAATAGCGCAGGGACCTGCTCTGGATCCTTTAGAAGTTTAGTTAAACAGAAGTTTAGTTAAACAAGCAGCAAAACTCCCCAGTCACAGGACAGCAAACAACGGTGTGGGTTCTGAGCCCTGGTGACAATGTCACAGAACCGGGTTTAGACAGCTTTCCAAGTCTTGGTGTTCCTTCTCAGCCACTTTAATGGGATGCATTGAAGTGCTCAGAAAGGGAAAATGCAAGTCCTTACCTTGATGTGGGGACTTTTCATTTCTATGGTGAGTAAAGTGAAAATCCAGTCGGATTCCTTAAGAAATAAGGATATCTTTGTAGTATATTTTGATTCTCATGCCTTTCATGGAAAGGCAACTGACTGAAAATGCTTCAGCCATGCATCTCTCTGGATTTATTTTAGTATTTTATCAGTACAGGCATCTGCTTACTACTTTTCAGGGGAAATGAAAAATTAAGACATAGAAATGACTGCATAAGTAATTCCACAGCACTGTTGAAAATACTATATTCTCCTTCTCCCAATTTATTCTCCAAGTTGCCCAAAGCATAAGAGTTCCTGATCCCTTTCTATATCCGTTATCTTTATGCATGGAAGTGATTCTCAACTGCAATTGTTCCCAAAAGTGCACAGCTAGGAAACACCAAAAATATTTCTACTACCTTTTTCTTAACCTTAGCTTAAAGATAAAATTTCTGCTGTGGTTCTTAGAAAAAAATGCTTGAAAACATTTTCTTCTAGTGAGCACAACAGCTAAATGTGCAGATACAAAATAAATCTTGAAATGCAGAGTGGGCCAAAAGTTTCTCTCCTCTGCATGCTAGCAAAGGAAAATAGGGAAGCCTGTCCTGAACCATGCACAGAAAGGCACAAAACTAACAGCCTGCTACCTGCAGAGGTGGATGGGCAGCAGCAGTGGTGGTTGTCACTGGGTGCAGGAAGGATCCAACACCACCGTGTGGACCAGAAGGATGAGATAGCTGGGTCAGTGTCTCAGAAAACACAGGAGAACAATAGCACCCCAGTATCTTTTCAGATTTTTATAGATGGATGCTCATCTTTAGAAAGTAAAAGTTTCCATTTATTTTGTACCAAAAAAAAAATTATTTTTCTTTTAACTGAATGCTGAAAATTTTCCCATCAAATCTGTTCCTCTTCTGCAGCAATTTATTCAGGTCATGTGTTCTAAACCGTGACCTCAGGCCTTTGATCCCAGCTATAACCTGATTAAATCTGCTTTGTCACTTATTTCTGCCATTAACCTTGTGTGCATTGTAGATGAGAAGCCCCTGGAAAGCCCCCACAAAGCTGAGAACAGACAGACTCCACCTCGTCAGCAGCTTTGGGCTGCGTTGCTTCACCGACGCTGGACTTGGGATATCATCTCAGAGCTTGATGCTTCCAGGTTCAGTCAGGTATGCAAGCAGAATCCCTAACGTTGGATATTGCCAATGAGCTGGAGTACACAGCCTTTTAATATAAAGTAAAATAATATTCTAAGTCATGTAAGGCTTCATTTGTTATGGTCCTAATCCAAATCTGCTCCATCTGAATTAGTTCCTTTTGGTAAGTTACTCTTCATGCTAGCAGGCTTGCCTGTTACACACCTGAAATTTGACAACTCACTAAAGGCTCATGTGACCTAGGCATGATATTTCTGGTGTTTAATATTTGAGAACACCAGAAGGATTCTTTCTGAAAAGGTAAGAAGGTAAAATTTCTGCTGCTGTGTATCATACCCAGTTAGTCTTGTGGGATGAAAATTATGTTGAGGGGCAAATTGAATTACTTTAATTATTGTTTCAAAAGCACATCCTAGAGATGGAATTGTAGCTATAGGATACATTGTGGCCATAAGAGACATGAGCTACCATTCAGTTAAATGTGGAAATGCATCAGAACAGCTCTGCGAGGTTTTCTATCTGGAAATAAGAGATATTTAGAATATCTACAGAAACAGTGGCTACTTTACCCTTTAAAATACTTGTAGTATGAATAGCAGAGTGGCTGTTCCCCTCTCACCATATCCAGGAACACAGCTGATGTGGCCTTTATCCCTGCAGGCTCCTGGAGTGCCTGTCTCACTAACATGGCACCTCTGGAACGTACACACCATGTGTCAGGGCATCTGGGTGTAGTTAAGTTATGGAAGAAGGAAGAAAGCCAATGTGGGCTCTTTTCTTCATCTTGACCATCCACCTGCCTTAACCTTCCAGAATCTAGTCTGGGTTGAGGGAATGGTCTTTCATTATTGCTATGTATATGTGAATTTGCTTAATTCTTGTCTGATTGAAAGAATGTAAAGGTGAAGTTGGGTGAGTCTCAGCTGCTCTTAAAGGCTGTTCAACCACTTGCTCTTGTACAGCACAAAGCAAACCCTCATGGAAGGAAAGGTGAAAGGAAGAGCTGTTCACTGGTGAAAGCAAAAGTATAAAGAGAACAGGGAACAGTTATTCCTGCTATTTGGGAAGACTAGAATGAGAATTAAGTGACTGAACAGCAGCAGGAGATACTTGGTAGGTAACTGTGGGGACAGCTGGGCTGACCATAAGCAGCCAGTGCAAGTGGTAGGGTCAGTGTGCACTGTTACATTCAATAGCTGTGATTTAGAAATAAACAAATCAATCCACCACAGCTGCTGGGGATTTGATTCACAGCACTGCTGGATGGCTCTTTCAGGTCACCCTGGGTAAAGATAGGTAAGCCTGAGCTGAAAATATTGGTTTGTATATGTTTGTGGGGCTGCTGATGCATCATCCTACTGCCTTCTAGCCCAAACCTGTCTTCCAGCTTTCTGACCCACACAAGTATTCAGCAGCCAGAATTCAGGATCTCTGGGCACAAATTCCATGCAACTGGGACATAAGAAACAGCTCCACTTAAATCTGTGTTTTCCCTCTAGACAACAGAAGTTTTTTCAAAATTGGTGAAGCTGAATCATCCAGTTCATCTACTACATCAGCCAGTGGGACACAGGCACCCAACTTGTCCTGGGTACCTAAAATCCAAATCCAGGGTAAAGGATGTGAAGGTCCAGAATCATTACATAAAGAGCACAAAAGCAGAAGGATATATGCAAAAATTGAAAACTTTGTTTTTGTTCCTTTGACCCTCCTTTTGGCTGTTTGTTCTTTGTTTGTTTGTTTTTAGCCCTTGAAGTCACAGACCCAGACGATGGGATGCCTGATGATCTCTCTGCTCAGGCTGTACTTGGAGGATGTTTCTGTGATGCACTTTTGAGTAGTCTTGTTGCCTCAGTGGGTCTGGAGCTGGACCCCAGCTTGTGAGGAGAAGCAGCAGCTCTCCCTGCTATGCAGGAGGCAGCAATGTCACAAACTCCCCTTTCTTCCTCTTGTGTAACATGGTAGTGGAAACATCAACTTCCTGCACAACAACTGCGGGCTTCAAAGCGCTGAGATCTGACTGACTGACAGGACAGCTTTTGGCAGGCTCACAAATATCTGTTCCTAGCTCCATGTGGATCTGCTGAAGTAGATCTGTGTCCAAATCTGGTTCAAGAGCTGTGGGATGCACTGCAAAGCCCATGACGCTTAAAGCAAAGCCATAAGCTATGAGAAAGGGCAGGAATGGTTGACCCCAGTTCTACCAGAATCATAAAATCATGAAAAAATTTCCTTTATGAAGTTTGATACATTTAATCCATTTAGATAACAACAGCAAAATTAAGAAAATTATTTCTGGTGTGCAATTTCTTCAGTCTTTCTGGAAAAGATGTTTAAACAGAGCCCTAACACAGCTTGGAGGTTTTCTGTCTCCCTCTGGGGACAGAGGAATATTCATGGGATGCTGAAAAAAGCTAAAAACCTCACACTAGAGCACGTTCCCAAATATAAGGACGTCCAGAACAGATGCAGAACTTAACCAAAGGTGCACAGTGCTGTGTCAGGGCCAGTGTTTATTGGTTTTGGGATTGTATTTTTAAGCAGTAATTCTTTTGATCCATACTAACTGCTGGTCAGGGAAAGAAAAATAAAGCTTACACAGAAAATAACAAAATATTCTGGCTGGAGGCCAAAACTTCACAAGAGAATACTGAAGCCTGATATGTTTTGTTTGACGTCTTTGTTTCTGATAGATGTTGACTGAATTCAGGAGGATGACGGCGCTTTGAACAAAACCAGCTGGGTAAGTCAGTTTGCTAATTATTAACCCTCTAGGGAAGAGACTGGGTTGGAAATGTGCATTCCAAACATTCTGGGAAAATATAAAACCTAATGTAGATCTCTTTGGAAACCAAATACTTTACACTGTGGTTTGTATTTTTAGGAGGAAGGGAGGAGACAGCTTGTGATATAGGACTGAATGTCTCAAGATGGGTAATAATTCAGTCTTAGACTTCTTTTCTCCCCCTAGTAGGATGCAACAGTCCTGAGACTGGAGGAAATCTAACATTAAGGAATGATTATAGGGAGTGAGTAGAGGTTGTATGTTTATTGTGCTGGAAATCATAGCGGAAGGGGGAAAAGGCTGTTGTCAGCCTCTTGACCATTTTTCAACAAGAAAAGGGGGGATTTTCAAAACTGTTAAGCAGAAAAAAAGTGTCAAATTTCATACTGTGCCTTACAAAATATTACTCAGAACCTACTGTGATAAATATTCAGATACCCAAATGTAAAAATATAAATCCTGAAAAGTAAGAAAAAAAGTATAATAGTCTTAAACAGTAGGCTTTGCTGTGACATATTTACATCTCATTCTACCTGGATGCTCTAATCCTTCCTCTGTAACCTGGCCAGAGATGGCTGTATAGAAAGTAGAGGGGGTTTTTCCCTCCATTTCAGGAGTTTTAAGAGTAAAGAAAGAGTTAGATATGAGCACTACACCAAAATTCAGTCCAGTTCAGTGTTTAACTAGTGCCAGTTTTAGCTAAAATTATAGCATGAAATGGAAACAGAAAAAAGAAAATTACGGGGAGGGGGAGAGTGGAATCCTGTAGAAACATAAAACAACCAAAGATTGAAGATGAAAAGAAATTAAGGAATAATTTTCCCAATTTGTTTAACGTTGGAGCTATTTTCCTGCTTGAGACGTTGGTTGCAGCCCAGAGACATCAGCTGTTACAATGCCAAAATAGATGTAGTAGAATGCATTATTGTTTAAAACAAATACGTCATATAGGATGCTGAACTGATTTTTGTTTTCTTACCCATAGTTCAGTGTGATGCCATTAGGTGTCAGTTAAAGAAATACCTTAGTGTAGAGAAGCTTTATAAAGTTAAGCTCCCTGACAATTAGTTCAACATCAGAACCATGCATATTTTTGCCTTTTTAATGTTGTACTCTCTCCAGTAGAGAAAGTGGTAGATAACAAAGTACCTTCTAAACTTGTTCATTCTCTGACTATTTGCAATTCTTTAATTGCTTTGGTATTTGGTGTGTGTACTGACAGCTGTTACAAATTATGAACTGGAGTAATTATGGAAAGTGCCATTTCCAGAGGGCTGCAACGGCCTGCTGTCCCTCCGAGGACTGATTTAAAATTGCAACTGGTTATGTAAAGTGAACACTTACAGTATTTCTGGCAGAAAGCCAATTTAATTCACGTATCCCAGAGTGACCACGAATGAGAGTCCTAGTTTGTTACCAAACGCTTCAAGATGAGAGGGAAAATCCACACATTTGCACAAGAATTAATGCAAAAGGTACCCAGCCCTGACTGAGTGTCAGCTGTATGAGATGCCTCCAGTTGTGGGTCCTGCTGCTTTCATCCTGCCTGTGTGAGAGTAAGGACAGGCCTCCAGCCAAGAAACAAACCCAACAGGTGCAATATTCGGGATATTTGGGCATTCTCTGCTGTTTCGTTGCTTGGATAGGTACAATACTAGTAAGTAGCCAAATGACATGAGAGGTTAGTCATTGAGTCCATGAATAAACCAGATTTTATTTCTCTGTTTCACAGAAAAACTGGGCTAAGTGAAAGGAAAACTGTGCCTTTTACTGTTGGGCTGTTTGTTGGCCCTTGCAGACAAAAGAATTTGCCCAACACAGGGAGTTGGGGAGCAGGTCTGGGCTTTGTTTCCTGGCTTCACTATCACTGTGTCGTGCTGGCTAACTCACCTGGTTTCTTGCTTTGAGTTCTCCACATATAAAATGGAGAAAAAACCTAATTCCTTGGCAATGTGCTTTTGAAAAATGTTGCTAAGTATGCAACTGCATGCAAGCTGCAAAACCAACACCCTGTTACTAAAGGAAAACCCCCTTGAAGCAACAGTGTGAAGTATCTCCTTCCATCACTGTTTGCAGGCTGCTTCCAGGACCAGACAGATGCATATTGTGTCAGAAAATTGTTGGTAAAATTTAATTTTTAAAGGGTTTTTTCCCAACTAAACTTGAAGTAACTTTAGTTCTAAATTCAGGCTAATAGCAGTAGCAGGTAGGGGCTAAAATGGCAGTGTAGAGAAATGGATAAATTAAGTCTATTTTCAGTTATGTGTTGGGTTAAACATTTGAGACTATCATCCTGTACTTTTTTATTAGTGTTCCTCTGGTGTTATGTTACAGCATTAGCAATCTGTCAAAATCCACAGTACTGTTTATAAAAATAAACTATTGAGGGCAAAGTGGTCTCTAGCACTATTTGTGTTTGCTCATGTTTTGTTTTCATGTCCACCACTTGTGTTGGAACTGGTTTTGTTAGAATTATAAAATACACTTGGACTTGGATTATCCGCTAACCTTTGCTTTTAAAGTCAAGACTCTTGGCTTCCCTTTTGCTTGTTTCTAATTTGCCATGTGTGTCACATCCTCTCTGGCAGGGCTCGTGGTTATAAAAGTGTGAGGGAGTAAAGGTTAAAGATATGTACTAGGTTTAACAAATATGGTTATTCTTGCCATAAGGATTGACTTCTGGAGTTAGTGTTTGGTTCATCCTATTTTTAAGGTAGGATCTCAATTGCATTCCATATTTGTGCCTGAGTTAAAATCCATATACTTTTAGCACTCTATCTCTCTTAAGACTTCAGCTTGTCAACTCAAGGGCTTGGTCTGTGAAGGGATCATAGTCCAGGTGCTGGACTTTATACCAATAAGTAAATATTCAACAGGTCACTATAAGAACACGGGTGAGACTGTGCTCCACTAGCAGCAGTGCTTTTTCATGGGGAAACAGAATAGGGATACATAAACTTCACTTTGTACTCTAGTAAATATTTCAGTGCTTTGAATGAAGTGCATCAGCTCCAAAAGGAAACCTTGAACCCTTACTTTAGCTTGGTAGCTATTGAATTTGTCTGGATCAATGTGGATTCAGATTCTAAAAAATGGATTTAGTTTGAGCTTTTAATAGTAAATATGCTCAAACTGTTGTGTATGATTAAAAAGGGGACAACAACATTTCCTCTTTCACTGTCTGGGAACCATCCTAGGGCAGCAGTTCATTGACAGTTTAGAGAACAGTAAAGAGCTGAATAGCTCTGCTCTGTCCAGATTTCTGCAAGTGTATTGGCAGAAAAAGAGAGACTAGAGAAAATGGGAGCCTGCTGCTGAGTGGGGTTGTGGTAACACAGGATGCAGACAAGTCAGAAATATTCAATGCCTTCTTCACCAGTCTGTAGGATTTATTTTCAAAAATCCCAGGCCCCTGTGACCAGTGGGAGCATCTGGAGCAACACAGGCTTACCCTCAGCAGAGTACATCAAAACATTTAAACAAACTGGACACAAACAAGTCCGTGGGATCCAGTGGGCTGCATCCACACGTGCTGAGGGAGCTGGCAGATGTCATTGCAAGGCCAGTGTCACATATCTTTGAAAGGTCACAGTGATCAGAAGAGGACTAGAAATTCAATGCAGATGCCATGTCTTGCTTCAAGGAGAAGAGGGAGAACTACAGGCCAGTCAGCCTAGTCTCAATACCCAGAGAGGTGTTGGAGCAAATCATTCTGGAAACTATTTCATAATATATCAAGGACATAGAGATGGTTGGGAATCATCAGTATGGATATGTGAAGGGGAAAATTATGCCTGATAAGCCTGATAGCCTTCTGTGATTAAATGACTAGCTTGGTGGACAAGGAGACAGCAGAGGATGTTAATCATCTTAACTTCAGAAAGGCTTTCATCACTGGCTGTATCCTCATTAACCAGCTGCTGAAGAGATAAGTAGATAGTGAAGTAGATTGAAAACAGGCTCCAATGCCAGGCTCAAGAGATTATAATCAGTGGTGCAAAATCCAGCTGTAGGCCAGTCCCTAGTGATGTACTCTTGAGGTCAGTACTGGGGCCAATACTGCTGAACACCCTCATTAATGATCCTGGATGATAGAACAAGTGCACCCTCAGCAAGTTCCACTTGAAGACTGGGAGGAGTGGCTGATACACCAGATGGTTATGCTGCCATTCAGAGGGATCTTGGCAAGCTGGATGGATCAGTTGAGAGGAATCTCATGGGATTTAACAAAGGAAAATGCCAAATCCTAGCCCTGTTGAATAATGTCCCCACACACATTACGAGGGGCTGAGGGCCAACTGGCTGGGAAGTAGCTTTACAGGAAAGCATCTGGGAGCCCTGGTGAACACCAGCCTGAACTTGTCCCAGCAGTGTGCTGTGTCCTCCTGGCACAGCTGGCCCAGTGTCCTGGGCTGCATCAGGAGTATCACCAGTAGGTTGAGGCAGGAGATAATTTCCCCCTACTTGGCATTAAGACACATCTGGAGTGCTAGATATCCATATCTGAATTTCCCAATGTAGGAAAAATATGGTTTCACTGGGCTGAATCCAGGAAAGAGCCACAAAGATGATTATGGGACTGGAGTGTTTGTCATATGAGGAGTGGCTGAGAGCTGGAGGAGAGAAGCCTCAGGGAAATATTATCAATGTATCTAAAGGTCTGAAGTTAAGGAGAGTAAAGAAGATGAAGTGAGACTTCTCAATTGCATTCAGTGAAGGAACAAGAGGCAATAGGCACAAAGTGATCCATAGGATATTTTTTAAACAAAAGAAAAAAGGTGGTTTTTTTTTTACCGTTGTGGCCATCAGAGAGATGTCCAGAGACATTGTGGAGGCTTCATCCACAGAGTTACTAAAAATGCAAGTGGAACCAACCCAGGGCAATCTGCTGTAGTTGACTGTTCTAAGCAAGAGGGTGCCCTGAATGATCACTTCAGAACCTGTGATTCTTTGACTTAGATACTTTAATTTATTTCAACAGCATGTGAGTATTTCTACCAGGTTCACTGTTTATAAAGAGATTTCTGATGCTTCCAAAGTTTTGCATGCTGATGGGATTTAAATTGTGGACCACAGGTTCCTGCTGGGTCATTTAAATACTGCCTATGATAGATCCAGCCCAGTTTAATCTACATGGCCAAACTGTTTCAGTTTGAATAAAAACCAAATCTTAGGAAACTTATGGACTTCATAGAATGAAGTGCCACTGCTTAATAGAATATACATAAAAGTGGATGGCTTAGTACTACAGGCATATTACTGCTTCCAGAAAAGAACAAGAAATGTAGATGCACCCGTTAAAGTAGCAGGACTATTTAGGTAAACATCTATTAAATAGATCACTAATTAGAAATCTACACACACTTCATTACTATGAACTCTTGTTTGGTTTTTGGTTGTTTTGGTTCTGTTGTTTTTTTGTAATTTTGTGATTTATTTGGGTATATTGAGAATTAAGACATGTACAAATCAAAGAGTGATAATAGTACTCTTTAGGCATTTTGCTGAATATACAGTGTTACTATTTTTTCATTTTTCTCTTTTTAACATTTAAAAATATGACTAGAGTTACTCATGCAGCATTGTAAAGTATGTCTTCCAGAAGCTGCCATAAAAAGCAGCATTACTCCTTGACAACCTCAGGAAAGGAAAGAGAGTGGGCTTTGCTTTTTCAAAGCCAGGAGCAGGTTCAGCTTGGACACAGCTAATGATCTCTGCAATAGAAATATGTCACGCACAGAGGTGATCTCTGAAGTGACCAAATCCTGAAGTCTTTATAGCTCAAAATCTACTCTGGAGTTTTGCCTAGAGGCTCATTACTGGTTAGTCTGGCAGAGCACTGCAGAGCTGAGTCATGAGGGTCTGTGCTGCTCTGTACTATCTTCATCTTTCTCATTCTCCCTCGCGCGTTCTGTGCCAAGCACATGGAACCAGCTCCCCAGCAGGACTTGTGCAGTGATGTGATGACAGTGATGTGATGACAGCCTCACAGCAGTACCCTCACAGCCTCTCCCTGGTTCACCCACGGTGTCGAGCACAGATAGAAGTCCTATAAACTCATTTATATGCACTGTCCACCCACCAACTTTATCTCAAGTTGTGTGAGTGTTGAGTCACAGACAGGTAGTTCTTGTTCAAGTCCCAGCTGTGGGTAATAACAAAAGCTATTTCAGTCTCACAGAAATAATGACTAAGGTACAAATAATTTCCTTACAACAAAGGCCCTTTAAATCAACAGAAAATTGGGAAAAGCGAGTTCTTGTGAGGAGGACTTGCTGATTCGTTCACCCAGCAGGAGCTTTCATCCAGATAAAGAAATAACTGCTGGACCATATCAACCAGGCCACTCTTGTCTGCATGCTTGCAGACCTCATCAAAAAGCTGTCTAGAGGTCTAGATGGTAAATACTATTTTTAGAGAAGATGCATTGGCACTGCCCAAATAGATCATATTTATCCAGGTGCACATGAATTTTATCCTGTATTGCAGTTTCTACTTCTACTTTTTACTTTTCCTGCTACTGATGTAAGGCTTGCCAGCCTTTGGTGTTTTCCATCATGTCACCTTATTTACCCTCTGGAATCTGGTGTCACACTGCCACTCTCCAGACCACAGGCACATGGAAAGTGTGAAGAGGAAAGTAGGTCCATTTGTCTGCTCTCACTCAGTGCTCAATGCTGCCTTAAAAAACTCAGATGTTTGCTGATTTGTGACTCTGCCTAGTTTGCTTTATAGCCTCTCCCACTTAGCACACTTTCAGGAAGAGTCTCTGCTGACTCTCAAAAAGAAGAGTTCAAGTATGGGGATCATCAGCTTATTCCAGTGAACATATGCAAATAGATAATTTAGCTTCTCTGGATAATTTAGCTTCTCCTCTTTTTTACCCTGCAATTGTCCTTTGATTTGTCAGAATCCAGTGAGTTTCTTGGTCCTAATGTACCTTAGGCAAGATTTAATATTAGTCTGGATTTGTTTTGTGAGTTGCTGCTCACAGCTTTTTATTGTTCTTTCACTGTGCTTTTCATTAACATGTTGGTTTGTCATCCTTTCTGTGGTTTGGCATTTGGAAAAGACTTAAACTTCTGATTTCTAATAATAACCTACCTGGTGGTGAGGTTACTGTGCCCACTTCCTTTTGCCAGTTCTCAAGACTTTAGTAGATGGCACACACTGATGCTGTGCTGTGCATCCTTCAGGGAGTTCAGCTCCACTGGTAAGAATTTGTTGTTCCTAGCAGCTGCCTTTTGTTTCCTCTTCACAATCTTTCTCACTGCAGTGTCTCTTTCCCTTTTGAAACTGAGTGCAACCGCTGTGAATGCTTGGCCTTTGTGAAACCTCTGAATGTAAACACAGGAATAGAAACCATGAGCTGAAGATGTAGGTCAAGATCTACAGATGAGGACCAAAAGAGGGGCTGCATCTGTTGTGTGCCTTCCCAGTCCCACTGCTCTGTGAAGCAGTGTTGGTGGAGTCTGATGTAGTCTGTGTTACATAACAGTGCTGCAGTGTCCACACAGCATGGAGGTCACATGAAGTAAGGTGCTGGTCACATTTCCCACCCTCTTTGCCCCTCTGATCATTCTCAGCATGCTCTCTCTGTCCTGGTCAGGCAGGCAAGTGGCAGACTCAGGACTGTATATGCTTAAAGGTGACATTTGGGTGCATTGGCATTCTGGGCCACCTGCCAGGTTCCCATGCTGTTTACTTGATCTGCTTACAAGATCTCATTAATAAATTTCAATATCCCATTACCAGCAGAGGTGACTCCTACCCTTTTTGTATGTTTTATATTCTGGTACTGAAATGTCCTGCCTGTGTGTAACATGTCATTGTCTTTGTCTAAGACCAGACATTTGATTTCCCTCCCCTTATTCATTAGATATCTTACATTGTTATAGAGGTATATGTTGTTCTGGTGTTTGTTTCCTCCTTCATCTCCCATTTGAAAGGTATTTTATTTGCTTTAATTTTTTTATTCTTTTATTTGTTTTTTATAATTTCTTATTTGTATTCTTATTTTTGCTCTCTGGCCTCTCCTGCCCTGAGGAAGGCACAATTTCCAAACCTTTGCTTATGGCATATTGAACTGTGTGTTCACCACTCCTGCTGCTACTCAGTTTCTATCTTAATCAATCACAACCTTTAAACACCAGCAGTTTAGCCCTCAGTGAGTTCACTGCTCCTGTACAGACCCTTTTATCTCAGAAGTACTCCCAAGCTCAGATCAATCTGGAATTTTGCCCTTTAAACCATTCTCTCATCTACTTGTTGAAAGTTTGCTCCTTCCTGGTCAAACATAAGGCAGTGGGGGCATTTTAGAGATTGCTATTTGTCAGGGATGAGTTTTGCCTCCAAGACATGTTAGACTCAAAACTACAGGCTCTTCCCCAGCACTCTAAAGGAAATTATTCTGCTTTGCATGTTTAAAGAACAAAAATAAAACAAAAACCGAAAACAAATAAACAAAACAAGAACAACAAAAAAACAAACCAAAAAAACCACCAACACGTTTCAAATTTAAAATTAAAAGCTCTTCAACCTGAATTAATTTTTATTTGCTTCAAAAAATTTTTTCCAAATTATGAATGATTTTCTTTAAATAATTCCTTCAAATTATGTTTTTTTGCAAAAAATATAATGTGGTAGAAAATATCATCTTATTTTCCAGTTCCCACAATCATAATTTGAGTAATAATCCCACAGTGACAGTGACAAGGGAGAACAGCTTTTGAGGAGGTTGACCATACAAACTCTGCCTGTAGACCTACTAAACCAAGGCACACTTTCTGTTGAAAATGCACAGTACAGATGTCAGAGACCCTTTTTAAAGTGCTAGTACTTTTTAAAGTACTCTTCTGGAGTATCCTTTACCACGTTACAATTTAAAGCAGTTGTCTCAATGCTAAAGTACTGCTGTTATTATTTTGTCCTTGTTCCAGAAACACACAGAGATCCTAGCAGGAGTCAAAGCCAGACCAATACCAAGAGAAAGACATTCCTTGCTATCAGCAAACATGCAATGTGGATGTGCCCACACTCCTTTCTTTGTCTGACTTCCCAAACCTGTTTCTAGTATTTCAGTGGGCCTGAATTTGAACATTTGAATATGCATCGGGGCAGAGCTGAAGGCAGCACTACAGAAGTTACCACTGCCACATTTGAGTGAAAAAAGAGGTTGATATTAGAAAAAAGGTCTGTAATTCCTTTTATTATTTCTGAAAGTTATCTACCACATGCAGGAGAAGAAACAGAACAGTCTCTAAAATGCTATAATAACATGTAGGTATTTATTACGAATAATGACACTTAAAGAGAATCAAATGTAAGGGTCCTAGCAATAATAAACCCTTCAAGCACAATAAAAGCCTCAAAACTTTGGAACTCATGCCAAAGATGCATGCAGAGACTGTAGAAGAGATGTAAGAAATACACATAAACTCAGCTGAGAGAGCATTTGATTCATCTTAAGTTTACTGTGCAATATGACAGTTTCATAATGTGCTGAAAGGTTAGGCCACTGCAACTGGAAACAGGAAATTCAGACCAAGAAGGAAGAAAAGCCATCTCCTGTGTGTTCCCTTTTTGCTAAAAGCAAAACATTCTTTGATGTTTAAAAATAATTAACTCCTCAATGTCCATTTTAAAAAACAAGGCAGCAAACAAAGTAAGTGTCCATGAAGAAAAGACCATCCAGATGGAATTAATGCAAAGCTTAATTGAAGTTACTGCTTAAAGATCTCTCTGGTTACAGTCTCTCTTTATCCAAATCAGTGGCTTTTTAGTGACTTTTTTCATAGCCATGCATGGGATCAATTCCATCAAACTAAACTTGTGTATCTGTCAAAAAAGAATCATTTGACTTTTAGCTGCATTTAGGGTAAAAGTTGCAATTGTCCAAATTTCTTCTCCATTAAACTATCTTTAAACATGTCCAGGGCTGATATTTTATATTATTAGTAGGCACTTTACTCAGTCCAGAGGCATGTTTTAATATTAAACTTAGCAGCAGAGTCTAGGCAGCACTGAAATCTTTGTGTGCTGGCTACTTTGTGGGTACCATCACTTTCTTGGAGAGAGTCCTCTCCCTCAGGAAATAACTGCTCCTGTAACTCTTGTAAGCCTTCATGTGGTTGCTGGGTTTGGTTGATTTTTTATTGGTTTTTTTTGTTTGTTTTTTTTTAGTTTGTTTTTGGTTTTGCTTGGGTTTTTGTTTGTTTGTCTGTTTTGGGTATTTTTGTTTTCTCCTGTAAGGACTTAGGTGTTGTAAGCACCCATGCTGCAAGGTTAAAAAGGCAGCAAACAACTAATGATCCCTGTTCAGATAGCCCAGTTTCAAAGTCATTGCTGGAGGAAGCAGAGGAGAGCAGAAGTTACCAACTCCAGATCCTCTTCCTATTCTCTTTAGATGCTGTAGGCAGCAAATCCTTTTCCACCATTCCCTTTGTGCTCACTGGCACAGGTGGATGCACTCAACCTAGCCAGAAAAACTGGATTGCAATGTGTTGAATGTAAAAGGAGGAAGGTTGCTCATGCAAAGTACCTTTTTCATGTGGTGAGCAGAACAGAGATGGGGTGGAGATTTATGGATAGATACTGTTGACACTTTCTACAGGAATTGCTATTGTTAAAAACATATGGGCATAAGGGCAAAAAAAATTATCCTTTGATAAGCAACAAAGACTCCTGCTAGAAATACAAGGCTCTTAGTCATGATGTTGGCACCTTGAAAGGCTTTTTGTTTGGAAAGGCAAAGTAGTCTTCTTGGAAGCAAAAGGCTGCTGTGCATTACTGGGAGCTCTGTGGTTGAGCCCTCCTGTGTCTGAAATTCTGTGTTTGGTTATCTCAACAGGCATGGTTGAAATTTGCTCAGCCATTAGCTCTGCTTTGGAGTGAGCTGTAGGTATGCAGGGGGTATATATACAATGCTTGTGACTTGCAATACAGAAACTGCTCACTGATTATGCTGAGTGATAATGTGCAGCTCACATTAGATGCAGAAGCCTCATTAATAAAGGATAAATCCTATAAGAAGCAGGCTTTGGCATTATTACAATTTTGATAAGCTTTAATACAAACACACTCTTTCATAAGAGAAAACTGTGTTAGAGTTCCATAGGTTATCATATGACATACACCAAATCTCATTTTTTCCTGCAGGTTCTTTCAAAAATTTTGGTTGGTTGGTTGGTTGGTGGGCTCACCAGGACTGTGCATTTTGTATCTCCTCTTAAATTTATGTAAATCAGAATTTAAGTATAGGACAAGTAAATGAACCCAAACCTGAAACTAAGAACCACCAATGCAAACTGCAATTTTTCCTATTCTTGGGCATTCTTTATTTTTTGAGCCAGGATCAGAGTTTGAGTCTATACTATCAAAGACAATATTTTATAAACCAATAAACAAAAAAGGAGCTGAAATCAGAAGTATCTGAAAGCATATGTTACGTATGTTAAGATACCCTAGAGAAGCTCCCCTCTCTTAGTACACATATGTGCTGATATATTTGTAGTAAGTTGGATGCTGGTAATTTCAGAATTGCTGGTGTGTGTTCAGTAAATATGCACTGCATTCTATTAGTTTCAAAATGAATCTCTATTACTAACCATTCCCAAACTGGGACAGTCAGTGCATTAATAACAACGCACATTTGGAAAGATTGATGGGAACACAGGGCTCACACCTGCTTCTTGTTTTATTTAAAAAGAGCCACACAATCCCACCACATATTTAACTTTAGTTTCAGTAGCTTGCTTCTGCATCAGGCTCACCAGTGGGGAATTTCTGCTTCCCATTCTGTGTGGAGAGTTAAAAGCTTTGCTCTTCCTGAAAATGAATTATTTCTGGTAACACAGATTCGATTTTGCTACATCTAAAGACTCCTCTCTTCCTGGACCTGACTGTTGATTTTTCAAATAGCTCCCGCCTTGGCAGCCATGTGCAGTTTCCAGCAGGAGAGAATATTTGTTAACTTGCAGGTGTCTGGTTTTGTTCACTGCATTTCCTCTCAATTCCCAGCCTGGCATACCTTCAAATCCTGTGTCCCCAGGAATACACATTCCTACATGATGGGCACACTGGAAGCATATAAAACAGACTGCACGTTGCATTTCCCATTTTTATGTAAATTTAGTATTTCTTTCCATGAACAATGGCTCTTCCAAGTCTAATCAAAATGGATTTTCCTAGAAAAAAAAAGTTTTTTTCTTGTGACTTTGCAAATCGTCTTTTTAAGCAGCTGGAGGCTGAGGTATACAGTCTGTCCAGGCAAGCATTGAATCAGGCAGCGTGTATCTTTAAACTTGATTTCATTCCACATCGTTTCTATCAGTTTTCCCTTTTTTCTCTTTATCTCCTTCAAACCGGCTGGTTCTCGCCGTGTACACGTTACTTGTGTAACACAAGTTACTTTTGGTTTCTGTTGCCAGCCTCAAAATTTTCTCCGCAACAGTTACTCGGCACTGTGCAGCGGATCCCCTCCGGGCCCATCCCGGCGAGCCCGGGGCTGCCAATTGCGGTTCCGCAGCCCCTGCTGAGCGATGGCAGCTGGCCCCGCGGCCGCGGGAATCGAGGCGTGATGCGCATTATTCGTACCTTTTTAAATATTTTACTTCCGCGTGTTTGCTAATTTTAGATTATTCTATTCACTATTCTTTTCACCTTTTGCCTTTTCTTCACTTCCAGCAGTTCAGCAGTTACGCGTTCCCCATTTTCCCCAGCTGATCTTCTAAGTTTTTTTGGTTTGTTTTTTTTTTAAGTTTTAACTTTTCTGACCATGCTACAATTCGTTTTCCAGTCGTTCTTCGAGTTCACCCACCCCTTTTTTTTCTTTTATTTTTGTTTGTTTTTTTGTGTGTGTGTGTGTGTGGTTGTTGTTAATTCCTTTCTTTTTTTCCCCGTTTACTTTTCCTCTTTTTCCTCTTCCTCCCCGCCTTTTCCCTTCACCTTCCCTCTCACGTTTTCGCTCGCGGCTCCGCAGCCCCGCTCGGGCCGGGCCGGCCCCGCCTCGCCCCAACCTCGGGGGCCGCTTTCCTCCTGGCAACAAGTGACGCGCGGGGGGCGGCCAATGGGCGGCGCGGCGGGCGCGGCGCTGGGGCACGGCGAGCCCGGCAGCCCCGCGCAGCCTGCGCGCCGCGGGGGACGATGGCGGGCGCCGGGCGCTGCGTGCGCGCCTGCGGCCTCGCCCTCGCCTGGCTCCTGCTGTGCTGCGCGGCCCGCCGCCTCCCCACAGGTAAGCCGGCCGCCCCGGGCCACGGGGAGGCGGGTGCGCTGCGGGCGCGGAGGGTCCTTGAGCGCCCCGACGGGCGCCTGGGCGGGTCAGGGGGCGGTGTGACGGGCCTTCCGCCCCGGCGGCTCCTTCGGGCGCCGCGCTCGGTGGCAAAGTCCGACTGCGTGGAAACAACCTGGGAAACTTAGAAGGAGAAGCGAAGAAGGCAGGGGAAAGTCCCGGACCTCCCTCTCGGACCGTGCGCTTGGCCTGGGGCGTCGCGAAAGCCGCCGCCGGCCGCGGCTGCCACGTTCCCGGTGCCCCCGGAGCCGGGCCGCGGCCTTTGGCCTGACAGCTCGGGGACAGCGGTGCCCGAGCCCGGGCAGCTCCCGGCCCCGCGCTCCGCCGCCGCTGTTATCCGCCGCTGTGTACGCAGCGGGACGGAGAAGGAGGCTCTCCTTACCCCACAGGAAGCAGGTGGAAAAGTTTCGCGTTGAGCAAATTCTTGTAAGCCACAGCCGTTACCCTAGTCAGAGCTTCTGGGAAACGATCTGAGCTCTTCGCTAAGCTGCACCTCACATGTTTTTTTATCTCCTGTGATAGTAACAGGCTCAGGTTGGTAGCTGAAGATGTCACTAAAACTTTATGGCCAGAGCATTGAACTGGAGTAATTATTAATAAATTGCTGCCAGAGAGATTTGGTGAGACAGTATCAGTGGTTTTTCCAGGGAAATTTTAAAAAGTGATTTTCCACTTGGCTTCATCATGAGGGTTGTGGAGGAAGAAGTGAAAGAAGATGTGAGAAGAGGCTAAAAAGTTGTTACAAGAAATAAAAAAAAAAGGAAGAAAGTCATGAGGGAAGAATAAAAAGCAAAAGCAGAAAAAGTGCAGGGTTAAAGGATACCATGAAAGCAGGTTTGGTTGTTAAAATGTCTTAGTTAGTAGGATGAAAGGGACAGTTGGTTGAAGTTGGTGTGCTCCTTAAAAAATTCACTGTAGTAGGTGGGTGACTTACAGATTCTTCTCTACAGTGTGATCAGCTAGGTACTATTTAAATGCTGTTTGGCACTTGCACAGTGGAAAATTCATGGGTATACTGGGAAGTAGTGGTAAAATTCACTGCATTAACATCACTGAATATTTTCCTTCCTGCTCAGCCAAACCCATTAGTAAGTCATAACAGAAAAACGCAGTAGGAATGTGATTGACAGTGCGTTGCTGTTAAATACAAAATACTACTCAGCAGATTCCTTATTTAAGCAGCAGAATAATAGCCTTGTGGGTCTGGTACAGCCATGGTCCATTTCAGCTTGATTAGTGAAAGTTCTATACTGTGGAGCCATCTTTATTGCGGCATAGAAATAGTTTTAGGGCATTTTTTCATGGTCTGCTTAAACCTACTGCTGCTTGTAGGAAGTGTTCTTGCACTGGCAGAGGTGTTAGCTTTTCTAAGTAGGGTGATCCATATACTTTTTAAATGGTATACTGTGCTTTGTCAACTTTAATTTATCTCTTTAATCACAAACTACGCCAGAAGTGAAAATGAAACTCATCACAACTGAAAACGAAACTAGGGTCCCTATATAATTCTAAAAATTATACTCCTAATCTGTTGTGTGCTGTCTTTGGTGGGATACTCATCCTAAAACTTTCTCCTCAAAGCAGTGCTAGTTAGCTTAGTAGTACTGCAGCTGCACCCACAAACTGGTTCAAATGTAAAACTCTCATGCAGTGAATCATATAGGATACACAGTTTAGAAAAAAGCGCTTAGGAAGTGAATATTATTATTAATTATATTTTATGGCATCTGTTGTGTTTGTTACTGTGTTTGCAGATAGGCATGAAGGCAAGATTCTTTACCCAGTAAGCTTGCTAATTAATCAGGGGCTGATGCAATCAGTATATGTTAATATAGAGGAAGAATTCCTATTAGTAGAATTGGACTTAGAAGTCTCATTTGTCTCTCCTCGTTTTATAAAGACTTGGAAAGAGGTCTTTTTCCAAAGAATTTAAGACTCACTAAAGAGCAGGAAAATTCACTGTGGCTTCTACAAAAGAGGGGGTTTTACACCCGAACAGCAGTTGTGGTACTCCTCTGAAAGCATTTCTCAGAATGTGATTACCCTTTTAAAAATGAGCTTCCTGTGAAAATGATACTGAATCATAGCCATATGTTTGTTCTTATACAGGCAATGATGCTTTTACCATTCGCCATGACACACAGAACAAGTGCATAGAAGTTAAAAACTCACTGATAGTCATAGATGACTGCCAGGACACGAGCCAAGCTTTATGGAAATGGGTATCCCAGAATCGCCTCTTTCACTTGGGCTCCAAGCAGTGCCTGGGACTTGATATATTCACCAAATCAGTGTCTCGCCTGAAAATGGTTGATTGTAACTCAGAATTGATGCTGTGGTGGCGATGTGCTGATTCTTCCATCGTTGGTGCATCTCAATACAAAGTAACTATCAAGAATAACTATGTGACTGCAAGCATAAATGCAACAGACCAGTGGAAAAGCAACAATTCCTCCAGTGATATATGTCGGTATCCCTACCATGGTAAGTCAGTTTGCACTTTGAAGATTTTTTTATTTGTTAAGGGCTTTTTGAGTATGTGTGAGCCAATAAGTTCTTAAAATTATGTGAAAAGATTGATCAGTAAAGCAATAGAAATACTAACCCCTTTCTATCAGAACTGACACTGTCCTCCTCACCATGATGGGAATTTTCCTGTTAGCAGGGTTTGAGGATGTTTTCTTTGTAGGCTACAGAGTCAAACTCAGAGCACGCTGCCAGCTCACAGCCTGCTGGGCTGTGAGCTTTGGTATGGTGGTGTGTGCACTTGCCATGGAAGCCAGTCTTGTCTGAAATCTCATGCTTGCTGGAAAAAGTGGTGAAAATGTGTTTTACCTTTTCCCTCTCCTGTATGTGTTGATTGTTAAAAGTCCTTGTTCTGTAGGACTCTGCAAAGCACCTAGATTTCAACAATGAATTATCCATAACTTACCAGGATGGGGGAGACAAGTTTCTGCTGTTTCTCAGAAGAAAATGTAAAGAAAAATATTTCTCAATGTATTTTGTTTTTCTGTTCTGGCATTATTGTATATTATCTGTAACAAGAAGATATGGTATTTTAAGATCACAAGTGTGATTTGCATGCATTTAGGTTAACTGTGTCTGCACAAGCAGTAGCACTGATTTGCTGTACTTTCCATGTCTAGTAAGGGGAATGTATTTACTTCTTTTACTTTTTTTTTTTTCTGCAGAGGTTTATACCAAAGATGGCAATTCTTATGGTAAACCCTGTGAGTTCCCCTTTCTGTATAACAAGGTGTGGCATCATGACTGCATCCAGGACGAAACTCACACGGGTGGAAAATGGTGCGCCACTTCTGAAGATTATTCTCGAGATGGAAAATGGGGAATCTGCTTACAGCCAGGCACGTTGGGTTTCTAAATAGACATCCTAAAAGCATTTTGTCACTTCTCTGATGTACAGCTCCACCTTTGTGTGGCTGTTAAGCTGTGTAAAACTTTTCTATTGCAGCATTGGCTTAAACTGCAAGTATTAGTGATGACCAATATAAAAACCAATAGACCCTACATATTATATTCAAAACTTTTTCTTTTGAAATTTTCATAATGTTTCTGTATAGTTTTAGTTACAAGTACCTTCTGCTTCTTTTAAACAGAGGATGGTTGTCATGATATCTGGGAACATGATCCAGGGTCTGAGTATTGCTATCAGTTTAATACGCAGTCTGCTCTTTCTTGGAAGGAAGCTTATATTTCATGTCAAAGGCAAGGAGGAGATTTACTTAGCATCCAAAATGCATCTGAATTAAGTTACATACAAGGTAGGTGTAATTATTCACATATGAATACTGGGAAATCTTTATCAAATGGAGGCAGCACTTTTGTTTCTGTCCTAAATCTCTGTGTCAAAAGTTGATTATACTTTAAATATTTTGGCTTTCATTTGTGTAGCAAAACTAAGGTACTACTCTAATTTAGGGAGTTATTTAAATTTACCTGTATGATTTCATTATAGCAGTTAGATGTTGTTCATATTGTTAATGAGGAATATCCCCAAAATCTTATATGCAGGCCGGATTGGCAGTTGGTGTTTTAGCAACATGTTACTCTCTTGCTATGAAATTGTCCTCCCTGATGTTCAGTCTTGACCTGGAGACATTATCCAAGTGCCTTTGGGACTATAAAACCAAAGGAGAAACACCTGAAGACACTGGGAGGGAAGGCTTGTGTGGGTTAATTCCTCCTCGGTTCAAGAAAGTTTTCATGTCCAATTATATTCGCAATCTTTCTTTCCTGAAATGCATGCCATTTCAGAATGCATTTTCAATTTAAAGGAGACCAATGAAAGATGAGCATTTTATACTAATTGTTTTCTTTAAAAAAATTATTTCTAGGCAAGGATGACATTGCTGAGATGTTCTGGATTGGCTTAAATCAACTGGATGTTTCTGGTGGTTGGCAGTGGTCAGATCACAAGCCTTTGAATTTTCTCAACTGGCATCCAGGTACTGATATTTCTGGTGGTATTGACAATATTCTCAACAGTAGCTAGTATTACTTTTTTTTTCCAGCTCATTCCACTTTCAGAAGCATATTTTCCTCCTAGCCAGCAAATCTTTCTGTTCTCATTTTATATTTACAGCTGATTAGGTTAATAAATCTCTAAAAAGGTATAACTTAAATAGTGTTTTTGAAGTCCATTTTAGTAAAGTATCCACAGCTTTTCTAGCTGCTAAATTTCTCCTCCCACTGACAGAATGACACTGATTTCCCTCAGATATTCTGAGTGTTTGTGTCCATGCAAGGACTGAAGTTACTTAGAAGCTTAACTTGGGTTTTTAAACTTCAAGGTTGCCTAAATTTGTTTCAAGGTGAAGATGAAAGAAGTATAAAACCCTTAAAAAACCTTTTTTAATTACTCCAAAGATGCTGGTAAGATTACTGAGAGTATGTGGAATTTCTAGGATGAATTTGTAATGTTCTCACAAATATTTTATGAATCTATGTGTATATGAAAATCCCAGAGTCATAGTCATCAGGAATATTGAAGTTGATGTTGTTCTTCCATTCAGGCTGAATTTGAGCTTTTTAAAGTGGAATTCTATTTTTTCCATTAGTTTCTAGAACAGTGCTGCAACTGGAATTATGTGAATAGTTGAGAAGTGGTTTCTGTTACTTCTTTGATAACTTTGCTAAGAAATTTCTGTGAGATTTTCCAAATGTACTCTGCCTTTTGGAAAGGTTAAGAACTTTACTGCTTGTACTATTGACTGCACCTTCTTCTGGAGCTTTGACCACTCTTTAGGACTGTAATGCAGAGTTAGAGGCCAGCCTATCCTGAGATACAGTGGCATAATTTAGTCTGCAGTCATGGCAGACATATCCATCTCTGCCACTCTTGTGAAAGTATTTACTGGTGCCTTAAAGGAATTTTGATACCTGCAAATTGAGCCCATTACTTTTTCCTTTCCCTTTACCCCTCTGAAAAGACCTTGTCCCTCTGTTCTCTTTCATGGAGAACTGAGATTTTCCCTGAGCCTTTTTTCTGTGAGCCTGAACTAACCCAGTACAGGAGGAGCTGAGGTGCTCTGTGTAGATCCCAGCTTGGGTTTGCATTGAGGCTCAAAGAAAAAGAAAGTCAAAAAGTTCCAAGGAAAGCTGAAGACTGCAAAAAAGAGTTATTCTCTGTGCTGTTTCAAATGTGGGGCCTTGTCTAAGGTTTCTGTTATGGTTAAGGTTATGGTTAGCATTGAGAGAAAGTGCAGAACTGTGTTTGGAGTGGGGGTGGAATGGGATTGCCAAAGGAAACTGAGGGCTGCAAAAATGGCTCTCCCCTGAGATATTTCTAGTCTGGGAAAGTGCTCAGCCAAGGGTTTCTTGTATTGTAAATAGAACATTCCTCCTGGTTCTATGATTAAACATTGGAAAAGAAGTCAAGATTCCTTGATTCTGAAACTTTCTCTCTCAGAAAAAATGCTCTGTGGGACCTGTGCTAGGACAGCTGCTCTCAGTTGAATGCAAATTATGTTCTTCAAATACAAGGTGCCATACTATCCAGTACTGTATTGAACACCAGTAGTGAAAAGAAGCAGTCACTGCCTTACTGTGTGATAACTTGTGCTGTTATGTTTTTATTTGTTCCTGTCTATAGATGTGCTGAGTTCATCCCCACTGGATGGGATGAGTTGTGGGGTGATGAATGCTGCTTCAGGGCAGTGGCAGAGTTACCACTGTGGGACTCAGCTTCCATATGCCTGCAAGAAGTCACTCAATGAAGTTCCAAGCATTCCAGGTAGGACAGTTTGCATTTTTGAGTTTTGTATGTTAATGCAAGTGTAATGTTCACTTATGGAGTCATTCTTTTCCCTCCCAAGCCTTTTCAGGCATCTCTGCCAAAACATTTTCACAACAGCTTTGGTTTTTTAGCAGAGCAGAAGCAAACTCTGTTTCTTCAGTGTCAAGATGATGCATCACAAACAGTTTTCATTTTTTGCAGCTTTCTCATTCACACATAAAGCATTTTGCAGCAGTCCTGCCCTTTTCATCACATTTTCCTCCATGGCTTGTGTCTTCTTTCATGTATTACTGGAAGTCTGGAACTGGCAGTTGCATCCCAAACCTTTCCTTTAAGCCTGTTTAAGCCTTTCCTTTAAACCTTTGCTTTAAGCCTCTTTCTCTCACTCTTGGTGTGTATTGACGTAAAGTGGGACTTACCTGGGTCTTGGATCAAACTGTTGAATTCAAATAGAAGTAGTCAGGTAACCTTACTGTCCTCTGAAACCAGGCCAAGCACTGAAAATCAGAGTGCAAGAGTTGGTAGTTTGCTCAGTGTGTAATCTTTACTGGACCCATAACAGCTCTTACAACATAATTCCTTTATCTCGACCTACACACACACACACACTGAAGAGGCCTTCAGTGTTTATAGTGGCATATAAATGCTTCCATGCTTTTGGCCTGAATGTCCAACCCTTCCACTGGCCATGACCTCTTCTTCTATGCATGCTTTGGCCTTACCCAGTTCCCAGGGTTCCCTGCAAAAACTTTTACTAAAAGGTAATTGTCCTTGAATGACAGGGAGGTCTAGAGGAGAAGGGGTGTGGAGTATCTCTGGCTAAGGCTAAGGTGTGTGCATTTGAAGAAGAGATAGTAATCAGTTTAAATTTAATTGAACTGGTTCAAGTTTTGCAGTGATACTCTGAAAGCTAGTTGTCAGTTAACAATTCTTGTCTGTTCTCTGGCTCCTCAGTAGAGTTATTACCAGTGTTTATATAGTGTTTTATTCATTAAAAACCAAAATTCCTGTGGTTTGAGTATTTTATAGTGTGCTTTGTACCAGAAAAGCTATTAGTATGTACCTTTTCAGCATCCATTAAAGCTAGTTAGAATTCTTTAATATCTTGAGAAGAAAAAAATATTTAAAACTAGGCATTTGTTCTGTTGTGTGTTTCTTTCCTGCAATGAATCAACTTGATTTGTCTTCAGTTGCCTTTGAAATCTTGCTTACAATTACTTTTCAACCTTTCACTTACACTAAGACCAGCTTAATGCAATGCACTCCTGCCTTTTGCTTCCACTCCCATTAACTTCTTTCTCCTTCAGTCTACTTCAAGGCCCCAAAATATTATGAGTTCTCCTAACGCTGCATTGAAGTCTATTTGTTTGGCTAAGCTGTGACCCTTTCTTTCATGAGCCCTGAAGGGATGTGAACATGTTCTGATTGCTGCCTTCCGGCTATTTTCAAGGTGCTGCTGACTTTAAAGCCAACCCCTTGCATTAGGCAAAACAAAAGCCTCTAATTCCACTTCTCTTCATTGTTAGAGTTTTGGAGACACTTGGATACTCTCTGTGATCCGGGCTGGTTCCCCCACGATGGCTTTTGCTACATGCTGATAAACAGCCAGGCGCCTTGGAGTACAGCAGATGAGTTGTGCAAAGCAAATAAGAGTAACCTCATCAGCATTCACTCATTAGCAGACGTTGAACTGGTTGTTACAAAGCTTCATAATGGTGAGTTGGGGTAGTTGTAAAGGTCAAGCACCAAGTGCTGCACACCATAAATTACAGACTGTTTTCCATGTTCTAGCATACGGTTGTCATAATCTCTAGCTTTTAAGTGTGGGTGTTAAAGCTGAGCTTGTTCTGAGGCTAGTTTTGAATGTTGCTGTGCAGATCCAGGCCCCTGTGTTAGGACTTGTTCTGGTTCAGTCTATTAATTTGTTTATTTACTGGGCTAACCTACTTCTAGTTTTGTAATGCTTTGTGCTTAATTTGCTTATTCAAAGAGAATACTAGATAGGTGGGTCAATATTTTGACTGCTGAGTCACTGAACTAATAAATAGTACCTATAGTGTATAATGTTATGTCTTTGCATACACTCTAAATTTGGTTGAGTTTTTTTTTTGCTTTTTTGCTTTTTTGAGTGTTCGTTATTTCTGTTTGTTTGTGGTTGGTTTTTTTTCTTGTTTGTTCCTTCTCTGTTAAGCTTACTCATGGTCATGTGATTATAAGTTAAGAAACAAGATAACAAACATATGGTCTTTTCTCACTGTAAGAAAAAGAATATCACTATACTGCTGCACAGCATGATAAAAAATTTAATTTTGCTTATAACACATTTGCTTTCCTGTTAGTTTGAATATTATATTAAAACAACAATGTTGTCCTAATTTTAAATTACAGATGCTGAGGAGGAAATGTGGATGGGTCTCAAGAATGACGATGTGCCAACCTTGTTCAAGTGGTCAGATCACTCGCCTGTGGTTTTTACCTACTGGGATCAGAATGAACCAAGAGTTCCCTTTAACAGCACTCCTAACTGCGTGTCATATTCAGGCAAGGTAGGAATACAGTGTTGAGTTTGGTTTTTGGTTGGTATTTTTTCATCGTAGGAGAGGCAACACTGGTGTGTGTGAAAGTCAAGGGGGGGATAAAGCAGATACCTGATCTTATTTCTGGAATAATCCTCAAAATACATTTTTCTACATGCAAATTTCTTGTAATTATTTAGCTGGAACTTCGTAGCTGTGTACTGCAAAGAGTGGAAGAAAGACTCCTAGCTCTGAGACTAACACATTGTTGGCCAGACTGTATTTTGGGTTACTGTATTCTTGCATGTCTCTGGCAGAAAGGAAGGAAGGAAGGGATATCTGGGTTCAGTCATCTCCCAGACCAATTTGAGTCACCCAGTCTGAGGATGGAATGTTCTAAAAAGGGTGTTGGTGAAGGAAGGAGGTCACTAAGAGTGGGACACAGGCTGTATCCCATCCTGCAGATTCATTAGAAAAGTGGAGCACGCATTTGTCTGCTGTGTCAGCAGCCTGGCACTGAAGTTTGTGCTCAGCTCCTCTGGGCTGTCTCTGAGCTACTTCTACATTAAGCTGAGCACCCCTCCTGCACCCATTCCCTTCCTGATCTAGGAGAGCTGGCATCACCCTGACCTTTTCTTTCCTTTCTGGATGTGATCCAGAATCTTCCCATCTCCATGTGTGTCAGCTTTCTCTCTCCCTTCCAAACATGTACCTGTGCATATAATCCAGGGCATCCCACCCAATATCTCTACTGGAGGCATTTTGGCTTTCTCGCAATGGAAACAGCCCCTGCAAACACAGAAATTCGAAGATTGTTAGAATTTAAAATATTCCTTTTTCCTTTCATTCTTACAGCTGGGACAGTGGAAGGTCAAATCCTGTGAAGAAAAATTGAAATATGTTTGCAAGAAAAAAGGAGAGATTTTGAATGAAACAAAATCAGATGAAAGTTGTTCATTGGAAGAGGTAATAGGAAGCCTCTATTTCTTTTATTGTCATTTAGCTCTGAAACCTGATTGAAATCTACTTCTGTTCAGTAAAGTCTGTGAAACATTTTATCTGAAAAAGGACATTTATCTAGCATAAACCAAATTTCACATTCTTCTAAGCAGGCTCTGGATGTTTTATCAGTCTATTCATTGATGAAGGTATTATGAGTTTGGACCCAGGAGAGGTTGTGTTTTATTTATTTATTTTTTAAAAATTGATTTTATTAGAAATGTCATTGATAACACCATTTGTTCTGTTGGTTTTGCTCAAGTTATTTTTTAAAATTTAGAATAAGCACTTTGCAATGTAAAGATATACAGATTATGTTTCTTGCACTTCACTGGCTCTCATTTTTGTTCTATGACTTGAATAAAGGTGGGGACTCTTTTTGGTTTTTTGTTCGGTTGTTTTACAGTACGACGTCTTATGGCTTAAATAAAGTTTTTGTCTTTTGAGCTAGCCTGGGATGGTATTGCTACCTACTTCAGAGCTACTTGGTTCAGTTTTGTGTGGCAAATTGCTTGCAACAGGAAAGATGTTTACCCCTTATCCTTCTTCCTACATGACCTTTTTACTCTGTCTTTTCAGAGACTTCCAGCATGTAGAGTTACAGCTTTCTGTGCTGTTCAGACACCAGTGGCATTGCTAGGCTAGAAAAGAGTTAACACATTAATGTTTCTTGAAATTTCAGTGTAAATATGGGGAGAAATATTTGAATAATAGAGAAATTCTGTAAGTTCACACATTTTCAATATCATGTATTTTTCTCAGAAGTAAAGAAACACTGGTGTATGCCTTCCTAATATTCTTGTGTTTGAATCCTGGCGTTGGTGGAACAGCATGAAAACTCCTATTGTTTTGAATAGGACTGGGCTGTTGCCCTTGTGTTTCTCTGTAAATGCAATAGTGGTCAGAAGACTCGGCCCAGGCAAGCTAAAACAGTGGTGTATTTTATTCCTGTGGCTGCATTATTTTTTACAACTGTGAATCTGAGAGTTGATGATAGTGGACCTTGTGTGTGACACAGTACATTTCTTTCTTGTATATGCTGTGCCAGCTTGTGGGCACCGGCCACTGTTGGCAATGATTTATTTTCTCCTGTGGGTAATGCCTAAATTAGGTTGCTTTGTATAAATATGGTTTTTGTTCTCTAACCAGGGATGGGAGAGACATGGAAACTATTGTTACAGGATTGATAAAATAGAAGTTTCATTTGGAGCCCAGTGCAATCTTACAGTGATGAACAGGTAAAGCACATTTGTCATTTATGAGCAAATTTAACATCACAATCCTGGAGATAAAATCAGAGATTAAAACTGTTTCATGATAACTAATGGTTTATAAAGAAAAAGTAGAGAGAGAATTGCTTTTGCCAAGAACTAGAAATGTGTAACAATGGTAAACCTACAATGTGAAACCTCCCTGAAAGTGTGAGAATTCCCAGCCTGCCGACCCCATGTTGAATATGGGACTGCCTGGACGACTGCTTGAACTGACTCATGTAATATTCCTGGTTTTTAAAGTATCTCAGTAGTTTGGTATCTTTCAAATATTGACTCAAATAATCTGTGAATTTTCAGATTTGAACAAGAATTTATTAACAGTCTAATTAGAAAGCACACGAAAGTTGAAGAAAAATACTTCTGGACCGGTTTGCAGGATATCAGCCAGTCAGGAATATATTCCTGGGGTACAGTGAATGGGGAAACACCTGAAGCTGTGGCATACACTAACTGGAATTCCATGCAACCAGGTAAATTTGAAAACTAAAGCCACATAAAAATACTGTCCTTTTACACTGAGCAAGCACTGGAGTACCATGTTACAGAACTCCAGGCATTCAATAAAGTAGTAATTCACAATTATGTAAGAGTTGGTTTTGAAACTAGCCAATGGTTTTAAATGTGGTTTTGGTTTTAGAGTTTTCAGGAGGATGCGTGGCCATGTCCAGTGGAAATTCTCTTGGAAAGTGGGAAACTAAGGATTGTAAAACCACTAAAGCATTTTCTGTCTGCAAAAAATATATTGGGAAGCCCAAGGAGCCAGAAGTGCTCCCAAAGCCAACTGATCCCTGTCCCCCTGGGTGGCATAATGGATCTGGCCTTGCCTGCTACAAGGTAAAATGTCATTCCTCTTTGATGTTAATTGCTCGTTAGTGTCTTGGAGGAAGTGAGTGATCAGCCATTTTGTGGGCATAGCTGCTCTCAAGGGCATTTTCAAAGTGCTCCTCACCAGGAGAGGGAATTGGTGTTGATTCAGATTGACTGCCTGTAGATACTGTCCTTCATTGTCCTCTGCCATTCATGGAAGGTGCATTGTGCTACTTCTGTGGGCAGATGACTGGCATCACCTTCTCTTGCCCTTTGCCTTTCTGTACTCCAAGAGTATAGATAAGAGAGGTAGGATTTTCTCTGATTTGAATATGGATAGATAAAAACATTCAGCCTCAGTTGTATTTTACTGTTTCGAAGTGACCAGTGTAAGCAAGCAGCTGTGCTGTTTAGCTGGAATGGCTTAAACAAAATTTTATTTAGAAACGCAGGGTTTTTTCCTTCTATTAAAAATCAAATCAAGTTAAAACTGAGGCTGTTCATTGGATTCATTATTTTTTTACTTGGTCTGCAATGAACTGTTTCTTGTAAACAGCTCATATAACAAAGTGGGGAGACCCAGCTTGAATAACAAGGGTGTGGGCAAGCATCCTGAAGGGATAGGTCTGTGCTGCTGTGCAGCATAGCTGTCCCATGGCTGATGGACATGACAGCTGGCCCTGGCAGATTCTCCACAACTGCTGTTGACCAAATGCAGCATGTCTGTGCAGAGAGATCCAGCTGATGGGAATTGTCTTGGACTGAAACCAAGGGGATCAAGTGGATGTGTTAGCTGAGGTGCATGAGCCAAGCTTGCACCTCAGATGCATACAGGTTTCCAAGGGTGTGCCAAAGAACTTTCTTCATGCACAGCACTTAAGTGAGCCTAGTTTAAGTGAGTATTAGGCTTTGTAGTTCACCATAAATTTGAAAGAACAGCATCCCTTAAAACTTATAACTTGACTTGCAGTTATGGAATGAGCTGGCTGTTGGTTTCTAAAATGTTTCTGGTATAGAAAAGCAGAGAAAGTCTGTCATGTGGAATATGCTGTGTTTGAAACAAATTTTGTCCACGAAACTTCAGAGTCTGGCTGCTGTCAAGCAAACTGAAAGAAAAAATGTTAAAAAGTCAAGTTTTTTCCCTATGGAAATACCAATTATTAAATCTCAAATGGCCATATTTTAGTAGAACAGGAGTGTTTTAAAAATACTGCCTCGTGTCATTTTCTGCTCTGACATTTTGGCTGTTGTAAAGTTCTTCCATAGTGAAAGAGTGCTGCGAACCAGGACCTGGGAAGAGGCAGAAAGGTTCTGTGAAGCCCTTGGAGGCCATCTGCCTAGTTTTAGCCACTCAGAAGAAATTAAGGCACTTCATTCTATCCTGAGGAAAATGATCAGGTAACAAATTAGCCATGTTCTAAAGTTTTGATTCTGCAGTGGATCGCAAATGCTGCTGCTGCTGACCACAAATGGCAAATAAGAGATAGTGTGTGACACCTGTGTTTCCCACAGAACACTTTGATGTGGCATTTGAACTGTCCTGCTGGAAAATGTCGCGGGAGTACAGCTTGGGCTGATATTTCACATTGCTAGAGGCAGCACAGGAAGAGAAATTTATGTAATGGAAGATGCTCAAAGCTCAAATCTTAGTCTGCTTTTACAATAAATTATTCCTTCTCTGCGTTGAATTTTGGCACACCTAGATGGTAAATGTACCTACTCTTTACTGGTACATTCTTTAGAGATGACTTATTATTTCAGTTTTTCAGATACATCTCATTTTTATTCATGAAATTCTTCCTGACTAAACTGAGTGCTAACTTTTGAAAATGTGAATAATGTAGTGTCCAGCAATCTGGTTGGCACAAATCCTATTTGGCATAGCTGCACTAACACTATATGGGCATTAGATGGGTGTGCTGAATGTTCTGGTATCAACAGATTAAATGCTAAATAATTTATGAGTTTAAAGCTTTATTTTTAATCAAATAAACTGTCACTGCAAAGCTTTATTAGGCATTGGTGTGATGTCAGATCCTTGTGTAATACGGGTTTTTTGATTGACAGCCTGTTTTTTCAGAATTTTTGCCTTCTAAAACTCAAATGCTGCCAGTTATGTGATGTAAATTTTTTCATCAACAAACTAAATCAGGATTATTGCAGAAGCTGCCAGCATACAGCACTGTGATTAAATTTTTAAACCTGATGACTGAAGAGGTGCCTTCTTGAGAAACCAGTGAACTTTTTTTAGAAGTGCACAAGTCATGAAAATTACTCAGTGTTTATGTTAATAAGAGACAAAACCAAACTTGTATGCTCTATATATAGATAGTTGAGCTTGTGTGAAAGCCACTTGTGATTCCTTTGCTAAACTGGCTGAAGTCCCACAATAAAAATCAGCACGCAAATGATTTCTAGCTGCAGACCGTATTAGATGGTTTTTCAATTCCAAATTTTGTTTTGGTGCACCTAATCTACTATGAAATGTGAATAGAGAAGTAACATTTTATTTTCCTACAAGTACTTGAAGCTGCTTTGGAGCTTGAAGATTGACTGAGGTATTAATTACATTTTCTGTTAGGAGTCTAAAGGTAGAGACTTCTGTCTTTCCAGGAAGTCAGTTGATGCAAAATGCTTCTGCATTTCCCATAGTTCAGAAATTTCAAACTTAGTCTGAAAGATGATAAGTCCCAGTATTTCAATATTGTTCCAGCAGAACTTGGAATGAGGGGCAATATATTGAGCCTGGTAGAAATTGACTCTGCAGTTAGTGTTGCAGTAAGTGCTCATATCAAATATAACTGAAAACACAATATTTTCATCTGGGCTAACCCCTTTCTCAGCACTTCAGAACATTCTGAACTGAAATACTGCATAGTCGATATTGCCTGAGGTATTTTAAATAATGTTTGTTTATAACATGAAGAATTGTTGAAGATAGTTATGCTTTAAAATTACTCAGAGGTGTTGATTACCTAAAATATTTTGGAGGTCAGATGTCAAGGGTAGTTAATATAAAAATCAAGCTCATTTGAGATGGGAAACCATGTGAATTATTTCACCAAGAGCAAATACTTTAGCTAACTGGGAGAAATCACGCTAAGGTGATATTAGATATGATTAGCTGCTGGAGTGTGCTGGCATGCAGTTTGTTCATAGTCTCTGTATTTACTGAGTGCAAACTCCAAACTAATGCATTCATTCAGTGCACTCATTTCAGCTTGGGGAAGGAGCCACACCTTGACTCTCTTGGTTTCAGGTTTTTTCCCCTTGCACAGTTCTCTGGTGACTCATTGAGAATTGTTTGTTTTTAAATGTTAGCAAGAGTCATTTTGGTTCACCAGGAAAAGGGCAGCTTGCCTAGTCCATTCTGTTCTTTACTCAGATTCCACCTTAGAGTCAAATAAGAGCCAGAATCGCTCCAGCCAAGTCAGGCTATTGCCATTGGAAAGGAAAATAAAATTTGCCTGCCAGCCTTCCCCTCTCTGGAAGAAGTAGAATAACCTCTTTTGGCTTTAAGGGACGTGATACAGGCAGAACAGACCTAGTTCAGCTACTTCCATTCTTTTCAGACTGTGTTTGTGAGCATTCTGCATCTTATAGCTGGCAGCTATAAGCTATAGCTTATAGCAGTGCTGGACACAGGAGGGGAAACAGCTTGCACTGGTTAGAAGTAACATTTCAGCAAGGATATCTTACTAGAAAGAAATCCAGGTTGCCTTTTATATGAACAGCTCTGCTGCTGTAATTGATTTGAGTCTAGAAAGCCTCACAAACGCTTGAGTTTGAAAGAAAAAAATCACCTTAACAGAATGGCCAAAACAGCAATAAAGCTGAGATGCAAGCTGTAGTAATTGCATCAATTCATCTTCTCCTTTCTTCCACTCAAAAGCAGGTAATTAGCAGGATGTGGTTTAGCTAGTGCAGTAGCCTGGTACAGCAGGGAGAACAGGGTGGCCCAATGGGCTTCATGCAGAGTTTTAGGCCAGCACTGCCTTAGATTAAATAGTGCCTTAAATGGCACCGTTAAGGAGCTGGCCCAGATGTATACCTTGCCTCTTGTCAAGAACTAGGTTGACCTACAAGCCCTAAAAACTTCACTCTTAATCTTGTGTTGGAGCTGTTATAAAGGACAGAGAAAATAATTTTCTATTTTGTCAGTTAGAAATATGATCAGAAAAATTCACAGTCTGAACTGTATTTATTCACTCCTGCAGTATTTGACTTTTATGAATGTTTAGCTCTGTGTAAAAGAAAAAACAGCAGTATTCTGCAGGGGTTGCTAGAGATTTAGGATCTTTCAGTGTCAGTGTGGAGTCCATTGTAAAGCACAAATTGCATGTATGTTTTAGTTTAAAACTCAGGATACTTTTTTAGAGACAGTTTCAGGAATGTAGCTCAAAGAATACCCTGTCACTGAAAAATCCATTTTGATATCAGTCCACAGGATGAATTTTAATTCTCAGCAATGAGGAGACAGATACTTGAAGCACAAGCAAATTCCTTGCTGCAAGCTTAATTGCAATAGGGAGTCTTAATTTATCTTTGTCTTAAATAGTTGTTGGAATTCTTTCTTGTGATGAGATGACAGTATAATTTCAGAGGGTTATCAGAAGGCTTTACTGAAGCTTAAAAGTACTGTCAAGTGTAGTGTAGCAGTTATTAAATTACTCATGGTCATGTCTGAACAATTCCAAAAGAAGTAAAAGAGATACATTAATGTGTAAGAGCCCAGTAAGCTGAAAACATTGTTCTGTTTGCAGGCTATTTATTGTAAATTGGGACACAAGCTGGAGAAATTCTTGACCTGGAACACTTCTTGTTTTTAATTTATTATTGTATAATAGCAAAATACAAATTGAAAGAGTTTGAAAAATTGCTCTAGAGCCTCAGGTAATTACTGCAGATTGTTTCAAAATTAGTGTCTCGAATTTTATTTATAGTAGATATTCTGTGTACTGATCAACTGTTTAAACTAAGTCTGTCACCTGCTAAGTCTGTAGGTGACATTTAGGAGGGATCTCTGCCACTTAGTTGGAGGAACAGCCACAGAAAAATGAACTCTAAAGGGCAAATAGCCAAAAGTCACTTAGCTGTTTGACAGCTGTGAACGTTTGGCTCGCAGTTTTCCCACTGAAGTGGTATGGGGCATTTAGGCTCTTTAAAGGCTCCTTAGTTGTGTCATTGAAAGGCTAAAGGTTGATCAGTCTGATAAAATCACACTAGAGAGATCATACTATCTCACCAATGTCAGGAAACTATTACTGGAGCTGAGAACATAGAACAAAAAAAAAAAAAAAATAGATCTGTTGATGGCTGATACTTTCTTCCTAAAGGAAACTTTACCAAGTACTGTTGCCCTTCTTGAATTTCATATACTTAGCTCACAAACCCTGGTTTAAGCTGTTTCTTGGTGCTGCACTATCAGTATTTTCAGGCTGTTCAGAGTCTTTGTGGTGATACTTGTGGAAAGCTAGTGGAAAGCCTGATTCTGAGTCCATCCCTCCAGGTAATAAAGTAACATTCATAAATTTTCCAAGTTCTGGCTTGATATCACAAAGTTTGTCAGCTACCTCCCCTACTGTCTTCTGGGGAGTCTTTCACGAACTCTGACCTCTGCTGGTCGAATGTCTCTGTCCAGTTTTGAGCTTAAATTTATTTTTGAGTTATGATTCCCTCAAACATGATGTTCTTTTTGCTCAAAACACTCCTCTTCTTGCAGGTTTAGTCTCCTAAAATATTACAAAGAATAATTGTATCCTTTCCCTCTCTTTCTTTGGGAAGACTATACAAGAAAATCCTCAATCCTTGTTAATAGCCTAAGCTCCTAATTTCCCCAAATGTCCTGTGTTCCTTCTTTGTATTTGGTGCATGTTGATGGGATAGTGCTCCTGATACAGTTCTGCAGGAGCCCTGTAGTTTGGCATCGATGCTTTATTGCTGCTGTCAGACCACCTTGATGAGAGTGCCTTTTCCACAGCTCTTTTGCAGTTGGGTTTCATGGAGTCTGTGATTTCAGAAGAAACTCGTGGTCTTTGCCCCCTCTGCTGCTTCCAGCTGATACAGTCATTCAGAGAAGTGTCTATTGACTTTACTGGGCAGGGTGGTGGATTGGAGTGAGTTATAAAGTTCAGTTTATGAGCCCTGCACAAAATTGAATCTTTGAGAATTTGCAGTACTAAACTAACCTTGCAGTTAGATTGTCCCTTTATGTTAGTTACAGCATCTTTAGATTCATAAGCAGAAGATTATTGTAAAGGTTCTTACTGCAGATTTGAGTATTTACATTGTAAACCTGTTTTTTTTCAGGTAATTTTGTATCTTTGAACATAACTGAAATTTTAGATTTAAGTGTCTGCTGCTTTTGAAAAATGAGGAAGTAAAATCTAGGAAAATACCCAGTTCTGACTGGGCTGAAATTTCTACTGCCACTTGTTCATGCAGCCATTGAAGTTGGTGGTGTTAGGTGCTGATTTATGTCTATTTATGAGGGTGCATAATTGAAATAGGTGCCCATGTTTATAGTGTGTTTGTACCACTTACAGAGTTAAGGGAAATATGCCAGTTCTTTGAGTAGAAGCTTTTGTCTGGTTTGAGGAAGAGTGAATTTGAGCTGATGGTATTTGGGAGATAGCCCAAGGTGGACAAGAGAAAGGGAACCAAGCTATATAAACACTCTGTGTGTGATTCTGGAAGAGACCATTATATCAAATGACAACTGATGAAGTGGTGATGCAGCCCACAAAAGTTAGTTATCTTCTGTATAGAAGAGGTCCTAGCCCTTGTGTCTATTTTCTCTTTGATCTGCTACAACTAAAATCTTGGTTTTGCTGCTTGTTCCTAAATAATGTCATGCCATAGGTCAGTCTTCCTATTAAATGAGCTGAACCATATGTTTGGCATAAGATTGTATCTTGTTTATTCACAGCAATGACAGATGGGTCTGGATTGGAATGAATAAGAGGAGTCCTGATTCTTTGGGAACCTGGCAATGGAGTGATAACAAACCAGTAAGTTAACTTTTAATCAGGAAGTGTCACATACTGATTTGTTTCAACTAGGACTGAATTGAAAGTAAATTGATAAATATTTTAATTAAAATTTGTCAAGTCTTTCAACAGATTAATAATTCAGAAGAAGATTGTGCCATGCAAGCAGATTTCCAATTAAAAACGTATCTTTAACAAGGCTAACCGGATTTCCATCTCCATTATTTTAAAATAATTTCACAGAAATGTAGTAGTAAATATCCAAGAGCTGGTGGAGAGAACAAGGTGTCTTCATGCCACAACAGAGGGGAGGGTTTATCGGCTCATTTCCTCGTTGTCAGACTTTTCCAAAAATATCTTCCTCACTGTAATTGTTTTATTTGTCTGAAATTGTGAGTTCTTCCTCCTCCCCCCCAGAAAACAGACATGGAGACTCAAAACTGAAGGAGTAACTGCCATTCAACACATTTTAATAGTAATAAACATAATGGGACCCCAGGTTTGAATGGTTACCTCTTGGGATTGCCACATCAGAGCGTCAGATGCTGATTCTTTCACCCTGTCACTCATCCTGTAGGTAACCAGTGTTGTTATGCCACTTGACTATCTGGAAGATGAATATGATACAAGAGACTGTGCTGCACTGAAGGTTAGTTTCGAGGTTTTTAGTAATGTGTGGTTTTACTTGGAAGTACTTGGAAAAAGTAATTTTTCCAGTTGTAAACTGAATTTAGGTTTAGATGTTTTCTTAGTATAATGAAAAGGCTGTAGTGTTCCTATTATCAATCTACACCTATTACAAACTTTCCCTTAATTAAGTATTTTTTATGAGACAAGTTCTTTGCTGATGATAACTTTTCATAGGACTTCTTCTGAACTTTTTAAATTACAAAATATTTTAGTCACAATGCTATTCTGTGTTGCATAGTGCCATACTATGGATCTCTTGTATAGTACATAAGGACGTGTCATGGAGTCTAAAACAAAAAAGCACAGAGAGCCCTACCAGTAACTTATAAAAAATCTATACTGGCTTTTCTTAACTGCAGATTAAGAAAAAATTTGAAACCTGTAGGGGAATGCAGTAGCCAGGGCAGAGCATGTGTTTGTGTTTATTGTGTGTATTTCCTTGTTTACTTGTGAAATAGACTGTATGTTCTCTGTTGGTTTCTAATTTCAAATGTCAGACCTCAGCTTGATTCCTGATTAAGCTCTTCAATACTTAATTTAGTCTGGATGGCATGAGTTTTAAAATAGCCTTTAATTTTTCTGAAGTATCATCTGACTTTTTGCAGTACCTACCATCCCTTTTAACCTAAATAGAACCATCTCTGCTTTTAGGATTTACTGGGAGAAAGGATATTTGCATCCCTTTCCTTCTGTTCACAGCCATTTCCCTCATTGGCTTCTCCTGTGTTCGTGACCCCAGACTGAGAACCTGGTCAGCATTGGGCTCCTAAAATTTTAGACCCACGAGAGCACTTTGAAGGGAATGATGTGAACATAGTAACTTTCCTCTCCTGCCTGCTAGTTCTAGACATGTCGTTTCAATAAATGATAAAATATTCTCTTTACTGGAGACACCAGCAAGAGTGAAGTCAGTTCTTCAAGCTTGATTGTAAGAAATCATTTTAAATAAGAATTTTTGTTTCTGTGCCAGTTCAGATGGTTTCTTCTTTTCAACAGAAACAAGATTCATTTCAGGGGAACAAGTTGCAATAGATAATTTAATAGTGAGCATCGACAAGAACCTGAGCACTACAAAAATCCAAAGAAACATTATTTCTAGAAAAAACTTCTAAGATGTTTGTGTGTAGACTGACCTTAAGCCCTTTATGTAATTGCTTCACAGCATTAGCTAACATGGAGAGTTATAGTCGAAGTTACAGCTGTATCTGCTCTTTTATTTGCAAAATAAATTGTGGGACTAACAACACTAAATACACTAAAATACACCGATTTTGCCAAAGGACCTTGTTATTACAGTTTAATTTTACATTTCAAAGGCCTGTGTTGTCCTAACTCAGTTCTCTGTTTCTATTTGAATGTAGACCTCACAGTTTTCACGGAGATCATTTTGGAGATTTTACTTCCATGAAGCCAGAGACCTTGAATTTTACTTCAGGCCTTTTGATTGTGAAGCTAAGCTTGAATGGGTCTGCCAGATAACAAAAGGTAAACTGCAATTACTTCCATCTATTCATATGAAGAGTTTAATACAATGACCTGTAATTACTGCCCTATAATAGAAACTTTGCTAACAGTATTTTGTTGTTTCCTCTCTGAACTGCTGATTCCTGAGGAATCGGACAAGAGGACAGTACATGAAATGTCTCACTGATGTCACATACAAACAGATGTACACTAGATCAGAAACTGACCCTGAGGAGGAGGCAGTATCACTGCTCTTATATTCTTTCTAGTCCCATGAAGTAAGAAGTGGTTTCTTGTGTGGTGATATAAGCCACTAAGTTGCAGCATATGTGGACTTGACATAATCTTTCTTAGTGATATTTTTAACTAAATCACCACAAGTATTTTGGGTGTACAGTTTGCTTCACCCTTAGGTCAACTAGCCTTCTTCTTGTAAAACAAGTATACTAGCTCTTCATTGTAGTGAGGAGTGGGAATACAAAAGAATAGCTTGGCGTATCTGCACAGATCCAGGTTTCTTCATGCAGTATGAAATGTAGCCCAGTAGACTTTTACATTTGGGTTGTTGATTAAAAGGTGTCTTGGGATGAAACTTTCTTGTTGGGGGAGATTCTGTAGAAGTACTACTTTGATGCTTGAGAGATGAAAGAACCACAGATATGTAAGATGGAAGTATGCAGTACTCCCATTAATTTTATATCAGCTAATTTTAAACTATTAAACCTGTGTATGATTTCAATCTCCTTTTTTTTCATCATGAATACTGAAAAGTATGAGTACTAACCATCACTTCTATTATTGGTGGCCACAGTCTTGTTAGAAAGTGAATTCAGTGACTTTTCCTTTTTTCTTCTGAACAGGTAGCACTCCAAAGACACCAGAGTGGTATATACCAGGTAATTTGACTTTTGTATTTTTCCACTATGTTGTAGAGTTGTTTGTACTCAATATCTTTTATTAGGTTTGTTACATTGCTGCTGCAATGCCTGTTTCATTCCAAAAATGATTATGACCGATAGAATTTGGTTTTGAGAGATGCAGAGCATTGACTCTTCCCACTGTCAAATTGAGATTCCTTAATAAATTAAGAAAAAGAAAAGATTTGTATTTCAGAATTCATTTCTTACTCATGTGATATTTCTTCTGTGTAGATGAAATTGGAATTCATGGACCCCCGCTTGTGGTTGATGGAGCAGAGCTGTGGTTTGTACCAGATAAAAACCTGAGCTACCAGGAAGCTATTTCCTACTGTCAAAAAAATGATAGTGATTTAGCCTCTGTAGAGTCTTACCCAAAACTCAGGACAATACTATCTCAAATAGAAAAGGTAAGGGGGTGTAATCTGTTTACACTGTTACTTTCCCTTGCAGGGAAATTTACTTGCCAGGTTTTCCCATACAAGTCAATGTTAATCCTAATTTCTTTCTTTTTCCTGTTGGCCTGAATGGTTTTCAATTGTACTTAAAAGGAAAAGATGGGATAAAAGAGAATTATTTTAATGGCAGTCTGGTAAAAGAATTTTTAAATTTAAAAGTAGGTTTAACAACATTAAAAAAGCACAAAGCTCTCTGAATGGTGAAAAAGTGTCATAGCAGGACCACCATGCAAATATCCCATTGTCTGCAAATATTTCATTAACAATTGTGCTAGTTCTTAATTTTGTGCACAGGACAACATATAGTTTTTCACCTGGTGAGAGGATTTAATTAGAAATGCCGCATGATCTGATAGGCTTTATGGAAGGGGTTTGTGTTGTTGATGGCATGAAAGTGCATTCTTGTAAGGCAACTGAGAAAAACATGTCAAGTTTCAGTACCTCTGACTAATTTTGTTACATTATTCTATGTTTGGTAGAGTCAGGAGCTCTTTGTATGTGGGTTGTAAAATAGTGGTTTTTGTTCTTTACTTCCACAGTTATCAAACAGCGAACAGAAGTGGTGGCTGAAGTTTATTGATTATGGCTACAGCTATCATTCACCGTATGTAGAATAATTATGAGATGCTTTATTGGAAGCTTTATTTTGTGCTTTTTAGGAATTGTTAACTAGAGTGGTTAATTCATAGTAATTTTATTGTAACTGAGTTAGTAATCCATTTCTTATGTGTCTTATCAGAGCCTCTAGATTTTGAGCAGTTGGGCTTAGGCATCTTAGTTTTGTTGTGTAAATCCTTGAAATACGTGATCCTAGTAGCTAATGTATTCCTATGATCTTTGAAATGCTTTTATTGGGGTTTTATGCAAACTTCCATGTTCTGTTAACATTTGGAGAACTGACCAAAAAAAAGTGCCCAGTCTGTTGACTCTGAGGATTGAGGAATACACAAGAACAGGGAATAGGAAATTGGTTTAAGACATCACTCTTCTAGTTAGGTAATGCCCAAGTGTTGGAGGATTTCTAGTATAGCCTTTTAGAGCTGGGATGACTCACAGCAAATCTTGCCTCATTTCCTTCTTGGCTGCAGGGAAGATTCGCCGGCAAGGACTTTCCTTGTAAGAAAAGTCCTTCACTTTCCAAAGTACTTTAGCAATGCACTATTGTGAAAAGAAAACCAGAGCTGTTTCCTATTCCCTTCACTTGTCGTGGCAGTGTGCTGGGATTGCAGCATGGGGATAGATAACCTCACTCTGCACATCTCAACACAGTTAATTTGGGCACGATACATAACTGCTGAACCTACCACATATTTATTTCTAGTTTGTGTAGGGCATCTAGAAACAGTTAATAGCCCAAATTTTTGTTTGCAACTGACACTGTTGCTATCAGAGTTTCTCCATGAAGGTCAAATTGGATTGGAGATTAACTGAAATATTTATATCCAGTTTACAGTTATTTCCACGCTTCCATGATAGATTCCTGAGAGATTGCTGGTATATTTCCAGAAAGAACTGGTATAGAGGTAAGGTTGTCTTTATTTTTCACCCCCTCTGCTATTGTTGTATTTATTTGGAAAGAAAAAAAGTAGTAATTACTGTTCTACCCAAACTCTTCTATTAAATGCAGATTGATACCAAAATAGGAGTGAATGGCTTCTTCATGATAATCTGATTGACTGTTGAATCATTTATTACTTCCTCGTGGTAGATGCCATGGTAATATTTCTTAATGAAATATTACCTGAATAAACCCAAATAAGCCTGAATTCAAATGACATTTTTTAATGATAGCTTGTCACTCTTTTTGCAATAGAAATTAATTAGGTGAAATCTGGTTTTGGTGGCTACCTTTTTCTGTTTATGCTGCATATTCTGAGGTCTGGAATTTGTCTAAGAGCTGTTAATTTGAGAGGTTGACTCTGTACTTGCTACCGTGTACATATCTGGAGACACAAATTCCATTAACTATTGCAGTCATATTGTAAGAAATAGACAAAGTAATGAAAAAGCCTCCTGGTGGTACTTGAAGTGTATTGCTTCCTTTCTTCAACACTTATATTGAGGAAAATGTATATCCTCCAGAGAGCAAGAGGCTCCTCCTGCCTTCCACCCTTTCTATTTAAAGCATGTTTCCCTCATTATTCAGTTGTTTGCTGCTGAACTGTTTTCATCTCTGTTAGCCAAAAATTGCTCTAGACCAGCGAGTCAGTCCATTTATGACTGCAGGAGTCAGTGCAGAGGTCAGATGCTCTCCATGTAGATGTTAAAGGATTCCTTTTGGCATTTTTTGACAATTAGGTGTACCATCTTTGCCAGAATACAGGGTTAGTCCTCATATACAAAATCTTTTTTCAATAATTTTCTGTTTCAAGTTCTCTCTGTCTATACAAAGTGGTTCAATACTGGAAGTAAGAGTGAGACTCTGGATCTTTAGAAATATTGTACTACTGTCTGATATAAATGATTTATGCTTGCCTTCTGCTCTGCTGCTATTTTTAATGCTTTCAGTTGCATAGTAGTTCACTGTGGTTGCACCAAAAAGGGTTTCCCTTCAGATTGGTCTTTGTCATGCCATAAAGTATGGAAAGCAACTGGAATGTGATAGGCATTACCATAACTGTTTTTTTAAACTTCTATTTCTGCAGACTACCCAGTTAACTGTAATGTGAAACTGCCCTTCATCTGTGAAAAAAATAATGCCTCCTTACTAGAGAAACATGATCCCAGTTACCGCCCAGTCCGAGGAGGTTGCCCTACAGGCTGGCATCAGTTCCGGAATAAGGTACAGAGATAACACAGATTCATCATCCTTGACTATTCTTCACAGTCCAGTAAGCTGGAATGCCTTCCTGAAAGAAAGGATGAGGTAGCCCCTCTGTTTAGGAATAGACTAGAAATGGACTTTTGAAAACTAAGTATAGCGATTAAAATAATCTCCTCCCCTTTTTGTCCCTTGTTCAGGATTGATGGTTTCTTAAACTCAAAACATTATTTTCAGATTGTTTTGCTTTCCCCTCACCACACTTTAGGTCCAAGAACATTGGTTGTAGTGTCTAGTCCTGGGCTGCTTCTTTGAATGAAGAGAAGGATTCAAAAGGGAGAGGCTGAGGTTTCTGTGGCAGAAGCATGTTGTGTCTCTTCTGGAGTAATCATAGGCAGGCAGCAAGTTGGCAGACACTATTTCCTGAGTTGCCTTAACGATTAAACTTACTTAAGAATTAGTGAGGAGCTTTTAAGAATTAACCAACAAGTCAGAATCCATAGTATTATGAATTATTTCAGTACTACGTTTTAAGGCAGTCCTCTAAAGTCTTAGTGAGACTCATTCCTGTTGTTTGCTCCACCATTATTCTGTACATGTGCATCAAATCTGCACATTACGTTGTGCCAAGGTTTGCAAACTTGCTTCACATCATTGCAGAATACACCTTGGAGTTCCCAAGTAGTTTTTCCCTATAGGTAGCTTATTGCAAGTTCTTGACCAGCACTACTGACTGCAGAGTTCATGTGTGAGTTCTCATTCCTAAAAGAGTACATGATTCTGAGGTAGCAGATAAGAATTACTGAATATGAGTGAGGATTTATATTTATATTTATATTTATATTTATATTTATATTTATATTTATATTTATATTTATATTTATATTTATATTTATATTTAGCTACTCTGCTGAACCAAATAAATGTTTGCAGCTAGTATCAGGTCCCTCGCTTTCTGCAAAAAAATTGTTATATTTTATTGCAGGAAATGAGAAGTGAGTTTTTAGGGTTGGTTTAAGATTTTTTGATTTATGTCTTAGGCAGAATGGTATGATGAAAATACTTTTCATTATATTTATTTTGCAGTGTTTTCTAAAGATGAAACCTGAACATTTAACATTTAATGCAGCTAATGAAAAGTGTGTAACTTTTGGAGGCTCTCTTCCATCTATCTCAGATCAAGCTGACCAAGGTATGGTGGTGAACTGGGGGCACTTTAGTATGCAGCTTCTCTTCTATATTCAGAATAGTTCTGCTTAAGAGCTTGAGCATAAATCACTTGGTTATCCACAGGCATACTAGGAGCATTCTAAAAATCCGGGACTGATTAAAAATGTGTATTGTTTGCATCACTGGAAACATAACATGGAAATGCAGTTACCAGATATTTGAACCAGCTTGAAAAGCAGCTTCTCTATACGATCATAACCTGTTACAAAAAGGAAAAAAAGAGTTGCAAAACCTTGCACTGAAAGTTGAGCATAAAAGGGTTGTCACTGAATGAAGAACTGTTTGGCTTTCCTAGCTAAAGACACTGTAGACTTTGCACTGTGAAAAACCACCTTAGAAGCTGCTTCCAAGAGAAGCTCAGCTGTGTATGTGGGAATGAGGTGGCAAATACAGTGCCAGCTGGAGCACAGGACCACGTGCTGAGCAGCTTAATGTGGCAGTGTGTCCAAAGTGGCTCCCTTTGAGCTCTTCAGAACATTGAGGAGAGGATGGAAAGCAGGAGGACTGGAAGACACAACTGTTTCACCTAAATCAACTAAGGTCAATGAGAGAAATGCAGTGAGGAAGAAATGAGTTCACATTGGCTGCAAGTAATGTTCAGCAATAAACTGATGAATGATATGGCTGAATTTGCAACTATATGCTTGTGGATAATGAAGAGTTCTCTGAGGGTGTATCTGAGGTAGCTCAGTTGAATTCTGCAGTGCCCACAGTGCATATTTTCTTTATAAGCAAATAACCTCTTGCCAAACAAAATATGGTAAATAGACTAGAGAAGTCAAGAGTGTACCTGCAGGCAGCAGCTTAATGGTAATTTTCTTTCACTGCTGTTATTGGGAAGGAATAGGGTTATGTACAGGAATATACATGTCTCAGGCCTATGTGTTTTTGTATTTGTATTTAAGGTTGGGAAAGCACAGCCATTCTGAAATGTAATGTAGCCGTGTGATTTGGTGCATTTGGAAGTGTTTGTTATTGTGCCTTGTTTGTTTTCCTTTTCTCTGTGTAGTGGAGACCACCTATATGGAAAGGAGACATAATTCTCTTAAAATGAGCTTCTTTCTGTGGGCTGCCTCTACTCCTCCCAGTGCTATTGGGGGCTAGCCCTGACCTGCAAATCTACAGTGGCTTTGTCTCCTTCAGAAAATAGGCTGTGGCTAGTCTGGCATGTGACCAATAGCTGAAACATGTCAGCAGTAGCTAATTACACAGCTTTGATTTGTCTTTCTAAACTAGTCAAGTTTAGGGAATGCCTTTGGTGCCTGAGGGGTTATCAAAGCCCATTGTTTCTTGCCAGAATTCTCACTAAGAGCGGTCTGATACAAGGCTTATCTGGCTCAATTTTTTTCAGCTAAATCTGACTTCCTTTGACCTGTCCTGCTGTCTCTGATGGTGGGGTGGACAAAGAATCTAAAAAACATTCAGATTTATGATATGCAAAATAGAAAGATGGGAGATAATACTTCCTCCATCAATTCAGAAAGGGCAGCAAGACAAGAGAAGATCTTGCAGGTTTGTAGAAAAGCAGCTTCTTAAATTTGTGTGTGAATAAAAGACTCCCAGTTAGTGGGCAAAGGAACAGGTTAAATTGCCTAACTTTTCCTCAGGTCAGAATTTGAAGGACAAATACCCATAGCCTGCTCCTTTCAGATAAAATCAATATGAAAGGTGTTATCAAATGGAAGGAAGGGATGATAAGCATTCATCAATCATGAAGGGCTGGAAAAATTAAATTAGCACAAACAGGGATTGCCTTGTCTTACTTTGATTAAGTCTTCTTTTGGAGGTTTACTGTTGTTTTCCTAACCACAATATGTACATTTACTCTTCTGTCCAACAGATTATATAACATCCTTGCTTCCTGGCCTGCCAAAAGATATTTGGATTGGTTTACAGTTCCTGTTCAGTACAAGGGAAAACAAATGGATAGATGAGAGTAGACTGTTGTATAGTAACTTTCACCCACTCCTGACAGGGAGATTAAGGAAAATTCCACTGGATGTAAGTTCTGACTTTTGACTTCTTTTGCCTATTGAGTAATGAAATTTGGAATGTTGTGTCAAAAAACCCCCTATGTAACAGACCAAATTCCCCAGTTAGTCATTTTAATTGGCCAACAGGGTGGCTGGCAGTACTTGAGTTCTGTTTACCTTTTTTTGGATGGCAACTTCTGAAATGTATTTGGCTTAGGAAAACTTTCTGAGTCCAGGCACCTGGTAGTGTCTGTAAAACAGGTAAGCCATATAAGCTGTATTGCACCACTCCTTTGAAACTTCTTAAACAAGTTCAGACAGCTGGGGTTCTGCTAGACTCATGTTACTTCACCTCTACACAAGTATGTTTATACCTTATTTGAGTCTGATAAGGATATTTCTGTTTCTCAGCTTTTTGATGAAGAATTTAACAATCAGTGCGGTGTAATCCTCAATGATCCCAAATCACAATATGTTGGAACGTGGAATTTCACTGCCTGTGCTGACAGGCACTTCTTGGGTATATGCCAGCGGTCTGTAGGTAAGTCTGAAGAGTCAAAATAAATTGCAGCCAGAGTTTAAACTTAAGGTGCCTGTGCCAGGAGAGTTTAGTGCATGTAAATGATTTCACTTGAAGAGTGAGATTCTTGTAGAGACTGAGCAGGTAAATTCTAGAAAAGCAGAGTGTAGAGGAGGATCTGGGGCCTGTTTTGTCAGCCATTCAGAATTTTCCCTGTTGTGTTTCATAGCCCAGTTCAGGGAGAATCTGTTTTCCTGAGAGACTTTGTGCAGTCTCAGTGGAATTGCACTTCAGCAGACGGGTCTTTAATGTTCTGTGTGTATAGAGGTCATGTACACTGAGGGGTGGAACAAGTGACTCCTTTTTCCTTTTCAGAACTGTGGAAGTGAGAAGCCCTAGGAAGGAATCTCACAATATTTATATCCTCCTTAAATACATCCTCTGTCTTTTAGTTCTATGGGAATATTAAGTATCATAGACTCTTAATGTTGAAGTTGGTCTCTCCCCAGAGCAAACTTGAGAGTTGATGTGAGTGGGATTTTTTAATCTGAACTAAAAATAATATTCAGATGTCCCCGTGTGGGTTGGCCAATACCAATTACTGGAATACGATCAAACACATATAGTTATTATGTGCTTTTAATTACTGCTATGGGCTAATGTTCAGCATACCCACTTCTGAGTAGGTTCCTTTATATAAATAATCCTTTTAAGTGATGAACATGCTAGCTTCTAAAAAAAAAATCAAACACAAAGAAACCTAGGTGTACAAAACGCCCAAGACTACGCCCACCTCCTTCATTCTCAAATAGGCAGAGGTTTCCACCTCCCACCTCCATTTAACATACAAAATCTTCTTTACTCAGTGCCAAATACTCCAGAAATTGTAAGTGTTAAGATTAGAAGTTTGGATGGAAGAGATGTCATAAAAATGTGAAAAGGAGACTTTTATGAATTGGGTGTTGACAGTGTATCTGTTTATATCAATCTCTTATTAGTCTGGAGTGACTAAATACTCAATGTTTCTCTGCCACAGCTGTAGAAGGTGTAATGAGGAATCCTTTTGGACTGACAAAGAATGTGTCCTGCTATGGTCTGGTCTTATTCTGTGTTAGGGATCTAAGCATAGTTTGGGTTGGGAGGGACCTCAGCAGGGTGTAGGGACTGCTGTGTGAGTCGAAGCTGTCTAGGGCTTTATCATCAGGAAAAAGATGATTCATGTTCATTGCAAATGTTGGCATGACTGTGTTTTGCAGAATTTCTTGAGATGATAATCATCGGCAATTATCTTTTCAGAAATGAACATTTTGCTTACTGCCTTGTTTCCAATTTGGTACCCCTTGATGTGTGATGGCACCCTGGGTTCCATGGTTCTCTTTTGTAGCTGTTTACTAAGTGAAAGCATTTGGCAGCAGACAAACTACTTGAAACAATCTGTTTGAGCCTTGTCAGTTTTCTGATCTATTGAAAGCTGTAAATATCAAATTAATATTGTGTTTCTGTCATCATGTGTTTTGGAAAATGTCCCTGTCAGCTTATCAATCAGCCATTTTTATACTGGTATTTATAGAGTGATGCCTCCCCTCTCCCCATGCAGGCCTTTTTCTACTTCAAGTATTTTAAATATCGGGAGGGTTCTGCCTTTTGCAGAATGAGTTTCTTTTTGGTTGTGTATAAAGCTTTTGGGGTTACCATTTGTGTGCTTAACCCTACCACCCACAGGAGTTTTTCCGTCTGCAGTAGCCATGCATCACTGAGCTGTGCCTTCAGGTGTGGTGCTGGTAACTGTGATAACACTCTGTGCTCAGAGCACAGATCATGAATTACCTCCCTCCCTGTGCAAGCTGGATTTCCTGCAGTTAGTTAAGTGGAGGAGAAAGCAGTTGTCACTATATTCATGGATGGCAGTGAGGCGTTCTGGGACTGTGCTGTACCAAGATCTGCATAGACAGGTTCTGTGGCCCAATAGCTTTGCATAGGCATAAATCCACAGGCTCCACAGAGATAAATGAGTCAAGTTTAGCTGTTGCTATATTACAGCAGAGAGCACTTGCTCTCGCATTTGTGTATAATTGAAGTTAGAGAATATGTTTTTAATTCAATAAATTATTTAGCAATTAATTTAAAATAACATATAAAAATATGTGAACCTAAGTTGAGAAAAAGATATTTAATAATACACTGGCTGGAAATAATAATAATTTTTAATATATATTTTTCTATCTAAGATATTAATGATGTTTGCTTCTAACTATAATTATCAGCATAATCTACTATCTAAGATTTATTTTCCCCCAAGTGTAGTCAAACAGGTTTTTCTGATTATTACAGAGATTTTGGGAGTTTAAAATATATTACAGTATTTAACTACCTAACTACTGGACTTCTTTCTTATGTATAGGAACTGCTCATAACCAGACAGAGCAAGTCATTAATGAAACATTGAGCTATCAAAATATTCAATACATGTTAATTCTGAGGAATTTGTCCTGGAATGATGCAATGGCTGAGTGCATAAATAACAAGATGCAGCTGGTTAGCATCACAGATCAGTTCCAGCAGGCTTTTCTTGCTGTTCAGGCTGCTCTTCATAATTACCCACTCTGGACTGGACTCTTCAGCAGAGATGTAAGTTTTGTTTTTTCCTCAGACTGTGGCTTAAGGTAATTTCTACAGTTGTTTGAAACAAAACCTGAGTTAAAGAAATTCAGTGACAAATTACTTTCTGGGCTAAAAACTGTTTAAGTTTAGGGATAACCATCTGGAGTGTCTCAAGTTAAATGTTTTAAACCTTCAGTTCTCCAAGTTACATATACTTGAACTCCACTGGATGAATTGATGATGATGATAAAATTATTTTAAAAGGCTGATGATGAAGGGATAAATTGTAGGGTGGCAGCAACATAGGTTACTGAGTCATCTCTTTTGTTTACAAGTGAGTAATGAGCGTTGCCATTTAATATCGCCATTGTTTACAGTACCACTCTAAAAAGATGACCCAAAAATCTGTTTTGGAAGGGCAAAACTACAAGTGGCAAATAAAATTCAAAATGAATCATTCAATACTTGTGGGGATACATTTTTGAAGTTTAACTTAGATTTTGTTGTTACTTTATTTTATTTGTGCCCATGTTGTGAGTTTGAGGAAGGCATCTCTGAGATGGTTTAGTGGGTTTTTCTTTCTCCCTATGGTTTTTTTGTTAAAAAAAATTAAATAATGCAGGAGGTGCTGCTTTTTATCTTTATTAGCTGGAGGACCTCTTGAAAATCTTTATTGTGGATTGAGAGGTGTCTCAGCTGTTAATGGCATGGCTTGAGCTTGCTGGCCGGGTTTATCTTTTCTGTCACACAGATAAGTCAGGAGATAATTGCAAGAAAAAAGTTAGAATTATTTTAGAGGTGCTTTAACTACAGAGTATGGTGGTGTTCACTCAGCACTGAGGTGTTATGTTCTTCTGTTGTCAGTTCTGGGCTACTGGATACTTTAGCAAATAGGTGAAAACAGAAATTTGAGTATGTACTTTATGGAGAATGTTTTTAAATTTTTGAAAGAAACAACCATTTAATCTTAGTGAAAATGGGGAAACCAGACAACCTATTTTCCCATCTCTTTTGATTTTCTTATCTGTAAGTGAAGATCAAATGATTCATTTTGGGGCATATAGCTCTGGCATGCACTGGCTCTTCACTATTGCAACACTTCATTATTTGGGCACAGTTAAAATGTCACATGAAAGGAAATTATGCAACTGGTCAACAGAACTTGTTACTCCACTGCTGAAGTCAGACACAAAAGAAAGATGCAAGATAAATTACACAACAGTAAGGGGATTTCCCAAAGACTTTCAAACGTAAGAGTTTTAAAGGATAGCATACTGCTTGTTATGTGGGGTTTTTTTTCCTGCATCCTCCAGGGCAGGAACAAGTCTGATGTATTAAATCAATTAAGTATTTAATAATTACTTTCAGCTCAGTATAGAGTATCTGAGACTGAACTTTCTTCTCAGTTATTACCAGTTTTCCAAGATTAGTAGATGATATCCACCATTGCTTTGCAGATGCAAATGATGCAGTTTGGACATCCCATTGCTAGGCCTTCCTCCCCAAGTACAGTAGTGAAACATCACCTTTGGATAATTTACCATTCAGCTAATTTGTATTTTTGCACTGCAGAACTTAAAATAACAAAGCTTGTAATATTGTGAGCAGGAAATCAGCTCATGAGGGCAGTGGAACACTTACAGTTCTCATCAGAGACACTAAAAGTGTCTAGCCAGTGTAAATATATTGTCATACCATTTTCTCCACCTTTTTTTTTTTTTTTTTTTTTTACTGTGTAAGCTCATCCCTTTTGCTTAAATAATGGCAGGGTGGAAAACATTATGGCTGGCTGGATGGGAAACATGTGAGTTTTAGTCGCTGGTCTGAAGATGATGAAGAAACAAATGAAGAATGTGTGTTTTTGGATACTGATGGCTTCTGGAAAACTTCTGACTGTTCCTCTGAAAATCGAGGAGCTATTTGCTATGCATCAGAAAGTATGTATGCTACCATAATTATTATAAAAGTTGACTTTTCTTTTATTATTAAATTATTTCAATTATTCCAGCTTGTAACTTCAAAATTACAACATTTTAAAACTTACATTTTCTCCAACAGTCTGATTTCTATGCCATTAAAAAAAAAAAAACTGGCTTCAAAGACAGGGGGCATGCACTTGTTGGCCTTAATCTAATTGTACCTTAGAAGTAAATTCAGCATGGATGCATTGGGTCAGTACCCTTATTGCCAGCTAATTCTATCTTTGCACTGCTTCTCTAAGATTGTTGCATACTAATCTCTCCCACTTGCCTGTGGGAGAAGATTAAAATATCTCTGTACTGTTTACATCTTAATATTGGGACCTCCTGAAATCTATTCAGACATGGAAGCCTTCTGCAGAGAGAAGGTACATGGCTATATGGAGAAGGGTAGAAGGTTGACACTGAGTTGAAAATCATCATCTGAAGTTCACAAAACCTTTCTAAATACCTACTAATTATAACAAGACAGCAATATAATAGGATGTGGGGGTTTTTTCCCAGGAAAAAGCTGTGCTAGTTGTGGATCCTTCAGAAAAAGATTTTTCTGAGAGATCATCACAGACTTCTCTATGAGACCATAATGATTTGTTTTGATTTTATTCTGTGAGGGGACACAAGCCATTGAACATCCTAAGTCACAGTAAAGTGTGGTGTTATGACAGCATTAATTGTTTTGTGCTTACAAGCCAGGGAACTGCAGGAAGAGTCCTTCTCACTCCTCAAATATTAAAGCCTTAGAACTAAGAGGTGTTGCTAGCTGTGAAATAGCTTATTTGTTACAATGATCTGCCTTGCACTCGAAGCAATAAGAGCTTTTGGTTATTGGCCTACACTTAGCACTTTTATGTAAGGATTTTATTTTTAAACCTATTTAAAATAACTGTGAAAACTTGCAAGTATCTGTATTCTTTAGTAGAGCTTACTGCTGGTTTGTTACTTTAAAAAAATCACTATCATGAGGAAACTGAAAATAACACATTTAAAGGATGACAACTTAATTTGTCTTACATGTTTTTAAGTGGTATCTGAAAGTGTTTTGTGGGGTGCCAGGCCAGGTGGTGTTATTAGTAATTCATGTCCTGATGTTGTCTTGTCTTTTTTTAGAGAAAACTGAAAAAGAACAAGTTAACCAAGTGAAATGCCCCCATAAGATTAAAAATACACCCTGGATATCATTTAGAAACAATTGTTACACCTTTATGATAACAAAAAATAGATGGAGAGAACTGAAGCCTCATGAAGCTCATCATTTATGCAGGAACATGAGTAAGTACTTTGTCATACTGCAGGTGTTTATGGACTTAGATCAGCTTGGAGGAGATGAGTGTTAGATCTGAGTCACTGTCTTAGAATGACAGACAGCAGAGTGAATGTGGGGAAAGGCTGTAGCAGTGATGCAGCAGTGTAGCACTGCCTGATGCTGTTGGCCCTTGCACTACCCTGATAAAAAGTGCCAGAGCTTGGATAGGAGAGTTGAGAAAAGAGGCAGCTTGGAGCTGCTGAGCTCTGAAATCTCTGAAAAATGGCAAGGTTTTGTGTTTGGTTGGGGGTTTTGTTATAATATGCCAGTTTTAAATAGTTTGGGTAATTGTTATACCCTTGGCAACATTCTGGCTTGACAGTTACATTTACTTCGTGGTTTCCTGCTGCCTCCAGCTTTGCTGTGTGGAACACTTAGGTGAACAAAGTAAATAGACTGAAAAGCACATGGACATTTTCTGTCCATCCTGAATAAAGTACAACCTCAGGAGCAGCTTTCTTCTTGTATTAAACCTTCAGACATTCATCTTTCCAAAAATTATTTTAATTCTTTTGTGAATTGATTTCAATTCAGTCTTTTTCTTAATACTGTTTCTCTGCTAGGGCAGTTCAAGCATGAAAGCTTGCTGGTATTTTTATGTTCTATACAGAGAATTTTTACTATATACAACTTGAAGTGACAGTAGGACCCACAAACATCTCTGGAGCTAAAATTTTCGCTTATCCACAAAACCAGGGAGAGAACCATTGATAATACATTTGAAAATTGGTTTTGCACCGTTCAGTTAGTTATGTTGCAAAGATCTGGCCTTTACAGAAGTTGACCTATTTGTAATAATTGTTAACATTAATAGAAAAAAAAAGTTTATTTTTTAACTTAAAGGTGAATTTGTAAGAAAGTAATGTAAAAAACTTTCTACAGACCCCGAAGCATTTGTTCTGAGTGTTCGAGATGAAGAGGAGAATAACTTTGTTACTGAGCAGCTTCATTCATTCAGCGGTCTGGCTCTGTGGGTCTGGCTGGGTGTCATTTATGATGACAGTGGTAAGATTTAAGGATTTGGTTTTTTCTTATTAACTGGATCAGAGACAAAATTTGCAGCACTAAGTGCATGTTTCCTGCATATTTCAGTTAATTTACTAAAGTCAAAGTGAATGCAAACCTGTAACAAGGATTTATATTTGTACTTATCTTCTAGAAGAAAATAATGTGACATGCTCTCTGTTTGAGTGATAATTAGATCCAATATGTTCTGTTTAGTTTAGATTTGATTTCTCTGGAAAGCAGAACTTGAAGTGGCCAGGATGAGTAATGCTAACATATTTAGCATTGGATATGGAACTGATTTAGAATAACTTGCAGTATCCTAGCATTTTTTCCATAGTGAACATCTGTTAATATCATTAATATATTCAAAGTTAAATGTTATTTGTAGACATAATGCCAGTAGTTTAATAAATATGCAATATTTTCCACAGATAAAGTTCTCAAGTGGTATGATGAAACTCATCTGACTTACAATAACTGGAGGCTGGGAAGACCTATCATAAAGAAGAACAGTTTTTTTGCTGGTGTAAATCTTGATGGGTTTTGGGATATTTATAATTATTCTCAAAGTTGGCATGCTAATCACTACAACATGTACAGTATTCTTGCCTGTAAAATCGAAAGGGGTGAGTAGTATTGGAGTGTTGGGTGAAGGTCATAATTTAAATCATGGTTCCTGCTGAATAAGGCTTTGGTTTTGCTCCTAGTGAAACACATGGCACAGCTGTCATGAGCATCTGGGGTCATCTGGTCAGTCTGCATCACTGCTGTAATACTCTGATCAGGAGAAATGTGTTTGCTGTGCTCATCCAGTAACTGCTGAACTCAGTGTTCCAAGCAGCAAAAGTAAACTTAACTTGATAGAAGTGGCTTGTACTGAGCACTTTAATGCTTCAGTTACCCTGAGATAGATGGATTTTAATGCTTTCTCTATTTTTCTTAGTAACATGAAAGAAATGTACACAACATTTCTTCTTATTCTTTGAAACAGGACACCAAGAGCACAAGCCTCCATTGCCTGACACTATTCCACATGGAAACAGAACATACAGGATCCTTCAGAAAAAATTAACGTGGTATGAGGCATTGAGATTGTGCCAACAAAATAACAGTGATTTAGCAAGTGTACACAGTGAATCAGAGCAGTTATTTCTAGAAGATATTGTCAAACAGGATGGTTATCCTCTGTGGCTTGGGTTGTCAATTCATGATGTAAGTATATACTGTTGGGGATGTCAGTAACAGATCTGTAAATAATGTTTTGGACAAGATACGAAATATTGTCTGATTTTTTTACCAGTTCCTTGGAATCTCTTTTCCATGTAGTATATTTTCAACCCTCTGTAATGTGTTAATATTAAATTTTGGTAAATCGGCACACTAAGATATTTCTTCCTAATAACTGACAGTTTAAAATAGAGTGTTCTCTCATCATTCCTTGCAGCACAAGGAAGCATGATTGCAGTGCTATCTCTAGAGGCTTCAGACTTTATGGCCCTCTGTAGAATCAGATTTCATTAGCAAATAGAGACAGACAAGGCTGTGTGGAACCTGCTTAGCTGAGGTCAGGACTGGCTCTCTGGAGCAGTTCAGGAACAGGCTCTCAGTAAGTTAAGTGTCCATCCTCTCAGAAAACACAATAGCAGGAGGCAGCTGCAGATCTACTTCCTACTCTGTCTGCTTTACTGTGGAGCCAAAAGCCTGTGGCTCTGCCCCTGCTCCCCTCACTAATTGCCAGACCTGGTAGTGGTAGTTAGTTGGTAGGAATAGTCCTCTGAGGTGTGTCATTTCTATGCATACCTAGGAATGGGTCCCTCCCAGCTGATTCCTCATTGTCATGGGTTTCCAGGAGTGTATCTGAAGTGGGAGGTAGCACTGCAAACCATCCCTGAGCTGCCCAGTTCTACTCACTGCAGCCATCTTAACAGTTTAGCAGTTTGCAGCATATACACTAGTGTTCATAGCAGGGAAGGCAGATTGCTTAAATGAAACAGCAGGGTGGAACCAAGTAAAATGTTCCCCATAGGATAAAACAGGCACATTGCAGGTTTAAACTTGTGAACATGCTGTACTTTCTCAGTTCCCGCAAATAATAAAAATTGCTATGTTAAGAAAATGCAAACTATGTTGTACATTTATTTACTGTGAATTTAGATGAGACCACCTGCTCTTTAATTTATCACTCTACAAGGGACAAATATTGCTACAAGACTTAATTCACAATGGATGAGATTTAAAGCACAGTCATATGTGGTTTAAAATTTTGGGGTTTTTTTCTTTACTAGGGAAGTAAAGCTAATTTTGAATGGTCAGATGGAAGTGACTTTGACTACTACCCCTGGGAATTAGAAAACTCAAATACTACTGAGAACTGTGTTGTTTTGGATACTAAAGGATTTTGGAACCGTACAAAATGTACTAATGTTGCTGAAGGTGCCATTTGCTACAGCCCTCCAAACAGTAAGTGTTATTTTTAAGGTTTTGTGTAGTTGTGTTTACATGTTGTATTTAGAAGTAGAAATTAAGGTTGAAATACTGCACGTGATTCCCTCTTTAAGAAGAATTTTCTATCAGGAATGATAAAACACTTTTTAATACTTCAGGGAGATAAATTCTTATCATTCCAGTGGTGAAAACCTAAATCAAATCTGGTTACTTCTTGATCACCTGAGGTAGGAATATCAAATGTGTGTATCTTTTCTAAATCAAAATACTTATCAAATATATACCATAAATATAAAAACCCACAAAAAATCAATAAAAAATTGTTCCCAACCCTATGGGATTTGTCTTACGCTCATTTTTAAATAAATTCATCCATGACACAAGAAGAAGGAATGTAAATTGAAGAGTGCTTGTTGGTAGGAGTAGTAGCCTTTGTTAATACTTATCCTTGTGTTATTCAAAAGACTGTGCACAAACTGCTGCAGCAGAAATAACATCAATTTCTTTATCTTTGCAGTGAGAAAATTAGAGCCAAAGCAAGCAAGCAGAGCCTCTGGATGCCCACAGAGCAGTGGCTCCCTGCAGTGGGAACAGTACAAGGATCACTGTTATGCTTTTGACATGGCATTCTACAATTTTTCCGTATATAACGTGGAAGAGGCGAAGAGAATCTGCAAGAAGCTGAGTAGGTTTAGACTCTTTATCACATTACAACTTGTAATACAAGTCCACTATTTGAGAAGAAATAAAACCCAGCAACCTGTAATCTTACACTGGTTATACTTCAGCTTTTTCATTTTTATGCTTCTTGAGTTTAGGAAATGCAATAGCAAGTTTTATCTTTGAACACCTGAGGAAAATTCTTAATAAAATACTGCAAAATGCTACAGATGATTTGGCACCCAGGTATCAGTAGATAAAATGCAGGTAGCCAGTTGAAGAAGATTCAGAGGTTTAGTGCTTGTGGTTTGAAGGAAGACGTTTTACCTGCATGCAAAGTTGGTGCTGTTGGCAGGGCTTTCTTATTATGTCCTTGCCATAGCTGCTTGCTGATAGGGAGCTTGCTAACCTCTCAAATGGTTCAAAGGGTATGTATGTTATAGATATTAAAGCATGTAACAAACTTAATGTTATGTCACATTAAAGGATTTTCTATCTTCTTTGCTGAGCTACATGGGGACTTGTATTGCAGAGACAATGTTAATCAGCTTCATGGACAGAAGGTTTAATCACCCTAACGTAGAAGTTAGTGACTGATGCAACTTTCTTTTATGGAATTATCTTATGGTGTGATGTTAGACTCCCTATTTAGGATCTAAAAAACCCAGTCCTGGATGCAGTTTTCTGTGGAGTCAAATTTGTTCTATTAGTCGAAAGAGAAAGCACCTGGCTTATATTTCTATATACTTGTAGAGGATGGGTACACTCTGAGCATGCCTCTCTAGCATGCCCTTTCCTCCCTCTTATTCCTTAATTACTGTACAGAAAAACCTGAGACACGGTGGCAGGATTGATTTAGAAATTACCTTGACTCAGCAAAATGCTGAGTTCAACTATATTTTTGAAAGTATTATATTATTATTATTATTATTATTGTTATTATTGTTATTATTATTATTATTATCTTGGGCAAGACTACGAATTCTTAACAGGCATATCTCTTGATATCTTCCATGTACGTAGTCTGCAGCTGCAGTAAGTTTATTCCCGTTTTATTCTGTATAACCTGGTAGAATAACAAGCCATCTGAAAACATCTTGTAATACATGCTGTATTTTAGGGGATGGGAAGTTCATGTCTTTATTCAGAAGGTTATTCTAAGCTAATTTTACAAGGCAGATCAGCAAATCCTTTCCCATAATAATTGTTCCCAAGTAAATTCAGTGTACCATCACCATGAAAAATTGTGTAAGTTGCAATTCTGACTGATTTCCTCTGCCCCTTAGATCCTTCAGCAACCCTTCTGACTATAGGGGATGCTGAGGAAAATGCATTTGTGAGCAGACACCTAAGGGAACATGATCTCATCACCAGGAATGTATGGCTTGGCCTGGATCAGAGCTTTAAGGGTAAGAAGTAGCAACAATGAATGAGCATGAATGTTTCATATTGTAAATATAAATGCATTAATCCTCAAATAAGAACGGTTCTGTAGTGTTGGTAGCCTACAGTAACTTCTACTTGAGGTTTGAATCTGTCATTTAACATTTTAAAGCACTTTGGACTTCACTGTAGTTAAATCTCTTCCTGTTGCAGTTAGGGTAATCAGGAGTCCCTGAAATTAATTTTTCCCACCTCTGTTATTACTGCCTAATGTTTGATGCAAGAGCATCAATTGCTAAAGGTCTAGAGAAGAGGGGTGGCTAAAAGTTGTATTCATGTTTACTGCTTTTAATATATGGGATGGTTAGTCAGCCCTTTTCTTTTAAGCAATGTTTTTTTCAACAGGACAGTCCCTGAGCTGGCTGGATGGCTCATCTGTTAAATATGTCAACTGGGAGAATAAAACTGCAGAAGCCAATGAAAAATGCAGTGTTATCCTGTCCACAACTGGCATGTGGTCCAAAGTTGACTGTGCACATAGTCGGAGCAGAGTGGTTTGTAAAGCACCTTTAGGTATGGAAGTGTTGTTTTAGCAGAGACTTGATTTTGTAGAGACTGTTTTCAGGAATTTCTTGTTTATTGCATAAAGTCTGTGTTGAAATCCTGGAGGTGCAATTCACAAAAGAGCCCATCAAGTACTTCTGCCTAAGCAAGAGTCTTCTGTTGTTGTTTAGCCATAAAACTGCATTCAGAGACAAATTGTCTAGGAATTTAGTTCTCCTGGCTCTCACTATCCACTCAGTGGGTAAGGAACAGAACTGAAATGTCCAGGAAGCATAGACTTGTTGCCATTGCTTCTTACCACAGGGTATCTGTTGTGGGTGAGTTTGTGTAGGTGGAATCAGAAAGAGTTTTGCTTGTAAGTAAGTACTGCACACTGTGGTTTCAGTCTTGGGGAGGCTTCTGGAAATGTCGCCCCACAGCTCCAGAAAAAGACTCAGGCCTTTACTCCCTCATCCTTGGCTTTGTACAGGAAAGCAAGCAGTTAGCTGAGCATTAAGCAAACAAGTTCCTGAAAAGCAGTGGAATCTTTCTGATTTTGTATACATTTTCACTGAAGTGGAAATGAAGGAATAGATTAAACTTTGTGCCAATAAGGAAGACCTCAACAAGGTCTCTTCAGTCTGAGGGGAGTATAATTACCTTCCCTTCCAAGAGCCTAGGATCTCATTAGATTTAGGAAGTATACAAACCTCTAAATGAGTGCAGCCTTGGCAAGTAGGTTTTGTTGAACTCCAGAGGTCCCTTCCAACCTAAATATTAGCAACTTAACATCAGAATGATCAAAAGTAGGCTGGTGCATGAATCAGCATCTAACTTCCCGTGTGATGTAGTGAAGAGTATTGATAGGAAGCAGTTTGCCTTGACTTGAGCTCACTGTGCAGTATTAACATGTAGCTACCTAAGCATCAACTCTATGACAAAATATTCTTTACCAGAACTCTTAAAAACTATTTATCTTTTGTTCTGTTTCAGGTTCTAATCATACTGGTGTGGCTGTAGCATTTGCCCTGCTAATTATCTTGGTTTTAACAGTTGGACTGGTATTATACCTCTATAAAAAGAAGCGTCTTCACTGGAGTGCCTTCTCTTCTGTACGCTATCAAAGAGGGATGAATGATGATGAAACTGATGATATGTTCACAGATAGCTAAAAGATAGCTATTGAAAAGCTTTCTTCTGATCAATTTAAGCATGAACTTCACTATGTGAAGCCATAAGAAATTAGCTACTTGATGTTTTATTACTTCTTTTTTGAAAAGCAACAAAGTTATTAATGGGGGCTAAAATTAGTTTGTTTATATAAAAGTGCAATTTTTATTCAATTTAATGGTAATTCTTTATATTTGGCCTCAGCCTTTTAAGATGTGAGGTGTTTAGAATTCTGTTGTACTTTTTAATTTATAGTATTCTCTCACTTTACTGGAATTTTTGATGGAACAAATTAATGCCAACAGTACTTCATGCAACATCACTTTAATGAAAACACTTACTTCTCCCAATACTCTTATTTATACTAGAATTAAATGCCTAATTTTATAGGTACCAACCTATAACTTTATAGGTGAAATATGTCATCTGTGCAAGAAAGAAGATAAAAGATAGGTAAAGATAAAAGATAGGTAGAAGATAAAAGATAAGGAAAGACTGAGAATATATAGTAAACAAACTTGTGTACATAAATGCTAAAAATACTTGAGTATTTTTCATAAAACTGAAACTTGATTTTTGTATGTGATGTGTCACTGTAGCCTTTCCTATGCACTCCAAAGAACGCTATAAAGGGAAAAAGGGAAGACAGAGTTGTATATATTAATTATTCAATGATTTGATCAATTATTGTTTTGAAAAAGTCTTTGGACTTTTTTGAATGCACAGTACAAAGAACAGGTGCATTTACTTTTATGAAGGAGGATATGCCAAAGACCAAATCCATTCTGCATGTAGTGGTGGCATGAGGTGGTAAAGAGGAATACATTGGCCTGGTGTGCTGAGAAGAGTACTACTGATTTCTCTGAAGCAGCAGAGCAAGGTCACAGTGTTCAACTGCCTTCTTTTCCTGCAGTTTACTTATGTTGATGGCACTTTTCTTTGTTCCTGTTTGCACTATTTTGATAAGGAAGTGTTTATCATTTGTGTTGAGAAGTAGAGAACTCCTTGTAGATACACTTTGAGCTTGTTAAAAGAGCAGCCTGAAGGGGCACACTAAGGGAGCCATTGTCGTAGTTTGCTGATCAAAGTAAGCACTTTTGTTGTTTGTTTTGGTACTTTTGGGCACAATTGTGAACATTTGCTTTTCCTGAGGTAAAAATGAAACTGCATTGTAGAAAATGTAGTTATGATGAAAATAACTCTCATTCTTTAGCTTACCCTGGTATGAGAAGTGCTTGAAATGTTGCAAAGTCTGGTTCCTGATGTCTTCTGGTTTAGCTTTTATGCCTAAGTGCTTTGCCAAATGACTTCTAACTTAATGGACTAAATAAATATTGGTTACTGTCTTTTTCTAACTACGGTAATAAGTGGGAAAAATTATTTACAAGTTCCCATGTTTTGAGATTTAATAGTTTTATAGATGTTTATACTCTGAGCATTTTTAAGTGTGAATCTGAAATGGAAAGAGGAAATTAGTAGTAAGATCCTGATTCAACACAAAAGGATATATACTTTTTATTAAAAATTGTATATTTTATTCTTATAAATGATGTAAATAATTTTTTCAGGCCCCGTTTCTCGTTTGTTTCATCACACCCAAGTTGTCTAATCACTGGTAATTCCTTTGTGCGTAAGCACTATGGCCTTAGTGCAGGTGAATAACCTACTTCATTTGAAATACACAGGAAGATTATTTGGCAGTATTGTTATTGAAAGAATAAAGTTAAATAAAACAGTGAACTGCTTACACTGGTTTTATTTCCATAGAAGCAGTTATCAGAGTTAAGGCATGGGTCATTAATCACTGAGTGAAAAAGCACAGTGCAGGGGCTGTGATCAGAATTAAAGCCAGTAACTGTGTGTTAGTACAGTAAGAAAACTTTTAGAGGTAATACATCATATTTGATGTATTTAAAAAGAATGCCTTTAATTTTCTTTTTGCAGTTGAAAACTTAGTTATACCTAGCTTTTATCAAGCTGCTTCAGGCTTACACAGGGAGCATTGCTCTGTGCCTTTTTGTTCTAATCAGGGTGTAGTTTTTAGCACCTCAAGGCCCACATTAAGGCAGTGTCTAAAGGCTCCCTCCATAATGCTTCTGAAAATATAAGCAAAGTTAAATTACTTCCAGCTAAGTAACACTTGCAATTAAAGCATAAGATGTATTCATTTTAACTGATGTCTGAGCTCTGAATTCCAGATGCCCAAATCTCCTGACTGCTGGTCAAAGGGCAATGTTATTTTTAGTTTGCTGGGAGAAACATCCTATTGTGCAAGATGACTAATGGGGTCATCTGCTTCACAAACATTAATCTTAAAACTGAAGATGATGTACAGGGAAATGGCAGCAGAGAAATGCTTTCCCAGGTCCCAGAGCAATGGAGTTGAGAAGTCCTAAAACTCCTTCATCCCAGAGCACAGACTATCTGCCAGCTGCAGTAGCTTTAGGCAAAAAGTGTACAACTTCAGTTCCTCTTCCTGAATTTTGCCCAGGCCTTGGGGACTCTGGGTCATGGAAAGGTTAATCCACAACTGCCTTTACACCAGCCAGCATTTTTATTTTAAAAGTGTTTCTGCATCAGTAACTTAATGGACATAAAAATCAACAAGTCTTTGTGCATGAGCACTCTTTGGGCTTGATGCTTTTGTTGTACTTCTCAGCATTTTTCCCTTAAACCAAATGCACCATCTGCTTGTTGCTTTGGACATATGTTATACATATGTCCAAACATTTTTGAAAGGAGTAAGTAAATTTCATGGCCTGCTAGTGATTTTTTTGGTTTTGGTGTGGCTGTAAATAAATGAAGACCAAACATTACAATTTTGGTTGCTACAAGTTGGAACTACTATCTGGGCCCTTCATGCATCTGCTGTTGCTGTGTGTATGGGGCACAGCGGGATATATAACACCCAGGTTTCTAAAAGTTAGTCAAATTCATTTTGTCAAGAAGTACATAAAGTTCTTATTGACCAAATTGAACAGACACTGCACAGTTTTAAAGCAAGACCCATGAGCAATACTAAAGAACTGAGCTCAGGAAAAACAGATTCCTTACTGGAGATAAAATTCAGTTGTCACTCTAATGGACCTTTCCCATTTAGTTCTGAGTTTTACGATGAGTGTTGACAAAGTACTAAAGGGAATATTCTGTTAATAGCAAATTAATTTGCAAATGGTACATTGTTTAAATGCCCTTATAAAGTACTGTCATCTTGGATATATTCTTTGTGGCTAAACCACAGCAATGGTATTTGCACACTGAAAATTCCTGCACGCTCTATTGTAATATCTGTCAGTAACTAAGATTTTTTTACAGATTTGTGGGGGTAGGAGAGGATACCAGATGAGGTTTTTATCATGATGACACAGTACTGCAACACGGACTGTAAGTCCTTATGGATTTCTCTTTACCAATGCAGAAGGGACTATAATTACAAACAGTACAACAGTTCTTTGGTTTACTACTTTTCATCATAAATAGAGTAATTTACTCCAAGGTGACTTTTAAAAAAGTGGATTCTGGCAATACAAAATAATTTCAGAATGTGCTTCCTGAATTATGCTGGCCTGTTATGCATTCTTTGCTAGAAGAAATGAGAACAGAGATCTTTTTCTGCATGCTGTGTCTTGGGACACTCATACAGATAGTAAGAGTACTGCTCCTGCTTTCTATAGAACTTCTCTTTTCAAATGTCATGTGTCATGTTTCCTTTAAGGAGACTATTCAGAGCAGATAATTGTACAAAACCACGGTGCTTTCACTTGGTTAACGCTAACAGGCCTGATATGCATATCCGAATTAAACTTACAAAGTAGTGGGTTGAGATGGTTTTCAAACATGCATGATTGAATGCCATCACCATTAGCAACTGCACTTTTATTGAAATGTCTTTTTTTCATAAACATAATCTGGGTATTTGAAGAGTGTCTTGTGTTAAATGAGTGTGAATTATAAATGGGAGGGGAGAATTGGAAGTCACATTTGCCCATGGCTTGCATCGTGAGCTGCTTTGAGGAAAGACTGGGTTTCTGAAATTCTCTTTTGTTTTCTCCTGTGGACACCATTCTTCTTTGTACCTCTCCTCTCTCACACCTGCCTTGCAGCACCGACCATTAAGGCAGCAGACGGAGAACACGCCACCACAAGATCCATGCAGGCAGCCTTACAGGACCACAAGCTGCCAGGAAAGGGGATCAGAAAGCGCCACTTCCTCTAGGAAGCAGCAGCCCCAAGGCTGAAACATGAGGGATGAGCAGTGCCCACAGCCCCACAGCACTGCCATGGGCTGCAGGGAAAGGGCTGCAGCAGTCACTGTGGACAGCTGGACAGCTGTCTGTAGCAGCAAGACACCACAATCTCGGTAGGGTGGGTCTGTCCCCCTCCTCTGCAAGCAAGAAAGCTGAGAGCAGCTTTCTTGATCCTGGCCCGAGTATTATGACACAACAACAGGGAGCTTGCTGTGGACAACAGCCACTTCTCCCTTCTTGCAGCCCCAGGGAACTCCCTCCACACCTTCTTCAACCAGGGTATCTCTTCCCATGCAGATGCAGTGCCTTTGTACCCCACATCAGGCAGCTGCCTTGCCTTCAACCTCACACTGCAACAGGAGAAAGGAACAAGACAGGTAAGTTGCTCCTAATGATGTGTGTGCCTCATAACTGGCCCTGCAAAAACCATGCCCAGTGTCTAACCCAGAACAGAGGCAACTGAGTTCATCATTTTAGGCTGTCACTATGATAGTCAGGATTTGTAAGTATTTGCTTTCACAGGAAGAACATGTTTGTATTGGTAATCCTGAGCCCTCACAGCATTTTGGGGTGGGCCTGGGGGCCGGTGCCCGAGTGCTGTGAGGGGCCCCAGATGTGTCCCTGGGTGCAGCGTGGGAGGGAAGGAGGTGGAGCAGGGCTCTGGAGCACCACAGCTGTGTTCTGTAACAGTGCTGGGTAGCAGATGTCAGGCAGGAACCAGGAATGAAGCACCTGACTGCTTTGCTCTGGGTTGCATTCAGACCTAAGCAGGACTGTGGAATCTGGGTGCTCCGTTCCTCCCAGCTGGGTGTCACAGCCGTGCTGGAGCAGGGCTGAGCTGGCACTGGGCTAAGGGACTGTCCCTGGCCATCCCGCTGCCGACCGGGGAATGGGGCCGAGCTGTATCCCCGCTGTGCATTAGGAATCTCTGGTCAAAAAAAGTAGCCAAGAGCCTGGCAAATGTGCATCCTACCGACTTAGGAGTTCATATTTTACAGAGGGGGCTGGAATTCTTGTGTGAGATTTGCTTCAAGGCCCAAGGGGAGCATGTTACTTTGAAGCAAATGCACAGGGTAAAAATAGAATACACAGCCTGCATAGGGAGAGGCTGTGTGTTTTAAAACCAGGTACAAATAAATGTTTCAAGTTTACTACCAATAATAACTAGACACGTGACTTTGTGAAACAACTTACCTGAGGCAGTGTCTTTGTGCATAAACCATTTCGTGTTTATGGTGTAGGTGCTGATCATAAATTGTCTAGAAACTAGTTAATATAAAATAAACAAAGCATTCAAGCTTGAATTAACTATTACAGAAATTCTTGGGTGGGGTCCCAGAGGGACTGCATGTCAACCTGACAGGGTGATCAAACATTTAAAAAGGGAGTCAGAGAAGGCTTTTAGTTGGGTACCACTTTGGGTTGTTATTCATGGCTACCACTCAATAAATGCATTTGTGTGCATTGCTGTAGTCATACTGGACCTGCAGCAGTGCATGTTTGTTGTCTTTATAGAGATATATTAATGAAACAAGTGCAGTCTGAAATTCAACAGCTGCCAGAAAGGGGACTGGCTAGCTGGCAGTAAGCAGAGGCATTTCCAGCCTCAAATAAAGACCTGGAAAATTCTATGCAAGGGGATAAAGATTGAGAACAAAGAATCTGTGAACAGTTGGAAGTGATACTGTATAGACTGATCTCCAGGGTCCCAAGGGTCTCAGGGCATCTGACCAAGGTATGAAGGGAAGCATAGTGATGGGGATTCTGCATCACTGCTTGGATTCCATACCTGTGCATGGACTGGGGGAACTTTAGTCTGCTAGTGGGATAGTCTGTATGTGTTGCTGAGAGCTCAGCTGCTACCAGTCCCAATCTACCTCAGTGACACAAGCTCTTAAGTGAGTACTGTGGCCAGGCCATGCACTTGTGTGGGAAGTGCAAACTGGCAGCTTATTTGAGCCAGAAGTGATTTTCTGTTATTAGTGACTTTGGAGGTGCTGAAGAGAAGGTATGGAGCTGATGCCACAAATTGGGCCTTGGGAGACAATTAATTCTTGCTTGGCTGTCTCAGAACCAGTGGGACATCTCCCACTAAGCAAGGGTGTAACAGCCCCAGAGAGAAAAGCAGAAGTTGGAAACAAACCTTCCCCACTGTAGCAGCAAACTTTTCTACTGCCCCCAAAACTTGCTTCTGGGAGGAAGGGCTGTTGCATCCTCATGCTGATGATGCCTGCTTTTCACTTGCACGTTGCAGGTGTGAAGCTCTGAGTAAACCCCTTAACACTGGCACACAATGCCTGTAAGTGAATACAGCCTGTGCAATCCAATAATTTATTAAACTTTCATCTTGTAAAGCCAGTTACAAATTAAAAAAGACAGAAGAAGGAATTCTATAATAGAAATGAGCAAAATTACAACAAATAGTAGTGGGAGTTATGTTTCAAGTGGGTTCAAGCTGCCTGCAGCAACCCAAGAGGCAGAACACAGAGCTAGTGCAGAGTTAGGACATGGATAATCAAGCCTAGTCTGATACATTAGAGATTAAGCCAGTGTATGCAGTGTATACAAAGTGTTGCTTCTCAGGTGGCCTCTGCGTTCCTGTTCTCTCCCACCTGTGACCTGGTCATCTTTTAATTCCTTGTGACAACAAGGGGGTGTTTGTGGGCTCCATCAGTGATGCTATTTAAGGCCAAGCTCCAGTTGAAGGGATGATGCACAGCAGGGCCACTCTCTTCGGCTGATTGTGTAGCAAGTGCACGGGGTGTTTGCACATGCTGCAGTGCAGTGGAAATGAGAGAGGAGCAGGGGTTATGTACAGTATTTCTTCTTGTACTGTCACCCTCAAAACTAGTGCTCTGCAACACAGCATTAGTAGTGTTGGCAAAATTTGATGATGAATTGGAATGGAACCTGTTGCATACTGACTCCTACTTTTCTAAGCAATTTCTGTTTCATAGCTAACAGGCCTTAGCTGCTGCTACTTCAGGAATGGAGACAGCCAATTTTAAATGTGGAAGAAGGCCCACATAGCTCTGCAGTTTCATGGGCCTTTGCATTCTGGGATCCCAAGACTAGACAAGGGTCATGGAAAATGGCTCACCACTAGATTTCTTGTTTGCTAATGCAACTAATTTATGATGGGACTGATACTGAATATTGTTTTAAACAAATCAACTTTCTGAAGCCAAAACACTGAAGATGACTGTCCTTCATGGAGAAGGAAAAAATTCTGCTTCTTCAAATTGCAGGTAGCTATAAAAACCTCCAAGAAGCAGTTGTTTTGGCTAAACAGAATTGCTTTCAAGTTCTGCTGAGGACTAAGGACCTAGAGGAGACTGGAAGGGGATCTGGGGATTCAGTGATGGGAGCAATTCTTGTCAAAAGTTGGGGAGGATGAAGGATTTGGTATTTGCTTACTGCAGTAAAGTGGAAGTAAAAATCTTGCCTGTAACAATTTATCTAGGCACCTATTTAATCAGTAGGAAACAGTTCACTTAAAAGTAAGTTCAGGGACCCCAGTCACCCTAAAATCCCCCCTAAAGAAAGAAGGATCTTAATGCAAGCAAGCTGCTCACCATAAATCTGTAACCTCCATCTAATACCTGGAGTTTGTGAAGACCAGCTCTTCTGGAAATGCTACTAAAACCATCTCCCCTCGTGGGTTGTATAGGAGAACAGCAGTCATCATTTTTTATGCAAGAGGCACTGCTTACAGCGGGACCTTAGGGCCTATTTCAGTGGTGCCAGAGGTTTTCTTCTAGACTGGAGTATTTAATAGTTTAACTGAAAGTGCCACTTTTTACAGTCGTGTACCTGTGAACTTTTATTGGAAGGTAAACAACCACCTTGGGTGCTGTATTTGTTTCTTTGTTTAATACTCTCTCAAGTAGGGTTTGACCTCTCTGTTGGACCACTTGGCTTCAATTATACAAAGGCTTTTTCTTTTTAAGACCAGATCAGATCATTAGTATACCCTGAAAAAAAAACAAACCAAACCCACAGTGATTTATATTTTAGATTTGTTTGCAAAATAAATAAATATTCTTTCAGCAGACCATGCTGTGATCACAGGATCCCAGATGTCTGCTTGTTCAAAATTCTTAAGGAAGGTTAAGTCTGTCTCCTGTCCTGCAGAAATGATCCTTGTAAATTTTTCTGCCATTGTGACAGGTGATAGTGAAAGCAGCAGAGAGGACACGGAGGAGGAGGAGGATGCTTCTGACTTTGCTTCTTTAAGGTACATTGTTCATCAAACAAGCAAGGGGAAAACAAGTTTTGGGTCATTAGTATTTCACAACAGTTGTAACTGTTTAATGTCTTTGGGCAGAGGTGCAAATCCTATGGTACGGCAGATGTCACTTCAGGTTTTAAATACAGTAGTCAGTTGAATTCTTAAAAAACATCTTTGCTACACTTGTGCTGGCAAGTTGCAGATACCCATGACTAAACAAGTGCCAGTTCATCTGTATCACCTAGTCCAGATGCTTGCATGACTGTCCACGCTGGTGGCTGATTTGACACTGCAGCGTTTCTTCACGATCATGTTGATGTATGCTTTCATGATCTTTATTATCTCACCCACCTGGGGAGAGAACACAGCACACAGCATAAACACTTTGAAAACCTCAGTGCACTGAGGCATACAGGACATTTTGCCGAAAGAGATTCCCCTTCTCCAAAGTCATGACACAATCAATTCTGCATGTAGTTAATACTAAATGTGAACGTGACAGTGAGAAGAGAAAGGCTTGACAAGTTTGTACTCTGATGTAGCAACACTTTAAATGTTTTTAGCTCAAAGAAAAGCAACTTCCATTCTACTAAATCTTTTTTTTTTAAGTGTGTGAAACTCCCCATTCATCTACTGGAAAGAAATGAAAAAAAAACCCAGGCAAAATGAAGAGCACCCAGAACTGGAAACTCTTGATGCACTGGAATACCAATCAACTTCCTTCATTCTCTAACCAGCCCATTTTTTTTGTTCATCCCTGTATTCAAGAAGAGGTACCATGCCCTTTAGGCTTAAGCTCCCTTCATGTTTTCCCTTGGCTGTGCAGTCCATTAGTCAAGAGTTCTTGCACAGAAACGTGTCTATTCCTTGAAGCTTAACTGAAGTGGCTGTGTGCTTTCACATACCTGGGAGGTTTCAAAGAACATTTCTCTCTCATCCACTGTAATTTTGAAGGTGTTGGGCTGTGGTGCTCCAAAGAAAACAATGTGCTCATACTGGAAAGTTTCCAGTGGTTTAGGATCCCCTCGTTTGTAGACAGACACGTTCTCTGTGCTGACGCCAAGCCAGAGATCATTGGGGAACCCACCCTCCTTGCACTGCAGAAAGAGAAACACAACCTTTTGCATAAATGCAGTGGAGGATCACATAATTTTCCATTCAAGAAAAAGCCCTCTGTTTCTAGCTCTTATAGGACATTTCAATTCAATACACAAACCAGGGTACTTGCAGAATCTATGTTGGAGGCATTTCTGCTGCAAAGATTTGGACGTGACACAGCTGTGAGTCAAATACTAGTTGAGTAATAAATAACTGCAATAGGGAACAGCTCTCATCAGATTTTAAAGTGATGTAGCAAATCAATATTCCACTTCTTATTTTACAGATAACGCAGTGAGTGCAAGTAACTTCCCATGGTGATCCACCTTGGCAGCAGGAAAACTGACAGAAGTGAACTGTGGCCTCCTAGTGCAGCAGGCTGAGCACAGTGCTGCACATGCCTCAGTCTGCCCAGTTTCTGTTGTACTGCTGCAGACCAGGACTGCACTTTTTGCTGGCAAGAACAGCAGAGCTTTGTTTTACTCTGACTTTCACTAGCCACCACTTTCTTCAACCCCTCTCTCCTCCCCCATTCCACCATTATTCTAACCAAGTGGGAATCCATTATCTCCCTTCATCTACCAGGATGCCCTGCCTTGCTTGCTCTGTGCCCTCTGTGTCATAACTCTTGGGTATTGTGATATTGCAGGCTTTCTCTGAGATTACTAAGGAAAATGTATCCAGTTCCCAAAATTCCCATCTGTTACACACAGCTTTAGCTGTTCTCCAGACTGATACCTCTCCCCAGCTGTGGTTTTAGGAGTTTATTAATCACTCACCTCAACATCAAAGAGGGTTGACCCATAACCTGGCCACTCCTTTACAATGGACATGTATTTCACCATGGCCTGATGCTGAGAGAGCCCCTGCAGCTTGGTCCATTTTTGTGCTATGCTCGCCCGAGCAGCTGAAAGCTCTTCTTTTACCCACATCTCCATCATCTGCTCCTCTTCCACCTTCTGCTTCTTTACAGACCCCGTCTTGAAGCTACGCTTCAATGTCCCTTCAAGGAAGCTGGTGCGTCTCCTCTCCAGAGTGTGACTGGTACTGCTGCTGCTCTTTGTGGAGTGCAGTATTTTGGATTTCAGCCTGTTCACTGGGTAGATTCCATCAAGGGTCCAGCTTACTTTGGAATAATCTCCATGGAGGTACTGCAGCCGCAGAGCTGCCAGACGCTGCAGAGTGTCCTCTGGCCCAGGAAAATGACCGGCTATGAGGCTTTCGTGAGCCTACAAACAAAAAATCCCCCAAACTCATTAGAAAGCAAAAGCACACTTTATTCACAGCTGGGTCCAGGTAGAGATTCCTGTCACATCTGCTGATCCCAGTAGGATAGACATAATTCAGGAGGTCGGAGCAGACGTTGGAATAAATATGTCAAAGTCTGCCAGTGGTTGATGGGGGGGGGAACACCCCTTTCTGCAAGCCTGAGCAGGACAGAGACCTCTGAGGGGCCCCTATCCTGTACAGAAAGTCCTCCAATGAGGACTTTTAGGTCAGGAACAGATGGGAGAAACCAGAATTGAAGCAATTTGTTTTTGTGCTCTACCAGCTACAGCTCCTGTGTGAAGATTATATTCAACACCAGAGTAATACATAATAAATTCAAGATTCTCAACCTCATTTTCATTACAGAAAAGCACCTCCCACTTCTTCCTCCTTCACCTGATGTCTCCACCAAATCTTCTTGCTTCCCTTTGGCTGTTTTTCTGTGAAATCTATTAACGGGGCTTTTTGCACATCCAATGTCTAGGTAACACCCACTCTCCTCCTGTCACCTTACTTCCCTCTGCCAGTTAAAGCTGTGTAGACTGAAAGCCTGTCAAGAGGGAGTTTGGTACAACTGAGGTTCCACAGAGCACCACGTGCTCCTGACTGTTGTCTAGACATTCTTTAGCTAACAATGCTTGATGCTCATTTCAAGAATGGAACCATGATCTGAGTGATGTGCATGCCGTGCATTTGACTATCAGTGAATCTCAGTCTTCATGACTGACTGTCATTAACACAGACTGAGTAATTTTCTATGATTTTCTGAGACAAGGTCAATGTTCATTGAAGCAATACAGATGGGACAAATCACACAGATGGGTGCTCCAGCTGGTTTAGTTTTACATCCCAGCTGCAAGGCTCTCTCATACCAGTGTGATCTCTGATCTTGTCAGTATCATTGTGCTATGGAGTACAGCGACTTAAAAAAGTAACAGACTACTCAGCAGATAAATATTGTCAACTACATTCTCCTTTCCTTTGTCTGCAGCACTCCTCTAGTGCCTCTCTGTTAATCAAAAGAAATTGCCCAAAAAATGGTTCTTAGTTAGTTCTGGTAACACCCCAAGGATATGATGTTCTTGCAAGCTGATTTGCGATAGATAGACAGATATTCCAGTTTTCTTTACATTTATGTTCTGCAAGCAGCTACTTTTAATGATTCTCATAAATCATTCCCAAATTTCTCTGCCTTCTAAAATTAAAGACCAAGTTAAAAAAAAAATTATTAGTGTTTCATTTTTTCAAAGCTTTTGCTAGCTTTTCTTGCCTTTGTTCTAATACTCGTCTTCCCTAGAAAATTTCATGGTCTATCTGCTTAGTAGATTCCAGGCAAAAATCCAACACACTAAATTCTTTTGCTACGACCAGAATTCCCACTTCTAATGAAAGGTAAACCACTTTTCTGTATCCTCTTGTGTGCTTTTGCCATCCTGGAAACCAAATAATTCTCTTAGAGTTTGCTAACCTGCTCAAACATGAAGGCAAATTCCACACCATCTTTGGGAACATTCTCAATATCCAAGAAGCAATAAAGCTTAAAATACAGTTGCCACTGTCCTTCCTCCTCCTCTTCTTCAGAGCCAGCAAGTCTGTAAAATATACAAGAAAATGAGAAGGCAAAAAAACCAGTAAGGAGAAGTACCGTGGCACTGGAATGTTCACAGCGCAAATCACAATCTGAAGGTAACCCTGTATTCTGAAATCCAGTGTTACATCCAACTAGGAATGAAAGGTTTCATGAAGCATTCTTTTACCTCTCAAACTTGGCCAAGATATCAGCCACAATCACCCGACTCTCCACAGCACGGTCAAGCTGCTGGTTGTGCTCAAAGAGTGCAAACATGTTCCGGCTGTCCTCCATCGCCAGCCCTCGGATCAGCTTCTCAACCACCTGCAACATCCGACACATCCATCACACAGCTGCCATCACTCCCCCTTTCACAATGAAGAATAATAATAATAATTTGGAAATAAAGGGGAAAAGGGTGTCCCTTCAACAGACCCACTCTCCAGACACAGATGTGCTCACATCTGGTTAATCCTACTGATGCATTACCTCCCCAGCACTGGTGTGGGAGTTGATGGTGATTTTGCAGGAGCCACCACCGTGGCAGTACACTGTCGTGGTCATTTCCTCACGGGTAAGAAGAGCCTGTATTTCCTCCTGGGAGGGCACAAACTCCCTTGTCTTCGTTCTCTTCAGGGAATCACTTATGAACTGTGCATACCTATCTATTTCTGAGTCTGGAAAGAGATCTTTTACCCTAATTGAAAGACAAGAAAAAAAAAAAAATCCCATTACACAGTGAACAACACATTACCCTAGAAATGAGTCTACTGCAAGTAAATAGCTTGGTAGAGATGCTGATGTCAAATGCAACCAGACAAAAATCAAGCTTATTTCCTAAACAATACAAACTGCTTTTACTAGTCATTTGAAAGTGCAAAGCAAAGGGAAACAAGCTGCAAACAAAAGAGACGTTCACCTTCGGAGGTGGAACTTGAGGTAGCGCAGGATCCCTCTGCTGGGCAGGAAAGTGCAGCTCATACAGGTCATCAGCTGCCAGTGGTGCAGGTTGCCAGTGCTGTTGGGATGTGGCATGTGGTTGGTTTGCTTGATGAGCTGACAGTACACTTCATCACGGAGGGGCTTTAAATCATGGCAGGTCTGCAGGATGCCTTGGATAATGGGTATGGGGTCAGACACTGTCTCGATTTCCTGAAGGGAGTTAAAGATCTTCACTGCTTCATCCTGTAGGCTGCTGTAACCCTTCTCTTGTTGCACTGGGGAACAACCACAAAGATGACAAGTGGTGAGCGTCTCCCTTATTTTCTACTGGCCCAGCAGCACCACAGTCAACTGTACTTCCTCTTCATGGAAGAACAGCAACCTGAGCATTAGCACATATCCTGAACTTTAAATTTATACTTTAAGTTCATTAATGCTTCCTCTCCAAATGTTAAAATGTAGTTTAAATTTGGATTTGCCAACATCTGATTTGTCACCACTCCCAATCCATTTTTGGATACACCGCACAGAAAAGCAGAGTAATATTTTTAAGGGAAATGAACATTGAAATCTAGTTCAGGCATCAGTGTCTGCAACCAAAGTAATGGAATGTGGCCACTGAAGCCTGGCTTGTGTAATTCCAAAATTCTGTATTGTGCCTGTATTAGCTTTGACCTCTGGGCCAACACAGAACTTAAGAAAATTGCTCTACCACAAATGCATTTTATATCTATTGTTTAGATTTAAAATGCCTAGACCAATACTGGAGCTTTTTGAGCACCTAAATGTCTGCTTTTTGAACTGCTCAGACATATGTGATACCATTCAGATGCAGGCCTGCATTCTCCTGTGCACATCTCTGGGCTTTAGGTCCTTCTGGATCTCCTGTACAGCCACTGCTTCCCCAGTGGCCATGTACTAACTGTACACTACAAAGACACAGCTCTAAAAACTAAGTTCCACTGTGTAAGTGTTTGCTCTGTATTATTCCTGTATTTCAGATTTTTTCTGTGCTTTTAATCAGCCATGTAATTGGATCCTTGAATTGTGACAGACCTAATATCCTTTCACTTTCTCCATGGCAGTCTTCTGACCCTAAAAACATCATTTTGAGGCTGAAGAATCCTGCTCTCTATTTAGTCACTTAATTGTAGGCAAGTTTTTCTGTACCTTTGATCATCTTTGGGTAGGTTTTTACATCTCCTATATCTTTGATGAGACATAGAAGGCAAAACTGCCTCCTGTACTCAAGATGCAGGTGTATGATACATATACGGCAGCACAAAGACTTTATTTTTCCTTTTTTAAGTTTTCAAAACCTTACATTAGCTGTTTTGTTTCTGTACTCAGCAGCAGAGTTGACATTTTCATAAAGCTACGTAAATTGATGTTCACTTTCCTAAGCACAGCTAGATCACTACCTGAGTATCAGACTGTTTTTCCCAAATACATTGCTTTGATTTAAATTAATTTCTGTGGCCCAGTCACTCCACGTGAGACATTCTTCTACAGTTCTTCACCAGCTTTCAGTTTTAGTATGTCAAACAGTCTGTAATCATCCAGAAATCACTTTGGTTTCTGGTGGCGCATTACTCTAGCTCTTTCATGCTTCTGACACTTTTGAAAAAAGGGTTCATTTAGTCTGGTTTTACACCAGCTTCTGCAGAAAAACTACCCCACTGCCAGCTGCAAGATGTAATCCTGTTGTAGTACTTCCACTGGAGCCACCTGCAACCCAGCTGTGGCTAAAGGATGACAGGCTGCACGTCCCCTGGATGGATGGTAAAACTATCTGCCCCCATTTACCCTAAGATTCAATGCTCCCATAAGAGGCAGTGAAAATGAACACAGTCCAGAGAAGAAAGGAAGAGAAAGGGACTGCTCCCTCCCTGAACCCTGTGGGCCACACTGCAAACAGACCTCACCTGCACAGAGAGAGGCTACAGGCACATTTTGTGGTGCTCAGGCTCCTCAGGGGCCCTCAAAATGAGATTGGATTCTGCCAGTTGGGTAAAATACTCACAGTTGACACTGACATCTCCGTAGGGCAATGGGAGCAGTGGGGAATGCAAGGGGTGCTGGGTGTATCTTAAGATTGGGTTCCTCCTATACGTCTGTTCCACTACTTCAAAGTTTGTGCTGTTTTCCTGGAAAAGAAAGCAAAAAATCATTATCCTCAAATAGACAGAGTCCTTTGCAGGATAGACTTACACATTTAGGTTCAAGCTCAACCACCTTTTCTAAATTTCTGGAGGTGCTTAGGGGGACCAAGTGATCAAAGCATAATCTGTATCTAAAAATTACCTTGCATGTTATTTCTGAAAATTAAACAGAAGAACAACCATGCTACATCATCCCACAGGTCACCAGAATCTTGCCTTCAAGTGTGGTTTGCATAATTTATGTGGTATGATCCCTCTCTCCTATGTCCTTCAAGCTTTGAACAGGACGTGGTTAATGGACTTTCTGACCACAACCATTTTCAGTGTGTAATAATGGGCCTGTTCTCAACTTGTCTGGTTGCACTATACGTGTTTAAAGAATGAACAACCAAAATGCTCCATGGTGTTCAAAATCTGGGCCTGTCATTACCATACACACTGGATCACACTATTCTTCCTAATAATACATTATGTTCCACTTGTCCTTGAACCCTGAGCTGAAGTTTTCCATAGTTTTCTACAATCACTCCCAGCTCTTTCTTCCTAAATACAAACTATCTAATTGCATCTAGTTAAGAGTTCACCAGAAACACATTTCTTCTGAAATTTGGTTTGGTGCGTCCTCTTAAATGATTTTAGGCTTATTTGCCAAAGTTTTTGGCAAGTTTATTCTCCAAAATTACTCCTGTGGTACAACTTCTGCTATTTTGAAGGATATTATCTTTCCACCCTTTACTCTGATATTTAACCATGCAAGCCTAAGGTATGAAGAGAACTTCAGGGTACGTCAAAGCCAGATGGCTGGTAGGAATGGAATTTTTTGTATTTGAGGAATGCTTAGGAACGGAAAGGATGGAGCAGAGATTTGCAAATACCTGATTGTGCAATTAAAAATTGCATGCAGGATTACACTGAGTCGTAGTCTAGACTTATGCAGATCAGCTAGCAAAATAAGTTAATGTAAATTTCCATTTTTTTGTTGCACAGTTGCGCGAGTTAATTTTTTTACCCTTTTTCATTTTCCCCTTAAGACAGTAACGCCCTTTTTTGCCACATTCTCAGCAATGACTGGGTTAGGCCAGTGGTGGTCTGGCTGCTGCCAGCTCAGGTGGGAATTAGCAGGCTGCCACCCACCCTGATGTCCCGAATGAGCTGCTGTGTGGGTGTTTCTATGGGGACTTTGCTGTCGATGACGCCCTGGATGGCGGAGGCCCAGCGCATGGCTTCGTTCAGCAGCTTGGTGTACAGCCTGTAGGAGTGCTTCCGCCCGTGCACGATGATGTTCCAGTAGCCTGGGCAGAAACAAAGGTGGAAACAAAGCTGGAGGGGGAATCTGGCTTCCATATTATGGAGCTGACTAGAGGTTAGCAAATGTGACATTCACCTACAAGAAGGGCCAGAAGGAGGATCTGGGGAACCACAGGTCCGTCAGGTCAGCCTTGATACCTGGGAAGGCTACGGAGCAGATCCACTCTCAAGGAGAGCAATGGAGCTGGGAACGGGTCTGGAGCACAAGTCCTGTGAGGACTTGTGGCTGAGGGAGCTGGGGGTTTTCAGCCTGGAGAAAAAAAGCTCAAGGGGGACCTTATCTATCTACAACTACCTGAAAGGAGGATGTAACCAGCTGGGGGTCTGTCCCTTCTCCCAGGTAGCAAGCAATAGGACAACAGGAAAGGACTGCCAACAGACTGTCCAGGGAAGTGGTTGAACCACCCCTGGAGGCATTTAAAAAATGTGTAGATGTGGCACTTAGGTACGTGGCTTAGTGGTGAACAGTGTTAGGCTAATGGTTGGACTTGACAATGTTGGGCTAACAGCTGGGCTTGATTATTAGGAGATCATTGATTCTCTTTTTGCCTGTAGCTTGTGGCTGATGTAAAACCCCTGCTGCTTTCATAGCAATATACAGTGTGTCTGGTTAAAATCCACTAAGTAGACATTAATAACCCCATTGCCAAAACAGATTTATCAATAGGGAAGTCCCAGTCCAGATTTTGGTACAAAGACAGCTTTCCAAGATGGAAGTGTCTTGCAGTGTAACCTGACTACCTGCCTGCCAACCAGGCAGCTCACTTTCACAGACAGCATTTGGACTACACCATCCTGTTAATCACTTGGAAAATGATCACTCTACACACAGCGCCTAGTCAGATTGCCAAATCAACTCTTAGAACTTTTAAAAATATATTTGACAACCTGAGAGAATGTGTCAAGGTGATGGCAATTCTATCTGCTAAAGGCAGCTCTAGACATCTGTTGATACCAAAAATGTGGACACTCTCTTGTGAATGAGCAGAATAAATTTCCTCTCATCTCACTTTACTAAATACTTCCAGCTTCCAGCCCTTTTAAAAGGTATCCCAAACAACTGCAGTACTCAGATGTCCAGTTTTTCAAGTCTTTTTCTAAGGTTCACAATCTTTGTATGGGGGATTCACCCTTTATCCCATAACCTGGGTTCCCTTCCAACTCCTAAGGCAAGCAATGGAGGGTCATGCCAGATCCTGCCCTCCCAGAACTCTGTCATGTTGCACAGAAAGCAAACACAGGCCTTTGCTATCTTTTGTTTCTATCAAGTTGAGTGGTACCATAACACCTGCACTGTACATCCCTTACAGTGTACGGGATGGCTGCTGTCTAACAGGTTAATGCTGACCCCAGAGACAAATGCAGACAATGCTACTAAGTGGCAGTTGTGGAGATGTCCTAATAATTACTGTCAACTACAGGAACTCAGCCCTGTTACCTGGGGAACACTGAGATAAGCAGTGGCTCTACTCAGTGAGAAACATCAGCACTGTGTATCTGTGTCAGGTGTGAGGCACTTACAGCCACCTGCCCACTTTGCAAATTTCTCACAGTGTCCATAGGCAGAGATGTTCTCAGCCAGACACAAAGCCTCAGGTGACATCAGACTGCCTTCTCAACATGCCACAGTCCTGCAGCCCTGCACCATCCCCTCTGCAGGAGCTGCACACCTGGACTCTGCTCTTTCCCACCTTCTCCCTCTCACCTGTGTCTTTGAAGACCCTCTCATCGGGCTGCACCACGGAGCAGAGGCTGTTGAGCACGAGCGTCCCCAGCTTGGCCGCCGTGCGCTCGGACGACTTGTAGTAGTCGAGGGCAGTGTTTGTCAGGACAAACCAGCGCTTCTTCATCTTCAGAGAGGACATCTTGTTGCTGCTCTGAACCTCCTTATGAAGCCAGCCTGGCACGGAAACACAAACATGTCATGACGTGCATCTCTTGCTCCCACGGTCAGGACAAATAATTTCACTGTCATTTTAGATTTGTTGCAAAATAAAGGAAAAAGAATTAAGAAAATTCAGTGCTTCAACAGAAAAAAATTACAGCCTGCATTGCTAAAGCTGTCAAAAAGATAATTTTCTACTCAGAGGTGTAAAAAGCAATGTCCACCCACAAGGCAAAATGCTCAGAAATAGTGGGACTGAACCAAGAGGCTCAGAAAAAACAAAAATATATCGATCTTCCTGAATATAGGCTTTTGTGTCTACTCTGCTGTTACAGAGACATCTTATTATGAAGAGCAGAGCATACTCTGCAAAGGATCATTCATTTTTCTCTTTGACTAATGAACAATACCAAATAAAAGGAACTGCTGACTTGCAATTAAGTATTTTGAAGTTAAGGTACTCAAACTGTTGTCTTATAGCCTCCTTTGTATCATTCAATCTCCTTGAAATTTTTAAGACTATGGTGGAAGGCTTTTGCCACATTTTGGTGACCCTTTTCTTCCTGTCCTTCTGCCTTACCATGATCACTCCATGATCTTTATTTCTTCATAGACATTTCTGGAAGATGCAAGGCAATTTGTTCATGCACTTGCTTTCCACAGACTGGATCAGGAGTGTCTTCATACATTTAAGACCATGTGATGAGCTCAAAGTATAGAGGTAAGTTAAAAATATTTAAAACAAATGGATGAATATTTGGAATATATGTGCGATCCCTACTCATGCTCTGCCATCTTCAACTAAGCTCTGACTAAGGAAGTAATTCAAACCTTTTGCTCAACCTCAGAGAATTTCTCTCATCTCACTTTGTCTACCAAAACCAGGTTAGTCAGTTTAGCTGAGGACAGCAGCAATCCCACAGAGATCTCCCTCCCTCCCTCCCTCTCTCTCTACATGACAGGTGTCAGAAGGAACTGAGCTGCCAACAAAAGCCACAGTGTCATGTTATAGTCCATCTAAGCCAGCTGCTCCTCATCAGCAGCCATGCTCCTTCCTACTCCCTGGTGGCATTTGCCAGACATGTTTAAATAGGCTAGAACTGTCATAAAAAATGAAACATATGAAGCTTTTTTTTTTCCCCCCACCTGCCAGGGAATTAGATAAGAGCCAAGGCTAGCACACGTGTGACATGGAAGCAGCAGGCAGGAAGGTAGAGGGGGACAGAGAATGACAGTTTTTGGGGACCAGCTAAACCCTAGACTGAGTTAGCAACAATCAAGTCTCCCTGTCAGATTATAAGCAAAAGATGAGTTTCCCATGTAATTGCACGTATTTCCTTTCACCTCTCACAAGGAATTCCTGGCCATCCACCTTGGATTCGCCTTTGGGTTTCTGCAGCAGGGAGATCCAGTGATGCATTTCCTCAGGAGTGTCACTGTTGCAGTGAATGACGCGATTGGCCGTGATGATCACAAAAGAATTCGGTCTGCCAGAAAACAAAAGCATTAAAATTAGTCATAACCACACAAGTAACTCACAGCACACCCAACGTCACGCTTTTTACCTTCCCATAAACAGAAAGACCTTCTGAATACAAACTAGAGGAGTGCAGAAATACTTAAGATCATCTCTTCTTCGGTTGCTCTGTCAACTGATGAATGCGGAGACCAGCTAAATTAAATTAAACATCTTTCAAAAGCTACTTCCAAAAACTAGGAAGTATTAATTAGCTAATAAGCAGCTTGGCTCATTAGCAAAGGACTTTGACTGACTGGAGTGAACCAGTGCTTGTACCACTGGGCTGAGCTGGTACAGCCATTCTCCTTCTACTTTTTAAAACCCGTGATGCAATAGCAAACACTGGTCTCAGTAGGATCAGCTGAAACATGTTTGAGTTTGGTTTTACAAAGGATGGGCTGATCCTGACAAAACAGAGGAAAAATTGTGGTGTTGCTCCTGGATGACTTTGTCCTTCTCCTGCAACTGTATCTTACCAAAAGAATATTCACAATTGTTTACAGAACTGATGCTTGACAGGCAAATAGAAAAGTAGAAGTATGACCAGTTCCAAGAGGATAGACTCATAAACATTTGATAGCAAAAAAAGGTTTCTATGAGAAAACAGAGAAATTGAAAAGCAGAATGCAAGTATGAAGCAAAAGGTGCAATCAAGTTCTGCTAGAAAAATGCATAAACCTATGGAAGACAAAAATAAGCTACATAAAAATGTTGCTTGAAAATAAGCCTTCTCCTCAAAATTTCTTTAACATTGCTTCAAACACTGATAAGCACAGAAAAGCATACATCAGCACACACAGAAACAAATTTTCACTATTAAGCTTACTATTTGTTCCTAGTTTTCACAGGTTCACAGATTAATTATGAGGAGTACAGGCTGAGAACTGCCTAAAATGTTTTCATCAATGAAATCTTAGTTTATTTCTGAAATGCATTTTCTAAACTACTAAAAACAAAGTCCTAGCAACCTGTGTCAGAGCCCAGAGCTCCAGGCCAAGACTACAGAGATAAATAACTCAATAGCTAACATTTTACTTCAGCAGTGTGGTGAGTATCTTTGCCCTGGCTGAACCTGTTAATATGTGGGAAATAATTAAATGTTAACACAGAGTGACATGAAATGTCCCATCATCTCTTCTCTGACACTAAGTAAAGGTCTGTGCTCTGTTGCACTGCAAAGATATCAAGAATAATACATATTTCTAAATTCATCCATTATTCTTCCACAATGGTGTTTCTTTCCTCTAAATCTACAAAATTAACTCAAAATTACTCTGTTGAAAAAAGGGACATATTTATTCAGTGCTAGTGGTAGATAAAACTATAATTTTCTGACATTGAGATTATACTGTTTTCACTTTTAGGAGCTGAAGGAGAAGTTTGATTGAAGACAATACATATATGGACTTCATGCCTCCTAAGTAACATGGGTTGAAACAAGCTAAAGATTTCAGCCATGTTTCTTTGTTTGGAGAAAGAGATGTGTGAGTTTAAACAAATACAAACCCCAAAGGAAATCTGAACCTACCCACAAAAATATTGTAGGGAGTTTCTGATTTAAGAGATGATCAGATTGCTGTACCTACCTATCAGGATTGTCTGAGGCACAGACAGAGTCAATAAGCCCAACATCCAGTGTTCCCTGTAGAGTGAAGAAGACACAGATTGCATTTCAGATTACAGGTGTTCTCCTCTGTGAATAGGATTGGAATAGAAACCATTCATCTGAATTCCAATAGCCGGAGTGGAATTTAACACACGAGAAAGGCACAAGTGAGTCATCTTTACTCCTTAAACAGCACAAGACGTGCAAATTCCCTTTAGGAAAGGGAAATGAAATCTTGCAGAACAACAAAAAAAGACTTACAAACACTCTAGAATGGAGAAACTATCAAACAAAATGAGATTGGAGGAAAAAAAAAAAGGGAAATTTAGTGACTACAAGAAAATGGACAGGGAGGAAAACATTGTGCAGTACAAAGGACCGATCAGGCTTAAACAAACCTCACAGATGTTGCAAAAGCAGGGATAAAGTCAAGGAGGAAGACACAACTTGGAGGGGAAGATACGAGGGACATGGCATGGATACTTAAATAAAACCCAAAAAATCTTTGCCAAAGTGAAAGCCATCAAAAGGCATGGCATGCCTTCACTGGCAGAGACATGCACCAAAGCATGCCCAATTGATCCCCACTGAAATCTTGCAGAACAGCAAAAAAAGACCTACAAACACTCCGGAAAGGAGATATCATCAAATGAAATGCAACTGAAAAAAACCCAAAAACACCAAAAATCAGGAGATTTAGCGACTACAAGAAAGTGGTCTGGGAGGAAATTAGGTGAACTGTAAGGGACCAAACCAGGCTAAAACTAACCTCACAGATGTTGCAAAAGCAGGGGAAAAATCAAGGAGGAAGACACAACTTGGAGGGGAAGATATGAGGGACATGGCTTGGATACTTAAAAAAAACAAAAAACAAACAAAAAACCTTTGCCAAAGTGGAAATCATCAAAAGGCATGGCATGCCATCACTGGCAGAGACATGCACCAAAGCATGCCCAAGTGATCCCCACTGAAATCACAAGCTATCTGTGTTCAAGTTGAGCAACCCATAAAAAGCACCACGTTCCCCACAGCTTACCCTCTTTGCTACCAGCTTTGCTGTTTCTTTGTAATTATCAATGTCCAAATTTCTTACACTGCTTAAGGAGTACAGCACTGCATGTGCTAGAAAAACATGCACAAATAGTTAAACAGAGAGGGCTCCAAGCATGCCCACAGGCTGGTTGCACAGTAACTCACCACAGCATTCTTTGGGTTGGCCTGCTCATCCTGCATTTCCCTCAGCTGCTGTGCTGTAGCGCTGTGTACTCGGCTCAGAACATTAAACCAGCCGCTGCCAAACAAAACAGAACCGCAGTTAAACTTTCAGTAGTGAAACTGGCTCGAGAACATGATCAAGGAACCTGGAAAGATTTCAGTGGGAAAATTTCTTCATTCACTATTTCCTGAACACTATGTCAAAATATTTCTTGGGCTGATCATACCAGATTTCCAATGTCTTCCTTCCTCCTAATTTATCCATGAAAATTCTGTGCACGTTCTTCAACCCACTGACAGCTGCTCCTGCAAAATCCAGTTTTCCACTTGTTATTCAAGGAACTCTTAAGTAGGCAGTGGCTTTTCAGGGAGCCCATGTCAGCAGACTGAGAAGAGCATACAGCTACAGGGTTAGCTGGGAATCTTCCTGGACTAGAGTCCTAGAGACGCCTGGGAGCCTTCTTGATTAGTCCTGTCTGATCTGCTAATAAACTTGAGAGTCATATGGCTGGCAATTAATCATGGGTTTGTTTATAAGTGAATTGGGAGTGAAGTTTTTGTCTGTGAAAGGGCTTCTCTTACGGACATATCTGGAGGCAAATCGCTGCTGCAGAAAAAGCAGATTCTTATCTGCAGCTTCCAGTGAGATCAGCAAACATCCATACTTCATGGAGGGTTCTCAAACTGGATACTCTGCAGTATCTGCTAATCTGCCCTTTAATACTGCAAGTGCTGGTGCTTTCTTCTCCCTCAGAAGAGAGACTGATAGGGCATAGACAGAGGCCACATTTGGTTAACTCTCATCCTAAGAATTATGCAGGGTTATCTTAGTGTTATCTTATGCCTAATGCAGATGTGGAAGTTCTGGGTTAAGTTACTGTTCCTTCCACCACTGCTCCCTACAGTTGCCCTTTCTTGTCCATGTGGCTGTTCTTCAGTCTATTTCTGTTAAATTGTATCCAAGCACCTTCTCCCTTTCTCTCCTACACCAAAATAATAATAAACCCTAAATAACTTCACAGAACCAGTAAATGAAACAGTTACACTGTCAGGGCTGAGAGAGCAAAAGCCTTGCTAAAAAGTGGGAAGACATGAGTGGCTGGGGACAATAACCTCTTAACTTGGCTTTGCAAAGCCAGGACAGGTTGTCCAACCTGCCCTTAAACAACTGATTCCCACTGTCTGGCCAGGATGCCAAGAAGGAAGGACATGAGTCACTTGTTTGCTTTGCACTGGGAAGATTTTATCAGATGACACTACAGACTCTGATAAGCTGCAGCCTTTTTCTGTCTCCTGGATAAAACCCAGCTGCTCTCGCAATCATTTACAGACAGCATGAATAGACTTTTTGTTTGATTCAAGATTCCATTAAATAAATAAATCAGCTATTAGATGTTCCAGTTTATATTAAGGTTTGTGTGTCTGCTGAAGTAACCCTTGAATTCCACATGCTCACAGCCACATGAGAAGCTGGCAGTCCTGTGACTGCCAGACTGAACCACAACCTTGGTAGCTGTAACATCAAGTCCCCAAACTAGATGTGATGCATCCAAGGAAGCACGAAATGACACTCTGGAACAAATCCCCCCTTTTCTCCAGTAGAAGAGAATTGATTGTGTTTCTCAAACTCTCCCATGAGTAGCTGGGTCAGGCCTGCACTGAATGAACAAACCTAACAAAACTCCCTGCTGTACCTGGCATCTTCTGGTGACTCTGCAACAATGTGGTAAACTCGGTCTTCTGTCACAATGTCCAAGGCATTCTCCTTTTCATGAATATCCACAATCTCTCTGGAACACAAGAAAGCACAAGAGCCAAAGCTAAAAACCTTTCACAGGCCTGAATTCCATCTGGTCGATTCTTTCACATCATACCCTTCAGGACACAGAAGGGAAATCACTAGTTCAGATGGCCTGTAACTCTGACAGAAATACAGAATTCCGCCAATACACACCAAGATGTTTAAAAAGATCTTTACAGTTAAAAACCAAAGCTTAGGCATTATATAGATTTTCAAGACACCAACAGACTAAATGGAAGAAGAGATAACAGGGAGGCTGATATAGAGATCTGTTTACAAAGTCAGGTGTGCCATTCTTTTTGGCACTTTACAGGTCTGCATAATGATAATAGGTGACCAGCCTGTCCTTTCTTACAGCAGGAGCTGAGGAATTGACTATGGCAGCAGAAAGAGCATTCAGGACTCACGAAAAGGCGCAGTACATGCTGCCAAATTCAAATCCTGCTGTGAGCTTCATAATACCTCTGTGAAATGCCTGGAGAAGCCAGAAAACAGATGGAGTCTGGGCAGGAAAGAACGCATGGGGTATGTACTTAATTAGCCCCTCCTGGTCTGGCTCCATCCATAGCTTGGAAAGAGCTTCTGCTGGATTATGAAAGGCAAGACTGGGAAAAGAACTAACAAGTAATTGCAGGCTCCCTCCAGAGTAAAACTAGATGCTGTAATTGCCTTTTCCTTCCTTTGTTTCTGATTCTCCAAGCACCACGGGAGATCCACAGGCCAATGAACAGCAGCACTGGACCCTTCATGACTGATTTAGATAGAGAATACTAGGGATCAAAGGGATTTCTTTGTGCACTCACTTTGCCCTTCTGATATCAATAGTCCCCTTCAGCTTCTCCTCACTGTCGTTCTCGAAGTACATCAGCTTGGACTCCCGAAGCACAAACCAGCGGCGTTTCCAGTTGCGGCGTGACAGGGTTGACATTCCTCCGCCTTTTTTGTAGAGCCAGCCCGACTTGAGGGCCTCCTGCTTGGTGCGGAACCACATGAAGGCCTCGTTCTTCAGGACGCACCAGCGCCGCCGCCACGGGTTCATGAGACCTCCTGCAAAAGTGAGGCAGCAAAACTTCAGCAGACACACAACAGGGGCCGTGCTTCCATCCTGAGCCTGCTCCCCTGCAGCAAGAGCTGCCACTTCAGTTCCTACATCAAAAAAAGGAACTGATGGAGAGAAAAAAGTTGTGCCTAATTTCAAACATAGGAAAAAACCAGAACAAAACTAGTGAAACAAAAGCAAAATATAGAAATACGTGCACCACTCAAGTATTTTTGTTCTGACTTCGGTTTTGTAGCTGAGAATGAATCATTTAAGCCCATGGCAAGTAGGCACAATGAAGTCTCAGTGGCAAAGGTATCTCTGACATCCGGCTATCCCTTATTTGTTTTTTTAAATAAAGGAAGAAATAAAAAGGAGAATAAACTGAGAACTAAGAGCAAATAAAGATGATAATTCTGGACAAACAGAATTATCCAGCAGGTTTCCTGGATCCCATCCATCCATGGTTTTGGCAAAATCCACTTACCTTTCATGTAGAGATAGCTGTGAAAATAGGGCGGACCTGAACCATTGAAGATAGTGATTCGTCCATTACAAAACTCTTCATCTGTATCAATGTAAACATCCACTTCTTCCTCACTCTCCAGAAACTAAAGAAAAAAGAAGAGATGTAGGCTACTTGGGTTCCCCTGGTCGCAGGAGGACTGGAGCAGTTAACGGGGCTAGAGAAGTCACAAGATCAGAAAGTGCAAAACTACACATAGTCCCTTTGCAAAAAAAGCACTACACTAAAAGCAGAGGCTTGACAGCTTATCCATTAATGCCTAAAGCAAGAGCATGGAATTTTCATACCTGAAAGGAGAGCAGTGGACATGCCTAGAAAGCTCCAGTTCCCTGCAGTAACAGAACTTCCCGTTTATAAGGCACAGCCCACCTTGCAAAATCTAATCTGATGGGATTAAGAGAGAATTTTTCATTTTCGAGAAGTTTTCTGATTTTTCAGGAAGAAAGGCCACAATGCCAGACAAGATGGAACAGTGATTTAACCCCAGAAAGGAAATTACTTCCTTTGGGTTGATTAAGAAAAAAAGCACAGTCCAGGATAACCCTAAAAACATCAATATGAATTACTGAAATAATAGTACTGAATTTACTCATCTCTGTTCTCCAACTAGATAAAGGCCCTCAGCCATAAGAAAATATTTCACCCACAAAAAACATCCTTTCACTTAAATACAATTTCCTTCAATTTGCCTTATTAATTTAGTACTAATAAAGGCAGTTCCTTAGACCTTTTCCTTCCTCAAAGGCATGTTGCTTCTTTTGATTTTCCCTTCTGTCTTCTCTCTGTGACCCTCTTTTGTCTCATCCCTGGTCCCCTCATTCATTCCCTCCCTTGGCATTAAGTTTCAAACACCAGGTAGTCTTGGAACAGCAGCTACTGATGGGATCTTGACTCAGCTGTGCTTATCACTTCCTGTGGCTCACACTATGACAAAGCATCAACTGGCTTTTTCATTAGTCCTCCTCACCAGTGAGCCCAGTAAAACCCTCCACTTCTATTTGCATTTTAATGGTAGAAACCAGCCTAAGCTGTGACAGAATAATTCATGATTTGAAGATTACCTGACAGTGATCTGTGAGTACCTGCCCACAGAGAAGGTACCTTTACTCCAGCAGATCATGTAAAAAATTCGGATGGCTGGCAGCTGACATTAGGGAAATGCAAACAAGAGAACCATGCAACTTTTTTAAGAAAGGTCACAATCTGTCATTGAAAAAACATACTGAAGGAAGTAAACTGAGTTCCTAAAAAAAGATATTTTGTAGTTCAAGTGTCTCTTCTCAGGGATAAAATTTCTTAGAAGTATTTTTGTGGCGGTCATTGGCTTCACACCTGAACTCCTGACTATATTATGTGGGCTTTGACATCCTGTCCTGTAAGGAGATTTATCACTGCATTACTAAGCAGCTGGCCTGAGAGCACTCAGGAAGTCCAGACCCAGCGTGGGATCTCAGCCGAGGTGCTGAAGTGCGAGGCCAATCGCCCAGCTTTACCACCCTGTCATTGTCCCTGCAGCAGGAATGAAATGGTTCAGTGATCCTGGCTGTGTGCACTGGGACCCAACCCAATCAGCACAGTAATCTCTTCCAGCTTTAGAATAGCTTAACCTGTACACAGCAGCTGAAAATAAACCCTTGACTCGGAACAGACTGAGAACAAGGCAAGTTTTAGTGATGGAGGCAAACCAAACCCCAGCCTTTCCCATCTCCTCTTGTCATTGCACACTGGAACCTTAGGGTCTTTCTGTGAAATCTCTCTAAGGTAGAACATACACCTACAAAGTACCAATTGTTTGCTTTCCTTCCTCCTAAAGGGTGTTACAATAATATATGGCAATGGAAACAATCTAAAATAGGTACACATGTACTAGCTTGTCTGCCAGCAAACACCAGACAATCACAAGCCCTCTGGCCTTCAGCCTATCTGTGACTTTTCCGTTTTTTTTCAAGCTGATTACTGATATAAGAGAGAGTTATATATCAGTAACTATACCCAGAGAGAGCAGGCATACAGCAAGAAGAGGAAGATGTTATAAACATCAACAAAGGCACACTAATGTCCAGAAAGGCGAAGGGAGAGATTCTCACCGAGTCCAGGCTGCCACGGTTGGAGTCCAGGCTGGTACCATGGGAGTGTCTCAGACCCTCCTCATCATTCAGAGGCTCAGCTGAGGCGTTACCTGCATCTCCATAGCCATCAAACTCCTCATGGTCATAGTCAGACTCCACATCAGGGGGAGAGGTATAAATGGGCTCTCCTGCTTCTCCGCTGTTACTCCTCTGTGTATCAGAGACACTGCTGTAGACGCTTTCTGCAGGGTCAGACAGGGCTCTCTGCTCCTTGGGGTTAGTGGTTCTTTCCACAGGCAGCCCTGGAGTAGGGGCAACCTCTCCCACTTCCCTCTGGAGAAGCAAAAGGTTTGTGTTTGCAACTTCCTTTGAGTAGTTACCACTGTTTCTTGTGCCATGCTGATTTGAGACCGCCAAACTGGAAGCTGGGCGTCCTTCATCATCGGCATGAAAACCCTCATCCACCTCTTCTTCAGCCAGTGGTGCCACCAGGCTGCAGTCAATGTTGAGTGTCCCCTCACTGGAAAGTGAATGCTCTAAGTTCTGGACACTTTCATCCAGATTGCCAAAATCCAGCAGCTCCAAGAATTCCTGGGCAACCCTTGATGCCTCTTTTTCCAACCTCTGTATCTCTTCTTCTCGCTGCCGATAGATTTCACTCCTGGTGTCTTCCGAGATGACAGACATGTGATCCTCTTTCTGTTGCTGCAACTTTTCAATCTCCTTCTCCAGTCTTAAGATCTCCTCCATCTGACGTCTCTCTTCTTCTTGCAGGGGAATATCCACCTCCTCAGTGTTCACTGTTTCCACCTTAAAGAATTTAGAACAGTGTTAAAGCACTTTCTTCAACCTGTCTGTGTTCCTTGCCTGGACCTTCCATTCTTCCTGTCTCCTGTGCTTGCCTTATATTTACCATCTACAGAAAGAGGACTCCAAGCATCCTGCAATCATACATGGTGTAAAAGCTGAAGGTAGAACACTCTCTAGCTTGGACACTCTCTAGTTTAATGTTTTTTATATTCCGGTGCCCAAAACTGCACAGAGGATCTTCAGGTACCTCCTTTTTCCCAGCAATCTACCTCCATTATGAATCATACGAAGAAGCTCACTGGGTTCAATGAATTTTTAGAAAAGCCTCTCTATCTGTTGGTCACTGTACACTGCAATTCAAACAGAAGTATCCTGAAAGTCCATTCTCTCTTTTTGAACTCACACACATATAGGAGAAAGCAACCATATATGAATACATACATGCATAGACTGCTTAAGAGCTGAAGATTTCCCAGAAATTCATTAAGTGGTGTGGAAATTTCACTGTTTCCTGAAAAGAGGATCTGACTATCAGAATCTGGGGCTGGAAGGAATATTTGCATGAAGCAGGACTGTATCCACTCCAACCACAGACCAAACAAAACTCCACCCAGAATTTCTCTGCATCTTTACCATCACTAGAGGGCTGATGGCTGACTGCTGAAGACTCCGTCTTACTCTATATTTTCCAGACTGAAGTAATAGGAAATTTATATCAGATACATAGTAATTGGAAGATACTGGTAACTTTCACTGATGTTTAGGGTAAAGCCACCCTCCCCTCCACACAGGATGTTGAAAACATACACATCAGAGAACAGATACACACATGAGAAAAAGTAAAAATAAATTCCAATAGGATTTCTTGTACTTCCTGATAGGACTTATGACAATGCAGTCAATATATTCACTCATTTAAGCTTTAATCCTTATTTTCTTTATTTACCTAGTTGCTGGTTCTCTACTTGACTCTTACTTGTGGATGAATGCATTTCTATGCTTCTAATCTCTCCTGAACAAAGATGGTCTGAAACTGGGGAACAAGTGGTATGGGAAAAAACCCAGTGAGATACACAGCCATTTTCACACACCTCAGGGTAGGTGGTCTGCTCTTTGGTATGTCAAGCACCAACAATTAGATCAGTTCCAAGGGGTTTATTTTAGCCATGGCAGCAGTTGGCTGCACTCTTATTTCGGCTGTTACAGGCAACAATCCAGCAGAACAGACTGTGTCACAGTGTAGCACATCACAAGGTTATCTAACAAGCTCAAGCAGTAGAGATAAAAATAGGATGCTGCATGTTCAATATGGAAATTTTCAAACAGAACCAGTGCAGGCTCATACAAGAGCCTTGAAAAAAGCCCTACCTTGTTAACTCTGCACATCTGCCTGCAGGTTTTCAGTGAACAAAGCCCATCTTTTAAATAGTGTTGCTACAATACTGATACTGCCACAACAGTATCAGTATCCAGGCAAAGCAGAGGCAATGAAGGACTCTTTACAGATATTCACAAGAAACCATGTGAAAAGAACAACTTTTAAACTTACCTGGGCCACCTGCAATAGTGCATTCAGTTGTTCCTTTTCTCTGTTAAAAAACAAAACATAACAGTCAGAGTCAGACCTAGTTCTGCTACGTGAGGTTTTCAGAAGTACATGGACACATCATGCCTCCATGGTAAGGTTAAAATGAGGTACTTGCTGTAAGACTGATTTAAAAGCTTTTGCAATTTAGTAAAAATCCAATTCTCTGTGGTTGGCATGACCTTTGTGGATATAACAGATTTTCCCCATGCACTTAACTTTCAGATCAATTAGGAAATTGGATTAGTTGGAACACACCAGGAAGGACATTGGAAACAGTGACAGAAAGACAAATCAGACTTGTGAGAAATGTAAACAGAATCTTCTGAAGTACAATAAATCTGCGAATATTGAGGTTGTATGTGTGTAACTGACAGATATCAGGAAACTGTTCATTTTTTAAAAATAGAATTATTGCAATACCAGCACTGAATTTGTGTTTTGTTCTGTTTTCACTGTATTAAAGCCCCAACTCACATAACTTCTCAGCGGCATGCAAAATCCAGTTTATTAGTGAAGACTGTAAGAGTCAGAGTTTGTTAGTAAACATGAGCAGAGGAAAAAAACTATCCCACGGTGTTGCAGTTCGACCCAGTTCAAAAAGGTTACACTCCAAAGCAAAGCCTTGCTTCTCCAGAGCAAGTAGGCTACAAACAATTGAACCAGCAGACAGACAAATGCCAGGGTCATGCTTAGGGAGCAGGAATAGGATGCTGCTGGATGGAAGAAAGTTACCACTGCCAGTGGTGACTTTCAAACCTATAATTCAACCCCAGGGAGAGAACAGGATGGCAACACTATTTTTTCCACAGGCCTTGCAGATTTTCCCAGCCAAATTCTAAACTGCAGCTGTAAGTCACAAAGTCCTTAAAGCTCTCACTCTTGTGCTCACACTCTCAAAAAAAAAAAAAAAACCAACCCAGGAAATATTTGTAAATGAAAGCTGACATAAGTGAGATCCAGATGGCTCCAACTCTACTGGAACATCCCTAGCAGTCATCATGAGTAAAACAACTAACTCAAATGATAAGACAGCTCAAAAGCACAACCACTTTAAAACACATTAGGAATACCACCTAAAATCTACATACTAATTCCTGCAACTGTTGCTCACAGTTTCTAAACCTTTGATATTTCTTCCTGCTTTCTAGTCATCATCAACTATCTACACTCTTCCTGAAATGTGATACCCAAAACTCGGGACAGTACTCCAACTGAAGCATCACCCCATCCTACAGAAACAATTCTGTTTATAGAGGGCATTTACTTTCTCCTCTCTCACAGCATGACACTGGTGACATACTCAGCTTAGCCTCCAGACCTTCCTCCTGCTGTTGGAGCGAGCATTCCTCCTCCGCTGCCTTTGATTATTCCTGACTGTAAATCTGCATATGTCTGTTCCAGAAGTTATCCTGTTCTTCAGATCCTTTAACTTGCCAAAATTATCTGAACTGTAATCCTAGGCTATATGCCTACAGTCCCCAAGCAGATGGTTTTATCTGCAAATTTAATAAGGATATTCATATTTCCTTATCCAAATTTTTATGAAAACATTGTACAAGTACCATATCCAGCACATATCCACATGGAAAAATCCCATTCAAGAATTCTCTCTTATTAAACAAAAAGCTACTGTTGTTTATTAATTAAATGCAGTAAAAACACAAATCCTAATCTTGCTTCACATACTTTTTCCCAAATAAATTTCTTCAAGCATCTTAGAGTATTGTCATAACATATCAAAGCCCTTACCTAGCTTTTATCTACCCAAAGTCAAGTTACCTACCCTCCATGGCTTTTCCCTGTCCACAAGACATGGCATGAGACACCACAGAAGGAAACAGGTAACTCTAACACTGTTTGTTCTTCACTGGCTTAATTCCTTTATGAAGCATTTACAACTGTTTGATCATTTGTTTCAGTATTTTCCTGAGGTCAGGCTGACTGGTCCACAGTTCCCTTATTCTTCCTTTTCCCATTTTAAAAGGGGCGTCATAATTGTTTGGTATTTTCCATTTTTATGGAAAAATTACTATCCACATTACTATCCACAAACAAGAAGAAAGAGAATAGCTATTGTTTTAAACTGCCTTAGCTAGTTCTTGACAAATCCCCATACTTTCTTTATCATTTGTAGTTTGATTTATCTGAGCATTTTCTAACTTTTATTTCCATGACACGTTCTGAATTCTTGTACATCCTTACTAATCGTATTGAATATCCAACAGTTAAGCTTTTGGGAAAGATAAAAATAGCATCAAATACCTCATTTTTCTCAACATTTTTATTTTTCTTCCTGTTGAATGTTAGACCAAATTGTTCCATGTCTCCCCTCTGTGAAAAGTGTATCTACAGTAACTGCATGCCAACTTCTGGTTCACTACAGCTCAAATTGTGCTCTGACTTTGTCTCTACATTTGTGGTGTTTTTTGCTTGTTCTCAGTGGACTTCCACCTCATTTTTTAGGTCAAATGGATGTTCAGAAATTAGACCTGTTGGTCTGCTAGTACCATCCTGGCTTCTCACTCAGGTGCCATTTAACATTAATTAGAAAAGGAAAATAAAATGAGTTTGCCTGATTCCTAGAAACATTGACACTTCCCTGCCATGATGCTGGGTTGAACACATCTCTTATGCTCTGGGAACTAAAGGGCAAAAACACTCTACAGCAAATAAACTAGATTTCCTTTATTTATAGGATCAAATGCTGAGTGAGAAGGGACCCATCAGGATCACCAAGTCCAACTCATGGTCCTGTGCAGGACACCCCAAGAGTCAACACCATGTGCCCCAGAGCATTGTCCAAACGCTTCCTGAACTCTGTCAGGCTTGGTACTGTGGCCACTTCTTTGGGGAGTCTGTTCCAGTACTGACAACCCTCTGGGTGAAAAACCTTTTCCTGGTGTCAAACCCAAATCTTGCCTAACCCAGCTTCCTGACATTTCCTTGAGTCCTGCCACTGGGCAAGAGAGTCAAGAGATCAGAGCCTACTCCTCCTCCTCCCCTCATGAGGATGCTGAAGACCATGATGAGGTCTTCCCTCAGTCCCCTCCAGGCTGAACAGATCAAGTGACCTCAGCCACTCCTCATCCTCACTGCTCTGCGTTGGACACTCTCTATTTAATGTTTTTTATATTCTGGTGCCCAAAACTGCACACCGGACTTAAGGTGAATGCTTCTAACCTTAGAATTTTCTGATGCTTGCCACACAGTCTGATGAGATCCCCCTTTGGGAAAGTATGTATCAAAAGCCTAAGAGAACCACTTCTGAAAAGGCAAACTATCACACAATTATATGTTGAAATTTATGTAATAATAAACCCAGCAGAGTCCACAAGTGCAGCGAGCAGCAGTGCTGACCCCACACACAGCAGCACTTCTCATTTGCCACAAGAACTGCTAGGTAGGTTCCTTCATTCCCATGGGGTTTCCTGCCATCCTTCCCCTTTGTCTCCCCAAAGCATGGTCACCTGCAAAGGCCATCACTTGAGGGGGAGGCTCTGATGCCATTTTCCCTTTGACTCCCCCTGCACCACGGCCTGTGGTGGGTGCCATCTTGGAAAGGGGCACTTCCACCATTTTGGGTTCCAGATTGTTCTCAGGGCGTTTGTGAGATTTAGCAATTTTGTACATAGTAATTATTTACTGTTGGGTTTTGCCTGTTGCAGTTCCACTTGTTAGTAAACTTGTTTTTTCACTCATAGCTACTTGTACTCATTCCTTATTCATGGAAAGGGACTGGTTAAAACAAAGGGGGAGAACCCATTCCAGAATGTTCCCCTTTAATCTGCCTAAACCCAAGACATAATTCAAGATACCATCTCATACCTTTCCTTCACCTCTTCCTCTTCCTGTTTCCTCCTACGCTCCTCCTCTTCTCGCCATTGTCTTTCCTCTTCCTCCCTTCTGATCTGCTCTTCCTCCTCCTGCCTCCTCCTCTCCTCCGCTTCCTGCCGGCGCCGCAGTTCCTGCTGCCGCAGGTGCTGGTGGAGCCTGCGCGCCAGGCGGCCACGCCAGTGCTTCTGCAGGGTCACCGCAGAGGCCTTCAGCCGCAGCAGGCTCTTCTTCCAGAAGTAGGCTCGGTAGTTCTTTTGGATTATGACCACACTGGATAGCACCTTCTGATACTTCTTCCTGAAAAGAGAACCACACGCTGAATGCAGCGCTAAGTCATACGAGCTCTGCCTTCCTCGCGCCCTCGCACACTGACCGCGTCCACAGAAAAGTCCTTTTCGAAAAACACAGCTCAGGAGGGACATGATTCCTGTTCCTCTCCTGCCGCTCACTACCTAAATCATGTTCACCTCGCTGTTCTCCCTCTGAATCTACCAATGGTTTGTTTCGATGGGCACCTACTTTTGTGAAGGTTCTCAGATGGTGAGGGAGAGGTATTTGGCCATGGACAGGGAAGGTCCTCTAGCCCAAAGTCTCCTTGCATGGCCCATAAACACATCCACTGTGCAGTGAGTGCAACCATTCCGTATGGGTTTATTATAATAGAAACATCCAAATGCCCCTGCTCTGTGAGAACAAATATTGCTCCATCTCTTGAGTGGTCAAAAGCAAATTACTCCAGGAAAGGAAAAAACAGTGCAAAAATAGATTTGGTGACATTGATTTCACAGTGTCTGGGAGAAAACACACTGATATTACAATACTGATGGCTGAATCAAACCTTGTAACAAGTTCACATAAACAAATACTTCCATTGCACAACATTTTGCCTAAACAAGAATCACAACATATCTTGAGTTACAAGAGATCCACAAGGATCATCAATGATATCAAAATCAACTTTACAGCACTTTAAGAACATGATGGGCCCCAAAACACAACAACCATCATTCAGTATTTCTGCAGTCTAGTAATGTTGTAGAGAAGTCAGGTTTTGCCTCTGCATTAAAGACTACCTTTATCAAGGACATGAAAAAAGTTCCTGGTAGAAGTTTGTGCATGATACATAAACTGGGTAAATAACAGGAGTTACCATTACACAGTAATCTGGATCAATTTGTAAACTAGGTTCAAGCAAACATTAAACAACCCAAAATAGCCAATCACAAGGTTTTGTATTGAAGATTCAAAGGCCAAACACAACTGATGTGGGACTATGTTGGGAAGCAGCAAGTCAAAACTGGATTTTTAGGCCCCAGATCATCACACAAAGGTAAACTCCCAGCACAATGCTATAGAAAAAATACTACTGGGATTCTTATTCTTGTAAGCAGAAATATTGTTGCAAAGAATACTGCTTTTATCCCATGCTCCGTGCCAGCACCCCCATTTCAAGAACAATGTTAGACCCTCAAGTGATTTCCGAGGAAGCAGGACTGGAACCAGAAATTCAGGCTTACAGAATGAGAGCAGTTGCTCCAAGCAGGACCTTAAGAAATAGAAAAGCCTAAGGAAAGGCATTACCCCAGTTGAAGAATCCACATTTCTATTTTTCCAACAGGGGCCATAAGATTTAACCAACCTGAAGCTGACATCTATTAAGGCTGCAAATAAGCAGACATTTTTTAAAGTAACTTAATGCATTTAGACACCTTAGTATCTTGCACTGGGGAAACAACCATTGGTACTAGTCAAATCAAAAACTTCTTTAATCCAAACCAGAATGTGCAGAGGGAAATTCTATGGGGCTGTTACACAGGATTCTGGGCCAGCAGGCCATAGTAATCCTTGAGGTCTTACAGTCCTAGAAAGCACACTGGAAATAGCATGGTATTCTCACAATAACTTCCCACAGACCTTCTGCAACACCCTGAGGAAAAGACACACCTTAAAAGGAATCCCTCTCCTGGCAAGGAAATGCCCTTCAAATGGCCAGAGGGACCCATGCTGACAGCTTGCCACCTCCCTGCACATCGGATACATCAGCCCAGTCAAGAAAATCAGGAGAGGGATGCTAATAGATGTAGTACGCAGAGGTCATGCTCTTTTCCGTAAGTATTAAGTCAGAAGGAGGAAGCACAGAGAAAAGAAAAGGAAAAGGAAGAGGTGATAGTAGGAGGTTCTAGGCTAATTACTCCTGGGCTGCAGTCCCCTCATCCCCACTCCTTCTGTCCACCCTGTGTCCTGCACATGGGGTGTGAACAGCTGCACAGGCACTCTCTGCCAAGGCAGACTGAGTGCATCAAAAAGGGTACTCTGACTTTTACAAAATGCATCTGCCAGAAACTCTCCCAAGTGCAACATGTGCCAAGCCCTGCCCAGCTCCAGGCCAGCTCTGCCTGCTAATCTGCCAGGCTGAAGTGCCCCCTCATTCCTCATGACCACAGCCAAGCTTGCAGATGCCCTTCAGCTGGAATTGCTGCTCACAGGCTGAAAATCTCATTCCCCTTGTTCAAGCTTCCACTCACCCTTCTGCACTGGCCAAAGTTCAACCTGCAGACCAAGAGAAGGGGCTGGGAGACCTCCTGACCATGCATCACACCAGAGAAGGCAGGCTGGCTGCAAGACTCCAATGCTGTATTTGAAATTTACTTAATTATTCTGTCAGTGAGCTACAGTTAGCAGTTATGCCTCCAAGGACTAGAGATCACAGGGTTACAGAGCAATTTGCTACTGATTTCTTCCCATGAGCAATGCAGTCCTGAAGAAACCAGGGGCACAACCAAATTCATACATGGATCCTCCACTATGTGGTTTTTATCTGGTGAAGCTGTTACCTGCATCTCAGAGCTCCACACATTAGCTACATAAGAATGGGGTCATTTCAGTGGGCTTGATTTTCTTGTCTCACATTTTGGGGATCAGAGATACTGGCTGCATAGGCTGCCGGGAATGAGAGCAAAGAAAATCTGGTTCTCCAGGCTCACAGAACAAGTTCACAAAGGGGGAGAAACCAGTAAAATCCTTCCTTTGCCAGTCTACTTTGCATGAGACCAAATGAATTTAAATACACTTATACTTGCAAAACTAACAGAAATGGTATCAAGCTTAAGGCAGCACATACTGGTATTCCTGCCCAACTCTGCAGAGACCATTCAGCACTTGCCCAGGTGAACTCCTGCCTGCTGGACTTTTTTCAATCCAGGTGCAGTGCAACTGGAAACTCTCTTCACAGAAAGTTTTACAGACCCCCTTTCCAGCTCTTCTGTACTGCCTGCTCTCCTCCCCTGTGAAGTCCAGTTACCTCCAGCTGCTTGTGAAGATTCACACTCTGGATGCAGAAGCACAGCTTGTCCTTAAGGATGAGACTCATAACAGCAACATGTGGGATGAGGAATTCAGAAGTGTGGAGGCTGAAGGACCACAAGATTTCTAACCAAGAGGAACACTGCTGCCACACAGTCTCCATCACAGCCCTGCAGGACAGCAGCTTCCTTACCAGGAACTCAGAAAAGCAGTAATCCAGTATGCCTGCAGTGGTGTTTCCAGCAAATCAATTTTCCTGTGCTAATCCCTACCCCTCTCTCCAAATGCTAGACAAAAAGTAAAAGAGAGAAGAGGCCCTGACATAAAGAACTTGCAATCTCATGTACAAACAATAGAGCGAGCTCATTTGTCTTCCTAGAGGGAAATAAATAAATGAATAAAAAGCCCCAGAGACCAAATGTGTATTTTGCTGATATTCCACACTGGCAAGGCAGGGTACAACGCTTGCACACATTTCCCAATGAAAAATGAGCTACCTGGTGTAACTGGAGCTCTAAGAAGAGTGGCTGCCGAAACAGCTCCGCTGGCCAGGGCTTTCACCTCCTCACAACCCTGACTGACAGGTGTCTGGAGCAAAGACCAGCCAGGAAAGAGCATCTTACTGGGATTAAGTGTGCATACCACAGCCATTAAGGAGTCAGCTGTTGCACTGACTTCGAGGGGCAGAGGAGGGGCCGTTAGTCTGCAGTTGGTTCTCCCAAACCTCCTCTGGTCAGGTGCAAAAGGGAGAGGCAAGAGGAGATTACCGTTGCAGAGCTGGCCAAAAACCAATTCTGAACAGTTAATTAAAAGGAGAGGGAGATCACAAGGCAAACAGGCAGGGCGAGGAAACAGGGTGAGCAAAGGCAGAACTGCAAGTGAGGAAGAAGCAACTGGCAGGGGGAGCAGAAAACAGAGTTGACAGGCACAAGGGAAAGGAGGGGACCCAAAGCGTAGGTGGGGCCCAGCCAGGAGAACCCTGAAGGCAAGGAAAAGGTGTCATCACAGGCAAGCAATGGGTACAAAAGTCCACGGGAAGCCTGCTGAGCAGCGTCGAGGGAAGGTGCAAACGTGCACATAACTGAAAAAGAGGTGCCCAAAGGTGCAGGAAGGTTTCAGCAGAGCTGATGCTGGCAGAGAGGGCAGATTCTGCAACTCTCCCTTAGAACACAGGAGGGGAAGACGGGACGGATGCTAGGGGACTAGAGAGCAAAGCAGGGTGTCGGGGCAACCCAGGCACGCAAGCACAGGGATGGTGGGGCAGCCCCCAGCACTGACCTTGCCATGTAGCCCAAGACGTGGGCCCGGATGACTATAGCTGCTTTCCTCAACTCCTCTTCCCGATCCTTCTCCAGCTTCTGCTCAAGAGCTTCCTTCAGGAAAACCTGACGCCACGGGGAGGAGTTTCAGTAAACACAAAGAGAGGAAAGAAGTCAGTCCCCGGGAGAGCCGGGCGGTTTCATCCCCGGGTGAGCGGCGCGGAGAGCGCTCCGTGCCCGGGCGGCTGCGCTGCCGCCGCCGCCGCCCCCGCGCTGCCCCGGCGCTGCCCCGCGGCGCCCGCACTCCGAGCGCCGGGAAAACTTCTGCAGCGGCGGGAGCCAAACTCCGAGCCCAACCCCCGCCGCCCTCACTCTGTGGTCAAGACTTAAAAGAGAGAGGGAGGGAGCAGAGGAAGGAGGGAAAGAGGAGGGAGGAGGAGAGCCCAAGTTTGCGCCTGTGATTAACTCTTTCCCGGCTGACAGCTTTCCCGGCGCAATCCGGTACCTCCCTGCAGCAGGCACTGGGACCGGCTTGGGTGATTAAATATTTTGCGAAGAAACTCCTCCGCGTTTCAAGGAAAGGGAGGAACTTTTCGATTTCTAGACTCCAGGAAGTAACCTTTACAGGAATCTTAATGGAAGGCAGGCGGAAAGCCAAAAGCCCAGTCGAGGCACAAAGCTGCGCTTACTCTCAACCCCGCGGGTGCCGAAGCCCTCCACCGACCTCCAGACCCTCCGGGGTGAGATGCTTCCAGATGCTTCCGTGCTGAAGCGGTTCCACAGTAGAGCATGCACTAGGGGCAACTGAGCTCTGACCACAGAACTCCAAGTATTCCTGGCTGCACGTCAGTGTCCAGTATTTTTATTCTCAAGCATCTTTCACTACCTCTATTTACAACTTCTGCTCGGTGCTAAATGCTTGTGAAGAATGCAGGTGCTACGTTAAAGACAAAAGAACTGAGATACAAGCAAGATAAGGCCATGTTTACAGGAATTGTGCTGACATGTCTAAGCAATGTTAAATCAGCTGGCTTGCATTAGGTTAGCACAGGATTCAGCACAAATTCCTGAAAGAAATGTGCTGCTTTTTGAGATGGATTGCAGCCTGCAGGGAGCTCCACGGCGCTGTGGGTACACTGCTAGCAGTAGCCAGACTAGAATAAGCTGGTAAGACATGTCCATACAAGCTGCAGTCACAGCAGCAAGTGCCATATGGCCATGCTCGTGTGACCTGCTGCCTGGCATTGGATAAATCCCTGCCAGGGCCAGCAGCAGAACAGGCTACACAAGGGAAGTGCAGTCCCACTTGTTAAAGCACTGGCGTGTACACAGGATGTGAGCTGATATTCATCAATCTGCAGAATTCAAAGCCACATTAATCAGTAGAAACTCCTTACAAATATACTGGATTAAAGTGGTTGTGCTGAGAGGCCAAAGATTTGAACAGTCATTTAGTGCAGTGCCCTGCACAAATTCCTCTCTTTCCCACTTATCTCCCCTCTATGTCCCTCTATACATTCCCCTCCATCACTGCTTTCAGCCTCATCCCTTAAGGCTCTTCCTTCGCCCTGCAATTACCATTGTGTACTGACACCTCTCCCTGAGTTAGTACCCATAGCCAGTGGCTTTCCTGGACTTGAATTTCTCCTGGGGAGCAGCTTCCATTAAGAAATGAGCTGTTTTGTAATGACTAAATAACCATGGGTAGCCTGAAAAGAAGCTTCATTATCAAGGTACTGCCAACCATGAAGCTGGCATCCTTCCCTGCAAGTTGTACATCCACTCCCTCTGTCAACTCAACAATCTTTTAAAGATTTCTTTGAGGCAGGGATTGCTCTTTCCATTACATTCCAGAACCAAGCAGCAGTCACCCATTTCAAGAATGCAACCAGCAAAACACTGTCTCGGTCCATTATCTTCATCAAATTGCAAAAATACTCAGGCCACTAGTATTTCCCTAGCAAGCACAGTCTTTGCTGAGCAAGGCCAGCTTGGGGTGGGGGAGGAACTTCAGGGCGTGCAGAGATTCATGAGACCCAACCCTAATCCTATAGGATTATATGATCTATATATGCTGGAGGGGTTAATCTAAAAAAACCCAGCGATATCTAGTTATAAACTTTTGGTATTTTGAAGGTTTGGAGGTTTTTTAGACTCCACTAGATGACAAGGAAGAATAACATGCATTTCGAGTCCAGAAGTTTTTTTGATGTCTTGTGGAAATAAACTAGAAAGTAGCTGTTTCTTTGTTATTATTCATTGTCATTTTCTGAAAACTTGGGACTGTTTTCATTTGAGAAAAGAATGATTGAACAAAACATACGAGGTTACGTCTATCATATTCTGTTCATACTAGACACTGGCCAGGTTTTAAACCACAGTGCATCACCACAGTGTTCCTCACACAGCCTCAAAGCCTGCATGCGCCATCAGTGGGACAGTGAACATGTTAAGGTGTCACAGAGATCAGCAGACAAAAAGTAACTGCTTGGGTACCCACGTGTACATGAGTGGGATCATATGATTCTTGGGGACAACACTGGGAAAGCAGGAAGCGGGTCACTGTGACCTGGATGCCAAACAGTGTAAAGCAACCTCCTCAAACAGGCCCTGCAAACCAGCAGGTTGAAATGTGGAAATTATTGCCTTCAAACAGCAAAGGTGACTGTGTTAAACCACTGTAGGAAATCTGTGTTGTGGGGATGGGCAAGTACGGCAGAAGGCCCAGGTGCACTGAAGAAAGGGTCACATGGAAGCTGCTGCTCCATCCCAGCACATCCTCAGGGAAGGCAAAGGCACCTTAGCACAATCTCTTTCATCATTACACTGCTTGTTTGCATCCAAACCCTCAACACTGCCATACCACCATACAAAACCTGTATTGCATACATTAATACCTCTTATAAACATTAATTTGACAATTGACAGCACAGCAGCTGCTCTATTCTTAATGAAAAACACAAAGATCATCCTGCCCTTCCTCCCCCATTTCCTTTCCCAAGCTTCACAATCCCCTGCACTAATTCACAGAGTCTTTTCCTTCCTCCTTCAAACAATTGCTAGGGATATAATTATCCTTCCATTCATTTGCAGGAAGTATTCCCCCTTCTATAAGCCTTGCTCTTCACCCACCCCTTATACTTCTTCCTAAGTTACATCCCCACGGGCTTGTCACACCTTTTTCAGCAGCTACTCCTGACTAAGGCCAGATTAGTTCTGGGAATACCAGCCTGAGTACCCAGAGCTGCACCTGTAGCAGCAACAGTGGCAGTAAGGCCATGCAGGGGACTTCCTTTTCAGGACAATGACCTATGCTCTGTTCCGCTTGGCTGGTAGCTTCACTTCATCTTTATCTGAAAGACTCTGGAAAAATTAAGGCTCTTTTCTCCATCAACCCAAGTATTCCAGGCCTATGTTACCTAGCGCCAGCTGAAAAATTAAGGCAACAAAACAGTCTGTAATCCAAGGCACAGCACCAGGATCCAGTAGCAGGGAAGGTCCAGGAATCACCACTGCTCTGCAAGGTCTCACCTTGGCAGCTGCTTTCCTAGGGACAGGCTTTCTGGAAGCACTGTCACAAAGCTGAGTTGCAAAGTGGTCTCCAAGGGAGGAATGAAATGGCTTTGCATGGGAAAGAATGCCAAGCAACTCATCTGAAGAATGTAATGGCAGGGTAATACACCTTGGAATGACAGTACCTTGGAGCAGCCGGGGGCTGGCCAGCCATTCAGCATGGCAGCAAGTGTGGAGCATGCCAGGACAGCCTTGGAATGATCCATTCTTTCAATAAACAGAACTGCTCCCCTCTACCAGGACACACATCTTGAATTCAAACCATACCCAATAGAAAGTGACTTCTACAGCCAAACAAGATGGCTCAACTGCTTCCCAGCTCCGGGGACTTTTGCTTCTCAGGCATCAGGAATACAAAGACTGCCTCTCTTAATCATTTCTTCCTTTCCACAATATCCAGACCCACAGCAACCAGCGCCCAAACAGAGAGACAGCAGTGTACCAACATGCCACATACAGCTCTTGAGTCAAGTTTTAGTTTACAGGACACAGTCATTAAAAAATAAATACATTGGACTATATCCAAAGCTTTGACAAAACACACACACATTTTCTTTGCCACAATTACCACCCATATTGTCTTTTTCCAAATAACTTGTGCAGGTCAAGGAGTAAGTGAAAACATTATGATGCACAATGGGGACTGAAGAGAAAAGGGACCTATAGCTTCCAGGGGCCCAAAGCATCCTGGATTTCCTGCTTGTTCTTAGTCTGCTGTAGGCTTTGGACTCCAGCTGTATAACCTTTTGTACTCTAAAAGGTGAGTTATGTGCATGTGAGTTTGGTCCTCCATCCACCCACCCTTACTGTAGCGCAGCAATCTTCCACCTCTTGTCATGCTAGGAAGAAAGTTCAAACTCTCTGTTTACCAGCTCTAACCACCATTTTCTAAGCTTTCCAGACAGCTCTGTAACACACACTGTCCTCATAAGCTTTAACACTGAAATGCTGGGAGACTGGCAGTCACCCAAGCAATGTGGATTATCCAGGGACAGGAATCACCAAAACGGTTCCTGGTTTGTAGGCATCAGTGAGGAGACTCCTGATTCCAAAATCAAAGATAAGAAACACTTTAATCACAGACCAGAAATACAGCTGAGTGATAAAATCTTCTTTCTGGAACATCAGTGGAGGCATGGGGGGAAAAAAATCAAAACAACCAAACTCCAGATTATTACATGTCCTTCCCACAACAATGGCCAGTGGTTTCTTTGATTGCCACATAAAGCTCATAGCCCAGACTATTAACTGGACTACCACCAGTCCTGTAGGAAGAGGAGAGAGAGATCTTGCTCTAATAAATATTATAGTTGATCCACTTGTTGAGAAGTAATTGCTCAAAGCAACAAATGTAATTATCTGATCTCCTGGACAAATTAAATGTGCATGTTCACTAGAATCACTTCTGGTTTCATTGTGACACTGGAAATATTCTTAAGTACTTTTCTAAAGGCTTAAGGGCAAAAAGAAATGCAAGAAGTTGCTTTGATGTGCTACCATCTGCTCCAGATATGGACTGAATACCCACTATTGAAAAATTCTGCCTGCATTGGACACCATCCGTCTTGGAATATTCTTTGAAGAATTTACTGGAGTATGTGGAAAGTTGTGATAGAGACAGCTTCACACTCCCAGATTTCTATAGCAATATACCTCAAAATGCTCACATCTATTTCTGCATGAAAACCCAGACTATTCCAGGCAAGAGAGAAGTGTTAAACATTCACCAAAACAGAAGCAAGATCTGAATTACGCAAATGGGCAGAAGCATTTGGATACCTCTTCACAGAAAATGTATGCTAGCATCTGGGCTAGCTGCAAAAGCATCATCTGAGCTTCCCCAACAGAAAGCTGTCATACATCTGGTGATGTAGCTATTCACAGCTTAGATATATACTAAGATTCAGCTCACTGCCTCAGGCAAGAATTTCAGTTAGTCAAGCAGAATGAAATACCTGGCACAAGAGGCAGGAGTTAATGGCACACATCACAATTACATAAATGAGAGCCATGCTTGTTCCCCTTGAATCTTTAAATTGGGTCAGACACAACAAAATCAAGCTGGCTTGGTCAATTAGGAGTTTAGAAAAAATCCAAAAAACCTACTATGTCTCTAGGCACATAATATGGGGAATATTTGAGATGCTGCAGGTCAGTGGCACAGGGCAGTGTATTGAAAGGATCATGACTGCACTGCCTTGCAGTCTGACCAGATGCAATCATGTCCCCTTGCAGCTGGAGCAAAGCCATACCCTTCCCCACAGTGATGAAGTACCTTGGTTTTACCCAGCTGCCATTCTTTCTTGCTGCTGTCATAGGTCTGAAGAAAACCTGCACATACAGCTTTGCTGTTGTCTGAGAGGTTTCGCCCCTTCACAAGCATCCTGTACCTAAGAACAAAACAGAATCTCATCAGATTACAGATGACATAACTGCCCCCTTTCCTCTCTCTTCCCAATCTTTTAACTCTAATTATCCTCCTCTCATTAGTCCTTTTTCCTCTGGGACCTTCTTCTTCATGTTTGCCTTCCAGTTTGGAAATTTCCATCCCCCAACCTTTATCTGTTTCTACCACACTGGCAATTATTGTTGCAATCCCAGTAAAAGAATACAAACTCAACAGAATTTTTCAGTAAAGAACAACTGCCTTTTGAAACATGTGCTTTCATCAGACACAAGTTATTTTGTTCAGTGTAGGGGTGGCATTTAGTGCTCCAAGAGACAAAGGAAGCAATGTTCAGTGTCCCTTCTAGCCTTAAACTTCAAAAAAAATCCTTTTGATGTAGCTCATTAAAAGAAATAATCACTTCTTCCAATATTAATCATCAACTGTACTGTCCATTAGAATTTTCTTCAGCCGCCTAAAGGTTTTAAGCATGGTATTTTCCTTTTACATATTATGACCAGCTGGGTTTCACAGCATCACACTAGCAAATCTGTGGCAAAGCTACCAAGAAAAAAAAAAAGGACAAAGAAAAAAAGACCAAAGACCATCTGGCTATTTTTCCATTCTGACTTTCAGCCTAAAGGCAAGTCTCCAAAAGGCCTCCCAGATCAGTCTATGATATGAACATTAAGGCCATGGTTAGAAAAACATCCCACAGATGATCCATACCAGAAGAAGCAGTTAAAGAGGGAACAGTCATGTAGAATTCCATACTTTGGGGCTGTTCCAGCATACAACACAATGACAGCAATTACCTGCTGAGAAAGTCCTGGAAAAGGCGCCGGACAGGGAATCCCGCTCTCCGAACCTTCACTGTCTCCAGCATCCCTGAGTAGCGGAGCTGGTTCAGCACCACATCTGGATTAAAGAGGTTCGGCGCCTAAACCGGGATCCAGAATCAAAGCCAAGTAAGTGAGGCAGTCACAGGCTGTCTATCTGTTCTGCTGTAGAAAGCCAACCCTGTATATTTGGGCATGCCATGTAAAAAGGGGGAAGTTTGGGTCAAGGGGAAAGCAACCTCACAGCACTGCATAGTGCAGAATAGGGGACAAAAGGGAATTGGGCTGATTCTGGAAGAAGGAAAATAGTTTGCAGACTGCACTCACAGTCAGACTACGGTAGGAAAGCAAAGATACAATGTCTGAACACATACAGAGTGCAGTACCCTGAATCAGTTCTCTTTGTAGTCTCTCTTTCCAGTTAAACTGGAGACAAACTACAGAATTCTTTTCTGGCATAAATCCCCTAAGCAGCCTATCCTTTGCCATATCATTCATGCTTTCAAAACAAGCAAAGAAAAGGATCAGTTCAGATCTAGTCAGCAGCATGTCCCATGTCCTCCTGCCACAGCTCACCGTACAAGTGAGAGCCAGCCTGTCCCTAAGCACTGTGACTTGCTCATGATGCATCTACCTCCACTGCCTCAGAGCCAGGGATCTGCAGGAGACAGTGCCTACTGAACAAACCCTTCATTCCTGAACAGATTTCTCTACAGGCACTATAAACAGGAGTGATTGCTTCTTCTAGCACAGCTCTGAACTCTGTACAATGGTTAATCCTCCAGGCTTCATAAGCACTGAAAGAGGTGGGAATGGCTGCATAATCTCATATTCAGAATGCAGTCTTTCCCTCTAATTATCAGGACGAGGGTTTTTTCTCAACTGTAAAATAACTAAAATAAAAAAGGGAAGGTGGGAGGAACTGCTCTTACCCTCAGTTGGAGGCACCTGCTAGGCAAATGTGCAAGGACATGCCCATGCAGGCCTGTGTCACATGCACACATATGGCTGGGGGACAGACTCACCTTTTCTGTATTTGGTTTGATGCAGCGGATGAAAAATGGGTTGGAAGTACTAAGTGTGGCCATCAGGGAATGGAGAGAATCCTAAAGACCAGCAAGAGAGACCCAAAGGATCAGTCACTACAGAAGGGAAAGGGGCCACATTTGATGCAATAAGGTCTTCATGCAGCCCTCCCATTCCTAATGTCCTCTGACTCTGCCTACCAAAATTTTATTAACCCACAAGATTCCTTCCTGTCCAAAACACACCCTCACAGTCTGCTCTTAAGACTATTTATATGGCCATCCTTGTTCTTGGAGCTGTTTAGCTTTTGTGGGTTAGTTTTACAAGTCCCTCAGACTTTAAATATAGGAAAGCAAAACAGTAAAGTGAACAGAAGGTCTGCAGACAATTTAAGTGTGTGAGGTTCATACTTGCAAGGTCCTCCTAATAAGGTTTTATTCGAATTGTCACTATACCTGCAAAAACGTGGCCTAAAAGGACACATACACTTTGCTGAAACACCAAACCAATATGAAAGATCAAAGAACCTCAAGAACTTTAAATACTTCACAAAGCACTCTTCTCCTCTGCCACTCTGCTCTGTCTTATCATCTCACATTTTATACCAGACAGAAATCCTTGGGGCAGTGGCACTGTCTTTTTTTAGCGCTGCAACATTCCTGCACATTTTCTGTGCTGGACACAAAACAAGGATGAATGACTCCTCTTGGCTGCAGGCCTTGCTTTACCCATCTGCTCCTCCCCAGAAGCCTGCTGCTCTCTTGGAAAACATCATACCCTGAACTGGGAACTGACAGTCGGTCTGCGCCTCTGGGTGCCCATCTTCAGCGTCTCTTCACTGCAACGACTGCAGACTCTTTCAAAAAGGTCATAGATGAAGTCCAGCCTAAGGGAGAAGAAAAGAATTAAAGAAGATGCAAGACACCTACCACCTGTGAGAAGATGGTTCTTATTGTCAGCTACTGCCCTGTCCTATTGTGAAACACCTCATTTTTATACCTACAATGCCAGAGGAAACGGCTCAGCTGGCACTTCAGCGAGGAAATTAATACTTCCCACGTGGCTGCCCAGATCCCATGGGCTGCCCTGTATGCCACACTCAGCTGCAAAGCCAGAAGTCCCCTCCCACGTTTTCAAGTAGGCTTTTACACAAAGGAAAATCTCCCTTCTGACTGGCTAGGACACCTCCCTTGAGCAAGGAGGGAAGGCTCAAGGGACACCTCTCCTGAGCAAGCATATGCCCCCAGGCAAAACTACCCTGAAGATATGCCAGCTGTCATGCCTCCCAAATCATGATCAGCCCCCATGACATGATCACAAAATTGGAAGCCCAGCTGTTCTGTGGCCAGAGGAGTTCTGGAGCTGCCCTCCATGTAGCTAGCCCTCCAGCTCTAGGGAATCTTCCTCCATTTTGTCCCCCCCGAGACATTGATGCTGGTTCTTACAAAGCTGCACAAAGTTCTTCAGAGCTGCTTGTACCAGTTTATTGTTATGGCTGCTTCTGGCCCAACTTCCCTTCTGGCACACTGAAAAAGCCTGAGTCCTTCTATTATACTGGACAATAACAACCACAATTCTGGCCTCAAGCCTCATGTAAAATGCTCCCCAGATGCTACTGCCCAAGTAAGACAACCATGAGCAGCTCATAGGCTCAGCTCCCTCAGGTTGTTTCAAAGCTTCTCAGTGCACACTCTGCAGCAGCTTCAGAGGAGATGCAGCTCTGAAAGTCTCATCAGGCTGGAGCCCAAAGGCAATACATGGACTGTGGTAAGAGGCACATGGTAGAGTTGCTGCTCAAAGACTTGTAGGATCCTCTGCAGTATTAAATGCCTCCCTTCTACTAGGCCCTGCTTCTGTTTCCCAGATCTTGCTCAAGATCAAAATTAGCTCATTTCTCTAAGATCATGTTGCAGCTCTGCGATATAACATTAGAGTCCATGCCCAGTCCCACAGCAACAGCTCAGTCTGGCTCAGGATAAGGAGAGATGATTTCCACTAACAAGCAGGCTGGAAAACAAGCAGCATCTGTACAAAAGCTGGCAATTGACAGCATGGCAAAGAGCACTGACTCATTCAGGGGAAACTTTGCTATTGTAGGTATAGGGAGGTAGGAGGAAGAAAGAAAAGGGAAGGGGAAAGGGAAAGGGAAAGAAGCAAATTGCCTGGAGGGATGTCTGTCATGCTGTTAAAGCTCTTTTTAAAACTGGGACAACGTGAGTCCTGATTAAATCTGTGTCTCATCTGACTTCTCCAGCTCTCCTTTCTTCTATCAGGACACTTCAGCACAAAGAGAATGATTCAGAATGATGCCTGATACTCTGGCAAAAGCAACTGCTTTCCTTGGTCTGGTTTATTACATGAAGGTAATTAGTTCTGCCCAACAGATGTGGCCTCCTGACAAGCATACCTGCTGTCTTTCAGCATGTTTAAAATGTCATCACGAAAGGTGTCTCTGTTCTTCTCCAGAAAGCCTCTGACATCATACAGCACCTGCAATGCAGACACAGCCACTAGAGCAGCACCATAGAGATCATGAAGTCCTTCCACATTCACATGCCAATGTACAAGGCCTCCAGCAGAGCAGGCATGTGCCACGGTCTGAATTTCTGGGCTCAAAGAGCTACAGAGTTCTGCAGTTACTGGCAAGAAAGTGGCTTTTAGCCATCAATTAAAAAACACAAAAAAAAACCTAAAAAACAAGAGCCAAGTGAAACAGCTGCAAAAAATTGCCTGGCAGGAAAAGGTCTGTGGGGAAATCCTGTGCAAGGTGTGAGGTACTCTGTTCATTTCAGGAGAGTGAAGAGAACAGCCACCCAGTGCCCCAACTTCCCAACCACAAGTGCTCAGCAGATCATTCTGGGAGGAGGCTAGCCCTTCTTTAATGGTGTCCTCCCTTGACACACCTTCACCTGCTTCACACCTCTTCACAACAAAAAACAACATTCAACGTTGAAGGCTCGGAAACCTTTTCCTTTTTGCAGGAGATTTTCATCTTTCCTCCTCCTCAAAAGTCAAATTTTCCTTGTGACTTTTTGTTTGTTTGTGAATGTCCAAGAAAAGACAACATGAATAACAGAAGTAAGGAGTTTATCCCCCAAACAAAAAGTTACCAGAGAAACTCAAACATCCAAGTTGGACAATATAGTACTGGAGAGTGACAGGCTATTTTAAACTCATCACACTCGTTGTGCTCTGGTACGGGACATTAAATGCGTGGAAACACACAGCTTAGAGATGTTCTTGGTTTTTGGAATCTAGAATTGAGGACCTCAAGTGCAGAATACTCACAAACACATCATGAACACCTACCTCCCCTGCATAATGTCTTATGCCAAACTGATGGTCTGTCACCCGAGGCTTCACATAGTAGGGGTTGCTCTAAAATGAAAGAAAAATAAGTTGTCTTATAATGCTGGTATAAGAATAAAAAGTCAGTCAGGAACTCTGCCATGACTATGACAAGGCTGGGATGGGCAAGGACCTTTGCTCTTGCAGAGCCCGACCACATCTGCTGCAGCTGTCTGCAGCTACATTACAAATATGTTACTCAAATTTAAGATGGAAATATCCAGCCCTTCAAGGCATTTCTCATGTGAGCAAGGGCTTGCAGAATCAAGGCTGCGGAGGCATGCCATGGATGAAATGTTAATTCTTGTGTGTCTGACACCTGAGGAGACTGAGCTCCACACAAACCATGTGGTGCAGGACACAGGATCAGGATGCAGGGAAGATGGCAGCTTTGCATAACACCTCCACACCTTTTCTTCATCAAAGGAAATAACATACCAATTTCCTGTCTTCCTCTATATTGTATCTTTCCTTGCACCTCTCTTCCCCTACATTCAATATTCAGTTTTCCTTTCTCTTTTTCCTCTCTCATTTTCCCCCCTCCTTTCTCTGTTCTGTGAAAACCATTTTAACTGCTTAAGAGCAGCCATGCTGCCCTAGACCACTAATCTATCCAGCAGAATACTGCTGTATTCTGCCTCTAGCACTGGCTATGTATGGTAGGGTACAAACAAAGCAAGTAAATCATACTTTCATCCTAACATTCCCTCAAGCTCTAATTCTTTCTATGAGACCTGCCTAACTAGTAGCCCCAAATGGATTTCTCTTTGAAATACTTGCTCATTCCACAAGTGAACCCATGTAGAATTCTTGCATCTGGAGTGTCCTTTCACAGGGAGCTCTCAAACAACTACATGTGGAACTAGAGCTGCTTGGAGTTAAGCCTGGCTTCCATGAGTGCCATTAATCTTCTACAGGCCATGTGTATCTTTCACACCCATCACACCCACCCAAGTCACCTTGTCTCCACACTCCAGGTCCCTTCAATGCAGTTTTCTGTAGCACTGAAGCTGTCCCAGACCTGCTCTTTACCAGTTCTGACAGAAGCTCTCTGTCAGTGGAGGGGCCCATGGCGTACATGGTTCAAAGTGAAAGGTGATCTACAGACTGTACAATTCCATAGCAATGTTTGCCACTTTTACTGTTAGTTTTCTGGGAGCTTTTACTGCTTCTTTTGGGGATTTTTATTACTGCTGAGCCCCTTGCTGGTATTTCCAAGGAACTCCATCACAGCCTCTGTCTGGGTCTCACTTCTGAAGAGCAACAGTCAGTTCAGAGGCCATCATTTCAAAGGTGAAATCAGGATTCTTTCCCTTCAGGTACAGCATTTTACATTTATCTATGCTGCTTTTCATTTTCATTTTCACTTTACAACACAATCAGTGTCATGAGGACCCTCTCTGACCAGCCTTCCCTGGGAGTCAGCAGAAAACCTCAGTGCTTGCAGGAGACTGTCTCACTTGTAGGCACTCCTGTCACTGAGATAACTGACCTCTTACATTCTGTGAATTTACACAATTATGAAATCAGAACTACAGGCCTATAGTTTCCTACAACACTTTCTAAAAATTAATATAATCCCCCACCCCCTCAGACAAAAGTACTAAGAAAATTTTAAGCAACATGTTACATGATGCTGTCTGTAATTCAGCTCTTTCATCTTCAAGATCTCTTAGCAGTATTTAGCAGGTGGACAGCTTCTGGTGCTAATAATTTGTTAGTGCTACTGAAAATTTTTTCATGTGTTTTTCTTTCCACACTGGTCCATTTCATTGCTCTTCCCTTCCCCCATACAGTCATCTTTTTCCAGCCACAAACTTCCCTGTCTTCCACTCCAAATATGACTGCTACTGGATCTCTCATGTGGACTGGCACCCTGTTCTCCTCTCCCTCTCCACCAAGCCCTTACATCTCACCCATGCTCACAACACTTTTGGTTCCTTCTGCTATCTTCCCTATTGCTCCTCTCTCCAGTTGTTTCATAGAGATCATATTCTCTTAAATTCCAGCTTTAGGCTTTTCCTCCTTAAGACTAGAGCATTCCACAGAAAATACAGAGAAGAGGGCTTGTTCTCCTCAGGCTTCCCAGCAATGCTGGCTGGATGTTTTCCAATGCTCTTCCAGCCAGCACTAGAGACTTCAACTGGTATAAAAAATGCTTTTCTTTCAGCAAATGCAAGTCCTAGAGCACTCTCCACTGTTCCTCCCTGCACTTATAACTCAGTCTCTTCCATCTCTTGCAAGCTCCCTAGGGTTCCACGTTAACTGCTATTGCCTCAAAGCAGACAGAGGTGACACTATGGACAGCTTAATGAAAAGGCTACTCAATGCACAGAAATCACCAAAAATAGCAACCAAAATGTAGTGGGGCATAAAGGAATGCAAAATAATACCGGCAGTCTCATGCTGCTGTACAATAAACCACAGGTACCTTCTTACCAAGGGAACTGCATTCTGGTCTGATTATTTATCTCAGAAAAGAATAGAGAAAAAAATATGTAGACAAATTCAGAAATGAGCAGCAGAAAGAAAGAGGAGCTTTGAAACTTCTCCATTTGGAGACAAACTAAAGTTTGGGACAGTTGAGAAGGAAAATTCATAACAAGTGATACATTAAAAATATTCATTAGTTCTATATTAAGAAATACCAACAACAGTTTTAAAAAAAATAAGGTAAAACAGGCATTCTCACATTTCTTGACCTGCAAGACAAGGCAAAGCCACAGTGGACTAAATTGAAGGCCTTGATTTAAGCCCAAAGTATATATTTCCTCAAAGCTGTAAGTAGGCAACCAAAAATCATTGCTATTTCTTCTAACTAAGTCATGAGTATTACTAGCAGAGTTACAATGCAAATATGAAAAATGAGAATATCTGCATCTATGCCAATTTAAAAAATTCAGATAAAGGATACAGATTTGTATGTTTTCAGGCTTGGACGAAGCCTGAATTAGAAGACTAGAAAACATATTTGCTGACAATGCTCTTACTAAAGTAGTTAATTATTCCATAAGTCCATGCTACAGGCTTTAATTTGCTTTGTTTTCAGTCTATTTACTATTTAGAACAAAGTGTTGGCTGTGCCAGAGACAGCAAGGGATTGCTACAGTGATCTCAGCGGGGTTTCTGTGTCCCCAGGATAGCTTTCTGACCTGCATGAAAAAGTTCCACTACTGTGTCCAGAACACAAGACAGAGGATGAAAGAATTTAATTAATTAGGAACAATAAGAGAGCTTTCATTAAAAGTCATGAGGCAAAAGCCGTCCCCAGCCCCAGGAGACAGATTTGACATGCTTTGGAGCAGACTGCTGTGAGTCAGCTGGCAGGAGAAACCCACACACGCATTGCAGCCACATCCTGTGCCTGGGGTGCTGCCTCGTGTCCCGTCGCAGAGCAGCAGAACCTGACCCCATCCCATGCTGCAGATTCCAACCTCCTGTGCCTGCAGCCTGGGGAGTGCACGGGAGCCCAAGCTCAGGTTGCTTTCCATACTCCTGGTGTTCAGTGCAGCCTTATTAAACACTCACAGGTTCGGGCCCAAGGCGTTTTAGATTTACTGCACAAAGCACATATTTTACGTCAACAAAACCTTCACTTTAGGTTTTGAAATGCTGATGGGGCTAACATACTGATCATTTGCCTGCCAGGTTATTTTCTTACTTACCATATGCTGGCTGTGAAGTTTTTCCAGAAGGGTGTTGTCTGTGCCTTTGGGGAATCGACTCTCTTCATTCACCAAAGCCAGTAGACCTAGTTTCTACAGCCAAACAAGAGACAAGCTTTTACAGTCAGCAAAAGCTTTAACTACACAGCACCAAGCCAAGAACTGGAGATCTGAACAGACCATTGAGCAATAACCCTTGAGTTATACCCAGCAAAACTCAAACTGAAAGCAGAATTCTGGACAGCTAATGCATTCAGCAAGCAGATCATAAGTGGAGATTGTTTATAAAAAATTCACATAAAAGTTTTGCTTGAATGCTAATCCCTGTCTAAAATTATGACACCCTTCCCAAGCTTACTCTCAATAATAAGAGATCTGCTTTCTTAAGCCAGAACCATGGGTAGAACAGCTCATACTTTTGCCAGGTCACTATGGGAAGAGGATCTAAGCAACTATCTGCTTTTAAAACCAGGAAATGTTAGGGAAGATCTCAAGACACTCAGCAGTCCCCACTGATCCCTAGAAACTGTCACAGGGAACTGCTTACCTTCTCAATAAGGTCCAGGCACTCTGCATTATCCATCCAGTCAATAGCTTCCCAGTTTATCCCTTCCCTGACAGACAAGAACAAACAGAATAAAGTTGTGAAATGCAAGATCCAATGTCCTGGGGTGTAGAAGAGCAGAAGTAACTGAGCCTGGCAGCTGTCCCAGGACTCAAGGTGATTTGCAGGAATTAGGCTTTGCTATGGCTTATGGCTGAGGAAGAATAAGGGACACAGCACACTGCTAACACAAGGAGATGGAAACAAGAGACAGCCTTTCTTATCCATACCAGTGACATAGACTGATGCTTTTCTTACAGTCATTGAGCCAATTTCACATGAATTCTAAGGCTGTGCTCTTTCTGGAGTGACAAGCAGCAGCCCACACAGTGGTGATGATGGACAGTTTGCTGACCACCAATCTGGAAAGCAGGCCTGAAGCACATCTGCCAGAAGACTGAGCCACAGTTCACAGGTCCACCAGGAGAAGAGACTGGAGAGAGTTTCCAGGGACAGTTTTGAAGAGAATGACACAGATAAGCTTTGGCCTGACGTCCAGGGAGCCTAGAGGGTGGCCCTGCATCTTTCAGAATGGGAGCTGATGTAGGTACAGTAGTGCAATAATGTGCTTTGAAAATCACCCATGACATTCTGTAAATGCTGAATGTGTTTTTCCCCCTTACCTTCTTATACTCCCATAATACAGGCTATCTCTTTTCAGAATTCAGAGAAGCCTAGAATAACTCTTAAGAATACAAGGAAGACGAGGCTATGTGTGAAGCTACTTACTGACATTCTGATACCTCCTCCTTTCAGGTGGAGACTAACATTTTGAATATAGTGGAGCTGTTGCCTTCAAGTGCTTCAGCCCAGGCTTCAGACTTTAATGTTCAAAGCATCAAGATGAGATACATGAATCTACTTACTAAGCCTGAGGGAGCAGAGTTTATATGGTGAAAGATGAGCTTTAAGTATATTGCCTTAGAATTATTTGATATGTAGTCAATTAAAAAACCTCACTCAAAAAAATCTCATTCCTTCCCAAGTTCAGCCACAGAACTTAAACTTCTATGCAACCATCAGGAAAAAATCATTTGTCATGATGGTACCATTTTTAATACAAGATTCCTGCAATGGTGGAACTGGCCTGAGAAGTGAGCACATAAATAGCCTTGCAATTTTGTAATCTTTAGAATTTAATGAATTGCCTATTCAACTGTCTCCCTTTACAAGGCTGCTCTCATTTGCCCTCACTGACCCCATTCAACTCCTTCATTCACAAACATAAAGGCTTCTGTTTCAGAGCAACAACTGAAGTATTTGACTAGCAGCCTTCTCTAGAAGCAGAAATACTCTAGAACATCACAGGTACTTCACAAAATACAATCCAATACGAAGCCCACAGAAGAGGAAAAAGCTGTGCAGAAGGTCCCAAGCTCAGCCTGATGTAAATCTTGCTGAGGAAAAGATTCCTTTTCACAGTATAGGAATCTCTAGGACAGAAAGAGCTGTCAGATATCTCTAATTGTCCATCTGTAGGGAATTCCCTTTTTGCACACCAGGATTCCATCTGCATTACACCACCACTGCCATGGAGAAATCATTACCAAAGTCAGTAACACACCCAGTGACCATACAGTCTAATGAGTCAAAGCCCAGGAACTTTCCATTCAGCTGAGAGACAGCAGGAAATCTGGAGTTTCTGCACACTACAGTGGAGAATGCTTTTTCCTGGAGACAAGTGACTTATGTTGGCAAAGCACATGGACAATGCTTAACAAGACACATCCACAGTCAGGGTTGTACTAAGGCCCAGCTGTCTCTCCTGCCTCAGTGGTAGGGACTGAGCAGCACAGGAGGAATGATGTCCTCCCTCCTACTACCCATGAAAGCAGTGGGGCCCCATCCCACTGTTTGTCACCTGTTGTACTCCAGCTGCTCCAAGGAGAAGATGTGTTTGTTGAAATATTCCTGGAGTTTCTCATTTGCATAGTTAATGTTAAACTGCTCAAAACGATTCACCTGCAAGAAGAAACAATGATCAAATTTTACATTCTGGTTCCTGAGCTCTAAAAGAATCTATACCAGCAAAAGGGAAGGTGCCAGGCTTGGAGTAAAGACAGAGAACATAGTGATGTCAGGTGGACATGAGGAGGACAGTATGGAGAGGTCCACCAGGAGAACAGCTTTTGTAGCCCATTGTAGCAAGGTTAATTCAGTTAACCTAATTCATAGTAAAGCATGCTGAAGACAATTATGTTCCTCTTCTTGGAAGGAAGAATGAAATTCCCTGTTAGGTCAGGTCAGGTCACAGGGCTTTCTCTTCTGTGAAATATCTGAGCAGTCACTCTATGACTGTTCAACATACATTCCCACATCAGCTCTAGTTAGAAGCATCACATGCAGGATTCTCCACACCATGCAAGACAGATGTAAACAAACAATGTACATGTAGGATTTGGATAGTTGGTTTGCAGATAAAAAATTCAGTATTATCTATCACAGCAGATCTCTTTAGGGTCTGGACCCTGAACATCAGCCTGTATGAATATGGCTGGCAGAAATGGGCAGCTAAATATATTCCAGAATGCCCTATGCTATCCTTACCAGGATGCAAACCCACCAAAGTTTCTTCCAATATACATCAACATCTCCAAACCAACCCACCCCACAAAAAACGAAATCCTGACCTGAAAGTTCTCGAAGCCAAAGATATCCAGGATGCCCACAGACTTAAAGTTTTCCTTGCCTTTGATCTTTGTATTAATCTTGCTAATGAGCCATGAAAAACACTGGGAATAGAGTGCCATAGAGAGGGAGTCCCTGGAGTCAGCTGCCTGTAAATACAGAGAGAAAAAATGAGTCACAAAGAGAACAGAAGGCATAAGGGCCACACGAATCTCTGTGGGACTTCAGGTTCCTCCACTCCTCTTCAGGTTTCTCAGCCTCTGTACTGGCTGTGTACAGTGCAGTATTTATCTGTAACAAGTTTTCAAACAGCCAGGCCACACACAGACAAGCCATAATCTTTGGGTAACTGCACTTGAGAGGGTGAAGGAAGTAACAAAATCAGGGACATTTTTTGGAACAACTGCTGGGACAGGGAAGGTGGCAAAATACCTCACAACTAAGCCCACAGGAGTAATCTGTATCACCTGAGCCAACATTTGCAGTGACAGGCAAGGTATCTCGGTTCAGTACTCTTAGCAGAGCTGTCAAAATGGGTGTCTGCTCAGTTTTCAAAAAACTGGTACGACAAGATTTAATAGAATATTCTGTCACCAAGTTACCCTCAAAAATCCCCTTTCCAAAACGTTCCTGCAAACAGCATTATCCTACTGGAATCCAATTAGGCTGGCCAACAGCCAGGACACATGCCCCAGAAGTTCATGGGTTGAAACTTTGCTGCAGTTGACCCAACATCCCATTCAGATACCATAACCAAGTGTCACACATGGAAAAATAACTTAAATTGCAATCACTAACAGGCAGGAGATAATCGAGCGTATGTAAGCATGTGGATGAACATCCAAAATCAAACTTCTGGTATCTCAAGCAAAAGCCTACTACCTGATAGCTGCACAAGGAATAGGCTGGTTGCATATTTTGATAACACTTGGGCAAACAAAAGAGGCACACCTTTTAAATCCTTTTAAATCCTCCAATTAATAAAGACACATGAGACAGAACCACAAATTGGGAGTCTGATCATGTGCTGTCCTTCTGTACATACACTATTTAGAATGGGAAACCAGAGTTTAGGGTTCTGGAAAGATGAGAAGCCCAAAAACAAGGGCCCCTAAAAAGAAGACATGATCTCAGAGGATAGAAAAAGGAGCCAGGAGACAAGACGGCAAAGATCGTGACTGGAAGAAAGATGCTGGAAGTAGGGAAAGATCCTGGAGATCAGAGACATGGAGATAAATGTCAGGGCATGCCCAAGGACCTTGGCTGGTAGTACCTGAGACTGATAACTGCAACTGCACAATATAAACCCAGACAAGCTTTTGCCCAACCCTCTTGGACAAGCCGCAAACTCCCAGCTGAGAAAAGAAGTTGAAATCTAGAGAATTCCAGAGAATGCAATGCTGAGGGGCGAGCGAGCCAGTACATGAAATAATCAAGTAGGGTGAAAGCTGTAATCTTGTCATTTCATAAATAAACTGCAGTAAATAGATTACAGGTTGCTTCCCCTGTCTCACCTGTGACACCAGCAGGGCAATTCCTTCAGTAGGCCAGACCAGCAATGACAGATCTTCTAAATGCACCCGAGCCCCCTTCAGTTTTACAACCCTAAATAACGTGAGCTCTTTGCTAATGGCACAGGCCAGGTGTTTCTGATCCCTTCCAGTGTCTCACAGACTTCTGAGGCCCAGCCTGCCAGATCCTCCTTTTCACCCAACCACATTTCTCCTCCTTTCTCTTCCTAGGTACCATTTCCTCTCTGCAGCTCAAAGCTGACACAGAATAATCTCCCTTCTCCACTACAGAGAACATTTCAAAGCACGGGCACACACGCCTTTTCTGGCTATTTCTTCTCTCCATCAGATGATCTGCCTTATTGGTTGGGACTAAGGATGCCCTCAAGGCCATGCCTCTCTAGTGTATCTGGCTCTGCAGTAAGCTGGACACAATTTCCAGGAACAGGACCTCCCCGTCCAGCTGTAAGCAAAGTCACTTTCCCCATCATATGGCTCAAATGAGATTCTCAAAGGCGCCTTTCATCCTGCCAGCTCTGCCTGCCTTTAGCCAGTTCATCCCTTCAGCCCACTGAAATGTCAAAGCTCAGATGGGAAACAAGCCCATTCCATAATGAGAAATCCCCAGCAATGCTACCCCACCACAAGTGGGAATAGGTGGGTGCAGCACTTAGGGCTTAGGCAGGAACAGCCTTTACCGGCCCAGTTACAGGCTCACAGCTAAATGGCAGCACCCACTTGCTATCACAATTTTCTTGTGGCCTTGGTACTTCACTGGGCTCCAAGCAGTAAGTGTGGGGTCCAATACACACACATCTGAGGAACAGCTATACCATCAGGGGAAGCTGTGTTCAGGCAGACTCTGTAAATCCTACAACTGCATGCCATTGCTGAGGACTGCATGAAGTGCCTCTGGTATAATCTGTTCTCCAACCTTACACACTGCTAGAGAAAGATGTGGCTTATTTAGAATAGACAGCTGAGAAGAAAACTGTGGTGTCTGATATTGAGGATATCTACCACAGACTACAGCCTGTTTCAATATTTTTCACACAATTTCACTGCAAAGAAAGGTCACAGACTATGCAGAAAAAGGAGACCATTCCTTAAAGGCAAAGCTTAGTTTGTGATATATTAGCATGGGTGTCTACAGCAAGAAAACAGGCAACTACTCTACCATAATGAGCACTGCTGAGACTTCAGCTTGAACACAGCACCCAGTTAGAGGCACGCCACTTCTTAAAAGATGTGGGAAAACAGAGACAGAAGACAAAGAGATTTAGAAAATTACTTACAAGGAAGCACTGAAGGAACTGGATTGTTTAGCTTAGAAAAGAGAACACCACATGAAAAACTTCACAGAAGCCAAAGCTTGTAAGGTGAACAGCTGGGATGTCAAAGGTAATCTAAATTATGAGGAAAATCTTTTCAACTCCAGACTCCACTGCAGCTAAAGCAGGATACTTAAAGATGCTGTGAAATTCCTTCCATGGGAAATCTGAAGGAAAGTTAGACAGACATCCATCAGAGAGAGTCTAGTAACTCTGGCTTCTCTGCCAATGTAGGCGTTGGATTGATAACCCTCTGCAGTCTGTGCCAGCACATGATTTCCATTACAGATGTTCATTTTGCTATAACATGGTGCCTTTTCCATCCTAGTAATAGTACTCCCTGTCTTCCAGCGTCTTGTGTTTTATTAATGACAGAGCATGCCCTATCTGTGCATGCCCTAAAATACCAAGAGTGCCCTCAAGTGATCAGCAACACCACAAGAGCTACATATCAGTTTATTCAGTACTCCTTTGTGGTTGTATGGATCCAGAAAGAAGCTGCTTTGGGGTAACAGCCTAACATCTGCCAGATGTTTTGTGGGAATTGTGTGCCAGCTTTTACTTTCCAGCAAACACAGTGCAACCTGGAAGTTCTGCAGGTTAAAGCACGCACACATGCAATTACCACAGAGCATCTAATGCACCTTCTGCATGACACAAGTATGGCCTGCTCCTGGTGAGTGAAGGTGACTTAAAACCAGTATTGTGCAGGTGAAGTCCCCTGTAAAGCCCGAAAAGCAGAGTCAACACTGGGACCTGAGCTACCAATAAGGGCAAAATACCTGAAAAACAGGAGGCCCTAGGCTGGAACAGTGACAAAGAGGAAGACTCAGGGCCTGGAAATGCAGAAGTGGCAGAAGTGGAAGCATACACTAGGACACTTACCTGCTCCACAGTGAGAGGGGAGCTGATCTCTTCCCCACGCAGAATCATGGACCTCTGGGTCAGCACTTCAGAAAGCTGGAAGGCGTCTAAGCCCAGGAGGTCACTGGCCACGTTCAGCACTAAAAGGAAGACACACGTTTTTCTCCTGCATGGATCCCCATCACTCAGAGGGATATTTTTACAGCTCAGTGAGGAAATCCCAGGGACTTCTACAAAACAGGTGGGTAAACCCAAGCACAAAACACTCTACCTCTTACTTGATTCTCTTGGGTATACCCAAAGCTGTAGGCTCACATACCCAGTCTGAGGCTTACGTACCCATTATAGAGCACAGTCAGGTACTCATGTAAGTCAGCCTTCCTGCTGACAACAGGAAGAGTAAAACCTCTTGCAAAACCTCTTACAAAAACCTATCTCCTCAGTGAATTTCTGACTCCAAAAACATGCAAGACTCAGCACCAGCAAAACACTGCATGAGAAGATATATTTTTGTGAAAGCACAATACTGCAGTCTGAGCACGGGATTGCTAAACTTGGATGTTAAGAAGAGAGGCAATTAATTTAAAACTTGAAACACTTGTAATACATTTTTATTGCTTCTGTCTGTTTTGGGACTTGCTTTGCAGACCAGCTCAGATTAAATAACTGTAACAGTGTGCACACTAGCAACTGCTTCAAATGAAGATGGGGGAAAAGTCTCTAACAGAGCACTTTTAATCTCAAACTCCTTCCTGATCCTATTTCTTCCATCTCTTTCAATTCAAAAGAGAAACTGTGAGGCTGTGGACTGAGAATATTGAAGAGCACAAATGGATCACAGGGCCACGGACCAACTAAATCCCACTGGCACCTGGGAGCCATGCATCCTGTGGCAATGCTTCTGTAGAGTTCAACTCCAGGGAACCTGCTGGTGAAGGTACTACAGACCAGCATAACAGAGGGAGAAAGGAAAAGGGAGAGGGCTTTTTTGGGCACCTTATGGGGCTGTGCATGGTCTACCAAGGTGCCAGGGTCCTACTTACCTGCTTTTGTTGTAACCTGGGCCCCACCAGCTGTCATGAATTCAACGTTTCCCAAATGAAGTGTGCCAGAAAGAAGTTTGAAGATGTCTCTGATTTCTTCAGTGCTGAAGTCCACCACCTTCATGGCAGTCTATGCAAAACCAAACAGCTAATGTTAGCTGTATGCACAGCCAGGTACAATGCAACTACCAGAGACAGGTCCAGTGTGTGTAAGATGTAAAACTCAGAATTATATTCACCATGAATACAAATGAAATGGGACGGCACAGCACTTCTCTGAGCTATACATTTGTCAATGATCTTTACTGTCTTCCATTCTCTCCTACATTTACTCTATTGCCACCAAAGGCAGGTGGGCATTGTCCCCATCCTCAGGTTGCACTTTGCTGTTACCACTGACAGTCATCACAAGAAAGAGAATGTTTGTTCCTGTGTGAGGAAATCCTACCCTGAACACTGGCAGCACAGGTTACAGATGTTGCTGGATGGCTTCCACATTCTCGCTTATTTTCTTCTCTGAAGGATGGATCCATATAAGACACTTAATTTACTCTGATCCACATAACCCCCTTAATTCATTCTTAGTATAGTAGATTTATGCAGCAAGATTTAAAACCAGGCTCTCAGCATTAACTGTAATATGGCTGGAAAGAGATTATCAGATAATGAGGAAGTATGGCACATTCCCTCATAATGCCTGCACGTGAGCCAGGGCTTTTGGGGCATAAATTGACTTTGAGAGGTAGGACCTGGTCTTCATGCATGCACCCTGTCAGTGGGGGACTCTGGGCTTCTAGTTCCCTTCTTTCCTCCAGCATCTCTTCAGCTGAAGAATAAATTCCATACTGCCATTGAAACTTCTGCTGTACAGGTGCTTCCCTCCCTTAAATCACACCTAACCAGGAATCCTGAAATCCTAAGCTGACTCTACTCATCTTGCCTATCTGGTTTCACTTACATTATTAAAGCCTTCAGGCCAACAGGTGTTATCAAATAAAACATGAATTTTCACATTCATCCTGCTAATCCCTTAACCTCTGATAAACAGGTGTCTGTTAAATCTCTGTGATATTTCAGAATAGGTGATTTGCCCAGGTGATATGATTTCACTGGAATATTGCTGGAGAACAGTGCCTTCAGACCAAACTCTTCCCCTTCTCATGATCAGTCTGAGGTTCCCTGAATCAGGCTATCTAGGAGGCTCCCACGAACCATTATGGGGTGGGGTTCTGCTCCCCCAAATTTTCTATCATTCTAAATTATTATTCACATTGACTGTTTCCCAAATTCCCCCATTTCTGTACACTAAAGCCGCTTTTTGAGTCTTGTTTTAGCTGAGTTTCTGACTTGTTGAACACCAAATTTTGGCTTAGGGCAAGTCAATTCTGCCTGTGAGATCTAGACCACGCAGCATGTTTAATCCATGAGGCTGTCCCCAAAAGCTCTGGAGGAGTTAGGAGTGGACTCACCATGACCTTACTGAACATCTCTACATCGTTCAGGTTCTCATCAGTCACACAGCCAGACTGGTTCAAGTAGCGATAAGTCTCCGGCTCACAGAGGGAGAGGCTCTCTGCAACAGAAGAAAGAGAGGCAGGGGAGAGACAACAATTTATTTAGCAACCAGTCTTTTAGTTCAGAGAAGAGGAGGGTGTGCTGTAACAAAGCTTGCAGATGGTATGCAAAATAATTTAGAACAGTCAAATCCCAAGCTGCAGAGTCTCAGAAGAATACCTCAATACTGAATTGACTCAAGAAAAAAACTTTTACTTCTAGCTCCAAAAGTGTACAGAAAAATAGTCTTAACTGTATACATACGGTAATGACCTCTAAATTAGATATCATCACTTGACACAGAGTTCAGAGTCACAGTCAGATTTCTGAAGACATTTCGGTGCTGAGCAGCAGTTAAAAACTGAGCATAGTTCACAAAACTAAATGTAAAACCAGAATTAGGACTCTGTATATTTGCTGTGCAACCACATCTTAAGCACTATCTGCAGATCTGATCCCCCATTTTGAAAAGAACATAGGAGAATTAAAACATCAATGGAGAAAGGAGGCAAGGATGATCAAGAGCCAAAACCACATTACAGATGGGGAGCTGAAGCAGCCTGGGACACCAGCTTAGAGAAGTAGATGGGGAGGAATAGCAGAGATCTGCTGAAGAAAAGAATCTGTTTTGTATGTTTTCCCTAAGCAATTGATAATAACCATGATCCCCACTAATTTCCTTATGGTCCCCACTATTTTCCTTTGCTTTAGACTGATCTCTGAATTGACCTAAGTAGCCATTCCTGCATGTACCCCCTAAAACTGAAATCCTACTCCCTTCTACTCTGTCAGGCCCAAATCTTCCATCTGATTATCCTGACACACAGAAACCAAAAGCATAAGAAATTCCCCAGGCCCTCAAAACCAGAGTATAACTGTATCATGCTCCTGCCTGCCTATCTGACCTCTCCAGAAACACCATCAGTGCTCAGCAATGCCTGGGACAGACACACACAAAAGTTATTAGGGGGGATGCTGCACTACAAAGAGGATTTGTCCACAGGCTGCAGATGCCACTTTCTCTGTGGGCAGTTTTTCAGACCCACCTCTCTTCTCCAAGTGCAGACCTATAAACCCTTTGTTCGGACAAAAGACATGTTTTGTGTAGTACTCTAGTACCTCCACAACATTGCTGCTCTCTGTAATTCTTCTCTCTACTATTACCTATACTGAAGATTCATTCTAAAAATGTATCAGTCCATCCTCTGAACTCCTTGAACAGCTCCCACCAGCAACTGAATCAAGACTCTTTACCCTTCCTCTGCCTCTAGCAAGTTCATCACTTTGCACATACTTTTTTCTTCAGCAGAGAATGCCTGAAATCTTTTCTCATAAGGATTTTTTGTCATCCTCAGCCTCTTTCTCTTAAATCTCCTTTCTGTTTCCCACAAAATCACCATTTGGCTGGCCTTCAAGAAGAAGCTACATATCAAGTACATGAACTACCCATGCTCTAACTGACTTATACCTGCTTCACATGTTGGACTGGAAACAGGACAAGAGACCTATCCCAGAAAATGAAATTACCTTTCTGCTCCCCGCTCACACCAGCTAGCAGAGCATAAAAGATGTGGTAATTCCGCTCCCCGGGGTTCTGATGTACCACCCTGTTCTGAAACAAAGAATACAAGAGTAGCCAGCAGAAAAAGATCAGACTTGTGGTTGCAAAGGCCAAGAGAGGACCAGGATACAGGTAAATCTCCAGGGCCAAGGCACAAGAGGGGTTTCTTGCTATTTAATGATGGTTTTGTCTCAGTAAATTCTACATCAAGATCTTTGTGGCTATGCAACTGAGCATCCACATTAACAAACTGAACTTTGTCAGTTCTGGCCCTGCTCCTCAGTGAATTCCTGACTCCAAAGTAAACTACATCCAGTCAGAGTTGCCTGCATTTGGAGTTGTACCCCATATGCTTCTCTCTGGAGCTGCGTTTCCAGGTACTTCTCTCTCCATTTCTCTTTGGTAAACAGTTCTTTCTTGGAGCCTCTTTGTAATGCACAGAGATTATCAAAGATGGGAGAACAGGCTGTGATAGATACAGCCTGTATCTATCACATAGAGGCTCACAGAGAGGCTCCTCTGCCTCTTCCTCAGCTGGGACAGTTGCAGTAGTAACAGCTCAGGAGCTGATGTCTGCACACTGCAGGGCAGACAGCCTTGTCCAGGAGGTGATCTGGCACTGCCACACCTTCTCTGAGGAGAGGGCTCACCCAGCACTCAGTGGAGGTGATACCTACCTTTTCCAGTAAATCTGAATAGCATGTTAAGGAAAAAACATGCAAGTGACAGAAGCACAGATTTCTTGATGATAGGCAAAAAAATCTTCTAGACACATTGGGATGAACCCTGCAGCCAGCAACAAATAATTAAATAACTGACACTTTGGAAAGCAGGTAAAGAGTGGTTCTAAACATCATCTTAGATCATCCTCTCTATTGGCTGTCTAAGGAGGTATGATGTGCCAAAGAGATATTTAAAAGGGCAGGGCCAGGTAGAGCATAGATAACCTAACAAAAGATGAGCCACATTAGGGACACCTAGAAGGATGAGAGGCCACTCTTATCTGAAAGCCTGCATTGCACACAGCAAGCCTTGCATCAGTTCTCATTGCTCCTGCAGGAGACCACTATCTTAAATCTCCTGACAGCACAAAGAGCAGAGGCCAAACAATCCAAGCCTGTCATTTACAACAGCAGTAAATTCATCTGGCTGCTACTCCAGAGCCAGCTGGTGTGGTTTGCAGTCAGCAGCAGCTTTGAACATACATCAGGAAATGCAGCCAGGGCAGCTTTACCTCCCTCATGGAGACAAAAGATGTGTCAAAGCCTTTGGGAGAGGGGTACCTGGCCATACAGGGAAGAAAGTCATCATGGCTCAACACAGTCTGACTGTGTCCAGTCTTCACTGTCCTTCTTGTCCCTGGAACAGGCTCCCCACAGAAGTGGTCATGTCACCAAGCTGGTCAGAGTACAAGGAGCATCTGGACAATGTTCATAAGTCCTATGATTTCATTTTAGGTAGTCTTGCGAGCAGCAGGGAGTTGGACTTAGTGATCCTTATGGGTCCTTCCCAACTTGAAATATTCTGCGATTCTATGACTAGGGTTCCAAGGTGCACTGAAGATGACAGCCCAAAACAGGGACTCATAATTCTCTTCTGCATCCAAATATTGTGCAGAATATATTTATTCTTACTTTGGTCTCACTTTTCTCAATCACGAATTCATTGGCAGAGCTAAGGTAAGTAAACAATTTTCTGTGGAGCAAACAGGATGTAATCAACCTAGGGGATCCTCCAAAGTAGAAAGTTCCAGGGTTTTAAGTATCAAGTGTGGAGATTAACAAAGTGAAAAGTCAAACCATGCCCCTACCTAATGCAGTAGTGAGACAAAAGGTTACCAGAGTTAGCTGCTGCAGAGCCACAAAACAAACACTTATTCCCTGTTTAAGTTGCAAATTTGCCCACAGCTGTAAATTGACTTTGAAGAACTTTGATGAGGGATTTCCGGACCTACACCGAGCTCCTCCTCCTCCTCTTTGCTCACTCAATCCATTTCTGGTGCGCTGCAGAAAAGGATACAATCGGTGACTCGGCCTCCCTGGATGTGCCCGTGTTGAGAGAAGTGCAGCTGGATGAACTTGCCAAAGCGGCTGGAGTTGTTGTTATAAACTGTCTTGGCATTCCCAAAGGCCTCCAGAATGGGGCTGTAGAAAGAAGGCAATGAAGATACGATTAGTGATGGGATACCATGAAAACAAAGTGTCTGCCCAGTCTTTTGACATTTGCACGCTGTGTTCTGCCACGAGAGATTTATTTGTTACAGCACCAGCCTGGACAAGCGGGAAGAGCTCAAGGGAAAGGAAGGATGGCAAGAGCAATTTAACAGGCTGCTAGATAAATTTTAAACCTTTGGGATTGCAGTTAATTAAATCAGTCCCCAGTCTGTATGGGCAGCTGGTGCTCACACTGTCAAGGGCATTCCCCACCAGTGTGGCTTGAGGAAATGAAAGGTGGCAAGAGCCAGCCAGGCTGTGTCCTCAACACAGCACATCCCATGAATGCAAGTGTACTTTTTCAAGGATTTTCAGAAGCATCAGACATATATGGCAAACACTCTGTAGCTTTAAACCACACACTTCTATATTCATTCTACCTTTTTTCCTTCTGCCTTTGATAAACCATCTCTTAAAATGACAGGCAAACATCTTCAAACTAACAAACAGTAATAAAATGATTTGTTTGGTACTTAAATTTGATACTGGAACACGCAAGCCCTTGTTGCCTAAATCTTGCTTAGGCTGATATAAGCTACATGGTTTCCAAGTAGAGGGACTATACACACACTATAGATTTGGAAATTACATTCTAAGAGAGTATCATCATCCACTTCAGGTCAAAAAAAAAGGGCAAAAAAAAAATCTATCACCAAACATCAGACCAGCCATAAATTGAAGAATTTTGTCTGCTGTTCATCTTCCCATCTTCAGGAAAAAACAGTTAAAATGCTTGGTACTTGCTTCACAGAACAGTACAAGGGAAAAGCCTAAACCACTCAAACTGACACACAGAATCCAGGATTAAAATATTCATTTCTGCAATTAAGCCAATTCTAAAATAATCTGAAGGGCTGACAAGCAAGGAATCACAGAGATGCTACAAGAACAGTCTGTATGTTTTCATGTCTAATTTTAAAACATACTTAGTTTTAAACAAAAATTATTGCTGTTATTACCCTGAGAAATACTGGCTTTTATACATCTTCACAGATCTACTGTGCAGTCCCACTGGAGATATGGGATTATTCACGAGTTAGTAAATACAGCATAAAAAATAACCACAAGTAGAGATACTCTGGAGTTTGCAGAAGGCTTCAGACCCTGCAAGTGTTAGCTAAGGGAGAGCTGTGCTTAAGGAAATAGTCAACACCCTCCAGGAAAATCCAGGCAGTATTTTCCTAACATCTCGTGAAACAATCGCTTTCAAGTAACAAGGACAGAAATGAAAATTCCTCTCTCATAACACACTACAACCACTGAAATGCCAGTCAGAGAAATCTGGGTGCACAGATGAGGAAAGTTCCTTGCCATGGAGAATTTGAACTCCAAGACCCACACCTCTGAAACAAGTATGCCAATAAGGACATTGCACAGAAATATCCACACCACTGCCACAAATCAACAAAATTAACAGGGACAGACGGAAAAGGGAGAACAGGGTTGTGTTATATGACCACCATAGATGCAGCAAGAGTGCAGGAGCCAGCTAGCCAATCTTCATGGCTCTAAATCATGTTAAATTATATAAGAAAAGCACAAGGAAATATCTTTATAGTTCAGTTTGGCAATGGGCTCACACACATGAGTGCAAAGTCTTTCAGGCTTAGGAGAGGAAATAGGCAGGAGGGTGTCTGAGCAAGGCAGAGGGTGGGGTGAGCTGGTTCAGCCAGGAATGAGGGCAGGGGCCCTGGGCTGAGCAAATGGCCTGTGCCAGCAGCACATCACAGTGTGGCACCTGAGGCAGAAGGGCACTGCAAGGGGGAGCAGCACATCAGGAAGGTGATGCTGGCTGCTCGCTGGATGGGGGCAGGATGCGTTCAAAATAATGGGAACCAGTTCCAGCAGGGCACCAGAGGGAGAAGTCTGGAGTTCAGAAATACTACACCATATGCAGCTCAGGATTCAGATGCACAGTTGAAGACAAACAGATTTGAAGATTTGGGGGGTGAATAGCAGGAAAGGAGGTTATGCTGTCAGCAGTGGCACCCAACATGGAGAAGGGAGCTTCAGAGTGAAGCAAGCAAGAAAAAAAGCTGAAAGTTAGCAGAATTTTTAATGAACTGATGGATATTTTCAAGAAAGAAAATAGACAAAATCAACAGTGTCAAAGGAGTTTTGAAAGCCTGATTCGTGAGAAATACACCAAGCACAGAAGTTCCAACACAAGCAAATTATAGAAAGCTGATGAACACTTTGTTTACAATGCTGTATGAAACTGAGAAAGAATCCAACACTGCTCCTTGGAATGCGCTGGGCTGCAAGCATGAAAATCCACCTTAAGTGAACCTGAGGAGGGCCAATGTCAGAGCAAGTGCAGCTGAACTCCAAACACATGAGGCAGGGTCCATAGGAGTGGCAGCAGCTGCTTCTGGGTGTGGGCCAGGCCTTCAGCTTCTTGTCTTCAGAGACAAGGTGACAAATCAGATTCTCTTGCATTCACATTGCAATAGTTCATGTAGCACTAGAGCTGTACATGGAACAGGTTGTGATCTCTAACTTCACTCCAGCTCACAGCCGTGGCATCTTACAGACTCAGGGATCACCTCCCCAGCATCTTAAGCTCTCTGATCACTGTCAAGTTATCACTTCACTGCTAAGAGTGCTTGAGCCTTCTAAGCCGCTTGCCTTAAAGCAGATTTTGCAGATCTTGAGTCATGACTGTACTGCTCTTCAGAGCTTTTTCCAATTTGCCTCCATGCCTGCTAAGACCTGCACACCTGCAAAGGATAAATCATCCAACCACAGTCTCTGGAACACCAGGTCCAAGGGCAGCAGCCCTTCTGCTCAAGGCTGCTCTGCTTTATAAGGACCTAAAACCCGCAGTGCTCTCACAGCTGCCTCCTCTGGAGGTTTCTGCAGCTATCACAGGCTCCATCTAGGACTAAGCTGCAGCCTCAGCCTTGACAGTACCAAACTGCAGGACCGCCAGCAAGGTCCTTCAGCCACAGGCAAGACAGTCTGGGAAATTTTAATGTAATTTGTTTAATATAATTCAGGTATTAAGGAAAACAAGGACACAAACAACAAAACAGATGTATCTTTCCTGCCTCTTCCCCAGGCTTACCTGATGTCAAACACTACTGTCCTCCATTCTTAGCCTCAGCTTTCTTTTATACCGCAGGTTGCACTCCCTCAAAATTTCCCCCAGCATCACAGCACAGGTGCCTGGGGTCACACTGCTTCTCTCTGTGATTCTTTGCTTCCTTATTTTCTCTGCTGCTCTTTGCCTCTTACTAGTTTTCCTCAGCCACACTTTTCAGGTTTTGCAGATACTTTTTCCTTTCCTCTCTGTTCCAGCGTAGGTCACATGTGGGTCATGGTCCCTCAGGGGTGTAGGACCTCTTCTGGCATTAAGTATTTTCCCTGCCATGTGTCTCCATTCCCTCACTGCTGCCAGCTTCTGTCTCAAACACATTTGATTCAGGTGCTCCTCTGCCTGCCTGATGCCTCATCAGGGTTTAGGTGGGCGGTGGTTGTTCCCTGGTGCCAGCTCCCATGGAGGGTTCTCCATGAAATCACTCGCCAGGACAGCAGGAGAGCTGCCAGGCTGCCCGTGGGACTCCTGAGGGCAAGGTAAACCAGCAGCCTGAAACACAGGGAGGCTGGGGGAGAGCAGGGGCCCGTGGAGGAAACCAGGAGCCAGAGCATGACAGAGACTCCCTGTGAGGACAGCTACAGTTGAGAGCTAGAGCATTAATTCTCCAGCTTAGGAGACACATCCCACATTGCTGCTGGAAAGAAGCCTAATGCATCCACGGACAGCTGGGAGAGCAGCCAGGGGAGGCATCCCAGCAGGATGGCAATCTTCAAGTTTCCCTGATGTGACATCATTCAGCTCTGTGATCTTCTCTGCCCAGGTCTGGCTCCATCCCTGCCCAGAAGGCAGGGCTCCCCAAAAGCAAGGCTCCCCCAAGGCAGGGCCCCCCAGAGGCTGACCCAGCGCTCTGGGTGCCCACGAGGGTGACTGTACCTGCTTTCCAGAATGGCTTCTTCCACGTGAGTGCTCTTCTCAGACACAGGGGCCCCAAGGGAGGTCTGGCTCATGGCTGACAGGAATTTCAGGAGCAACTTGGTGCTCTCAGTCTTTCCAGCTCCGCTTTCTCCGCTGTTAAGACAAAACACACATTTCACTCACAAATCCAGGACAGGCAGAGCTGATGACCATCCTACCCGCGGCACAGGAGTGATCTCTAGGAACAAACACGAGACATCCCCGCTGTGACAAGCAGGGATGGGGCAAAGGCAGGGAGGGCGGTGTGGGTGCGCAGGCAGATGTCAATGCAAACGGAGCAGCAGGAGCAAGGCGTGTGATGCAGCCACGGAGTAGCTGGCTGTCCATCTCTAACCTTATGAGGACACACTGGCTGTCATGACGCTTCCACAAGCAGCAGTAGCACTCGTTAGCGGTGGCGAAGATGTGGGGAGGCAGCTCACCCAGGCGGTGCTGTCTGTACAGCTCCATGGCATCCACACCGTACAGACCAGGGATGGCTCTGTAGGGATTTACTGATGCCAGGATGGAACCAATGTTTGTCTACGGGGAAAGAACAAAACACAGAAAGGAAATGAAGCAAGCTCCTGGGAGAAAAAAAAAAAAAGTCACAACAAAGCCAGACCCTGAAATAAGTCATTGCGAAGGAGAAAGCCTAAATAAGGACACTGAGCTTCAGCAGAGAGCTGCACAATTTGGCAAAGTTGTCAAACCCCAGAGAAGGAGCTGTACAGATGGGTATGGATGACACAATCTGAATTTTGCTGCTTTATAATATAACATTCTTATCCTGTTTTCCTTGTTAAATTAAGCTTACACAATTTAAAAACATGAAGCCATCTTCATACCCAGCTACTTTGCACTGTGCTTGAAGCTGAGTAGCAGAGCCAGGACTGAAAGAGTGTCAGGAGATACCTTCAATGCCACAGTCCTAAGCAAAGGGGGCTGGGCAGGGTTCAAGAACCTCCTGAACAGAGTTGGAACACAAACACACACACACTACACACATGTGCAAAGAACCACTAAAGCATACAATTTTTCTTCTGCTGAAAAAATGCTGTTTGGTGCAGCTTAAATCATTTGGTAAACCAAATCAAAATTGACAGCTGAAGATAAAGCTCTGGATTTCAAGTCAAAACATTTCTATATTTTCTAAACATTTTATTTTGAAAATATTTCTTTTGAAAATCTCACAGTCCCAAAAAAGAGGTAGCAAGATTTAAAATAAAATACCCAGACAACAACACTGAATTTCAAATGTATTATTTTGTACAGTGAGAAGGAAATTAATTTTGCTTTTTGGGGTATGACTTTTTCGGTTCAGCCAACCAGCTCAAATCCAGTTATTCTCAGAGCTGCAGTTCAGAGCAATGGTGCCACCTCTCTCCTAATGATGGCTTTGTAATATGGTCAACACCCATGCTGCTGGTGTGGTGGCCTCCCTCACAGGGACATCTCGGGCTGCTCTGCTGCAGGAGGTGCCAAGCTTTGTGGTCAGGGACAACATCTAGCATTAGTTCCAAACCACTACAAGTCACCCATCAGATCTAAAAGCATTTGAATGTACCTGCTGGAGAAGCTGTAAATTAAACACGTGGTGACAAGGAGGACTCATCAGACCAAATGAAATCTGAGCCTATAGCAATGCCAAGCTCTGGAGCCAGAAGCCAGACTGATAAGATGCTGTAGTCACCAAAATATTTAAAACTCATTCATTAAAGCAGCACTCAGAGATCATCGCAGGGGGGAAAATCACCTAGGCCAAATTGCATTATTAGTATAAACATCATGGATCAAGTCCTGAGGACCCTCTGACAGGGACCTTTGTGGGCAGAAATATAATTAATTGGTAATGAAAGCAATAGGAAGCCAGAGAGGTGGAGAGAGAGAGAGGAAAGCATTGGGTGTCAAAACATGAATTGGGGAAAAGCATTATACAGGCAGCTGAGGAACAGGCATCATCCAGAGACTACAAGACATTTCTATGTCCTTCACAGCATCTCTTCTGCTGAGATGTTTCAGTTGGCATTTTCATTGTAGTTTCACTAGGAACAGAGCTCCTCTCCAGAGAACTTCTGGAAAGTCCTTTCCAGAACTTCTTCCAGTACACCCATCTCTTTCAAAGCTGTTCCTAGGAAACTTTTCCACCATCCAGTTGCAGTCTCCTCATCACATGCATTATAGACAATTTCTATCCATAATTTTTAATGGCAGTAAAACCATGTACATACCAGCTACTCAGTCAGCAAAATAATCGCCTCCAAAGAAGTCTCCAGAGCAGGACAAGCCACATGGGGCAAGTCTACTTCTCAGGACAAGAGATCCTACTTGGATGGTTAGGCATGGCTTTGCTAAGGACAGCACAAAATGTGGCAGTACAGCCCCTGGCTCATTTCTGCATCACTCACATTATGTTTGGTCTACTTTTATTAAGGAATACAGGAATTGTAAGAATGAAGGGGGGAAATGCAGGTTGTTGTTGTGCCCACATAATTTCCTTCAACAGTTGGATAGGCTTGAACAGTATTTATCTGGATAACAAAGGTACTGTTGAGCTTGTCAGTATTGCTGTAGTAAATTAATCATGGGTGTCAGACCAGATACACTGCTACCTACACTCCCCAATCAGAAAGAATCCCTCTTAGGAGCTCATGATGGGGTTAATAATCCTACACTGAGGGGTTCTTCCCAGTGCTGAGCAGGTTACAGAGGTTAGGCCTCTTCATACATCTCCAAAAATTTCAGACTGGGAATGCACATCTGAGATTCATGCACCATGCAAAGGCAAAAAATGAGGTGTAAAGGTGTTAAACTTTAACACCTTTATGCACAGATGGAGAAGGCACAGACCTAAAGCTGAATAAGAGAAGGAATGACACATCAGAGCTAGCTGAAAGGCTTAAGGAGGTACGGCTGCTATGACACTGCTGGTGTTGTGGCATTTCTGGTACAAGGCACAGACTGAAAAGGAAGAGCATCCTGCATTGCATTTTAAGCTGTGAGGAAGAAGAAACAGGAGGGATATACCCAAGTGGGTCAAAAGCTGCACAAACACATAGCATGTGTCAAACACAGGACAAGAAGAGCAGCAAGGATATGGGACATCAAAATAATGTGTGCAAGTGGGTACTGTCACAGGGTCACAAGACTGTGTTGACACACAGGCAAAGGTGACTACAGAAAAAAAAGAAAAAAGAACATAAAAAAGAATTTACAGTCTGCTCTGCATCCAGTGCAGGAGGTGGTTCAGAAACGGGTCACTTTACTGATAATTTACTGGAATGCAGGTGCATATGGTTTGGTTGCCTTGATAACGGTTGCTATGCAACACAGACAGAGATTTTCATTTTTTCTGCCATATTCTGAAAACTCTGTGCGCATATAGCATGGACAAGCAAGGTAAGACGGTCTTTGCAATCCATCTTCCTTATTCTCTCCAAGTCTTAGCAGAGCACTGCCATCCCAGCAGTTCAGGGATGTTTCATCCCAGGTGTGCTTTTCCTCACAAGTCCCTTTCCTAATACTTGTCTCCTTCCAGAGAGGGAAATCAGGAGATGCTATGAGTATTCATTCATCTGTGCAAGGAGAGCAGAGCAATCAAAAAAATCCAAAAGGCACAACTGCACGTTAAAGCAGAAGAGTTGGGCAACAGGTTTGCATTCCTAGTTTTGTTAGGCAGTATCTTTGTCTGTCAGATCAGGAGGGATACTCAGCAACCCCCTGTGTACATTACATCTTCCACTCTGCTTGGCCTTATAAACCATGGAACTGCCATAATGAGGAACCTGGGGAATGTGAATGACAGCTCTTCCAACATGGATGTTCACAGAGGATACAGAGCTGTGCGGTTACCACAAAGCTCAGAGGTGAACATTCATGTTTTGGCAGCTCCACCATAGAGGCAAAGAAGCCCCTCTGATAAGGGTAGGATCTCACAGGGATGATGGAGCTGGCAAGGCAGGAAATCCCCTCCAACTCCTATCCTCAGGAGACAAGGATAACATCAGTACTTCACATGCAAAGTGGCAGCCCTGAAGCTAAACAAAAGCCATTAGGCCAAAAGGGAAGAGCACTTACATAGATGTTACCCTGTTGGTAGCGCTGGTGAAGGTTAAGCAGGATGGCAGCTTCATGCAGATCTCCCAGCATGGACATGTCTTCCACCCCATCAATGCTGGTCTGGTGCATGGGTAAGACCTTTTCTCTGGACAGGGTGGCTTTGGGGTACTGGAACACCTGGAAGTATGGGAAGAAGGACAAATCGTCTAATGACACCTGAGCACATGGTCTGATTCCCTACCAGAAATGTGCACCTTTATATTTTTGAACTGGAAAAGGAAATTAGTAAGACACAGATCTGCTCTCTACTTTTACAGTCACTCTTCTATTACTGTTCCTACATATTTGAGCCCTCTAGCCAGAAACTATACAGCATACTCCCTTTTTTTGCTACACAGTCAATCTCTCACTCTCCCCACCACTGATAGGGACAAATCAACACAAGGCTACTTAATTTCCCCTTAACAGAAGCAGGGCACCAGCCTCCAGCTGCTAGGCTAGACAGGTATTACACACTGCACTCATGACTGTGAATAATGATGGCAGCTGCTCCCAAGAGACCAGGAACAGTCTTTCACAAAAAACACAGGTGAGATCATGTCTCTGACCTTGGGGAAGTAGAGGAAAAGCTAATTCACATTGCAAGTTTGGCCCTGCACTCTCCATAGCAGCAGCGAGAGAGCATCTGGAAGAGTTTGTCATCTCAAGAGCAAAGGAAAGCAAAGCACATGAGAAGCCAAATAAAGTAGTGACATTCTCTCTGTGTGATGACACGTATGTGTATGATACAGCTTTCAAAATATTTGTACAGTGGCACCTATTAACTTCTATCACTGCTCTAGGAAGTGCTCATCTCTCTGTGCAGTTGCACTCATCTTGCTTCAATTGCTGCATCCTTCTTCCTGCTAGAGCTCTCTCCTCCTCAATAACCCACTCTTCAGTTATCAGGTCGTCTCCTTCACCCCCTTGAGATTATGTGACTGTTCCCCTCCACCACATGCACATCCCAGCCCTCCTTTCCTCCTCCTCAAGCACGATGCTGGCATTTCACGCAAGTTATTTCAGTTGCTTCCCACTCTTGGATTCAGCCGTGTGCCATCTCCCACCCAGCATCCAAAGCTGTGCTAGATGGTAAGACCCAAAGAGAGACAGATGGGAGACTTCACATAGGCATCCTGGAGAAGGAAACCGGTCCACAGTAACCCCTCCAAAGAATCTTGTGCTTTTCCTCCTCTCCCGGGGCTCTGGTCTCTGCCTCGTTTCCATCCCTGCTTGTCAGCCCTCCTGAGTGCCAGGGAGAATCTGACACAGAGAACCAGCTCTAATCTGTAGTGTTGCTCTAAGTGGTTTCTCCTGCCCACCTCCTTGGAGTGCTCGGGCTGCTGTCTCTGCTGGGGAGAGGCTGTCCCTGCAGGTGCAGGCTGCAGACAGAATGAGGTCACCCAGACCCCTCCAGCGAGCCCCCCCTGCCAGTCCCTGGCAGGGTGCTCACAGCTGCAGCACGCTGCAGGTGCTCACCCCAGGGCTCTGAGCCTGCACCCTGCCAGAGCAGGGCAGCAACAAGCCAGCAGCATCCCCTACAAACCACCACGATGCACAGCCACAAGAGCAGCTCTGTTCTGCGAGGGAGCTGGGGGAGAGGCTGGCTCAGCCCTCAGGTGCGTTTGCCCCGTTTCTCACCAGTCACACCTGTGTGGCAAGGACTGCTCGGCCTTTTCCACCGGCAGGCTCCTTCACAGCCCACTTCTTTCACCAGCCAGGAGGCTTTCAAAAATACACAGTTCACATTCATGATCAGTGTAAAACAAAGCCCAGTCCTGCAAAAAGGCTCTCTCCACACCAGTTCTGCTCCTGGGTGTCAGAGAGGTCTGATTGCCAGCAGAAGGACCCCCATTCTGCAAGCATGACCCTAAAAAAAGAAAAAGTTTTCTTTCTTCTTCAGAGCGGAGACCTCAGGCACTATCACAAGAAAACTGAGGGAGCAGAAAGGGAGAATGGGACAATTAAATTCAGGATAGAGTACAAGCTGCAGATGCACAACATCTGGACTGTCAGGAACAAAATCAGTACAGCACTTACAAACCAGGAGGCAGCAAATGACCCTGGCTCTCTCTTGTCCACTGACTTACACCAAATTTGGAAGAGGACAAGTAAAAAACAGTATGACGTGATCTTCCCTTATAGCTGCCTGGTACTTACTCATCTACTACTGCTCTGTCAGCACTTGCAGCCATTTGGGCCAGAAGAGAAACATTAAGAAAACATTTAGACAAAAAGCTGAGTGGACAAGTGTCCTAAAAGATTTCAGGAGCTGGCAGTACCTGTGCCCAGAGGCTGCCATGCACGAAAAGTGATGGGTCAGAGCTCATTTCCTTGTTCCTGCAGACAACATGGGAGGAAATGGAAGCCTGAAGAGGAACAGGGGTCCGAAATACACAAGTAAATTATTAGTAGGGTGTAGAAAATCACCTGTTATACCTGTCTTGCTTGACTGAGGGCTCCAGCCCAACTGAGGTTTGGGAGGCGATGGCTCTGTGCCTCTGGAAGACACTTGTGACATGTGGGAGAGTTTTCAGGTGGTCCCTGGCACTGGAAGAAAGCTGACTTTTCATTTGTTCTCTGCCCTCCAGGGGCAGAGTCTCTGTATCACCAACAGGCTGCAAGGATCATCCGTGCTCCTGGACACAGACACATGTCCCATGACTGTCAAAGTGACTTTCTTCAAGCAGCTCAGAGGTTTGAGACACAAACAGGATGATGCTCCACCCTCAGAGTCCCAGTAAGGAAGCTTTTGTTACCCCCCTGCTCACTCCTGGATGCTTCCAGCAATCTACCAGGAGAGCAATTTCAAAGATCCTCCCCCATCATCCTGTTCCAGGAAGGGTATGCCAGGCTGATGTTCAGCACTACTGAGCTGAATCTGACAGCTGATGTTTCCTGAAGCAAGTAAGAACTCAGGCAAACTGATCTCTCAGCAAAGTTGCCCCCAGAATATCTCTTTTTTAACAAGCTAATATATAAAACACAAAGTTATAGGTGTTAATAAGCAGATGTTTATTTTTGGGAAGGAAAACAATCAGCTTTCAGTCTAACAGGCACCTCACAGCCAAAGATTTCTACTTTCTTACCAGTGATAAACTCAATTTGCCTCAGATTTAGCCCAAAGTGAGGGTAAAATGACCATGATTCCCTCCAAGGCCCTGCAGTGGTCAGGAATAAAGCAAAATATGGGCAGCAAACAAGCCAAGATGAAGCTTGCCAGTGCTGCTCACCGGGCTGAGCAAGAGAGAAATGATTCCTTTTAGGGCTCAGTTCCATCCATTAGTGCCATCCTGAGCACACAAGCAAAGCTCCCACCTGGCATCCAAGTTATATTTATCCATAAAGCATCTGGCTGTTTTGTCTGGGTGGTGGTTTCCAATCTTGTGTTTCACAAGCAAAGCTCCTCCTTTCCTCCCAGGAAGTCACATTTCTGATGGATTTAGCGCTTGAGGTGTTTTAAGGAAGTGAAAACAAATGACAAAAGCTTTGAAGCATGACTGGACTTCTTACCTCAGAGCTGCAAGAGCTGCAGGGATGCTGGGCCACAGCAAACATGAGGACAACCAGATTTGGGGGTCCTAAAAATCAGAGGGATCAAGTGCCCCACCCAACCCAAAGTGAAGACATTTATCAGAGTTCTCCCCAGGGAAGGAGTGCCAGTCCCTCCTAGAGGAATGAAGCAATGACTGTGGCAGGTAAGGGAAGCACACAGGACAGCTCTTGTGGGTGGCACTGAATAAAGAAAGCCCTTTCATGATCACCATGAGCTTTTACTCCACATAAAGCACATGCTCCTCCAGCCCAGTGGTTTCTTGTTTCATGGAAGGAAAAAACCCAAACCCACCTTTTTTCTTCCACACCTGTAAGCCACCAAGCATTATCCTGAGCGTATTTTCCAGCATACAGGGCACAGGCTGGAGGTGAGTTCATGCACACAGACAGCTCCAAAGTGGGATTTCTGGTGTCCTTTCAGAGGTGCCAGGTTGGTTTGAAAGATTTTACAAGGCCACATCAGCATGTCAGAAGAGACAGAACTGGGAAAGTCACAGAGGTATTCACCATTTTTTGTCCCTCTGAAGGCTGCTGCATTACCTGTGATCCCTTAAAATGTGTTAGTGATATCCAGCACTCCCAAAACAAGTCAACTCTTCAAGAAGGGGTCTAAGAGACTACAGTAACCAGATTAAAAAAATCTGTGTTTGCTAGGGGAATTTCCATCTCCGAGAAACAAATCAGGCTCTTTATAAAAGAATGATGACTTCAAATCTTTCAAGGCAAGACTGAAAAACAGGACAGCCCTACCACTGACTCCAGAAACCAGAGCTCTAAATCCCCTTTCCCTCTGTGTCCTCCTTTGTTCTCCAGGTGAGAGGCTGAAGAAACCCCATCCATTTGTCTGTAACAAAGCAGCCACCTGCAGGGCCCATTCACCACAACACCTGAGCAGGTCTAATTGCTCACTGCTGGAGGGCACAGTCCTGCCCATTTCCCCATCCTCCTCCCAGCCCAGGCACCAGTCTGACTCACCAAGAACCTCCCTGAAGGCTGTGGATAGTTTTCCCAGGGTTAGCCAGGCGAGCTGACTCACTGAGGACTTGGATGATCCCCAGAGGTCCCTTCCTAACAGTATTATTCCATGAGTACTGCACAAGGAGCACAGGGCTGGAAATCAGGCAGGAAAGAAGCTTGTTCTTATCACTGCTGGAGAGCTCTGCTCTCAGGGGAGCTGGGCTGCCTGGCTGAGCTGTCCTGTGCATCCCTGCTGCCTTAACACACCGAGTGAGTGGCACAGGGAGCCCACTGCCACGTGCCCCTGGCCACAGGGCTGACAGCAAAAGCTGCTGAAGCAGCTGGTGGTGAGCACAAGCACCCCTAGAGTAGCACAGCTGGGCAGGAAGGGCTGCCTGGTTACTGGAGCTGCCTCCTTCCAGGAGCATTTAGCCAATATAATGATTTTGTTAGGCTGTTCATAAAACTCCTTCAAAGATGGCACAAGGGAAAACAAGAAAAGGGAGGTAGGCAGAGAAATGAAGAGAACAAAAACAATCTTCTCCTTTTAACATTTGTTAGATATTTGGTGTAACGGAGCCAGGTCACTTTTCAGAGAGAATTGCAGCATTTCCATTGATAAATTTCAACATGATGGTCACGCAAAACCAAGAAATCCATCTTACAGCTTGGCATAGGGCACAAACTCATGCAAACTTCACTTACCATGCCATAATCTGAGGTGAAGAGAACATTTCCATTGGCACACAAGCCCACAGTGCATGGCTGCAGCTGGTCCTGCTCCTGCAGCCATACCCTGGCACCCTGCAAAAACGAGAAGACATCCCTTTAGAAAGAGCTGGAGCCTGTGAGATCTGCACCCAAGGAAAGCTGGGGGAAGCTGCAGTATTCAGAGGCTATTTCCAAGCTACAGCTGCTTAAAATATTAAAGTTCTACTTACATTTTCAGAGAAATTTGGTTTGTTTTTTCTTAATGTTAACAGGAGCGGAAGAAAAAGCAGTTTTAATGAGCTTCATGAAGAAACTAAAGTAAGGAAAGGCCAATTTTTATAGAAACTGTCATGGAAAGATACCAACACATAGAATAGTTGGTTTGACTGTCTAAATGTTTTAAAACTTGGAATAGCCGGTCATTAAAAGTCATGCTACAATAATAATAGAAAACATAAATAAAGCATGTTTACAATGTAAACAATACACTCACGCATCACTGTAAGTCACAATGCTTCCAGAAACCACCAGCTAAGAGGATTTCACAGAGCTTTGTTTGCAAACTCTGGCAAGAGTTTCCTTTGGTAAATGACATGACCTGAGTGTTTCTCTGATGTATTTATACACTGATGTGTACACAACGGTCCTTATGTCTGATGTATACGTGCACTGGTGTTTATATCTGCTTTTATATATGATGTTTCACATACATACAACATCTAAACTTCTCTGTGTCTCTCAAGACAAGTCTGAGCACAAACCCAGATTTTGGTAACACACACACAGGGCTCTGTAGGACAGGTAGATCTCATAGCTCCCCTACCAAAATAGTAGGGAAAACAAGATTGCTGGATTGGCCTTTTTGACCTGTGGGAGCTGATACAAGGGAAAGAGCCAGAGCAGGAAGGCAGACCAGGGCATGACCTGCAATTACAGAGCTAGGCATCAAGTCACACCACACTTCAGTTATTGCAAACTAATCACTTCCATGTCTTCCCATAGAAATCACATAAACTCTGCTTAGATAAATATTGAGAAAAATCCTAAGTGCTCAACTGTTGAGTAACATTAGGGCCTTTCTGACTTTCATCGATTCATAGACTGACTTTCTTCCTATTTTTTTAATGCCCCTAAATTATTGATCGTGAGCTTTAAGCCCTTCCTACCCTCTTAATCTCATCAGCACCATTAGCTCTTTGCTTGTAGGCTTAATATGTTTGAAGAAATTGAATAGTGTTTCTATATTACATTATACAAAATGTGAAACACTAATTCTATTTTTAATGATTTGTTTTTAGTTTAGGTGGGTTTTTTAAACAACTTAAGTCACTCTAAACACTTCAGCAACCTGGACTTTCCTTACTATAGGAGATACATCTATAGGCCAACCTCCAGTCCTCCCAATAAAAAATCTGGGTTTAATGACATTAAAAAGGTGTACATAATTCTAGTTTTACTGCTGTGCTCTGGTCTAGAGTTTCAAGCAGATTAATCTCCCCTCACCAAGAGACTGAAAAGCAACATTCCATCTGATCAGCACCTGAACCCATGGATGGTCTGCAGGGATCATCCTCCTGGCCAGTGAACAATAGCAATAGAAAAAAACAGAATCTTACATTACAAATTTGAGATCCCAGAGAGCTGGTGTGGACAGTACATCATACACAGATTTTGAGGAACTATATAGAGGATTTGTCACATCCTCTTAGGTTTTCTGAAACTCTAGATGCTTGAAATAAAGTGTCCTGAAGCATCTGGGCAAGACATTGCTGTTAAGAAATCATCCATTTCCCAAACCACATTCTGACTAGTGTGCATAAACATATGAACATCAAGATGTGTTTAAAGATTTTTTTGCTACTTTCACCAGACTCCTATTACCACCATGGTAGAAAGCAGAGAGTCAGAAAACAGGAAGGTTGTGTCTCCAAACAGTGGGATGAAAGAGAGCCTTTTATAAGACACTTAGTGTAAACATCCCCAACAGTGCATTTCAATGCCTTCTGACACCAGTAACCCAGGATGGCAGAGATGAGAGCCTGAGGCAAGTGCAGTTTAATCAGAAGACAAGTCTGCACCCTGCTATGCACACTGTGCCCCAGTGCCACAGCACACACACCCTGTGTATGGCAGAGTGCCACCATCACAGCACCCTGCACACCCTGCCCCTGGAGACCAGGGGGTCCAGGTTACACAGACCTCCCACTCCCTGAGCTCAGAAATTAACTGGAGCTACAGGCAGTTGATAATCTGACACAGAAGAGACAACCCATGGGCATGAATACTGTTATTTAATAGGTACTGCTCAGAAGGGAAAAGGGGAGATAGGCAATGGGATCACTCAGCTATCTTCAACACACAGAAATGATCTAAAAGTCCAGACTGATTCAAACCCCTTTCCCAGCAGAAGTCCAAGTGCAAAAGTATTAACAAATACTCCTCCAAGGAGACAAAGCTCTTTTGTACAACACCACACATGGCAGGTCCTTCTGTGAGCTGCTAAGGAATAGAAGGCAACATGCTGAAACTCCCAGGCCCTGTGAGATTTCAGCTGCCCTGAATGACTTACTCCAGTTTACTCTGATGTTGTAGCTGTTTGTACAGCAGCAATTGCCTCTGCACAGCAGAGTAACTGCACCCCGTTATGATGTTTCCAAAAGGAATATTGTGCTGAGACATCCAGAAAATGAACCACAGAGTAAATAATTATTGTAACTTCTGCCCAGTATAGTCATAGCCCCATTTCCTGAAAGGCAGAGTTTGTTTTAGTGCATCTCCTCCCACCAGCCCTTTTTTCTAAACATGAAATTCCCCAAGGAGCCTTGACTAAATACGGGAGCAGATGGTGGCACCAAAGAGACTGCCCCACTTTACTCCCTTCTCCCCCAGTGCCACACATCTCATTGATCAGTTGAAAAGATTAAATTGAGCAGAAAACTTCCAAAATCTGCCAGGCAGCAAGGCTGAACTTCCATAGGAGAAGCAAGGTCATGAGGACTGAGCAGTGCCCAGCAGTGATGTGCCAGCTCAGGGAGACCCCAGCTCCCACAAGCACCAGAGAGGACGGGAAAACCCTGCTCTTCTAGGACAAGAGTAAAAACCCTTCAACTTCCATTCTGGGATACATAGAAGGTCCACCCTCACCCACAGACAAAACAGTTTAACAAAATGAAGCAACAAGCAATCGCCAATTTGAAGAGAACACCTTGAAAGACAGAGGAGGAACAGCAGTGATGATTTTGTGTAACCACTTTCCATCAAATAAAGCTGGCTGAATACTGATCATACAGTTAACTCAACCCCCTTATATAATGAACTCATCCCCACCCGATTATTCTTTTACTAGGAGTTTATTAGGTTGGTCTATTGCTTTGGTTTTAAAGGGAACAAGAGCAGGAACAGAAAGGAAGAATAAAACAGTAATGTACCAGTTCCTATATCAAGGGCAGGTCACTCAGATGTTAAACAAACTCTGAGACCAACATCCTCATTCCTATGGCCTCAGTAACAATCTGTCCATGAACTTGCCTTGCCACAAAGTGCACAGCAAAGCACAATCCTGAAAAGTGATCTTGTACCATGGGGTTGTAATTTAGCAAATAAAGTTGCTTGCATGCAGAGAGCGGTGTTTCATCAGTACAGGCCCAGCCCATGGTCACACCATCACGCCTTCCACTGTGGACAGTAAACTCTAAGATGTCATTTTTCAGTTCAAATAACACATGGCACTTTGGATCCTAGACTCAGAAATAAATAACATTTCCTGCTATTCATGATATCAAAATTCAATTGAAGACTTCTTGGCCTTCTATGGCATTTTTTTAAGAGTGACTGAAACCGGAAGCTCTCCCTTGCATTCACACGCCGGTGTCTCTTCTCAGGAGATGCAGTATGGTGTGTCAGCAGGGAAAGAATATGGGAGATCTTGTGTGCTGCACCCAGGGAATGGGCAGAGAGGCAGAAAGGCAGCACACAGCCTTTACTGCAGCAGCAAGGCATCCATACATTACAGCAGAGTGTGTAGCCAGCAGCTACACCCTCACCAGTTATCAGCTGTTGAAGGCAGCAAGGAAAGCTCCAGAGGACAAGAACTCGGCACATGCAGGTGCCTTGGCCTCTGCAGGGCCTCCCAGCCCAGCAGGAGACCCATTCAGGGACTGACATGAGGAAGCAGTTCCACAGCTGTATCACTCTTCAGAAACAAGTCTTCCTATTCTGTTCTCCCTACTCCGTGTTCTGGACTACCCTTGAATCTTCACATTTTCCCAGGATGTCCTCCGTCTTCTGGGAACTGCTTCTTCCCAGGCACAAGCAAGAATGAGCTGCCCCAGCTGAACTTCAGGACACAGCAGGGCTGCCTCTCTGAGACATCCCATTCCTCCTTGTGCACAAACCTACCCAACTGCCAGGAGTAACATGCTCAGGAGGGGCTAAACCAGGATGGCCGCATCAATTTTCCAGGGTTTTATTCAGAGAGGAAAAGTGGTTTTGTTTGGAAGACACCTTTCAGTGTGTGAAAGGAGCATACAATTGTCTGTTTTTTCCAGTACAGGATGTTTTTGATGCTTTCTTTGTGTTTGAACTTGACTGTCTCAGCCTCCAGATCTACCTACAAACACAATACTACAGGAGGTTCTTGCAGTGCCTTCCTTGATTTAGGTAATTATACTAAATCAGCCCTTCTGCAAGGGGCAGGGATGTCTCAAAAATGTACACCCGTGCGCTGAGAATCTGAGACAAAAACCTCTGTGGGTGCAACAAGTTTTCAATTACAAGTACTATATACATAACTTACCTTTGTCCTCCTAGCACACTGAGGCTGTTCAGCGGGTATTGGGCATCCAAGCCTTGTGTTTCTCCTGGCAATGGATCCCTATGCTCCTAGGCTCAGGAAAGGCTCTCCTGGCAGCATGGTGCTGAGCCAGCTCTTTTCCCAGCCTCAGTGGGCTTTGTGGCTGCAAACCACGAGGCAGAGACTGGGCTAGAAAGGCCCTCGCAATTCAGACAAAGCCGGAATCGGGTTTCAATAAATGCACTTTCCAAGAGATTGATCTGGATGATCATGAATAAGTGATAGGGCAAATATAAAGAGCCTTAGCTAATGGATGTAAGATTGGTGGGTAGCGGGAGTCCTTGGCAGCCAAGCCCCATATGGTAAGGAATGCAACTTCGCTGGTTTTCTGATGGCAGGCTGAAATGAAGCCATGGGCTGTATCTGATCAGCAAAATTGGGACCAGCTCCTGGAAGGGAGGGGCAGCCCAGAGATCACAAGTAAGAGAGACAGAAGGAACAGCTCAGTTGGCAGCAGCCAGCATGGAACAGCTGGCAAGAGGGACAATACCTGCAACAGCAGTAGGGATAACAGAAACAAAAGTCTACTTTTTGTCAGGCATGAGGCAGAGACACTGCAGAGCAAAAAGGGGCTGGATTGTACCTGTCTGGTCCCACAATTCCCACACAGCAGCTCACTGAGCTCGGGCAGCCCCTGCAAGCCACCAGGGCTCAGAGCTGGGCACAAACTGCAGCCGTGGGTCCTGCTACCCCAGAGCTGCAGCCCAGGCTGAGCCCATGACTCATTCTAGTTCTGCCGATTAGCAGCCCCATTCCTCACTAATTAAGGAACAGAACCGTCAGTCTGCCAGCAGCTTTGCAGAATAGCAGTATCAGGAAAAGGTTTGTGCATTTTAAATAATCTAAGAGCCCTACGAGTTTGTCACTTCTGGTCACTGATGTATACGCACTGCTTCCCACTCCCCTTTTGCCTCCCCCTCCCATCTGTTCTGTTCCTGTCTCTTCCCCCAGTTTGGCTGCTGCACAGCTTCTCTTCTCACTCTCCAGAACATCTCCAAATATTTCCCAGGAAATGCCTGGTTTGTGGAGGTAATTCTTAATCTTCTCAAAGAAGCAGCTACACGCTACAGGAACCACACAAACTGCTTGTCATGGGAAGGAAGGGAACGAGCCCCCAGCTGTTTTTCACATACTTCAGAGCTGCCCTTTGCCATGAGCACAAGGTGCACAGAAAGGAGGCAGGTGTGAATCCTTCCAGACTTCACTGAACACTCTCTCCAAGCTCAGTTTAAGATGAGCTGTCCCCTGCAATTCCACCATGGGCAGTGGAGTCACTCTCCTTCTCAGATGAAGTAATAGTCCTACAGAATTTGCAACCACCTGAGAAATTCTCACCAGTCATGAAAATGCATACTGAATTTCAGTATGTTCATAAAAGTAAACACCACTTCCATGCCTTCATTACAAGCTCTTCCCTGCCTAAAACTTCATTTAGGAACTGAACTAAAACGAGTTGTTCCCAAAGCACATTAATCACATGGGGATCTACAGATGTGTATTCCCCGTCACATCACAGCAACATTGGCTCTCCTACATCCCTTCTGCAGCCCTGAGAGAAAGGAGGCAGCATGGCATCTGCTAAAGCCCAGCCTGGCCCTAGCAAAACTTCCCCACACCACTTGCAGCTCAAAACTGAGCAAGTAAAAAGTATTCCTGCCTTGCTATCAACTTGGGCAGTGCTTCTCAAAGAAGCCTCTCCCACTTGCCACCAAATATATAGTGAGGTGGCTTCCCTGCAGTTCCCTCCCTTTGTCAAATTCAGCCAATGGCTTCAAGGGTGAGGCTGGGCTGATAGACAGTTGAGAAGTCTCCAAGGTGCACAGAACAGAGCTCAGGGCCTCAGGCAGCCACAAGGATACAGCAGTCTGTCACTGAGCAGCCCCAGTGCCACATGGTTTGTAAAAATCTCAGACAAGAGCCCTGAAACAGTATTTCTTCTGCAATGTTTATTATGCCTAATTTGGGATTACGTCCAATATCTTTTTGCATCTTGCCACATCCTTGACTTTCCCTACCTTGTAGAGTTCTACCATCTACTCACACATTCTACAGAAATGTATGCTTTTAAACCTTCTCATCACTGTGAAGCACAAAATCCCTTTTTCTTGCAGACAGAGGTAGAGGCACAGAGGAATTCAATCCACCTTCTCTGTCTCATCCATTATTTTCTGCTCTTTTGCCATGTCTCCCCCTATTTGTCATTTCACTAATAAAGTAATCTCAGGTTTTTAAACTCTTCATGTGAGACATTTTCCTGGTGTTTGCTCAGCCTCAGTGTCCTTCCTTCAAATACCACTCAGAAAGCAAGTGGAGTGCCTCTGAGCTGGGATGCACTGTGAGTCAATCTGAAATAAGAGCGGAAATAGGGAAAAATGGGGCAAACAACCCATGTAAGAAAGAAGCTGGGAGACAGGAAAGACAGAAGAGTCTGTTTCACTCTTTTCTAAAATCACTGGGTACAAAGACATGCGTTAGTAGCAGCATCCAACTACTAGATATGGATGGCAGCACAGGGATTTATCACAGAATCACAGAATAACTTGAATTGGAGGGAACCTGCAGAGATTATCAAGTCCAGCTCCTGGCCCTGCACAGGACCATCCCCAAGAGTCACACCATGTGCTCCAGAGTATTGTCCAAACACTTCCTGAACTCTGGCAGGCTTGGTGCTGTGATGATGGAGATGCACACAAGTTTCTAACAAACATCCCTGGAAAGCACCATCTTGCATCACATTGTGGTGCTGAAGTGCTTTCAGTAAATGGAAAGGACACAAAAATCAACAGGTCCCAGAGTTCCCAGAGATCTGTCCGATAAAGTTTCTCAACAGCTGAAATTAGTTTTTTATAAGTCTGGTAATACTGAGGAAATTCCAAGAGATTGAAGGAGTCAGAGCCTAAATAGCAGTGATAGCAGGATTATCCCTAGCAACCATGTGTTGCTTAGTCAGAGAACCCAAGGGAAAATACAGAGGTTTTGCTCTCTGCTGTTCCATCTTAAGGATACGCTGGCTTTAACTGCCAGTTAACATGGGGAAAGAAGCCTAGTAAAAAAGGCTTCTTCTTCCTTAGCATCCAAGCACACGAGATAAACAGGACCATGATTGACTCTCGTGGTGTTGCCCATGTAGAACACAGTGTTTCAGTAAAAGCCAGCTCTTGAGGAGCAAACAGAAGCAAAGGGATCTCAAAACTCTTGATATGGATGGGGAAAATCCCTACTAACTGAGGGAGTTTCCAACAAATGTCTGCAGTGACAGGGTCAGTACTATTTTGTATTCTCATCTAGGACCTAAAATCCAAAGTAATTCTGACACTACTAGCAGATGCCAACATCTGGCAGATAAGTACCCACAAGGATGTGACCATCAGAGGAGTGTGGATTCCACAGCCCCCTGTTAGAACAAAACAGGATTAAAGTACAGCCAAACCGAAAGGTCACCATCAGGAGAGAAGGAATGCAAGGAGTACTTCAAACAGAGGAATGCCTTCTGGAAAGTCACAGACCCAAAGAGGATTGCAAACTGCTGAGCAGAAACTCCCAGGACACTTGGTTGCAACAAGAGTTGATGCATGTCTGGGATGTATAAACAGGAGTAAGGAAGTTCACTGCTTACTTATGCTTTGAGGTGTGAGAAAGAAGCCTTCCAGAGACAACATAAAAGGCTCAGTCATTTTTGCTATTCAGAAAGATCCCTTGTAGTGCAAAAGTATTTGTGAAGATGTTAATGTCATTATGTAGATTTGCCAGAGCTAGGGCTGACCTATCTAGCCCAGACAGTGATAGGGGGGGGATTAGAGCAGCATGTGGCCCAGCATGGGCTGCAAACCTCACCTCTGTCCCTGCATCCTCAACTGATTCAACCCTGCTGAGAGGACACGACAGACAGTAGCACTGAGACCCCTCTCTGCTACCTGCTGGGTCACCTTTGCCAGCAACCCAGGGGCAATCTGGTGCCAGAAAATAATTTTTTGCAGACAGAGAAGTTATTTGTGACAAAGCGACTCTCATGAAGCAGAAGAAAAGTAGGACCCGAAAACGGATGGATCTGCCAGACACTTTAGAAATGAAGCAGGATTTATTTTAAAACACGGTTGTGTAACCACTTGAAGAAACTGCAAAAAAGCAAGGGATCGTCCAGAAATAAGAAGCCCTTCTAGAAAGTGTGATTCAGCCAAATCTTCATCATTGGCTCAAGATGCAAGTAACAGGAATAAACAACACTAATACAGCCCCCATCATCCTAACCCTAATTTGCACCTTTTCATCAAATAGACTGATGACTGGATCTGTGAGAGGCCCCACCAGCAGTTCAGTTGCTGTGATAATTATTGCACTTGTATGACAGGACCTCTCAGTCCCCTGGGCACTGCGCCAAGCGATGCATAACAGGCCCTCCATAGGTGCTTTTCCCGAGACTTGGCTCTACAGCACTGCTGAACTGTGGGTGATGTCATATGGAAATGAGGAGGCAGAACTGCAGAGTTTAGGGTAACTGAAAGATAACCAGGAAATCCAGACTCTCACAAGTTTCAGTCTTAATAATCACATTTAGATAGTTCGCATATTCTCCTAACAGCAAAACGGGAAAAAGAAATTGCAAAGCAGTTGTGTTCATTCTGTTAAATGTAAGTGTGGCAAGAAGTGAAACCAGAGCAGAACAAGGTGGTTTTGGAGGCCACAATGGGGCAGCTGCATGCTGGCCCAGGGCAACCTGGCTTCCCTTCATGTGGGGGCTCTCACTGAGAGCCTGTGCCAGCCCACCCTCTTGCTGCTGATGGGATCTGACAAGGTCGCAGCTCCGGCAGCCTGGCTCCAGATGAATGCCCTAAGGAGGGAGCTAGCAGGACTCCCTCTCTTCCGCCAGACACTTCTTCGTGTCACCTTTGGCACAAGAGCTTTCTTCCTTGCAATTGCTGCTCCAAAACAGGGCAGTCAAACCCTTTTGTCCTATATCTGCCTCTTTATCACTCTGAATGGTTTAGGGGAGACACAGCTGGCATGGAGGATTTTGTGTGTAGGAAGATCCATGCTACGCTAGCTGCATGGGTATCTTCAAGGACAGTGGTACTTCTCTTCAGCCACACTATACAGGCTAATTAAACAGAGGGGGGTTGCTTTGTGTGGTATTGTTACAGAGCATTACAAACACAAGATAGATGTAACAGTCAGCATTTCTCTGCCTTCTTAATCCCTACGGGTCTTCTTTCTGAGAGGGCACAATATTCTCAGCAGACTGAGAGGAGATTGTCAGGGGAAGTTGGCAAAGCATGTGTTCCTGAAAGGTGGAGAAAAGCTTGGCCAGAATATTCCTTCAAAGAGCAGCCTCACTGCTAAAGGAGATGATGTTCCACGTACCTTTTCTTTCCAAGATGGCATTTTCCTAAGACAATGGTTGTTAACACACGGGCATTCAGCTTACTGTTATCTGTAAAGACAGCCCATCACTCATGGTCAGCATCATCCACATCAGCTGAACCATTTCCCTTATCTCAGACAAGAGTCTCTGGATAGATTCTCCTGGACATCTGGCCATGTTCCTCTCTCACAGCAGCTCCTCCTTCTCCCAACTGCAGGGAGCATGGGAAGGGCAAACCAAGCTGTTGAGAAACCTAATCCACCCATGTACAAACCCTTCCCACCCAGCATAACCTGGGCTCCCTGGGGACACAGGTCTCTGGATGATGCATCCAAGCAGCTTCAACAGAGAGTCCAAAGTTGGTGAGAATTGCATGTACAACCAAAAATCAGACCAGTCCTGTACCTGCTGCACCTATGAATCAGGTGGGCTCCACACTGCAAAGGTGCATTCACAGTCAAGTCCTTTCAGTTCTTCTCTTTACCCATCTGCCTGCAGATGTTTATGCACGTGACTTCACACCATTAGATGCCCAAAGCACAGAAAATTCAGTTGAGTGTCTTGTGGCCAGTAAAGGACCACACTCTGTAGACTCCCTGATGGCTTTGTGGAGTAGGCAGGCACTTTCCACTTGCATTAAGTAGTCAGCAGTCAGGGCAAAGCTGCCAGAGCAAAAGAAACCTGGCAGAGGTACTTGCTCCTCAGTTTGTGGCCAAGAAAGCAGCTCAGGTGCATGCATGGTGGCAACTCCAGTAGCCCTAGTACTCCTTCACAGCCTTGACTCTGAGGCTCATCCCTGACCTGCATGTATTCCCCAGAGAGATGGATCCTCTCCATATCTCCATGGCAGATGTCCCAGGCCACAAAGAAGAGAAGGGCTGTGGCCAGGGAATGATGGGGAGCACGGGGTATAGTAAGTGAAGACCACGACAACTGTAGAGAGGACAATTCCAATCACCACAGCCATGCAGGAAATGAACAGAGATTTACCCCTCCTTTCCCTCCTCATGTCAGAAAGCTTAAGAACTTCAGGGGATTTATTCTACAACACAGATGAAAAGCTTTGGATTTCACCACAAGAGCAATGAGGAAAACTGTTTAACACTTAAAATGCCAGCATTTCTAGGCCAGTGGCACATAGAAGGAGAGCAGCATCTGTGACTCCACTGGATGCTGCTCCTCAGTGCTGACTGACTATGGGACCCTGCTAACTGTTCACTGCAACTGGAGTGCAGAAGGACAGAATGAGAGAAGTGTCTCCTTTAACCCTGTCCATGACATTCCCGATCCTTAGTGGGAAATTGGAGAGCGAGTCACATCCTCTGTGTCAACCCCACATCCTGCCCACACTCCAGACACACAGGGAAACCATCATCTCTCACCATGCCACAGCCCAGACCTCCAGGGCCCGTCCTCCCTGCCTGGGAACAGGACTCCCTGCAGCAGCCAAGCAAGGAGACGGCAGAGCACACACACTGCTCCTCCACTCCCATCCTGCTGGAGCAAAGGCCTCATCCATCACCTCTCTGAGCCATGCTGCACGGCAGAGCTCTGATGGCAGAGGCACACACACATCTTTGTGCTGTACCACTCACTGAGGAGGACAGTTTTCTAATCTGACCTGTTTGGGACGCTGTGGGAGAAGAGCAGCAGCAGCACACTCCCCAGCAGCTCGCTGTCCCTGGGGGTCTGCAAGCAGAGGAGGGCACAGCACATGGGAAACCCTTCCACAGTGTCGAGCTGGCACACCTGGCCAAAACTACTCCTCCTTTGGCAGAACCAGGATGGCAAGTGGTTGAACCCTCCACAAAGCCATTTTGGTCTCCTGCATGCCAAAGGGGGATGAAGACCCATGGCATCCCCACCTAATCCCAGATACTGATCACACAGCTGAGTGTGATAATCTAAATGCTGCAAGCACAGCATGGGAGCTTGCTAAGGCAAGACCAAGAGCACACTGGGCTTTAAGCTATTCACTGTAAGACATGACATGCATCCCCTGGGACAAGCAGCTCTGCTGCTGCAGAAAGAAGTGAAGCAACGCCCTTCTACTCAGGCTTTCCCTCCCACCAAGAACCCCCCATGGAGAAGGAGGAAGAGTGGCTGGGGTGCAGCAAATGCCAAACATTCCGGCTTTGGGGAAGTCACATTCCCTCTCTCCCACCCCCACTGCCTTTCCTGCAAAGCAGAGTCTGATGCTTTCCTGCACACACTCACCCCAGTTCTCCAGCCTTGCCTACCTTGCTTCATCAGGACTTAAGTCTGTGATTTACAAGAGATGTGTGACTCTTAGAGAGACTCTGGCTCCAGGACTGCCCCTCAGCCCTTCCCTGGAAATCCCTGTTTCTTCAGATAATGGCAGAATCATGCCTGGACAGCGTCCTGGATCTGGACAAAGCAGGCAGTTCTCTGATGGGCGCTGCTTGCTGAGGTGTGCACCTCTGGGCATCCCCTTTCCAGCCTCCCATTCCCATCAGTTCCTTCAGGCTCCTCAGTGGCTACTCCTGCTGCAAGAGGCCAGGAGGTTCTTCCTGACACAGGGGTGGCCATAAAGGCTGTGGTGAATGGCCCTTTGGGAAACTCTGGCCTGCATCTGATTAGATACAGGCGGCCCAGACTTCCAGGAGCAGCAGGTTAATCAGTTAATGGCTGAAGGATGCTGGGCGATGCGCTGCCGCATGCTGCGGGGCAGCTCCAGCCGCACAGCCCGGGGGCAGCCACTCCTTCCTCTCTGGGGCCAGATCTGGGAAAACATCTGTTCTGATAAAGAAAGCGCTTCACCAGGGAGGGGGCAGGCCCGAGCCCATCAGCTGCTCCAGCCCAGCGACCACGGGCTGCTCCAGAGCGCTGCTAGCTCCCCCTCCGCACCCGTGACTCGCAAGGCCAGACACTGGGGTTAATGGCCTGGAAACCATCTGGGGGCTGGAGGGGGCAGATGTGTCATGCCCCAAACAGGAGGCTTTCAGACCTCAGCCGCAGACCTCCAGAAGGCCCCATCACCCATAGTGCATGCCATGCCCGCTGCCAATGCCACGGGCACCTACTGTCACCATGGGTCCAGAATGGGCTGCCCTTGCCTTGCACCCACCTGCCCCTAACGACCAAAGGCATCACCAGGCTGGGCTGGAGACCTGTGTTTGCTCAGGCAAGAAAAACGGCACAGAGAATTTCGGAGTGCCTGGGCTGTGCCCGGCACCTGGCCCCGCGCACTCAGTCACTCGCTCCCCATGGCAGCACCGTGCCCGCACGGCCGTGTGCTCAACCGGGGAGGGCACCGCGGCCAGGCGGGACCAGAGCCCGCGGATAACAGTGCGGGTCCGGCCTCGGGCAGCCGCTCTGCCCGCCGGCGTGACGGTGACTGGGCAGCGACACCGAAGGGCAGGGCACCCCCGCCGCACGCTGCCCGCCTGCCCACCGGCCCGGTGCCCCGCAGGCCAGCCGCTCCGTGACACACACACGCAGGCAGGAGCAGGCTCCCGACCCTGAAGTCGTTCCAGAGGATTAAGGAGCCGGCACCGGGCAGCCATGACTATCATGCGGCAAACCCTCTCCTCCCGCAAGCAGCTCCCGGTCGGCACTGCCGACACCGCACATCGGTCGGGCTCCGGCTCCCGCAGTCCCTTCAACCCATCGCACGGGTTGCGCGGTGCCGCACCGGGCTGGGGAGCGCTCGGGAACAAAACCCTCCGCATCCCATCGCTCCAGAGAAAGTGCAACCGGGACCGTCTCGGCGAGGGGGCAGCGGGGGCGCGGCGCGGCCGGCGGGGAGCTCAGCGTCTCACGGCCCCGGGCGCTTCTGACCCGGGGCACGGAGCCCCGACGCCCGTCTCGCCCTGAGACCCAATCCTGCCGGCCTCCGCCCGGCCCCCGCCTCTCCCAGCCCCGAGATGGGGCGAGCCCCGCCGCCGCGCCCGTCCCGCCGCTGCCCACCTGGCGCAGAGAGGCGTCCATCGGCGGAGCCGCCCGCGGAAGCGCAGCCCCCGGCTCTCAGCGCCGCGGCCGGGCGGGCACGGCTCGCCGACTCCGCGCCGCGCTGGCTCCGCCTCGCCGGCCACGGGCAGCGGCCGGGCCGCCCGCTCCGCCCCGCTCCGCCCGCCCCGGGCCGCGGGGAGTGCGGCTGCTGCGGCAGCGGCGGGGCCGTGCCGGCGCCGGGGCGCTTAGGAGCGGGATGAGAGTGGCGAGGAAGAGACGCGCATCTCGAGAGGAGGGGGCTGAGAAGGGTTGGGGCGGGGGGGCCCCGAGCGGCCGGTGCCACCCACGGGCACACGGGGGGACGGGGGACCACTGCTGTACACAGGCACAGGAGCCAAGTGCGGACCCTTGTAAGGGCAGCTGATATCACCCAGAATAGCAAAGGTTTCGGGTTTGGGGCTCCTTCAGCAGACCATCATAGCATGATGCAGGAAGAGGGACCGTTAACAGGAATCCTGATAGAGCTTCGAAATGATGTCTCTGAGATCGGGAACAGGTGGCAAAGAGCAATAGTCTGGGCAAAGTTTCTCCAGATCATAGTTCAAAGATAGAACTCGATCACAGATCGAAGTGTGGCCAGATCATAGTTCACAAGTGCTCTGTGAAGATGTTTCTTTCCATCAGAAATTATTTCTTTATTCTGAAAGAAAGGAAATCTAATGGAGGGGTGTGGGGGAAGGGTTTTTAAATTTATTATTATTTTAGTCAATAATGAGAGGGTTTTAAACTGCTTAAAACACAGAGAGAGTTCTGAGGTAGATTGGCAGTATCTTGTTTGACATCTGCCACTGGACAGAGTCACACTGGGGCCACTGCCTAACCTGTGATGACCACCCCCACCACTCTTCCACCTTCACTCTGGACCGGTTGGTAGTTTCCTGATATATGAGTCACTGTCAATGTGTCCTTCCATTTTGATACCAAATTTTTGAGAGCTATCCTGAGCATGACTATCCAGGCTGTTTTGTACTTGTGCTGTTTAATCTACACCACTTTCCCTTTTTTATGAAAACATCATGCAAGATGGCACCAGAAGCCCAACTGTAGTTCTTATCTCACATCTAATACCTCTATCCACAAGGCCAATCGCTGTGTCAGACAAGGGGATAAATCTACTCACAGTGTCCTTGGCAGTCCTCTTTACAGCCACACAATTGTTGCCAGGCTGTTTCTGCCACAGCCAGCTTTCTCCTCACAGGAGGAGAGGGGATTCCTGCTGATGCTGGTTCTGCAGACAGTTTTGGCTGCTAAGCTTCTCAGTTCTGGCTGGTCACCAGGGGGCCGTGGAGCTCCTCACAACCACGGGAAAGTTGAGGAGCACACTTCTTTCTCCTCTATCTGCCTGCCAGCCAGCAGTCTCCACCAGCAAGGATCTCTGCCACCACACATCCACTCCCTGACTTCTCAGGAGAAACTCTGGCCATGGTTCCTGTCACGGTTCCTGTCATCCAGGGTAGAAGGGAAGGATACAACCTTTCAAAAGGGCGAGGTTTTTAGCATTTACACTATTGTTGACTGACACTTCCCAAGAGGGAAATGGAAGATGCCTTGACCCAGTCCCTAGAACAAAGTAACTTTCCAACTCTTCAGTCAATAAACATTGGATTCCCCAAACAGAGCATCAGTGACTGACACTGTAAGCCCTACACTCTATCAGCTGAGTAGAAAAGGTGGCAAGAATCTTGACAAGAAACTTACACCTGAAATTTGTTCCTTTTTTGTTACAGGATTAAAGCACTAGTCCTGCATTTGTACAGCCCACTTGGAAACGGCAATCACAGAACTGTTTCCTAGCTGGCTTCAGGTGCTGCTCCTGGGAAGGGCTGGCTGTGACCACCTACTTCTTCACAGAGCTTTGATAAGCAGGTGATTGATGACTCACTATCACATGAGCCCCACTATGCAGGAAAAGCCCAGGACCTCTCTCCAGCCCATCAGCCCCCCGCTCCTCCCCCCCAGCCTCGGGGCTGCCTCCTTCCCCAAACCTGGCACAGTGGTGCTGACTGTGTGTGGCAGCAATGTCAGCAACCATAGGAGCTCCCAACCCTCCTCTCAGCCCAGCTGCAGCCGGCACAAGAACCAGATGCCATGGCTGTTCTCCTCTGCCTGTCAGCAGAGTGCTGGGCTCCAGGAGAGGACAGCCAGGGCAGGCAGGTGCTGGTGGGTCTGAGCAGTGAGCTATCCCTGCATCCATGAAAGGAGCAGCCCTCTGGTGCTGCAGGCAGCCGGCCCCGCACCCAGCCGTGGCAGCAGCAGACAGTGAGTCAGCTTCCTGCTGGGCTTTCCATGCCGAGGGAAGGTCGGCAGAGGACTGGCAGGAACAAGCTGAGGCAGGAATTCCTCCTGGACTGCAGACAATATCTTAATTTCCTCTTCTGCCAAGGGTCTGGCACATTCCTGGGAGGCAGGCAGGCCCACATGCCCCGCTGTGGGTGGGAAGAATCTGACAGATTTGCTCTCCCATCAGCTGTGAGGGGACGAGCTGTGACACCTTGGCTGCAGGTCCTCAATGGCTCATCAGAACTCTGCTCCTAGGGTGGAGGACTGATTTCCTCCACTGTCATCCCTGGGATGATCTCATTTGGGAGAGTCAGCAGCAGAGGAAGGATACCTTGGACCAGACAAAGGCATAGGGAGGCACAGATGCAGAAGGAGGGCACCCATGCTCTGCTCTGCATTGCCACTATCACAGCCCCCCCTGCTTTGCTGAGGCAACCAAATCCCCCCTTGCCCAAAGCACAGGACAGCCAGGAATGTGTTCACCAAAGACGAAGAACTACTGAGAAGAGCAGCCAAAAATCAAGCATGCAACCCACTGCCAGACCCTGATGCCAAAGCACTCTCCTAACACAGCGTGCATTCATGCAAGAGGAAAGAGACACACAGACCACGCAGTAGGGTGCAAATGGATCCCACAGTTCTGGCCCTTTCCTTGTTCTAGTTTCACAGTTCCTTGAAATCAGCTTATAAATCAACACTTGAAAAGTGCAGGTCCTCCCTTCTCCCATTCCCAGACTGGGGTAGCCCAGCCACCCCTCAGACTCGGTCAGTCTGGCCAGGCCAGCTCAGGCTTGGCTGCTTGAACTCAGCTCGTGAAGCTGCGCATCCCTCCTGCAGCCCCATCCCCTGCAAAGTGACAATGGAGATGATCAAAGCTCTGCCGAGGCTCTCCCTGCCCGGGGCTGCTCCGAGGCTCTATGACAGGAATTAGCTCGACTCCTTGGGGACAGGATCATGTTTGTAGCAGATGTGCCCCTGTTCCAGAGGAATGTGATTAAGGATGTCTGGAGAGGCTTTCACAGGGTCACACCAAGCACTGCGGCACCTGCTCCCCCAGAGAGCAGGAGTGTGAGGGGGAGTCCTCCTCCAAAGGGAGCAGGGTGTGGGCTGGGGAGGGTTTATTTGTCCTGGGCACCCTGCTGGCTCCTGTATCACTTCAGCCACCAGCAGTGAGCCCGTCTCACTGCAACGCACAGTGCTGCCTCTGCACACTACGGAGCTCAGGACAAGGGTGGCTACACCCTTGCTTAGTCTGATCACACTGGGAAAAGCTTCTTATCCCATCCAGGCACAGGAATGCCCTCCAGGGCTGCCCTTTCTCTGTAGGTCAGGAAAACAGGATGTTGTCTTCATTTTCAGCCTGAGCACAAAAGCAGATCACTGGAGCAGATGGGCCCACTGTGACCATGTCCCTCTGAAGCACCCCCATGAGCTGCATCACCAGGACCAGCACTACAGCTGGGACTGTCTACCAGCCCCGTGTGCACAAAACAGCTGTCTGTCTGGCCATGCTGACAAACCAAACCCATAATCAGGTATGTCCAGCTTTCTCTGCAGATAGCGGTCCTGGGCTTGTTCCTTCAGCCCAACCCTTCCTTCCTTTCCCTTCCACATCCCAGGCCACACATCCAGCTCCTGGCAGTGACCAGCTGAGGTTCCCTGCCACTGCTCCCTTTGTGCTGCTGCTGGTTTGCCTGGGGCCACAAGATGTCCGTGTGTGGCTTTTATACCTTGGCCATGAGAAATGCAGTCCCAGTGATGAGACTTGTGAATGAGGGAGCTGAACAGCACCAGGCTATAATTACAGTAGGAGCATGTGGGAAGAGGCCAGCCGAGCGCATCCATCTCATTTCCTCTCCTATTAAGTCTGCCCTGCTTTTGTTTGACCCAGACCAAACCTTGCTATTAATGGCACAATGCTGTGGAGGTCACAGCTGATTCTGCTACAAGCAGCTTTGTGGATTCTGCTCGACTAAATGCATAAGCAGGGCTTTGCTTGCAGATACCATTACTCTGTGACTCGTGCTGTAGAAAGTACGTCAGGCAGCTGTGGTGTAGGCAATTCCCAGACTGGGCTGTTTTGCCAGGGGAGCTCTTTGTCTCCTTCACAACCAGCAACCCAGGCGAGCAAGCAAGGAGGTTAAATGGTGTCATATCACTACCCCTGGCTGTGGCTGAATTCTGCAGATGGGCGCTGGTAGCCTGAGCCGGGCATGTTTCCTCTTTCTGATCTTGCCTGCACAGTTTCAGCTTGCAAATTCATTTTTGTGCTGAAAGAGAGAGCTCTTCTTGCTGTGTACCTGCAGCCAAACCGATGCCAATCCCTGCACTGTTTTGTGCTTGTCCCTTATAAATCCTGGGAGGCAACCTGAAATGCTGTCCTCCTGGACTAGTGAAGGAAAAAAGCAGGCGTGGCTGTGCTGACACCTCCAGGGCCAGAGTGAGTGCAGCCCCAGTTCAGAGCACCAGTAGCTGGCCCCGGCATGTGGCCACGTGTCTTTGCTGAGGAGGAGAGCCTGGCACAGCAGGAGACAGCCTGCCCCAGCCTCTCCCAGCCCAGTGAGGCTGCTGTACTCTGTGTGCTGGAGGGGGGGACATCCTCTAGGGACACTGGGCTGATGGATGAAGGAAATCATCCAGCTGGGCTCTTGCAGCAGAGATCACAAGGTCCCCCCTTCTCTGCAGAAATCACATGAGGAGGATTATTCTCCCATCCTGCTCAATGACAAGATCACATCTGGCAGCCCAGGGGGTCACAGAACAAAGCGGCAGGAGAGATGGGGGTTGTGCAGCACTGATGCTCAGCACTTTTCCTTGTTCTGACTCCTGCATGGCCCCCTCTGAGCCACGCAGGACACACATGGGTGCCAGCCCACCTCCTTGCTGCTCCCTGCAGGGAAGAAGCTTTGGCAGTCACATTTCAGAGCTCAGGCTGAGCCTTCCCTGTGCACACCTCACAGCAGCATTGCCCCCTCTCTGCATGGGAGCTCACGAGAGCCATCTCTGCAGAGGAAGACACAGCAGCTTGTGACCAGGTATATCCCAGCCAAAAGCATGCACCTGGACAGGGGAACCTTGCACAGGCACAGAAGAATCATCCCAGAAGTGCCTCAATCACTTGTGCAAAGAGTCCCTCTGGAGTCTAGTCCCAGCACAGGCACCTCAGAGAGCCAGAGGGCTGGAGGGCCTTGAGGGGACGATGAGCTGGGAGGGATGGGGCAGGGGCACAGGACAGCAGCCAGGAAGCAAACCTCCCAGGGAAAGGAGTGAAGGCCAGACAAATTACAGGAGTACTCACCTGTATTGAAGAAACATGCTGTCCAAGCCTATGTGCAGGATTCAGACATCCCTGCTAGAAAAATATCCTTTGCTAAGACCTGTGTGAGGGAGAAGAGCTGGATGGAGCTTCATCTCTGCCCAGTAGTTCCGTGGCAATGTCTGTGGGCCTGGCAACTGCTCTGGGAAAGGCTGGCTGCAGCACGAGGGACATGTCCAAACCTGCTGTTCCCATGGGAAGGTTTGTGTCCATGCCTGAGGAGAGCAGGTTCCTCCCCTGGTGGTCAGCAGGGCCCTGCTCAGCCCTTTCTTCTCTTCCTGGCGCTTCTCTGGGGCTGGTGAGTCCCTTCTTTTGAGTGACATGAAGGGGAGGTGGATGGAGGGCAGGAGACAAAGAGCATTGGGCTGGGGCCATGGCAGGAATGTGCAAGGTCCCCAGTGTTCAGCAGTACTTGCTGAGGGTGGTTCTTGGCATCTGCAACAGCCAGCAGGACCCCAGCACCCCTGAGCTGGGGCTGCTCTTGAGGCTTCACACACAACCATTGTCCTGCTCAGCATCAGCTCTACTCTCCCTAAAATGGGGCAATTCACATCTGAACAAACCCACTTGTGTTGGGGATTGCAAACCAGAGCCACTCTCACTCCTGCCAATGTGAGGAATGCATTGTGCTGCCACCTCCTGCCATCATTACCTGCCCCACATTCACTAAACCCCTCCTCATGGGGAAGAGGAAACAAGGTTTTCACAATTTAATGAAGTTTGAGTGTCTGAAAAGCAGAAACAAAAGTCTATGCAAGGACTTTCAGACACACAAGGGAAAGGGGAAACTTTGCCACGGGCTCTTGTTCACAGTTTTGTTGTAGAAATGGTTTAAGCTAGCAGTTTCCTTAACTTCCCAGCCAAATGGCCATGTGAATGGTGCCAGTGGTATCTGACAAGAGGTGTGCCAGTCCCTCCTGGCTGCAGAGAACAAAAATAACTAGAGAAAATAACTTGAGTGTACTTGAACCCAGATGGCAGAAACAGAAACCCAAACAGTTTGCTTAAACAATACAGTTGTTTGAAATAATAAGGATGATAATTTTGGGAAAAGACTTTCTATTTTTAAGTCTCTGAACAGGCTTACTTTTGTTTAAAAAAAAAAAAAAAACCTTCTCATATAGCAAAGAGGGAGAAACTTCTGGTAGGAGTGCAGTCCTGGACTGGCATAAGTGAGTCTGGCCAGTGAACACTTGTCCCATCCCAGAGCATGGAGAACTGGGGGCCTGCAGACAGCCAGGGTATTCTCCCCAGCCCCACACAGGAGCATCCCCTGAATCTGCAGGCAGCCTCTCAGCTGTTCTCCCTGCACTGCAGCAGTATTTTGTGACCCAGCAGGCTCCTGGTGTGCCAGCACACTGCAGCCTCTCCCTCCTCCTCTGGTCTGACTAAAGTGGGGGTGCCCCATGTAGTGCACACCTTGCAGCCCCTTTACTCCTCCTGCCTCAGCCCATCCCTGTTGCCCACCTCTCCATCCACCTGCTATCTCTCCTTTGGCAGAGCAACCAGGACTGACTCCTCCGAGCTGGACAGACATCCCACTCTTCAAGCAGCACACCAGCCTTTGGTAGAACTGATTGCTGAGTCCACGTGTGCGACCCAAACCAGAGCCCCCGCAGCAATCCTGCCTACATTGCATCCTGGTGCAGTGGGATTTCCAGCACATCCAGGGCTCAGGACCGTGTGGATGAGCTGTGATCCTGGGTGACTCTCCTCCATCACTGTGGCCACCCATGGAGTGCTGCCGAGCACACAGGCACAAGCACGGACATGCATACGGATGCAAACAGGCAGGAGAATGTGTTTCTTGTGGTTCATGTGGTGGAACACAGGGCTCAGCCTCCTGTTTCCAGCAGCCAATGTGGAGGCTGAGTCCACAGTGACCAGACTGTCCAATGATGGTGACAGAAAGCCCGCCTCCGTGCTGGTAGTGGGTAACATGGTGACAGTCCTTGCTCTGGCTGGGGCTTGCTACCTTGCTGGCTGTGGTGGGCAAGGAAGTTTTGTGCTGGAGAATTTCAATCCATTTAATTTATTGCCATTGGTGATAAAACCAAAAGTGTAGAGCCAGAGGCACAGTTCCTGTGAAGAGTTTATTGGTGTAGCTGTTTCCACTACAGTCAGAAGAGTCACAATGCACAGAAACAACAGGCCTCCTACACTACACAGGGAGGACAGGACACACACGGCCACAGACACACAGAGACACTCGTCTCTCTGCCCCGGGCCCTGTAGGGGGCCAGGCTGTGGGCAGGACCTGCTGTGGGGGAGGCTTCTTTCTCTGATGGGATATTTCTGCAGCCTCCCGAGGAAGGCATTGGACCCTCCCGGTAATGAAGCACCCACCACCTCTCACAGGAGCCAGGCTGGTACGTGGGAATGGGGGCAGCATCTTCTCCCAAATCCAATGGTGAAGTGAGCATCCCAGCTTCCTCTGGAAGAACAGTCCAGCTCTGACCATCAGGAAGAGGCTGAGCTGCCTTTCTCTCCTGGCACTAACCTTGGAGTTCCCAGGGGCAGCAAGGGCACCATCAAACAGTTTCTGGGCCAGCTCTGAACAAAGGCTGCCAGCTCAGGGATACCCCAGGTAACAGGTCTGTCAGGTGGAAAGGTGTGATGCACAGCAAGTCCCACCTGAACACGAGGAAGAACTTTACTGTGCAGTGACTGAGCACTGGAACAGGTTGCCCAGAGAGACTGAGTGTCCCTCACTGGAGATATCGCAGAACTGTCTGGATACAATCCTGTGCCATGTGCTCTGGGATGACTTGGCTTGGGCAGGGAGGTTGGACCAGATGATCCACTGTGGTCTCTTCCAACCTGACCCATTCTGTGATTCTGTGGAGCTGTCCAGAGTTGATGGGGGCTGAGTGCTGGGCATCCTGAGTGCTGCTCCTTCCTACCTGGAGGGCACCACTGGATGTGAAAGGCGATCTCAGTATGGCAGCAAAGCTGGGGCTGGGGTTTCAGTGACTTCCTTGCAGGCTTGCAGGGAGCCAGACTAAGTGGATCACTGCACAGGGAAAGGGAGGAGACCTAAAGGACTGTTTTGTGCTCCAGCGCTACATTTCTTGTGTAGCTTCTTAAATGTGGCTTGTTCTCAGAGACAGGAATGTGGGGATCAGGAACTGGGATACAGCCCCTGTGATGAGTGTTTACTCCTGCAACCTCTGTGGAGGTGCAGAATGGCAGAGGACTCCTCTTAATTCCTGCAAGAGGGTAAGCCTTCAAGGCTTCTGAATACCTGCTTGTCTCCAGCCTTCCCTCCCTGTGCAGTTTCCCTTTGGAAATAAGGTTGGGAAAATTAAGAGGGAGAGGAGCCAAACAGACTCTTCCATGTCAAGCAAGAGGTGAAAAGAGTAATGTGGGAAGGTGACTGGACAGAAAGCGGTCTGGAGGACTGGGCTAGGGTGCCAGTCCCTCTTTGCCTGTCTGCCAGGCTGCAGCAGCCCCTTGGGCCAGTAGCTGTGGCCGAGGCCCGGTGTGAGCACTCCTAGAAGGGGGCAGAGAGAGCAGGAGCAAGGCATCTGCCAGCTGAGTAAAGAGGTTGCTGGCCTGGGAGAAGAGGCAGCTTCTAGCCCATTCCTGTGAGTGCTCAGCGTCACGTGCTGAGATACCCAAGCTACCCAAGCGTCATGGTAGTGGAGGGGAATGCAGTGGCACCAGCTGGCGTGGTTCCCCTTCACCGCCTGGAGACCAGGCACAGGCTGCCTCCAACAGGGAGGGGACAGACCCCTGACCCAGGGGCACTCAAGACCCACACAGCTTTGGGATGTGAGAGGCATCTCTCAGCCCACCAGGTCCAAGAGGAGAGAGACTCACAGCCTCTGCTGAGCGAGCGATGGGGCAGCCAGAGCCGGGGCTGCATCCTGCAGGGCTATGGAACAGCCATTCATTGGTCCAGGCAAGAGACAGTGTGACTCACGGCAAGTCTCCATTTAGTTCTTGGGAGGGGTGAGCAGGTGTGAGCCGCCTGTCTCACGAGCAGGGAGGGCAGCTCCCAGCTCACACAGGCATGTGCAGCTCGTTGTACTCGTCCCGGCCATCCTCGTCGAAATTTGGCTCCGCATCCTCCGAGTCCAACTGAGAAGAGGCAGAGACCAGGCTATGAAGGCCACAGCTGCCCCCAGTGTGGGGTCAAGCCTGACACAGAGGGATCAGCACACAGCAACCCAGTCAGCTGAGCTGTTCTGGGAAAAGCAAAGCTCTTGCTCTTTCCCCTCCCAACAGGCTCTTTCTTTAAACCCTCATGCCCATCCATGCGTCCCCAGCCCGATGCCCTTTCTATTCTAATGCCTGGGGCTTTGGTCCAGTACTGCAGCTCCTTCCTCTCCCCCTGCTGGCAGCACTCACTTCTGGGGGCTGCTCCAGGCTCTCCAACAAAAGCTCAGGATGTTGACAGCAGCAGAGGAGCTGCCAGCTCTTGAAGAGCAGCCAGCACCCTGGCACTGTGGTTACATGCTGAAGTGCCCACAGCCATAGGCTCTGATGTGCTGCTGGGCTGTTCTTGCTGCTGGTTCAGCAGGGAATTGGTGTGTTTCTTGATGAATGAACCACAAGATGGAAGCGGAAATCCTTATTCCAGGCCTCTGCCTGGTAGGAACCTGTTTCCTTGCCCCAGGCTGCCCATCCCTCTCATACTGCACTCCCAGGGCTACAAGACCCAAGGAAGCCATCCACCCACTTACTGCTATTGAGCAAAGACCCTCAAGGCTTTGCTGGCCATGATCTCCTAGCCTTTCAGGCTGCCAAATCTCCTCAATCTCATTCCAGTGTTGCAAGCTAGACTGAGGACAGCTGTCTGCTCACCGCTTTGAGCTCTCTGTCGTGGAAGAAGCGGGGCAGCACGAAGCGTCGCAATGGCACTGTCATGATCAGGACAAAGGGGAAGGCCAGCGATGCCACTGTAGATTTCACCACCCAGAGCAGTACAATGCAGGCCAGTTGAATGCAGGTGAAGAGATTCATTCTCCAGGTCTTCACCTAGTAGGTAAATCCAGTCTAAGAACACATTATCTTTCCACACAGATTAACAAAGACCCAACGGGCAAAACAAAACTCTTCTGCATAGCATAGTACAGCAGCTGCAGAGTCTACCTGCCTTTACAGCCAGGTAGAGTAAGGATGACAGGAGAAGCCAAGGTACAGGTAGAACTCCATAACACATCAGCCTCTGTGCTACCTGGCAGCATACCCGCCTGGCAATGCAGTGTGCCTCTACCCCCTCAAGCAGGGCATCAATCCTACAAATTACCTGTCAAATCCATACAATATTCTGGCAATACACTCCTGGGTACAGCCTGCCAGCATTGTACCACCTCTCTGCATGCCTTGCACTTACTTCTCAGCACAAACTTGCAGCCAAGCAGGGTCACCAGGCCAAGTATCACTCCAGCAAAATACCATCCTCCCCTCACCTGCTTCTTCTTCCTCCTCTCCTCATTACCTTGTTCTGTGCAACCTGCCTTTGCTCACCTTGACAACGTAGATGTGGTCAGGGTGGTGCTTGGATGGCATGAAGATCAGGAGCAGGCGCTCGTAGAGCTGGATGCCGGTGAGCGATGTAACCCCCATGTAGAGGAAGATGCCGAAGAGCACAGCCAGGGGGATCTGCCTCAGCATGTTCCCCATCACAATGGATAGACCTGCGCAGACAGAGCTCAGGGCATGTGTGTCCCACACCAGCCCCTCCACAAGGCACCTCAGCCTCTGTCCCTCTCCCCCCTCCTCTGTGCCCTGAAGTGCAAGGGAAAGGAAGCTGGGAATGGGTGGGTGTGGGCACTCCTGCAGTGAGCAGGCAGAGCGTGCACAGGCCCACGGCGCAGGGACACCGCCCGGAGATTCAAGCGCTTGGTGCTGACCTCTCCCCTCCCTGGCTCCCGGAGCAGAGGCTCACCGACAAGGGCAGCAATAAGCACTCCGGTCACACGCTGCTCCTTCACCTCCTCGATCCTGGGCTTCTCCCCGGGGGCGATGGCCTTGCTCATGACGGTCAGGGCATTGACGTGCGTGACCGAGCGCACTGTCGCCGCCGTCAGCCAGGGCAGCCCGAAGAGAGCGCAAAGACCCCCCATAGTGCCAATCAGCAGAAGGTCCAGGTGGAAGCCAGAGCCTTTCAGCAACTTCCTCTCCTTCTTGCTAACAATCAGCCTAAAGAAAATAGAGCCTGGGTCAGTGCAAGGCCCAGGTCAGGGCCCAGGGACAGCACTGCAGCTGGGGACAACACTCGCTCTCTGGAGACGGCACACATGGGGATAACGAGAAGATGGCCGAGGAGGGGGATGGTGCCTGTCAGCCTCAGGTTAGCAGTTTCCTCTTGTGCTTGGCTGAGGCAGGTCTCCACCACACCATTTGCCAAGAGGGGAGCCAAAAGATGACAGGAGAAGCCAAGGTACGGTCTGAACTGGCCAGGATCCTGCTCTTGCTGTTCCTCTGGGATGTCCGTCGCATTTCCAAGTGAACCAGCACCCATCCTGGCCTTGCCTGTCTAGGGGTTAGCAGCGGTTGAGGTTGGAGGGGGAGGTACTCACGTAGTGATCTGTGTCTCCATGAAGATAAGAATGAAGACCAGGAGGGCAGGGATGGCAGAGGCAAACATCATCCACAGTGGAAAGGTCCCACTACTGCCCATGGGGTGGATGAACCAGCCACGCTTGTGAGGGGATGTGACCGACAGGCCGGAGGGGACATTCAGCTTCTGGTGGTGTAGTTGCAAAACCCAGCAGTTACTCATTAATACAAACAAGCCCACAGCCTCACACAGCTTTGATCCTCCTGCTCTCCCTGTTCTGAACGCCTCAGATGATAAGTTACCTCAGGGATAAGTTACCCTGAACTGAGCAGGACTTTCTCATGGATAATCCCCTTCAGTATAAAAAACCCCAAGTTCCTTAACAGAGGCCTGTGTCATTTCCTTTCAGCTACTTAAATTCCCTTCATTTTTTCCAAGAGACCAAGGAAGTATCTTCTCTCAGGAATCTCACTCCCATGTCAGTACTTGCAGACCATGGTTAAAATGCTCCTTGACCTCTGCTTGGACAAATTAAGTGTTCTGAACTGCCTACCATTTTCTGAGGTGGCTTTCCAGACTTTCCAAGGCTTTTCTGAGACATTTTACAGCATTGTTTTTGCAGTGCAAACCCCAGAAGTGGCCACATTCTGTGGAAATGACCTCACCCTGACCATGTTCAGAGGGAATATCATGTTTGTGCTCCCATCAGACCACACAGACTCGTAGCTGTATATCATCCTGACCCTGTGTTCATCAGCATTTGAACCCTTGGCTCTTTGCTGCTCTACAGCAATTTCTGCTATCTGCACTGCAGGCAGAGTTTATGATTTGCATTTATGTTAATCAGCATAAGTATGAATAATATTTCTGGAATGTTTGTCCTTGAGTTAAGCTGTGTAACTAAGTACCATTTTCTCGGAAAGCTTTGTACATTTGCTGAGTTAATACTAAAATGATAATGCTTTTGATATTAACTGCAGAAGTGTAGAAGGGTATGAAAAGAATGTAACAAAGTGCATAATTTTACTAATGTCTGATAGACTGAAATTTTTCATTGAAATTCAAATGAATAAAAATGCATTTGGATTCTACCAAGCCTTGGGCTGTTTTGATAAAAAGCTTGCATGATGAACAGGAAATACTTTTCACCCTCTTCCAGTCTTAGCCAAAAAAAAAAAAAAAAACCAAACCAAAAATATATAACTCCATATCTATGGAAAAAGGAGAAAAAATAAAACCTGTGAGATACGTTTGTTCGATTAACATTAAGTTATCTAACTTAAGTTTGTGCAAAAACTGGGAAAAAAACTGTATTTGAGATAAGTCATCAAAATATTAGTATCCTACAGTCAAGGAGAGAATAAGTACATTGAGTACTAAACTCATGACAAATACCCCATTGAAACCATTCTACATGCCACCTTCTTCAGTGTGCATAAACAGTTTATGTCTTGTTGATTGACTGCAAGTGTTTAGAGCTGCAAAGAAGGAATGAACTGCACTGAATCTCCCTAAAGCCCTTAAACCCTCCCCTACTAACAGCTAGAAGATCCAGAAGGATACCAGGGCACTCCAGTCCCTGTAGCTCTGGCCTCAGCCTCAGCAAGACCCTTGCAGCTTCTTTTCAGCGTGGGAGTGAGGATGAGGGGAATGTTTCTGTTTGCTTTGTGCTGCTATGACTGAAGAGGCAGGAAATACAAATTCCCCTTTGCACAAGAGCAGGCCAGTGCCACAGAGATCACTGCTGGGCTGCAGGAAAGGCTCCGAGGGCAGTGCTGGCACCTACCTGTGTATATGTGTCAGTGATGGTGTAATCCACCAGCACCATGACCAGGATGGAGATGGGGATCCCAAAGTCTCCGATGATCCGCCGCGCCTGCAGAACACAGACCTGTCATCAGCAAAAGGAACAGGCCAGCTCTGTGCATGCATAGGGAGCCTATGACAAAGAGAAGCCCCAGATGGGGCCAAGCACCACTCCAAACCTGAGCACTCCTGATGGGCAGGGCAAGGAAACCCAGCCTTGACCCATGGAGCTGTGCATCCCACTGCCCACATAACATGCTCTTATACGACTGGTTAATTGCTCCTGCTGGCCTATTTAGACAGTGCTCCAGGTACTACACAGATACCCTGCATATAGAGAGATGTCCAAAGAGAAAAAGTTGTAAGCTCTTCTTCTTCTTATATTCTAGTTTATCAGACTTGTATCCAGTCCAAGGAGCTTTCTCCAGGTCCAGAGGACTTTCCAGCAGCCTCACTGGAACAGGACAGTGCAGATACCATCATCAACAGTCAGCTCTTGTCTGCACCCTAGGGTGGGCTACCATCCCTCCTGCAAGGTATTTAAAGGGTTTATGGTGCTTCTTTGGGAGAAAGAAACCAAGAGTTCTGGAGAACAAAGATCTGTAGCCAGAAGCATTATTTGTTTGGTGTGTCCCTTGTCCTTGACACGCGAATCCCACAAACTTCTCACCTTTCCTCCTAAGAAGCGGCTGTTCTTGAACTTGCGCATAAAGAAGGCAATGAAGAAGGTGCCTAGCATGAGGATGAGGGAGAGCAGAGCAGTGTTGGGCTGCATCCTGGTTCCCAGTGACATCGCATCCGTAGGGAGCACACTGGCATTCAAGCTGCTCTGCACATTTGGTGGGTAGAACTTCAGCAAAGGATGTTCTGCAAACACCTGAGCGCGTGAGAGAAGCAGCAGACAAGTTACCACGAGGAGGGGCAGGGGGCACTGTCACTACTGGGGGCAGGGGGAAGCGGAGCTGTCCTGCTCTGTGGAGAGGTGAGGGCAGTAGATGGTGGGCACGGACAATCCCAGCATCCGTCACCTCGCCTCGCAACCTACCCAGCTGGAGAGGGTTGGGGAGAGAAATGTGGCCCCTCTTTAATGTCTCCTGCAGGAAGAGAAGGGGAGAGAGACATTAGGGCTCTTCCTGCCACTCTCTGTGGTGGCACAGGAGCCAGCTGGGCTGAGGCATGTGACCAGCAAAGAACTGCTCTGCAGAATGTCTAGGAAAGTTGTGGCTGAGCTGGCCCTGTTCCCTTGCCTCCTGTGTGCTAAAGCAGCAGGTTCCTAAGGGATTAAGAGATGCAGCAGCCCATCTCCCCAGGGAAGGTTCACCTTGTACAGTTTGTAGAAGGTCTCATAGATAAAGATGAGGGAGATGAGGAAAGCAAAGATCTCCTGGGTGAAGGGCGAGATGTAGCGCACCAAGAAGCTTCCTTCTGCTGCCACGATAATGAAGATGAAGACGATGAGCCACAAACCAATCCACACTCTGCCTGTAAGATACTCAATGCCTTGTGTCTGGCAGAACTGAAATGGAAAGGGGAAGGAGTTACTCATGCCTCCTCAGGCTGCCTCCTGCATCCCCTCCCCATTAAGATCAAAGACTGTCCTGGAAAAAAGCATCTGCATCTGCTTGGGCATCCAGCACAGAATCAGCCAATTCATGGCTAGAATCACAGGTAAATTTGCAAACTTTGCATTAACACCTGGCAGCTCACACCAAGCAGGTCTTTACTGCTCCAGTCTTTGTAACAGTACCTCCTTCATGCTCTGCTGAAGCCAGCCCATGCATAACATTCCCCATCCCACCCATATGGAGGTGTCATTGCTCAAACACAGCTCTCCACTGTTCCATGCACTCAACAGCACAAGCCTGTTCCCTACAAAGGAGAGCCTGAGCATCCTGCAACATCCCACTGTATAAAGGCCACAATCTCACACAGCACCCTGTGTACAGACAGTTGTATGTGTGTGGAGAAAAGGCCCCAGGCTGCCACCACAGAGGAGACCATCTCCACTGCCTCTTCTCTTCTACACACACCAAATGTTTCCAGGACAAATCATACCCCTCCCTTTGCAGCCTTCCTCAGTACCAACACAGGCAGAGGTACCCCTCTGTACACAGTGACTGGACAAAGCAAAAGTGGTCAGTGAGAAGTGCAGTCACAGGAGAGCAGAGAAATTCACACTCTGCAATAGCTCCAAACTCTCGACAAGGTGAAAATCCAGCTGTAGAAAAAACCATGCTTTTTCAAAGACACAGACATGCTGGGAGTCAGAGAAAAGGAGAAGAATTAGATCCACTGCCTGAAGGTACAGAGATACAGGGATGCTTTCAAGAGCAAAGAGGTCATGCTACTTGAGAGAGAAACATATCCATCCTGGCTGGCCAGGATACCTCTCCACACACCCTTGGGCTCGTCCTTAGAGGTGGGAGTAATATATGTGGCATGTCCCAAATGGGTGGTACACTGAATGCTATTGAGCTCCCATAAAAGGAAACCTGGACACAGATAAAAGTGGTGAAATGGACTTCAAATGAAGCCCCAAGAACAATAAAGTTTTAGGATGCAGCTACAAGTGCTCATTATGCCAATGAGCTGCAGCACAGGGCTGGGAAACAGTGCTGTCCTCACAGTCAGCATGTAGAGGAGTGCTGTTATCAGTGTCACACCTCAAGGGATAATGGATACAGCAGTGGGAGGTAGAAGTCCCTGTAGTGGGACCTGCAAAGGGACAGCACAGCCAAGGGCAGCCCTGGCTGAGCTGAGAGCAGCCTGGAAGGACTCAAAGAGTTCACAGTAACAAAGACCCTTTGTAGAGCTCAGAAATGCCAGCTGCTCTCTCCAGAGCAAAGACAGAGTGAGCAGGTGCCAAGCACAGTCACTGCCTCACATGTACCTTGTAAAAAGCTTCTTCAAACACCAGCAGAGGCCCTGAGAAGCCAATGACCAGGAGTGGCTGGGCTCCAAGCAGGGAGAAGAGGACCCCTAAAACCGAGGTGGAGATTATCAGCTCGGAGACCCCCATGAGACCCTCAGTTTTCTCTCCTGGGAAAGAGAACAATGTATGAGTGTTATAGCCTGGACTTAGGCACCATCACCACAGACAGGCAGGCTGCACAGTTCTGGACAGAGGAGGCAGGTCCCCATCCCATCAGTCAGAGGTGCCCTGTGTTAGGCAGGGAGCATGGAGGGAGCCCTGGCAGCCGAGGCTGGAGAGGCCAAATGGCAGGGAGGGAACAAGGCAGCAGCCGAGGCACAGCACTACCACTCTCCCTGAGTGAACAGCACAAAACCCACCCCAGAACAGCATCACACCGACACAGCCAGTGTCCCAGAGTGCAAAGAGCAGACCAGAAAGCATGCCCATTACCTAGGAGTCCCCCGAAGGTGATGGCAGGAGAGAGAGCAGCAAAGTAGATGAAGAGAACGGCTGCGAGACACTGGCTGTGCAAGGCGTCTCTGATGTCACTGAGGTATTTGGGGTACCTGCGCTTTATGTCCCGAACCAGACCTCCAAAAAAGATCCCGGTTCGCTTCAAAGGGTCATCCTCAGCTTCCTCCTCTTCTTCCTCAGCTTTCACTTCACACAGCTCTGGAGGTGCATGGAGGGCAAGGCTTCAGCAAGGAACACACCGGGGCCCTTGGGCTGTCCCTCTCCCCAGTACCTCATAGAACAGCACTAGCCTGGTGGGCCCCCTGCAACAGCACATCCCACTGCCCCCAACTGTCCCCAGCCACCAGAGCTACCCACAGTCACTGTCCTGCTCCCCTTGCCCCCACTGCAGGAGCCAGGCCCTGCTCACCCTTCTGCCAGGCTCTGGGAGGGGAGGGCCCAATGGTGCACACAGGGCACTAGGCACAAACTTGCCCAAATGTGAATGGAGAGACCTTTGGCTTCCTGAGCAGTGCCCTCCTTCATGGACTTCTGCTCCCTCTCCTTCCTCTTCTTCAGCAGCAACTTCTGGAAGGTGGCAATGGATTTAAGCAAGTCTTTCCCCTCCACCTCTGATGGGGGAATGACAATGCTGCAGTCCAAGAACTCGTTGATTGCATTGAGGAGGTCTTGACGATCATCTGCCATGTATGCAGCCTCATGGAAGTGCTGGAAGGGGCAGGGAAAAAGAGAGAGGGAGAAAGCTCAGACCAAGACTGGACCCAGCAACTACAGCCTGGAAAGACAATGCCTGCTGTGACCTTTAGAGTAACATTCTCCCCCTCCATCCCCTACTCATCTCACTACTGCCACTCTGTGACCCACACTCCTACATTCCACCTCCTGTTTTGAGGGAGAAGATGGGTAGAGCCCTAAAGCATCACAGTTATAAAGCACAAGAACCATGAACTGAGCAAGGAGCATAAGAGACTCTTGGGAGTCTCCACATGGGAGACAGAAAGAGATTGAGAGAATAGGCATCTACAGCATGAGGGAAGCCATGCAAAGGAAACTAGGCAGAAAAGGGGAGATATTTCTGACAGCAAGAGCAGGTTAGCAAGGAGGGACTAAGGAGACCAGGCAGGAAGGTGCTGACAAATAGGTGGAAGTGCTGCAGTGCCTCTGGAACATGCCTCTAGAGAAAAGACTGGAGGATGATGAATGAGTGAACAGTCTGTAAAGGAGGCAGGGGACAGCTAAGGTCCCTGCAGCACACAGACTCCCTGGAGCCACAGCTTCAATGTAAATGATACTGTGCTCTCTCCATGGCGCCAGGACTGTGTAACCTTGCTGTGGCCAGCCCTGGCTGCAGCAGCTGCTCTTCCAGCAAGAGGACCAGAGACTCAAATGAATGAGGTCAGCCCACAAACACAACACTGAAACTGGAATGGCACCTCACCTCTTCTGGCTAAAAACACATTCTCAGCTGAGCCCCACACAACTTCAGGGAATGAATCTTTCAGTCTTGCTGCCTCTAATGCACTTTTTCTGATTGACCCTTTTAGTCTCCAGTTCAGTGAAAGTTGTGCAATAGAGGCAGTACTACAGGAAGGTTTGTTACCTGCTTATATTTACATGGCACCAGCAGGAAGGACCTGTGAGCCTCTGATCCTCTTGTGCTGGATGTATGCAGCAGATGCTCAGATTGTCTCTCCTTTGCATTTAACTCCTTACCAAGGTAATGAATTTCACTGCCATCTGGACAGACAGGGGACTTCTAGCAGTGCACTTGCTTGGCAGAAAAACCTTCCTGTCTCCTCATCTCTCCTACATGGATGTGCTCTTCTACATGGATGCCCCAGCCATGGGAGTCAGCTAAAAAGCTTCATCCAAACACCTGAAAACAGTCCCCAGGAACTGCTGGGTTTTTTGTTAGTGTGGTCCAGGCGAGGTGCCATGGTCACAGACACCACTTAGCCTCTCCACCTCTCTGTGAAATGTTGACTGAACATCACTCCTCTAACCCTGGGTCATTCTTTTCTCCTCTATTACATGTGGTCCCTTTCTTCACCCAGCCTAGCACACTGACCCAGCCAAATAAGTGTCTGTCCTACTCTTTCCTCTGCACTGGAGCATTCTACCTTGGCCAGCCCTGGCTGATCTTAAAAATCCCAGGTGCTCACACCTGCCTACCCCACCTGAGCCCTTGCACAGCTCTCCTCTAAGGACTGTCTTCTAAGGAGCCAGCAAAGCTCCCTCACAGCATCGCTGCCCATCAGCTCCTCACCTTGTCAGACATGAGGGTGGAGATTGAGCGGCCAATTTCGTGGTAGTCCATGTTGGCCTGGCTAGGTCCCAGCAGCACAAAGATGAATCTGACAGGAATTGGGACCTCCAAGACAGATTCCAGGAAGACGGCCTCATTTAGTCGGACGAAGGCCATGGTTGGCTGCTCCAGAAACTGCACACAACCTACCAGGGGGCAATGTTTGGAGCAGAGTTAATCATTGGGGTGAGCCGTACTGGGCTGCCTTTAACAGCAGAGACAGGGGTTTTGGAGGTTCCTGCAAGCCCTGCAGTTGTGTACTTTCTCCAGACCACAGACACAGCACTGAACTTCACACTGAGGACTGCCCCAAGTGCTTCACTGATCATTCACAAGCAGTGCCGCTTTCTTTAGCCTCCCAGTTAGCCCATTCTCAATCCCCTACGGATGGGCTCTACTTACACTATAAGGGGCGAAGTTTAAATCAGGAGGTTTTTTCCCACTTATGGAAGGAAACTTCTTACATGTTCCTTTTATCAAACAAACTTCTAATCTCATCAGAGAATGAAATCAGGTTTGCTTGACATGGCCTATTTCCCATAAACCTTACTGCTTGGCAATAATTACATCCATACTCTTTAGCTCTTTAGTAATTGAATCCCATATTAGCTCTGCCACTATGCTGGGCGAGAAGGATGTCAGGTTTAACAGCCAATAGGAATGGGCTCACTGTTCTCCCCTCCTTGAGCTATGAGCTTTCTCTGTTACCTTGTACCCTCCCTGTATTCCTAAACTTTTTTTTTTCCAGAGAAAAGTAAGTCGGTGCTCTAAAGACTCGTGGGTGCAAACTGCACATTTTGTTTTACAATGTCTGCATCTCGTCAGTGCTTGGCAGTCTCCTCGGTTCCTAACAGATTGGGAAGTACTCCTGCATCCTCCAGCACACCAGCCACTTCCTTCACATACCCAGCACAAATGTTTATTGAATACTGGTATTTCACTGGCATTATTACTGATCTTTCTGCCATCTGTGTCCAGCAAAGAGCTGTGCTCTGTGTCAGGCTGGCAAATCTGGGCCTTCTGAGAGGCAAAGCAAATCCCAAGACATAACCTTAGCTCAGAAACAAGCCAATGTTTAGTTATTTGAGTACTCAAAAGTGCACTTATGAACCTGATTCGGCCTCATCGTGATTAAGCATCAGTTTGGTTGAGCTGCCAAGCCTCTTTGCCTGAGCTTTTAATCTACTGGGTAGACAATGACATTTATTTTGCTTGTAGTGTAGTTAGGTTTGCTGAGAAGTTAATGCCAGCAAAGTGCCAAGAGGAATACTCTTGCAATCAGAAGGCACCAAGCCAACTGATGCTAAGCTTGCCTGCTCACAGCCCTCCTGTACAGAGAAATATGTCCTGGTAGTGCTACAGTCAATACCTGAGACCTTGCCACCAGCCAGGCCCTGCTTCTGTCAACTCAAAGCTTGCTGGTACACACAGCCAGCAGCCAACACTGGTCAGGGACAGGGCCCAGCTGCTGGCAAGGTGTTAAGAAGCCAGACAGAGAGCAGCAATGGTGAAGGGGCAGGGTGATGGCTTGGCTATCAGTCCCTCAGGCACCACTCACCTACTTCTGAGTTGCAAAACCAGACATACTGTGAGCCTGGCATGACTTCCACCCCTAAGTTGGGCCCCCAGCTCCCAGGAGCAGCATCTGTCAACCTCTTTTTTAATTCAGGAAAAGAACTAGCCTGGCACGCCACGTATTTGCTATACACAAACAGAACATGAGCCACCACCAAAGGAGGGAGTGTACCAGGCTCGCTCCCTAGCTGAACATGTATGAGAGGACCAAATATCACCCGGGAGTGAGGGCACAGGCCGCTGGGGCCACATCAGGAGCTGCACTAGTCACTGGGGGACTCTACATGCCACCTCTTACCCACAAGGACCACTGTAGCCTCTGCATCTTCAGGGATTTTCTCCATCAGCTTCAAGTATTTACGATGGCCCTCAGAGTTATGAAGATGTGGGTTTTTCTGCCATAAAGAATACAAAAAAATAAGGGTGAAGTCCCCATGCTTTGGTCTCCCTACACAGCCTCGCACCTCACTGGCACAAATGCAGCTGGGCTTGCCTTGGCTGCACACCCGATGCCTGCTTCACAGCAAGGCATCCTCACAGCAAAGGCCACCCTGCAAGTGCCAGGGCTGCTGCTGCATCTGCATACAGTGCAAAGCCAAAACTAGGTACCAAATTCATATTGCAGTGACCCGATTTCCAGCGCTCCAGGTGATCCAGTCCTTGCACTACAAGGTTTCCCCAAGAAGGAGCTCAGAGGTGGGCACCATGGCCTGCTGGCAGCCCACAGCTGTCCCCGGAGTGTGGAAAAAGACACAGTAACCCCCCAGGTCACCCTCACCTCCTTGCACTCGGTCTCGTTGGCCTTGGGGTCAGCCATCTCAATGCGTTCTTCCCCCATGAGGGGCACGCACGTGTCTGCGGTGTGGTTGTGATGGTGGTTCCCCACGATGGAGTTCATGCTGGAGCTGGAGTGGTTCCTCGGGAAGAAGCCCTCTTTCTCATCATTGGGATGGCTGAGGGGGAGAGTGGAGGCCATGAGGGGACGTGCCTCCCTTGCCACCTGGGGCTCACAGATGTGGGCCCTGAGAGCCCGCATCCATATCCACCCACCTGTGCTTCAGCAGCAGGGCACGCAGCACGTTGGCTCGATCTTCTGCCCTGATCTGGTCAGAGATGATCATGGTCTCCACCATGAGGTGAGCAATGCCAGGCAGAGTGGTCTGCTCCAAGTCAAGGAGGACGGCACCTGCCAGCATAAGGGGAAGAGCCCTGCTCCTAGAGTGCAACACTCCCCATTGCATTCACACTCTGGGGACACAGCTGTTCCACCAGGAGCCAGGCTTTGGTTGGGGTACAGATTCAGCTGAGAAATGCCCACGTGCCCCATGTCCTTTCTGTAAACCCTTGCCCCAAGAGAACCCAAAAGCTCCAAGAGGCAGTGGTAATTCTGGTATCTCCTTTCATTTCAGTCTCCCACTCTGACCAACTTGCTGACCACATCAAAGATGGGTCCAAGGCCTGCTGGCCAAGGCACAGCTGGGGGTTGCAGCTTCCATGTGCCTGAGACCAGTGAAGCAGAGTATGGAACCAACACAGGCACCCTTGAGCTAATGCAAACCCTGAAAGCAGGCTGCAGGATCTCCACAGACCTTACATGAAGCCTGGACACAGACTCTGTTTTGTGCCTCCAGTGAGGCACCTAACAGTGACAGAAGCTATCCAGCAAAACCTGTCCTAGAGTAAGGGACAAACCCTGGCCTGCTCTTCCTCACTCACCGTGGGCAATAGTCTTCCTGAGCTCCAACAGACTGCGGAAGGACAGTGAAGCCACATGGGGCTTCCCCCACCTTGCTGTATCCTCCTCCACATCCTCCTCAAACTTGATCCAGCGGGCTGTCTCCCTCCAGTGCATCTCCTGGTTCTTATCCACCACCAGCTCATTCAGCTCCACAAACACCTGGTGTGGATCACAAGGACATGAGATGCTTACAGCTCTACCACCAGCACACAGAAAGCCTCAGCTCTTTTCTCAAGGTACCGCCTGGTCTGACACGATACTGGAACAAAGCTGCCATGGTTTAACCAGAGCTTTACTGCACAGAAGCAGCCAGGATAAATTTCACTGACAGCATGGCAGGAGCTTCCAACAGCACATGGAGCACCAGAAAGCTCCAAGTCACATGGTGTGGGCAGAATGGAGAGAATAATGCAATGCAGCACCCCTTTATACCAAACTGCTGCAATTTTGTCCTCTGCCTTCTTCTTGGTGTCCCCCTAAATTTCCCACACTCTCCAGAGATAGTGATGTTACTGTGCTGCCAACTTCCACAACAACATCACCATTTCTGTGACTTTTAAATGTCTTTCCAAAAGTCAAACCTTTGTGGTTTCAGGGAAATCTCCCCTTATATTGAAAAAAGTGTATTTTCAGCTGTCATGGTAATAGATAATAGCATGAAATGTCACCCTCAAGGTCATGTAAATAATTAATTATATTGAAACACATTTTATCACTTTATAAATTGCATGTTTCTAGTGCTGATTTATGGCTTCTAAACAAGTGTGGGAGGACAGCATATGGATACCTCATGGGGCTTTCTATCCAACTTCTTCTTCTTCTTCTTTTTCTTGACAGATGGAGTTGATGCTAATTTTTTGCTTGTCCTGGTGACCTGACTCCGAGACGGTTTTTTCATCAGATGCCTCCTCACACCTGGGTTATCTTCAAAGCGGTGGCCTGAAGACATAGGAGAGGAAAAAAGGCCACCAATTTGTCTGGTGGATATACGCTGTCTGGCAGGGAAACACATCCAAGCATGTCCTTCTCTCATTAACTGAGGCTATCAAAGCCCTGGCAGTTGGAGAACTCACCATCCTCCTCCAGAATTCTGAAGATCCTTTCTGCCTCCTTTGCCTACTTTCATCTCTTCCAGAGATGTGAGCTAACCTCTTCACAGAAAAGACTTCCTCCTAGGCTGTGCAAACACTTGGGGCTTCATCACAAATGCTTTCACTCACGGTACTCAAACAAGCGGTGTGGGAATCCTCCCCATATTCCCCCAACAAAAAGCAACCTGCAGCCTTGCCTGCACAGTTCTGCAACCACACAGCAAAGGCAGGCACTTGGCTGGGCCTCGCCCCTTGCACCAGGGAAGGCCTGGTGCTCAGCAAGCATGAAGGGCAGTGAAAGGGAAGGATATTTAGCTGCTGGTCTGGGAGACATAAGGAAATATCAATGTCTGTTTTATTTAATTGTGTGACGAGACTGTAGGATAACACTGCAGCCTGGGGCTGGCTCAGAGGCTGGCAGTGAAGTCGAGCTATTGCTGCTTCTAAATGATCCGCAGTGCTGCTGTAATGCCCTCAAAAAGGTCTGAGTTAGAGACTGGGTGGCTGAGGCAAAGCCTCACAAAGGCTGTTAAAACTGCTCTACAGACCCATCACTGTGCTGCTGGCTAGCCAGTGCCCACCAAAATGCAGCCACAACCATGCTAGCCTTTTTGCAGAGCCAGAGAAACAGCACTGGGCAACAGCCTGCCAGGGAGAATTTCCCTGGCCACTATCCAGAGACAGCAGGTGTATCTTTCTCAGCACAGACAACCCACAGGAATGTGGAAACCCTCAGAGCCTCATTACAGGATGGGCAGGCTCACCCAACTAGATTATGGAGTCAGGGCTTTGGTCCACTGCGGTTTGCTGGCTGTGCTTGTAAGACAATGCAAGGTCTTCTCCCCAGCAGAGCAAGGGCAGCTCTCCATTGGCTGGGGTGAATGTTCTGCTTGTATATATCTTTCTGCAACTAGCTTCAAGCCCTGCAGCTTTAAGGGTATGAGAGACAGTAAAAAGCACAGAGTTTTAAGTCCGAGTGGTCTCTCTGATGTTGCAGAAAAATATCTGTATACCTCTGGCATGGAAAGACACACCCAGCATCAGGCCAGGCATACCACGGCCTTGCACCTTGGAAATCTGGGTCGCTAAATTAAATATAAAATGAATCAATACTGAGCCCGAGGGCATTTTCCCCCACTGGCTGCCCTGCTGATGCACGTCCTGCTGATGGTGGGACTCCTCCCTGCTCCACTTACTGCGCTGCAGTGTCGATAGGAGCCAATACTGGCCCAATAACCACTAGGAACGTTTCTGGGAGCCGGGCACGTGTGGGGCTTCCATGGAGTTTCACATGGATTTCTCAGCTCCTGCACGCACAGTAGCCACTTCAGCACACTCAGTATGAGCTCATGCATGAAACAAGCATCATGCAGATGATCTTGGTATCTGGCACCTTTGCTCCAATCCCTGCAGCTTCTGATTCTCCTATGCACCCTGGGACTCATTCTGTCTGTGTCCCTGGAAAACCAGGGCCCAAGTACACTCTACCCAGCAAGACAAAGGACAGCAAGCTTTCCTCTCAGCAATGGTAACTTACTACACAGTGCTCTTCAACAACAGCCCTAGAAAGCATCGACAGTCTTAACCAGACAATGGCTGAAGATAGATGAAAAGCAAGGAGCCACGTTTCCTGACAGCCCCTCCAGTGACTCCCACACTCACTGACAGAGACAGGAATCAGAGTGCTGCAGGGTCAGAGAGCATCAGTGAAGGCATATTTCCAGAGCCCTACCTACAGCAGACTAGGAGAGATCTGCTTTGCTGCTCTTCCTTGGTAGTGTTTGTGGTTATTGAGATGCCAGCTGGGGGATAAAACTCTTAGGAGCAGGGTGGGCACCTGGTCTTAATTTAGGAGAACCACTGGCTCTGGGAGTCCCATGCAGAACCCAGCTGAAGTGCTCCAGGCTGCTCTACAGAGACCCTTTCTGCGTCCTGTCAGATTGGTGCCTTCCCCAATAAAAGTCAAGCTCAAGAGAGCACCTAATGTCCTAAAGACAGGATCTTAGGCTGAGACCAAAGGGTGATATGCTCAGGGCATACATCTGTCCTTCTTGCTTGAAGCCAAACTCCCCAAGGAGTACAGCTCTTGCTGTAGCTCCTCTTCAGTGCTCCCCAGGATCTGAGTGTGAAGACAGTGATCTCAGAGGACAGAGAGCAATTCCTATGGTAGCTCCACTACAATGAACTGGTATGTCACCCTCCCACACAGCATCTCCTACAGTCTCTTCCAGAAGATGATCTCGTCATGTTAGCTTCCACAGTCAGATTTCTTCAGATGAGCAAGTTCCTTTTCCACCAGCTTAAATCTGAATATGACAAATATGACTGCACTGGTTAAAGTCTTGCCCAAGAATGCCTGTGCTAGCAGACAATTGCCTTCAATTTACACATTCAATAACTCCTGCTCCCCTCCTTTCATTTCCCTCAATCCACAAGAAGGCAGACCAGAAAGAGGCATCCGAGTATTTGTATCAGTACTGGAGAGCAACCTGTTATCCTGGCATTACAAGGATAATGCACACTGCCCATCCATCCCAATGGTTAAGTTATAGCAAGAAAAAAGAGATTTTAAACTCAAACTCTTGAAATATATAAAAAGACACTTAAAACTCAGATTCTTGAAATATTTAAAACTAGACTAAATGAAATGCTAATCAACATACTGTAAGACACAGCCCCATGCTGGTTTCTGGAAAAAGCTACTGCCCTGTCCTGCACAGAGCCCAAGTCTCTCCTGGCTGATGCCAAGTTCGATGTGATAGGGATAACTCATCCCTGCTGCCAACCAGGTGTCCAGGTCCAGCACTCCCCACACTCCAAACACTTAAAAGAATGCAAGGAGACCAAGGACTCCATTCTGTTCAAATATATTCCTCCTGGATCTGAGTAGGTCCTGGAAGAGGCTTTGCCATGGAGTAAATACCTGGGCAAGTGGCACTGGCTGAAAGTGAGCTGGCTCTGCACAAAATAGACTCTGGTGTCTCGCCCATGTCCGACTATGACATACCTCTCTGCAGGATTAATCCACAATGTGGATTCATTATACAATTAAGAGTTTACTGTACAGAGCACCTACAGTATTAGCTGTAGCAATCAATGAATGTGTTAACTTCTAGAAAGTCTATCTTCCCCACTTTGTAAGTGATGCATTATCACACCTTGCAGAGTGATCTGCCCCTTCTACCTTCCCAAGAATATCCATGTTTTCCAAGGTGAACCTGGAACAATTTCTTTACACTTTTAATTTACAGTTCATTCAGCTTAGGACAGCTGATGGGACCAATTTGCTCCAGGTTTCTATTTTGAACTTTGCTACTATTACATGCCCTATCAATTTACAGTAACAAGTAGCAGAGTTGTTACTGTAACAGCCAGAAGCTAATCCCCACTAGCTGGTCCCTGCAGAAGCACATAGGCAGACGTTTTTTTCCTGAAGGCTTGTAAAGATGGAACATATGACAAAGAGAACACAATGCTGTGACTCAGGCAGGGCAAGTTAATTTTTTTGTCTGAGATCAAACAGTCTGTGGCAGAGGCAGAAGCTGAACCAAGGCATCCTGAGTTCCAGTTACAATCACTCTGCTTTCCCACTCTTCTGTGTAAAGCTGTTTTGTGGGCTAGTTCTGGGGCATCACCCTCCCTTGTGCACTCCTAAAATCCCTTGAAAAATTAACACATAATCCAGACGAGGACATTTGGACCCATGAGCCATGGCTATGAACAGTATCACTCCCAAGGTGGGCCACCTTCTAGCAACATGTACCAACGAAGGACCCCCGTGAGAGATGGGAGTGAAGCTCTGGCTTCTGCACAGTCTCCAAGACAGCTCAGAGATTGCTCTGCAAGGGATGTGAAGGTACAGACACAGATGCAGAGAACAGGAAGACATTCTTGACTCTCAAGATTCCTATTCTCTCCTTCCCTGCTTTTCCTACTCTTGCTTCCTTTCTTCCTCTTTTCTCGCATCCAGGCACCCCAGCCAGCCTGCCATCAGCTAGTTTCACAGCCATGTTCAAGCATGCAGATACAAAGACTAGGTTATTTTTTTTCCTCTTTGGGCAATTAGGCTACAGTGCAGAGCTAGAACCTGATATCCACCTCCACTGTCAGATCCGCATCTTGACTCAAATTCCAGCAAAAAGAGCAGCAGCACACTGTCACCTTGTGCTACTACAAATGGAAGGGGAAATCTCTTTGTCCTTACACACCTCAGAGCAGCTGCTTTTTCTCTGCCCATGGCATGGACCACATCCTGATAAGCACAAACAGCAAGATGCAGATGCCTCTGGAGCTGCTCGAGTGAGACACACAGAGGAAAGCACCTCAGCACTACAACACAGATTTGTACTAAGACCTCACACAGACACACAGGCATCAGGCAGCTCCTCTGGTGTCCCCAGACACACAGTGGGGCAGAATGTACTTCCTCTAAACCAGAAGACCAACCTGACATGGAGAGGGTACAGACAACAAACACAGGAGGGGGTTATGCACTGTAGCAGGGGGCTCTGATCTACAGCTGCAACCATGGGGTCGCTGCTCTGGTACTTACAGGTGGGCTCCCCGCCTGGGTAGCCCAGGTGGTTTCTGATGGCCTCCCATAAATCAAAGTCTTCAAAATTAAAGGCAAATTCATCAAAGTCTTCATAGCCAAGTGAGTTGCGAATACAGGTGCTTGTCACTACCTCCGGGCTGCTGCCCCCTTCTGATTCCTTTGCTGGCTCCTCTCTCTCTTGAAGGGTTGTCATGCTGTCCTTGTGAAGGTCAGGGGTCAGGTGTCATGAACGACACGCCTTCAGATGAGAAGCCAGGACAGCCAGGCTGACGTGTGGGAAGCAAGCTGCCCCACTGGGGGGATTCACCACAGCCCTGGGGCCAGCCCCGGTGCCTCGCTCCCCTGCTCACAGGGCATGAAGGTGCCGGCTGCAGCAGCCCCGAGGACTGATGAGGCTCCAGGAAGACTGGCTCCACCCAGGGATGCTTCTGTGGGGGGCTGCCCACCAGCTCCTCCAGAGCAGGGTCCTCGCTTTTCCGCAGGGTCTTGTGCCAGATGCCCAGGGATGCAGCACCAGTGGCCCGGGCACAGCCAGGCTGCATGTGCAGCACCGCTTGTCTCCCTCACTCCCCTCTGGTGTCTCCCTCCCTCTCCAGCCTGCAGAGCAACCTATTGAATTCTCCATGTCCTCAGGCCCGGAGCATGCATTTCCATGACGTCTCTTGTCTCTGTCCTCGTGCCACGCACAGGGGCAGTCCCCCTCTGAGGCGCTCCAGAGGAGGCAGCTGCCTCTGCCTGGAGAGCAGAGGAGAGGGAAGGCTCCTCACCTCAGGTTTTCTGCAACAGCAGAGCTGGCAGCGAGTCACAGAGAGGGCTGATCGCTGAGAAAGTGTGTCAGGAGAGGAGAGAGCTGAGTCTCAGGGAAATGCTGGGAACCCTGAACTGGAGAGGACAGGGGGGTGGGTGGTGGAGCAGGCATCCACGGGATAGGTGGGAGTAGAGATGCTGAAAACATAAAGATCAGCAGTGTGGACAATGCAAAGCTAACAGAGATGAGACACTGATGGAAAAGAAGGATCTGGGGAACAGGAAGGTGAGGGCCAGGTCCTGTGGCAGGCTGAAGACCATGCCTGAGGCTGCTAGGGGAGCGCAAGAGAAGCACGGGACAGAGGGACACACGCACTGGTAATGCAGGCAGTGTGGTAAAGCCTCACTTTTCATGCCATCCAAGTCAGCAGACGCCAGCATCTGGGCCTCGGCCTCGTCTGTGGGGACGCGCTGGTACGCCGCGCTCTCCAGGGTGGTCATGCTGCCGATGCACATCCTCTCCTTCAAGTCATAGGTGACCCGCTGGCCACTCGCCACCTGGCCCCAGGCCTTGCGCTTCTCCCACCCACGGGACAGACGCTCTCGAGGCCCAGGGGGGCTGTAGGAACCAAAGAGACTGACAGTAGTAAGCAGGGTGAATGAGAATGGGCAGTGCCCTCAGGAGTTGGGGTCCCATGGCCCAGCCCTGACCAGCAAGCCTCTGAGAAGGAGCAGGGCCAGGAGTCAGCTCCTGCAAAACCTGAAGGCTGCTCCTTCTGCTCCTCCTCTTCCCTACCACAGAGTGGGATCAGCTTGTGCCCAGTGTCAGGGACCTACCCCTGAGTCGACAGCCTCATGGTCCCCTCCTAGGGCTCCCCAGCCTGCAGCTCAGCATGGCAGCACCAGTTAGCTGGGAGGAAGGGTACTGTACAGCCCAGGGCCTCTAACCCTGCACTACGGGGATCCCATGGACACAGGGAGGTTGCAGGAGTCCCATGGAATCATCATCCCACCGGAGAGCAGCCCTCTTGTTCACAGATGCTCTCCCTCTGGGACCCATGTCCCTTCTGACTCAGCAGGCAAGTTCAGGCTAAGCACAGCCACTGCCCCTGGGGACAGACTCTGTGCAGTGACCTTGAGCCGGGAGAGCAGCAGGCACCGCTCACCTACCTGTGGAGAGAGGCAGGGCCCTTGTCCTGCAGCAGGTCAGCAAAGCGAGGCATGGGGGACAGGATGCCACACTCCTCCTCCACGTGGAACTGCGCAGGAGCCGCAGTGCTGCTGGACTCCTCCTCATCGCTGCCGACGGTGAACTGCAGAGACAACAGCCCTGACAGCAAGAGCTGGGCAGGCAGCCTTCACCCCGATCCCTGGCACACAGATCGTCCCCAAAATGGGCCACAGTGGCTTTCCCCACACACCCCATACCCTGGGACTGCTCAAACTGAGCCCTCCACTGTACTATAAAACTTAAGAACAGACACACTGATCTTCCCCCATGGGTCTTACAGCCCCAAAATGCTCATGCACACCCACCCCTGCATCCACACCAAGCAATGACTTATCTGTCACTGTTCTTTGGTGACCATCCCTACTAGGGAAGGACAAAAACACTCTTCCCACAATACTACACAGCTACAACTTCTTATCCCTGAGCTGCATACTTGCTGGCACCCTCCTACCACCTCCCTCCATACTCCAAGCCCCACCCAGACAGGCATGTCCTGGCCTTGCCTTTGGTTTGCTTGGGGACTCCAGCTTAGGGGATGTGTCCTTCCCACGAGCTTTGGCCTCAGATTCTGCAGAGATTTCTTTCTCCTGGACCTCCTCTGCCTCAGACTCTCCTTCTTCCTCTTCTTCTTCTTCCTCTTCTTCCTCCTCTTCTCCTCCCTCCTCGTCCTCTTCCTGGATGGTGGGGGTCACCTCTGAGGGAGGTACTGAGGTTTTCTTCTTTTTCCTCCTCCTTTTTTTCCTCCTGCTGGCACGGGGTGGCCTCTTTTGGAACTTGAGGGCAGAAGGGAGGTGAGTGGAAAGGGGATGATGGATGTGGTGCGAGGTTTGGCGGTGGACTGAGAGAGAAAAAGAGAGTCAGGGGCAGGAAGAGGCTGGGAGGAACCTGCCAGGCGCCCCTCCAGGAAACAGCATGGTCTGAAGATCAAGGGCCAGGAAGGGCAAGGAGAGCCACCAGCCCACAGGGACATAGCAAAGCTCTTTCACTGATGTGGCAGGCTGTGTCCAGCTTGGGATAGGTGGGGACACAGCCCCTGTGCAATGCCAAACCACCCCAACACAGTTCCACTGCCCTGGGGAAGGCAGCACTCTCCCTGTGTTGCCAAAAGCCATTTGCATGGCTGTGCAGAGCTGCAGTGACCTGCCACGGGCAACATCCCCTTCCTAAACATGGGGAAATGTTTCTTGCATCCTCAAACAAGCATAATTTGAGCCCTTTACAAACTTTTTAGGGACATTAGTTAGTGGTTAGGCCATGGCTTAGTGGTGAACTTGGTGTTAGGTTTACAGTTGTACTTGATGATCTTAAAGGTCTTTTCCATCCTAAATGATAACGATTTCTTTTCTGCACAATGTTTCTTTGAGTTGAATAGATGTAGCTTATTTATCCCCCAGGCTTTGACAGAAAGTTCCTCCTACACAGCCACAGGAACAACAGTGCAGAAGTAACCTAAGTGCAAATCCCAGGTACTTTGAGTGCATGTGTTGTACCAGCCTCTGAAATTCAGGTTCAGTTAGGAGGCTGTCTTTTAAAAACCAGGGTAAAGAAACAGGGCAGAAGGACTTTTCTTTAAACTAATCTACAAAGAGAAATTCATACAGGCTTGACCTGGGTGTCATGGGAATTACAGAATGAGAAGAAATTAAGGGCATTTCTGAGCCTTCATTCCAAAACAAAGGCAGCACACCAGGCAGGGAAGAGGGTAAGCTCAGCATCCCAGTGTGAGAAAAAGAGAAGCCATTGCTGCCAGGGCTAGCTGCTGGCACAAAGCCTCCCACGGACAGTCTGCAGGATGCACAGGTCCTGGGGCTGCACCCAGAGAGGCTGAAATCAGGGGGGCACCAGCCACTTGGCAAGGGAGTGTTGCTCGGCAGCTCTTCCTGAGCAATTGTTTCCAGACGGTTTAGATTTGGTTCCTTCCCAGCTTTCCTGTGACATGGCAGCAAAATCTGTTTATAGTGAAAACTACCTTCAAAGGACATTTTCAATGTAGGCTGTAACCTTCTCCCTGGGAGAGCCAGGCAGGTTCATTGTTCTGCTGTCATGTTTCCTTTCCTTTGGTTTCTCAAGTCTTTTCTCCCTTGTTTCCCCCCTTGGGAACAGCAGGGATATTTCACACATCCCTCTGGTTCAGAAGAAACAGCTTGTGGCAAGATTAGAGGAGATTTAGAATGCTCAGACGTCTGCACATTGGAAAGAGTTTGGGGTCTTTATAAACACTTTTCTCTCAAAAGTGTTTTTTTCTTTGACTTAACTGGGTGTACCCTATTTCATTCACAAGATGTGGAAGACAGACCCTCCTGTCCTGCTGCTGTACTTCCACAGCATGCCACAGGTAGGTTAGGCACGAATTTCTAATACAAGAAGCAAGGAAGACCCCAACTATACACACATTGCTCCTTCAACAGCACAAAGCTGCTGATGAGGACACAGCCCATCTTTCCCATCTGGCTCGTTCACTTCAGTCCAAGGCAGAAACATTTATGTTTTGGATCAGAAGGAAACTGAAGCCTTGGGCTGCAGGGAAGGGCAGTGATGGTGCGTGATCTGGCACAGAAGAGAGGAGTACTGCTCTTCTCTTCATCCCTGCACTCAGCCCTCCTTGGGTCAACTGGTCACATCTCCACAGAGGTGGTCTGGAGGTGGAAAGAACACATCTCTCCCAAACACAAAAGGATTCATCCCTCCCTTTTCTTCCTCCTTGTCCTCCTGTGCATCTAGTCCCTGCCCTCCCTCCCTGCTCCCTTCCTTGCACTGCCTGCCTGTATGGAAAGTTACTGCCAAACTAGTGTCCCAGATGTTTGATTACATTTCTTGGTGAACTTGATACAAGAGATATGAAAAAGTAATTTAGATAGGGAGCCCAGAAGGAAGAGCCTACATATTAGGAATTCCTGGCTTTGACCAGAGCAGGAAACATTTCTAAGCCCAGAGAACATTCACCTCTATGGGCTGGTATGTTATCTTTAAAAGTCTAATGACCTAACCAGATCTTCCAGCTTTATTAATACAAACTGCATAAAACTTTTGATAACCAGGGTTGATGTAGCCCTAGACAAGAGAAATACATCAGGAGTTCAGAGGAAGACAAGTTTGATTCTGACAAAAGAAAAATTATTCTCCTATTAATAAGGGAAAAACCCAACCCCAAACAGTACAAATCTCTAGTCAAATTTCCAGAAAGCTTCTGCCATGCATGCTCAAGCAGATCATCCATGTCCTCCAAGCCAACCCGCACACCTGTGCACACAGGCAGAGCTTCTGAGCAGGTAATTCCTACAGGACAGGAATTCAACCCACAGCAAAGCTATCAGCACCTTGCAGCCATGTGCACGAGTGACTGTGAGCCCAGATGGGAAGTGTTATTTGAATGGAGCCTCTGTAGAGAAATGACACAGGCAGAAAAACAGCAGCTGAGGTGCACTACAGTAATAGACTTTACCAGCAAGCTTTTATAACAGCCATTGGAAATGAGTGGCCAAGCAGAAAACAGCCTGGTGATGTACTTGGGACATAATGTTCCCAAGGTTGTAGCTCATCAAAGCCAAGCTGGAAAAGAAGCAATATGTGACTGTGGAAGGCCACAGACTGGGAAAATCTCCCAACCACTGCTACGTGTCTGCCACACAAACAGGCTGCTGGACGGGGGCCTCTTCCTGCCCTTCACTGCTGTTACTACAAAGTAACATAACCCACCTACACCAGGCAACAGCTTATGGTCACTCTTGTCAGTACATTCTCATCTAACACCCAAAGTGACTTTGGGCCGGCCAGTTGCCTTCACCATGAAAGAGCAGATAGAGAAATAGATATGCTGCTCAGATGAATTCAGGTGAGATAACTACAGCACTTTAAATTCACACTCCATTTTTATTTTGCAGTTCCTTTCTTTGATCAGATAAGCCCAGTGGATTCTCGAGTGCTATTTAGAAATACACAGGCATGTCTGACTGGAGCCATCTGCTTTCAGACTGGGGAGGACAGCCTGGCTTCTGGTCATGTTTGGATGTTTCTTTGCAACCACATGGAAGAAAAATTGTTTTAGAACTGGAAAATTCAACCTGGGGAAGCAGCTGCAGAGGTCTCAGAGACTGGTCTAGGAGGTGAACGAACACCCTGAGCTGAGCTACGGCTGCTGGGTGGGCTGTGCAGTAGCTATGCCTATGGAGACAGAGAAAACAGGAACAGACTGGAAACAGGCCGTGGGCACTGGTGCTAAACTGTGTGTACATAGCACCTTGGGAACGCTCTGGAGGAAGGAAGTGAATGGCAGGCTAATACAATCTGCAGTCCTGGCACAAGGCTGCAGAGCACTGGGACTGAGTGAGGGCCGGTGGTGAGGGGGGAAAGGGGTACAATGTTTCAAAACCTACATACATTCAAAATCTCTCTCACTGTAGCTGCGACTTTGCTTCTCCAGATTGCTTGATGCTGACTTGCTTATCAGGTCCCCAAATCTCTCGATTGACAAAGTCTTATCCAAGTCCTCATCGTCCTCGGCACCAGGAGAGGCTTTCTCTGCGTCATCTCTGCCCTGCACAGAAACCGCCAGGTAAGAATCAAACACGGCAGACCCCTTAAAGCCCTCTGGATCCTCCTGCCCTTCCAGCAGCCCGGCTTGCTAAGGAGCACCAGGCTCCATACAACAGGCCTGGGGCACAATGTCTCACATAGAGGCACAGCTCTGCTCAAAGCCAAGTGCCAGAACAGACCATCAAGCTCCAAGGCACACTCTGCAGGGATACCTTAGTGGTCCTCCTCACCTGTCTTGAGTTGCAGCTATCAAGGGAGTATGCCAGTGCCTGTTTTTCTCGTTAGAGGAAATGCGTAGCTTTTGTTTGGCTGGAGTTTCTCTCTCCTCAGATTTAACTGCTGCTCTCTGATCTTCCCTTTGCCCAGTCTGCCATCTCTCATTCTCAGACCTCCTCTGTATTTCCCCTTGGGAGACAGCATCCCTGCTCTGGAGAGTTGCCCTTGGGTCAGTGACCACCCTGTGCCTTCCCACCTCCCCTCCACACATCTAGAGACTCCTCGTTACTCTTGGATGCCTTCTTCAGGCTTTTCTGCCCATTTTCCTCCTGTTTCAGGCAATGGGAACTTCTCTGCCTTTTGCTGGTGGAAGTGCCCTGACATGAGCATCACCAGGTGCCCGCTGGCCTTTTTTTCTTTCATTCTTTCTTTCTTTCTTTCCTTCCTTTCTTTCCTTCTTCCTTTATCCTGAGCAGCTGCAGCTGGTAAAATTTTCCATCAATATAGCCGAAATGCCAGTGTGGAGCTGTTGTGGACTCCCGTGTTTCCATGGAAACAGGAGGAGGCCCAACTGTGACAAATCTGCTAGGCAGAAAGAGGGAGCAAGGCGGCTTTAGCTGAGAGATCCCTCTCCTCGCATCACTGTTCTTAGCTATGGCCTAGGAGCAGCTTTGTGCTGTGGGTGAAACAGCTTCTCCTTTTGCCTTAGCACAGGTGTCCCAAGCCCAGCCCAAATAGGGACAGTCTGTTGTCAAGCTGATCGGCTCCTCCTGTCACTTGTGTACCCTACCCAATGGCACATGAAGGCACAGGGACCTCACAGAGCAATCTCTGGCCTTTTCTGGGCCGCAGTTTGCTGTCTGCGTGCAGAGGATCGGGGCTCCCGGGCAGCCCCGGGGCACGCTCGGCGCAGCCCGTGCCCGGAAAGCGCAGGCTGTGTCTCCTGCTGCAGCTGCCAGGACACCGGCCCCGCTCTCAGCCGGCAGGAGCACGGTCCCCGCGGAAGAGACGGCCCCGCTGCTGCTGCTGCTGCTGCTGCTGGATTCCCACCTCACCTGCTGCAAGTCGATGAAGACATCTCCTACGGGAGGGGACTCTCCAGCTGCCATTTTGGTTCAGGACCTAAGGGCCTGGGCAAAATATCAACCCTTCTCTTTCACCGGCAGGCACCCAGCAAACCTGGAGAGTGGCATAACCTGTGGAGAGAGGGCAGGACAAGGGAATGTCGTGGGAGACTGCTGGCCACTGCCCTCAAGCCCCTGGCTCCTGATCCAGAGGTCACCTCAGCAGCCCCTGGAGAACCTCCCTGGCATCAGTAGGACAGGCCTGTCCCCAGCAGTGTGCAGGGGCAAGTGGCCCAGCCCATGCTGCTTTGGCCACCAGCTCCAGCTGATCATGGATAGATGGGATCCTGTCCTTCTCTGAAAGGTCAGAGGGAGACATCAGCTACATATAGCTCCTGCATGGGCTGCGCAAGAGAAAGAAAAGCTTCCTGCTCAGCCACCTCTACAGCAGCACACCAGTGCAAAGCTGGGGTGTGACTGACCACCAGGGAAAGAAAAAGTCGGAGAGATCAGGTGCTGGGAGTACATGCCAGGAGCAGGCAGCAGAGTAGTCCTGTGGCACCTAGCTTTAAGTGGACAGATCCCAAAAAGGCCACAAAGAACCACAGAGAGAGCTGTACAGACCACAGAGATGGGACAAGGACAAACAGTTCATCATTCAAACGCCACACACAAGACAATACGTGTTACAGGCAAAGAGACCAAGGCTGCAGATCTGTGCCCTGTCAGCACTGGCACGGCTAAAGGACACACAAGTCCCTGAGGACAGCACAAAGGAACAATCTGCTCAATATCCAACTACGTGTGAGGAAGGCAAAGAGGTGCTACGCTTGACAAGGACTGGTATACAGACTAACACAGAAACACGTCTGGTCAAACCATCTTCAGCAGCAGCACAGCCTAAACAGCATGAGCTGCACTCCAGGAAGAACTGGAGATGGTACAGAGGCTAGCACTGGGAAGACATTGATCCCAAAAAACTCATCTAAAACAGAGAAGATGTAAGCATATACACAGTGATTTGGGCACAGGGAGAAGCAAAGTGTCCTCAGCTCACAGCAGAAGAAAAGGGACATTCGTTAAAACTACAAGGGTAGAATACAAATGAATTCAAAATTGACAAAATGGTTTTTTTCAGTGATATCATCAAGGAGCAAAACACTGCAATGTCAGAGGAGAGCTTGGCCGTCTCTCTGGTAACAACTTGTATTTATGACAAAGAAAATTAAGGGAAATTAAACCCATCTTTCAGAACAAGCTATTCTCCAGCTACGAAAACTTTGGAGTAAGTACTACAGTCTATGTCCTAGCTATCTGCTGAGGGGTTTCTTACTATCTCATCTGAAGTACCTAGCATGGGACACTGTTCAAGACAGGTGACTAAAACACTAAAGATTGTCTAAGGAGGAAGGCAGTAAGGCCACTTTATCATCCCTTCATCTTTGAAGATCTCCAGAAGGTCTACAGTCTGCTTACTCTGCCTACATGAAGAGCTTATTCAAACTAAAAATCCCAGGGCCATTTGTAAGGCAAGATTTTGAGGAGCTAATCTGACCACTGATGAAGGACGGTCCTTTGCTCTACCTTCCTAATTATCAGGAATGAGGCAAAACATAATGGAAGAAAGCCCTGAAACACACTTCATTGGACTCATCACTAATTTCATCCTCAGTAAGACATCAACAGCTCAAGAGAAATGGGCTGCCAAGACAGACATCTAAACAGCAAATGCAGCATCCAGGCCATCCTTTTAGTAGGAGACATGACAGAGAAAAGGTTAATACCTGTCCTTTTTTTAGCTTTTTTTTTTTTTAATTTAATTCAAGAAAAGGGTATAATTTCATGAAAACAAACAGCAGTACTTTTGGAACTGAAGGCAGGGAACATTTTATTCCAGTGGGAAGAGCTGGCTGGGGAACGTCACTTTGCAGGGCCATGGCATCACCACTGTTAAAGAAAGGATTGGACATTTTTAAGGAACAGAACATTCATGGCTACAGAGTGACTGCAAAAACGTGTTGCAAGGACTATAACTTAGGGAGTAAAAAGATAATGGAGCTTTGGACAGCAGCTACTGTAGAGGCAGAATCCCTAAGACTTAGCAAAATGGTACAGGTAATTTAACAAAAGAAATGCTAATGCTCAGCTTCACCTCTGTGCCACTAACATGCCTTGTGGGGCCTTTGAAGTAAACTAAAACAATCAGCAGGGCTGTGAAGCAATGTGCTTTGTTTCAGGGCAACCTTAGGTATGTCTGAAGCAAAGCATAGGTTCCAGAGGCATTTTGTGCTCTGGGAGGGAGGAAAACAACATCCTGGAGAACTACTGGGTGACACCAGCTTTCTAAGATGTTATACTGCGTTTAAAACTACAGCCCGACTGCCTAAACGAAGTTGAAAGGGAGGGAAAATCCAGCACCTGGTCTTTCCTTATCCATCATAGTAGCACATTCAGAATTATGCTGAAGCCATTACTCTAATGAAGCTGTACAGCTAAAAGCCAGACAGTTGTAGTAGCAGTAAGAGAGCCCTGGGGACTTGCCTTGAAATCTCAGAGGGACTGGAGATACCCATGGGGTTTCCATCAATGAAAGCACGATGCAACGTGTGGGCACCTCAGTCTGACAGGACGTGGGGCCCAGCTGTTGGAAGGCTCTGACGCTTTGGGGACGAGAGAGGAAGTGAGGATGAGAGGCGTGTTCTCCGATTCTACCCTACCAGCTCTCCTGTTCCTGGAGAATGGAGAGCCCTCAGCCTGAGAGCATTGCTGCTCCCCTTCGGCACATTCACAGCTGTCCACGGCCACTAGAGGCCACTTGCCCCTTACTTTGTGCCACCTCTGGAGGAAGGTGGGATGGAAACCTACCGGATCCTGCCTGGTGTTTCTACCACCCTCAACAGATGGAGTTCAGAGAAGAGCAAAATTTTGCCAGTGGGCCAGAGGGATTGATTTACAAGGAAAGGTTAGGAGCTAATTTTATCTAGCACAATATGGGATGACTAAGATGGGGATGGAACAAACCAGCAGTCTGGAAAGATCTCAAGGGTGTAAAACACAACTGAAGATTATTTTTTTTGTCAGGCAGCCCTTCATAAAGAGACTTAAGAATAGGTTAAAATTGAAAATAGAAACTTAAAAGGAGTATCAGGGAGAATTCTGCTAATAAGCACCATGCCGAAGTGCCCAGCCTGCTGGCATCATTGCCTGGTTTGCCATAAGAAGAGCACAAGATAAAATGAGAAACTAAAAAAAAAAAAAACAACATCACTAAAGAAAAGCAAATGACTGATACCTTCATCCTACTGTATCTCCTGGTTATGGGGAGTACGTGATTCAGCATTCCCGCTAGAAGTAATTTTCAGTAATAGAAGCATCATGCCAGCAGGCCAGATTCGAAGGGAGGCCAGAAAAATCCACAGCCTGCCAACCTGTGTGCACTCACACATCCCTGTTCTGTCCACAAGCACATCAGTAAACAGAACTGGCTGACATAAATCACCATACCTTGTACTGACCATTGTACTGACCACCTTGGCTTAAGGGAATCTGAAGGAAAGAGAGCAGGCAAGTCCCTGCAATGCTGGCAGCTACAGCATCTCCCACATGTAGCTCACAGGGACTCCAGTGGGGCTCCCCCTCATCCCCAAAGGCTGCTTCACAGTGCCAGTGCTTCCCTGTTTTGCTGAGAAAAACAAAATTTGGCACAGTTTTGAGGGCCGAGGCGAGCAGTTCACACTGTCCCTTTGCAATAAAGATGAGTCAGTAATGCTACAGGCAGGCTGCCCCAGCTCCATGGGCTAGGGGCTGCATGGAGACAGCCATCAGGTCCCACATCCATCTCCTCAGCTCTTCCTTAATCCCCTGGCCATTGGCTGAAAATAATTTAGCTGTGGAGTGTCTAGACTAGGAGTGGATGTTAAGATAGGGATAAAGCCACAAGGGCAAAGCTGGTTTGAGGATAGGGGAGGAGAAGAGACTCTGGCTGATAGACACAGACTGGAAGAGCTCACAAAGGAGAAGGATTAGAGGCCTTGGAAGATTTTCTTGGGAAGAAATACTGATGTGCGTGTCCAGGGAGAAAAGGAGCAGGAGGGGTGCTGCTGCATACATCAAAGCATTTGGATGCTACTGTGACACTCACAGCCTCAAAGCCAAACAAAACATGAGTGGGCTGCACTGCCCCTACCTCTCCTCTGTCATGGCCGAGGAACAAGACACACATACCAGAATGAAAAGGCAACACATAAGACAGGAAACACACAAAGTTTTGTGGCATGAAGGTTTTAACCTGTGGATCTCTCTCCCACATGGCTATGTTGAAATTTGCATTATTACACAAACACTTTAGAAGGCTTAAATATTTCAATTAATCCTACACTCCACTGAACTACCCTGGATGAACCATCACAGCCATTCACTCCTGAAGCACTGTCTGTTCCGTGACTCTCCCTCACAACAGGCCCTTCATAGGGTACCAGACGGGACGGAGCCTGCACGGTCCACAGACACATGAACACACGGAACAAAATTCACTCCAGAACCAAGCGCCAACACCAGACAGTAACAATAAGCCACCCCTCCACCGGACGTACGGACGGCTCTGACAGACACACGTACAGTCGGGGAAGGAAAGTGACACACACAGCCACCGGGGTCACTGCACCATCTCCGCGCCGTGCCGTGCCTTGCAAGCCCGTCCGGTGCGGAGCGCGGGATTGCTCCAAGCCGCGCCGCATCCAGCCCCGAGCCCCGCGCTGCGTGCCGTGCCGTGCCCCGTGCCATGCACCGCCCCGCACCGTGCCATGCCATGCACCATGCCCCGCACCGGCAGCCACCCGCACCGCGCCACGCACCGCGCAGCACCGGAGCGCTCCGCAGACGGGCCGGGGCAGGGCAGCCAGGCGGAGCTGCCGCAGCCGGGGCAGCAGCGCAGGTACAACCCACCCCCCGACCCCCTCCGTCCGGCCCGTACCTCGCACCGCCGGAGCAGGAGAGCCGCCCGCCGCCGCCGCCGCGCCGCGCCCCAGCCCCGCCGCCGCGCTCCGCCCGACACGTGCCGTGCCGCGCCGCGCTGGCGGCGGGCGGCGCTGCTCCCCGGCCTCCCGCCGGCCCGGCCCGCTCCGCGCCGACCGCCGCCGCTGCCGGGCCTCCGCCGCTTACCGGGGGGGCTGCGGGGCGGCGGCGCGGGGCGGCGGCGGGGCGGGGGCCGGGGGGCGAGGGCCCCGCCGAGCGGGAGGGGGACGCTGGGGCGGGCTCCATGGCAACCGGATGTGAGCGGCGGCCGCCTCGCTGGTGCGGCGGAAGGGCGCGCCTCGGCGGTAACGCGGAAGAGCGGAGGAGCGGCGGCGGCACCGGCCGTGCCGGGCCCTGCCGAACCGGACCGGGCCGGGGTCCCCTCGGCCTCCCCGCTGCAGATGGCGGCGGCCGAGACGCTGGTGCGCGGCCTGGCGCGGCTGCTGCAGGACGCCGGTGAGTGGCGGCCGCCGCGGGCCTCGCCGGGCCGGGTCGCGTCAGTGGCCCCGGTGCGTGGACGCTCAGGGCCTGGCCCGTCCTTTCCCTGTCCTGCAGGGGACCTCGTCCTGGACGGCTCCAGCACGCTGACGCTGCTCACCTCCACCCTGCAGCACCTCACGCAGGTCTTCGAACAGCACCTGGGCTCTCGCAACCAGAACCGGGGCTTCGTGGCGCTGCCCTCGCACCCCGCCGAGACAGCCGCCATCCTCCAGGCGCAGTTCCTCTTCGATGTGCTGCAGAAGACTCACTCTCTGAAGGTCCGTACGCAGCGGGGCCGGGCGTGCTGCAGGGCCGGCCAGTGGAGGTGGCAGGCGCAGCTTCAGAGCAGCCTCCTCAGGTGCCCATTGTCCCCGTGTGACCTGCGGGCTCCGTGGGTCACAGGGCTCTCCCAGAGCTCTTGCATGCAGTCGTCGCTTAGCACGATAGTCTATAGCTGCTTACCTAGGATCAGCCAGCAACTCAGCAGAAAGTTTCTCGGAGTTAAAAACGGGGGCAGCAGGAGTTAATTAAGTTCTGACCTTGGTGAGGTGTTGTCATTGTTGGGGAAATTATTATTTCCTGAAGGGCTTGAGCAATTCAGGCAGTATCTGGCCCCTGAGCACAGCTGAGTGCTCCCGGAGTGATGATTGATGTGCCCAAGGCAGCGGAGCCAGGGAACTTGAGTAGAAGGGTCATATGCTGTGCGCACTCTGAAGCTGCTGCTTACTTCGGCAGCCTGGGCAGTGGTTCTGGTTGATCAGTTTCACAGCACGGGATACTTCTAGTAAGGTATCCTCATTAATTTTAACAATAAATAGGCTGTAGTAAAGAGGCTGTAATAAAGACAAAACTGCAGATCAAGAAATTCTTCAGAGAGGTTTTTGAAAGGTGGCATGTGCAATGATGCTGCACATGATTCTGCTCGGCCCTGAGACATGCTGGGTGGGTAGTAGAGGTGAAAGGAGCATGAAAGGGGAAGAGGCATTAGCAGCTGTTTTGTGTTCTGCAGCGGGGCTCAGAAGGTATTGCGGCTGAGCACTAAAATCTGTGATGTCTTTAAAAACCTGTTTTCCCTGTGAGAGTGGAGCAGTATCCAAATGTTGTTGGGAAGATTTTGTAACAGTGTAGTGAGTGGGGCCCAGAGTCTGTGGAGAAACATGGGTCTCCTGGCAGGAGGAGGAAGGGAGGGACTCTGCAATCAGGAGGATGTTGTGGTGAGTGCTCCTGTTCACTGGAAAATGTGTTCTCTCTGGAACAAGCCTCTAAAGAAGCCTCTGCCCATTGATGTCTGGTAAGTGGTTTACTTGGAGAAGCTAATAATTTATATCAGCCTGATAGATTTTTAAGACAGTGATGGGAGAGGAGATGATCAAGTCACACAGCAAGAATGGCATCTGAAATAAACTTTGCTAGAACTGGTCATTAAAGCTTGCCAGTGCAAGCTCCCCTTACGAATGCTCTTGTTCAACATGCAGCATTAGTGCTGGCAGGCAGTGGGCAGTGATTAATTCCTGGCAGGGCTGTAGCTGTGGAAGCCATAGTGGTGATGAGGCCTTAGGATGTCTGTTCTGCATCTGATGAGTCACTTCTGTGTAAATGTATATATAACTGGCAGAGATGGTCTTTCTGGTTGTACTTTGCTGTCTACAGTAGAAGTGGTAGCTGCTTCATTACTCACTTTCAGTAGCAGCCAGAAATACTGTTTATGCACTGTCCGTAGAAGGCGTTAGAAGGTGGTTTTAATAAGCTGCTTTGTGGTACATGAGCACAGCCTAACTGCCCTGTGCAGAAAGGGCCTGTGGCTGCACTACAGAATACAAAGAGGAGGTTTGCAGGCACCTCAGTCTAACACTAACAGTGCCTTGGAGGCCAACTCTGTTTTCTGTTGTATCTGCTTATGATTTGCCTTATTTGGCCTCTTGTGGCAAAATGTACGTGCACACCTCCCGCCAGAGTGCTAGTTCTACTCAGTTGCTTGATAAACATACCTCCAGCAGTTAGTTTTGTCTTTAATAGATTTGCTGGTTTTGGCTGATGAGGAATCCAGCTGTCAGACCTCCCAGTGGTACTGAAAGTGGTGTAGCCATGTGGGCAGGGGAGATGAAGAGGAGCTCAATGGGCTGACAGACCACACTAACTAATGTGCTATTCTCTGTGACCTCTATTGTATACTATGGATCCAAGGAGACAGTGCCACCACCAGCACTGGGAGAGAGCTTTTAAGGGATTACCCGAGCTGGAGGGACAGCCTGTTCAAGGTGCTGCAGTTGGTGCATCAGGAAGGTGGTAATGCAGTACAAATCAAGCTTGACATGAGACTTCTTTTCTCATTTCTCCAGCTTGTTCATGTTCCAGACTGTGTTTTGCAATCTGCTGTGAAGATCTTCCCTTTCAAGTCCCTCCGGCATCTGGAAGTAAGTATAGATAGCAAGAGTGGTTTTGAATTTTGCTGTTTGGGTTTTCTTGGCTAGTTTTGTGGTTGCAGAATGCTTCTGTTCCTAAAAACTGGGTAGGCTTTTGTGGCTTCCCTGGAAGGCTAAGACTAAACTCCTGCTAAGCTTGCTTGATGTAAAACTTGGATCTGCACTGTAATATTTTGATGTATGTTGTTCTTGCTTTCTCATCACTGCTGCAGCTGAGGTCTGTCCCTCCACACTGCCTCCGGGGACTGCGATTTGTCTATTCTCAGCTGGAATCTCTAACCTGCTGCAAATGTATCAGTACACTAGAGGTGAGTGTCTACACAGCTCATGGGGTAAATTGCAAGAGAAAGGCTGTCTTCATGCTACAGCTCTTCAGACAGGGAAGATATAGAAGATGGTGCTAGCCCTTTTATTCATTCATGTTGTGTATGGCTTCATCTCCCTTCTCCTGTCTCAGCAGTGTTGAAGGATTCCCTGCTTGCAGGCACATGTGCTCTGTAAGCTTCTCTTTATCTTCTTGAGAATTTCTGGCTCTGGACAACATTTGTGCCAGCTAGGTCTGACAATTCCATGATCTAGCTGTTTCCACATTCAAGGACTGCAGCTGGTCAAGGTTTATTTCATTGTACCTCAGCAGCCTTTTTAGAGCTTATATTGCCAGAGGAAATGCTGTGCCCCAGTGTCTTACCTGCACTGCTGCCCAACACATTTCTGAGACGCAAAGGCAAGCTCCAACCGTGAAAAGCTGAGTAGCATGGGCTGTGCTGGCCATGGGCCTCTGGGATGTAGAAGCAGACACCTGCTGGACAGTAGGGCTGATGGTAGGGAGTGCTTTCAGAGCTTTTTATCTGTTAGGATACAAGTGTGTATCTTGCTTTTGTTTGAGGGAGGCCTGAAAATGATTTCGTTAGCATGAATCTTTGTGCTCAGTGTTCTAAATCTAAGAAATCTAACAGATTAGGTTAACTATTGCCACTTCACAGTAGGAAACAAAAGCATCTCCCTTCTTTCTAAATATCTGGCCGTGGGATTCCCATCACAGCCAAATACTTGAATTAGGGACATAAAAGTCACTGCCTCTCTAAGCAAAACAAGGTCTGTAAAGCACAGTATGTCAGCCACCTTCTAGACTGTTCTCCTGTGTTCATCTGCTTTTACTACAACAGCCAGTAGTCACCAAGGTACGGCTCCTCTCTTCCTCCTAGGAAATAATTTCGGCATGTGGTGGAGATCTGAGCTGTGCTCTCCCGTGGTTGGAACTGCAGACTGTGAACTTCAGCTATAACTCAATCACTGCCTTGGATGACTCACTGGTGAGTGGGGCATCCTTCCTGCATGGCTGAGGAGAAGAGAGGAGATGATCACAGCCAAGAGCCAGGCCTTCTGTTACTGATGCTGCTAGGTCTGGGTGGGAGGAAGCGGGCAGTGTTAATTTTGCTGGCCTCTCCCAGCAGGAGAGGCTTTTCATGCTGTAACAGAGACAGTTGTAGGATCTGATCTAGTATCTTTTTGTCCCTCAGCAATTATTGAATGCTCTGAGGGTGTTGGATTTGAGTCACAACAAGATCCAGGATTGTGAGCACTATTTAACGGTGAGTATTTTGGGCTGACCAGCAGAGTTTCCTCCTGTGCAGAGGATACCGCTGAATTTCTGTAATCATTGACATCACGTTCCTACTAGGTGAGGTATAATAAAAGAAATCACAGTGGTGTGGCTTAGAGCTAGTGCTTGCAGCATGAAAACCATTGTCCTGTGTGTGCAGTCCAGGTGCCACTGAAGTAGAGAAGGCAGTGTTCCTCACCTCTAAGACAGAGAGTTAGCTCTAGTAGTCACTTGACAGCCCAGCATGGCTGAGTGGTAAATGCACTGATACACACAGGGTACTCTGTGTGTACAGCCCCTCACAGGATGGGCACTCCACTGTGGCCAAGACTTTGCTGTTATCTGTGCAGCAGGTGAGAATTATGTAGCCAGGCATGGGGCTGTAGAAGCTTACTGTTCAGTTTGTTCAAACTGCCAGTAGCATTTACTTCCTGCTCTCAGAAACCAGTCAGTTACTCTAGAAAAGGAATAGTCCATCACAATGGCTTGTGTGTTTCTGGGGAGCAGCAGTGAAATCCGTGCTTTGCTGGGCTGAATCTGCTTCTTTGAAGGAAAGCTATGAAACAGCTTTTTGAGGAGTTGGTGGGGCTCATAATGTATCATTCCCCATCATCTTTACAAAGGTAAGAAAGGGTTTATTTCGATAGTTCACTCCTTTTGCTGATGCAGGATTTCCAGTCCTTTCCTATGCTCCATCAAAGTTGATGAGGAAAGAGAAAGGTGCTCCTGGAAAATTCTGTAAAGCATCAGGTGATGCTGAGTGCCCCTAAACAAAGCACTCCCAATGTGAACATCGAAGTCTTCCTGCAGAAACAGTGTAAAGAAATTCACTTGTTGACTCACCCTGTTGGCATGAAAAATATGGTAGAAGCTAGTACCTTGCCTTGAGTTCAGGGCCAGGCTTTGAGATAAGGTTCCAACTGATCCAGTGCTGCTCTTCTCTCTGAACAGACCCTTACAGAGCTAGAATACCTCAATCTGGCATACAACTTCCTGTCCAAGGTGCCTAACCTTGGCATCTTCAGCCGATCCAAGCTGGTGACTCTGATCCTGCGCAACAATGAGCTCGACAGCATCAATGGTGAGCCCACAAGGCAGAAGCATTTCTGAGTTTGAAGCCTTCCTGTCTTCCTTGAGGACGAACAGAACTTGAAATCTTGGGCACAACTATTTTTACTAGGGTTCAGGTTTGGGGGAGGTTATGTCGTGTAGCATGCCGATGGCTTCTTGCTTTGTTCACAGGGGTGGAACAACTTGTGAATCTGCAGCACCTGGATTTGGCCTATAACCTGCTGCTGGAACATGCCCAGCTGGCACCATTGTCCACTCTGCACTGTTTAAAAAAAGTAAGCATAAAGCCTGATGAGTTGGTAAATTAGGGCTTTCATGGTCAGGGTGTGCTAGATGGAGACTTTGTGGTAACCAGAGAGTTTTGAAAGATAAGTTCAACTCTTGAGCATTTAATTTTTTTGCAGGAAACTAGTGGGGGAGCCTTACACAGACACCTGTGTTTCAGCCTTCATTTTTAGTGACCCTTCCTCAAGCTAACCTTTTTCCATGTATTCATCCCCATTTCCTTGCTCATCCTTTCTGATTTCAACAGTGTTAAGTTCAGTAAAGATCCTACCATAATCCTGTTGTGGATTTATGTGTTCAGAGAAATCTGAAGGAGCATGGCAGTCACTATAGTGCTTGTGATGGAAGATCATGGAATCAGAGAGTGGTTTTGGTTGGTTGGTAGGGACCTCAAGGATCTAGTTCCATCCCTTCTGTCATGGACAGGGACACACCTCCCACTAGACCAGGTTGCTCAAAGCCGCATCCAGTCTGGCCTTGAACATCTCCAGGGATGGGACATCTCCAGCTTCTCTGGGCCTGCAGAGGACTGTTCTTTCAACACTTCTGAGTCAGTACTGAAAAAGCTCATAATGATTTAGGTCATGAGTAGGAGGTACTTTAATCTGCTTCTCAATTTGCTGAACTAATTTCAGAAAGCATTTTAAAAGCCTAGTCCTTTCCTGGCTTGATATGTGTTCTACTGCAAGGATATTTCTTGAAGCAGAGAGAATGACTGGAGACTGCAGGCAGGATAGACTGAGGTAGAGAATATTGCTTCTAGTAACAACTTGTCTGTTTCCCTCACCCAGCTGCATTTGGAGGGAAACCCAATATGGTTCCATCAAAATCACCGATCTGCAGCCCTTGTCCATGTGTCTCCCAGAGCAGCCTTCTCCAATGTGAGTATTAGCCACCTGCTTCTGCCCCTGCTGTTGAAGGCATAGGGTGTTCTAACACTTGGGGCAAATGAGGGAAAAGAAACTTGCAGATTTATTCCAGCTGTGTAACAGTGGTGATTGTTTTGTGGTTGCTTTTTTTTTTTTTTACCTGCAGTAGAGTTTAACCTTAAATTTTTACATGATGTGCTGGCCAGCATGGAGTTGAATACTGATCTGAGGTTTGCAACACCTCAAATCTTAATATGGCTTCACTGTCTACCTCTTCAGTTTTGCTCACTAATGGAACTTTGCTCTGTTCATGCTAGATAGTAATGATGTAGCTGGACTGTGCAAAGAAGGAACTCACAGTCTTTGCCAACCTTGCCAAAGTATGTACTACTTTGGCAGCCATGGCCAGCTCTTTGTCTCCTTCACTCAGGTCTCAGTCAGGTGTCATTACTGTTCCCTTATACTCCAGTGCTTAGGTCAGTTCTTGGTAATCTCATTTCAAATAAAGAAGCCAGCAAAGCCAGTGTTCTGGCAATTTAGCAAAATAAACTTACTTGTTAACAGTCAAAGGTGTTCCAGTGATGCTCTGCCCTTCATATCAGTGGCAAATGGCTGGATTCATTGTCTTCAAACTGCAACTTGGAAAAAGCTCAAATTACTGGAAGCTATGTGGAGTCAGGCTAGAAGTAGGATAAAGGTTTTGAGGTGAAAGTGAGTACCTTTCAAAACAATTTGACCTGTTGTAGAATAATCCATTGTACCTCTTCCGTGAACTGTCTTGGATAACTTTCTGGAAGCTATAAAGTCTGTAAACAGGAAAACCACAACGGTCCCTTCTGGCCTTACATGCTATTAGGTCAGGTAGCTACAACTAAAGAAGTGGTGGATAGGCAGGAACAGGGTTGTTTCTTTGCAGTTTTTTTGCCAGGGATCCCAACCCTAGGGTGGCCTGAAGGGAAGTAGGAGTCAGCAGAAGTTGTCCTGAGTATGTGCCAGCCAAATGGAATCTGACTGCAAATGGGTCTCTAATTACAGTTCTTCTTGGACGGGGAGCCACTCTCTTCCTCAGACCTAATGGTAAGTATAATTGTTAAAAACTGATCTTACTGGCTTTGGGACTGGGAACTCTGACAGGTTTTTGCATTGTCATGTGTCCTATTAAGTCTTTATTGACTACCTTGACTTAGACACAGATCATTTTGTCTCAGTTCATGCTGATTCCCAATAATTGTTGGAACTGGCCAGTGTAATTTATTCTGGCTTATGTGGCCTTGCAGGACTTGGAGCCTTGCCTGTTTCCTCTTCAGGTACTGTATGGTACTTGACACTTGAGCTACATGTCAGCAAAATAGTTATCAGTTTCCCATCTGCTATTTTTAAGAAAGGCAGAGATTGAGGTAAATGAGAGTGGTTGTGATAAACAATCCAATCAATCAGGCAGGATCTGTTGTCAGTGCTTTGACTGAGATGGTGAAAGCTTGGGGTGAGGATAGGAAAGCTGTCAGCCTGAGTTGTGGCTTGGTTACCTTGTCTGCCCTTTGTACTCAGCTGGAAATACTCTATTTTTCTTGCTTTAGCACCTTCCAAGACTTGTGCAAAGTGTGTCCCAGTCCATCCACACTTCTACCTCAGAGAAGACTGCACTGGACCGCAGTGCACTGGAGAGCTCCTGTGCTGCAGACTTCAGCGACAGCCAGTCCCCATCAGAGAATGTGGCCGTCAGGGTCCCTCGAAAGAAAAACAAGGTCTGGGACTGACACTGCTTCTCAGCTATGTAGCTGGCATGTTGGGTGAAGGGGATGCCCTGACATGAAGCCTCCTGCAGTGAGATGTGGTCTGGTACTGACTGCATGGTTCGTGAGCCTTTACACTGCTGTGTGTTAGGACGGGGCTTTAATATTAATCTTCATATACCCTCACAAGTGTTTCAGGGTGTGTCCCTACACCGTAACAACTGTAAACCCTTCAGCTTGGCAGAGCCCCTCATCAGGTGCTGTTTTCATTGTTCTAGTTCCTCACAACTACTTCTATCCTATTTTTTTCCAGGGAAAAGTCAAAGTGCGCAGAGCAAGTATTTCAGAGCCAAGTGACACAGAACACGAGCCTCAGGCATTACCCCTCTCTGCTGGTGAGCCTTGTTGTCTCCTTAATAACATAGCAGCTAAACTGCCCACAGTAAGAGTGCTCTGGCCTGGTGGCTACCTTCATACTTCCCAAGTTTTCTCTTTGCAGGTCTGGTCCTAGAGCATCAGAAGGAGATGAAGCGCTTGGCCAGCTTCAGAGATCGCTTTGGTGCTGACTGGCTGCAATACAAGAGACACCTGGAGGAGCATGACCAAGTACCTGTCATGTCCCGCAGCCGCTCTGCAGATGAGATCACAGGCAGACCTGCTGCAATGGACTTGCAGAGCGAGAGCTCTGACCCAGAGCAAGGAAAGCCCCCAGTATCACAGGAAGAAGGATCCTGTCCTCCTTTGGATGACACTGCGAAGGAGGGAGAGCCTGAAGTACAGCTGGATGAGCCTGTGGAAGGAGAACAGAGAGGAGAAGAGGAGGCAGATGAGCTAATGCTTGGAGAGGAAGAAGACGAGAAGGTAGAAGGTAAACAGGTCCTTTCCCTGCTGTTTTTAAGGGCTTGGGTGACAGCAAAATAGATCAATCAAATGTGATTTGTCTCTGAAGCTGTATCATGGTGCCCAGTTTGTGGGAATGCTAAGGACCTAGGTCCAGCAGGACTGAAGGCCTACTGCATATACTGACTTGTATTGCGTCTTGTTTGGCAGTGGACCTGTGCCAGCCAGTGCTGGTGAGCCAAATAGAAGGAGAAGGGGACCCAGAGCCGGACTGGATCTTCCTGCGAGTCACAGCTAAGCATGTGATTGAGGTGGAACTGAAGGCTGCCAGAGTCCTCCACAAGCTGGAGCTGAAATGCCTGAAGAATGTAGAGACCTCTGAGTTGACCTGGAAGAGGATGGTGAGTTACACTTCTCTGAGTCTTTGTCATCTTACTCCCTGTGTGTGGCAGCATTCTGGATTTGGGCTCCTATCAAGAATCCTGCAGGTCTTTTCCTACCTCCTGCAAAGCCTGATTGAGCATCCCTTCAACTCAATGCATGCGTGTCTAACGGCATCTGTATTGCTTAGACTACCTGCAATAATGCAGCAGAAGCCAGAATCAAATCTGTTCCAGAGCTGGAATTTAAAGACAATGGCTGGAGTTGTTCTGGTGTGGAGGAATGAGAGACTTCTCAAGAGGAACTTAAATGAAATGGAGATCTCCTTCCCATCCATTCCTCCCTGTGATATCACCCTAGTCTTGGAGGACTCCTTGTGGATTGCATTGTTTCTAGAGCAGCACAGAGTCTATCTAGCCTGGCAGCTCAGTGGGCAGTTTGCCATCTGCTCTAGGTGCACACTTTAGCATTACCAGTCCTATTTGGCTTTTGTGGTTCTTTAGAAAGGGAGTCTGGAAATCCCCTTTTCCATGTGGTAAGATTTTAACATTCAGTCTGTATACAGACATGTTCACAGGTTTCTCTAATTCTGTTTTCTCTAAAAGCTCCAACTCATTTTTAAACCCTGCCCTTGTGCCTTTTTGAATGTTTGTGGTTTGATATTCTTCTGAACTACCTTTAAGAAAAAGGTGTTTTGTTTGAAATGCATTGTTCTAGGCCTTGAGAGTTACTGTTGTAAGTTTCAAGCGCTCATGCAATTTTTCAAGCACTCAACTCAAGTCTTGTCAGCACTTAGTAGCTTTATATTTGTTTATTTATTTCTGCCCATTTTACCAGACTCCCAAATGCTATCAGCTGTGGAGGGATGCTTAGGACGTACTAAATTAAGTGCTTGTATGGCCATGTTTCAGCCTGTTGCAAGCAAATGTAGTCTGTGACAGCTTCTCCCTCATCCTAGAAATGGTGTTTTCTGTCTCCTGCAGGACCTGGAGCGAGTTTTCCCTGTCCTCACGTTGCACTTCAGCTACATCCGCAAGGACCGGCAGAAGCGCAGATATGTGGTGCTTGACGACTGCCCGGAGCAGTGTCTGCAGGTGGGGGGGCTTGGGGAGGGGGCAGTGTTACTGCAAGGCACTGAATTCTTCCAGCCAGCATAGGGCTGCTGTTCTCAGAGCACGTGAGCACCTGCTGCCCGGGTCTGGCTTGTAGGGACTTTTTCTTCTGCACAGGTGACCTGTGGAGGGCCCTCTGAGCATGGCCATGGGCAGTGGAGCTCCTGTAGCATAAACATTGCTCTCAAGGAGAGAGTCTTGCAGTTTTCTCCCTCTTGGGATGAAAAGTTTGTAGTCAAGCTAGTGATCATTACTTGTGCACATGCAATGTAATATTTTGCGAGTGCTGAGTGATGTGCTGGCCTGTGCTCGGTCCTCTGGACAGTGAATGTCAGTGCTATGTCCACACAGCTGCGATAGGGACTCTGGTCTCTCATTCGATAATTTCTCTCAAGATAAGCATTTAAGTACATTTGAACAAGTTGTTAGAGACAAGACACAAATAGGTGGGACCTTTGAGATCAGAGTTCCAGAGGGAGCCTGTCAGTATGTAGCTATCCGGCACAGACCTGCAAAAACAGGTTGTCTTGGTCTTCTGCAGTGAAGCTCCATGCCCTTGGCAAGCCTTGCGCAGCTGGGAAATATTCTTGCACCCCTTACACTCTGAAATGCTGTAGTGAGGCATGTGAAAAGACTTGATGGTGTGAGAAGCTTGATTTTATTAGGACAATCATAGCTACGTGATAGCATCCTTTTCCCTGTGCTGCTATTTATAGTGCATCCTTGAAGTGTTGTCCCCAGCTGTTGAGGAGAACCGGCGAAATCAGGACCAAGAGAAGGGATCCGTGAAGCTCCAGTGCCTGAAATGCAAGCAGGAGTTTTCACAGTCCCTGCCCCCCTGGCATCAAGGTTCATATTCTTCAGAGCTTGGAGACACCAAAATCCTGGAGACTCTAGTTGCCCCAGATCAAGGTAGGCTGTAGTGCCCAGAAGAAGGATATTTGCTAATTAATGCCCAGGCAGACTTCCAAGGTGGCAGCTGTGGTGCAGAGCATGGAATGTATAGGAGATGTGTTGTCTGTACAGGAATTTAAAACCTATTGTGGGATGAACTCTCACTTGGCCTACTTGGACTGGGAAAAGCCTGCCTTGTTTCCTAGCAGGAATAAACCACTGGTTTAAGGTTAAGCAAACATCTCTCCTGTGCTGGGTGGCCTGGGGGAACACAAGGGTGCTGGAAACTGAAGTCTGGGAGAGGACTTAAAGGTCATGTAGTCAGTTCTGCCACTGACACTTTATTTGTTGTAAAGCGCTTTTGCTAATGGAAGCTTCCAGGGAATATGCATCAGTATTTCAGGTAAAACTTTGGCTGTTAGACATCAGGAAAACAACCAGAACCCTAATCTTAGTCTCCCTGTCTGTGATCTTAAGCCCACATTTGCTGTCACTTCGGAGAAGCAATTTATTTCTTTCTTTGTACTTGAGGACCATTGTTCTCCCCTGGCAACTTTTCTTGGTTTCTGTCCTCTAGACAAAATAAGCTCAATTCTCTAGATAATTTACTTGTCAGTCATATCTCATACATTCAGTTTCTTGCTGGTCTTTGTACTTTTTCCCATTTGTCCACTCTTTTCTTTGGCTATTTAAAACTAGATGTGGTATTTCAGCTGATATGTGGCTAGTCCTGTGTAGGCATCTTGTGATTGCTGTGTTTTTCAAAGCTCAGTTTGTATTCGAAGTAGGGAATGCCATAGCTGAGAAGATACTGTTTTGACAAAGTATCCTGGGATTGAAATGCTGCAGTGAACACAGAAGTGCTGTCCTGGCTGCAGCACTTTTCTCCACCCCAGGATACTTCTCCCTGCCAGAGTAATGGGAATCCCATGATCCAGCAGGGAGTCTCTTCTGGTGTGGATGAAGGGAGCAACAGGAATCAGTATCAGAAGGGATGAGGACAGCTGGGGAAGGGACACACCATGCTGGGGAGGGAAGTGGCTAAGGAAGATTGGATTGACTGGTCACGAGCTTGGGCTTCCGAGGCTATGTGAGCACTTGCAGATGTGAAGTGGAGGAAAGTCATGAGACAAAGCCCAGGTACAGTTTCAGTTGCAACCACAGCACACACTGGGCCACCCTAAATTTGAGCAGAACTATTTCATGTGTCACTGATCCAGAATTTCTGGTTGATTTGTGAGGGGAGGTATGTAGGATATGCTTCTGAACAAGTTGCTCAACAAGCTGCTCAAGTCAGACTGTAACTATTCTCTACTTTGAAAAGGGAGGGTTTGTGGTTTGCAGAGGAAGTGGGGGGAAGTAAAATCTTGCTGAGGAGAGCTGTTCTGGCTTTTCTTTTTACCTGACAAAATCTTTCACAGGTCCTGCAGCAGCTGGTGAGCCCATAGCCTGTCCCAGTTGTTCCAGTGACCATGTGGTCATTCTGCCTTCAGAGGAGTGCTCCAGCACACCTCTGCCGCCTGGTGCCGACAGCACGAGTGAGGACCTGTCAGACTCCGTGCTGGAGGGAGGCAGCCAGCAGGAGGGCCCAGAGGAAACATCTGTCCTGGCCACTGAGAGCGGGAAGTTCTACATTGGTGGGGAGGACAGCTCAGAGATAGACACCAGCAACAGCGCCAGGAGCCCGGAGCTGAGCACAGAGCCTGTGCCTGGCAGCGCTCTTCATCCCACCTGCCATGGATCAGAGGGTGGCTCTGGGAAGGAGCAGAGTGTGAAGAGCCAGTCCTTGTCCCTCAGCCACCCAGACACCAACAGGGGCAGCCTGGTGGGAAGCTGCCACTACAGCGTTTCTCGGGGCCCCACGCCTTCCCCGCTCTCTGTGAACTCGGAGTCCGAGGAAACATGGAATCTCAGTCCTTGTGAGTATGAGGAAGCTGTGCAGGGTTTAGGGGTGTTACAGCTTGTTGCTGGTTTTATCACTGGTGCTTGCAGGGTACACTTTCTCCTGTTTAATGGGGAAGGGGGACATCAAGTATGAGCAGCCATAAACATATGGTTCTTATGTGCAGAGATTTTCATTCCACTCTCTGTTAAATCCTTATGCCTGAAGGTAGGAAAAGTGAGTCAGCTCCTAACACCTATTATTGCTTAGACTCTGAGTAATAGGGTCTTGCTCTGGAAGCTGCATTGCTCAGTTCTGGACACACTGGGTTCCTGTGGCATCCATGAACTGCCAGCTGGAGCATTACCTTTGGAGAATAGAATGCACAATTCCTCTGTATTTATTCTTTGGCTTAAGTGCAGTGTGAGGCTGGTGTGCTAGAAGGAGGCTCTGGTTTGTGGATCTACAGTTGCTTGTGCTTTCCTCACTTTTTTTGTGAGCTTCAGATGACAAAACCTGTCCAACAGATTGCATGCTGGCTGTGTGAGAACTGTCATGCAAAACAGGAGGCCCACAAATTATTTTTCTGAAGGACCTTGGATTTCTGAGGAAGCAGACTACCTTTGCCTGGGTATCAGCTTGTGATTTACAGAATAACAAGTTGGAAAGGAGCTGTGGAGGTTATCTGGTCTAGCCCAGCAAGTGACTCTATTGCAGCTGAGTGTAGTTCTGATTTACAGCCTGTTGTTTTCTTGATCTATAGAGGTCTCCCCCAGTCCTTCAAGACTGCTGTGTCTCAGAAGAGGAGTCAGTGTAGAATCACAGTTTTAAAGTTGCTTTGTTCAGTCTTGTACAGTTAAGTATGAGAAATAAGGCAGTCTCTTTTCTGGGGTCACATTGCGAGGTCCCAATTTAAAACTGAGCCTGTGGAAAGTTCCTGGTGAGGAGTGGTTGATTAGTGTAGTGTTTCTGGTGGAAAACAGGCTCTGCTGGGAAGTGTGAACTCTTGGGCAGTACTGTGGCTGTTGTATAAATTTTTTGGTTATACAATTTCATGACAAACCTAATTATACTCTTTAGCAGTTTTATTGGTGTCTTCCTCAGGCCCCTTTTACCTTGCCATGATCAAAGCCGGTTAAAAAGTTGACCTGAGCTGACACCAGCTGAAATAAGAAATATCTTCCTGGATTTGTGATAAAGAATTGTCCTCCTGCCAAATCCAGCAGCAAAGCAGTGTCCTTCTGGGACTAAACAGCCCAGAACAGTTTGAATCTGGCTTAGACCAAAGCTTTGTATATCTGAAAAAAAAAGCAAGTGTTGGAGCAATGAATTCCTCTTTTATCTCCACATGGAGACCTGTGGCCTGTAAAGCCCACAGGTTTGGCCCTTTGTTTAAGGAGAGACTTGATGGAAGCAGGTGTGCAGAGGGGGTGACACTGCTGCCCTGGTGCCTGTCTGCATGCTCGGGCAGCCCCTGGTCAGGGGACAGTGTCATTGCTGCCCTTTGCTCTCCTCAGCTCTAAACAGCGTCCTGAACACGAGGGACTTCCGCTCAGTGGATCATCGCCTGAAGCTGTACCTGGACATGGAAGTTTTTGAGGAGAATGCTGAGGAGTTCCAGTGCTTCCTCAAGGTGAGCTCCCACAGCACCACTCCTACAACTCTTCTGCTGTCCCTCTTGCCACCCTGCGAGTTCTGCACTGAGGTGGCGTCTCAGAGACGGTGGGGTGTGAAGGGAGCCGAAGTGTCTTTGAGTCTGGCCTTTCTGTGGATGAGCTGTCAAGGGCAGGCCAAAGCTGTCACACACCCTCTGTGTGCTCTAGGTGGTCATGGTGAAGTTTGGCCGGCCAGGAGAGTTCCTCTCAATCCTGGTTGCTTCTGACCTCAAGATTTATGTGCTGGAAGTCACTGGAGCTATCAGGTGAGGACCCTGCAGCAAGTCTGAGTGCTGGCTAGTGCCAGCCTGTGCTAGCCTTGCTGCCCTTACCCTGGAGGGGTGGTGACATGCACAGGCTCTTCTGGCAGACCCCCTGCTGCAGTCTGACGTGGGAGAGGAGATGGGGCAGCCTGCTGCAGCTGAGGGCTGTGCTCTGTGATTAGGGGACAACCTGCAGACTGGCTGAAGAAGAATGACTCTCACTGCCTGTCTGATATTTCTCATCTGGAAGTGGGACTCTGCCACCAGACCTTGAGAATGGAGTTTGAGAACCCAAAAACTTCCTACAATCTGCTGATCCGGAACCAAAGCTGCTGTGACCAGTTCCTGCAGACCCTGACAGGTAAGAGTAGAGCTGTAGGGGCGTGGGGGAGAGGATTTGAAAGATTTGTTCTTGGGGAACTATCAGGACAGCTATTGTTGGATAGATGTTGAAAATAAACTTCTTGACAGGTCAGAGAAAGAGCTGGGAGAGAATCTCACTGCCGTCATAACTTGGAACACCTCTCTGAACAGTAGAGAAGTGTCCTGAACTGTTATGTACTGCCCTTGGGTTTGCAATAAGAGACGCCTGCCTTCTCCCCCTCTTTAGATCTCCTGCAAGAGCTGCCTGCTAAGCACAGGAGTAAGGTGAAGGAAATCCCCACTGTGGAAATGAATCCCCAGCATTGGCTATGGTAAGAGCCTGTGAGAGGTTTGAATTTCAGGTAGAAAGGGATGTCTGCTTGTCCAGCAGACCCTGGGAAGCATGGTGCTGGAATCAGGGTAGCACAGAAGGAGGCACTACTGGAGTTGCAGCCAGGCCTATGTTAGTGGTTTAGGGCAGCTGTCTCAAGTGCCTGCTGCACAGAGGGTGAGCAGGCAAAGGGCTGTCATGGGCTGAGCCAGGCAGGGCAACTTCAGCTCTTCTGGAGGAGCCAGAGTATAACGGAGGGAGAAAAAGTGGGAGGCATAGGGCAGCCTTCTTACTTGCAAGAAGCATTTGGCTCCTGGCTGGCAAGGTGGTAGTCAGAGGACCAGGAGAAGGAGGACTTTGCATTATCTGGGAGATATGGGTCCTTCCCTTCCCCAGGAGGACTGGGAACAGTAGCTAGTTCACAGCAAACCTAGACTGGAAACAGAGTGCTTCCTAATCAGCCCACTGTTGTATCTCCTCCAGGCCTCTGCTGGACTCCAAGACCACAGATTCTGCAGCTGCAGATGACACTTGTTTCTTCTACCTGCTGGCATACCTGATCCAAGGTACAGGAGATCTCAGTAGCCAGATGTCCTACACATGGTGCTGTCTGCTTACATGCTTGTGATTTTAGTGCACAGTCTGGGAGAAAAGAGCTGTGCCTTTTTTTCAGCAGTGAAATGGGGTGGGGGCATGTGTGAGGGCTCTTTTCTAGTGTTGGGTTGTGTAGAATAGCCGCATACTTCTCTTCATCCAGCAAATCTCCCAGTCCTTTTCCTTAGATATGAAAGTCTAAGCTCTACGAGCAGCTGGTCTTGCACACCAGTTTTGGTGACAGCTTGAGAAGCTAGAGATTATCTGAGGGCTGGATCATTGCCCTGATCTGAGGGAAAGATGAGGAGTCATAAAAACAGATGGTTTGTGTGAGTTGCTGAAAGGCTTCTTCATTTGGGAAAACAGAAGGAGGTGTCCAGAATCTGAGATGATAGTACAGGAGGAGCCTGCTGGAGCCCTTCAAGTTTTGTTCCAGGCCTTGCTGAGGAACAGGAGTGTTAAACTTGGGGTTTGAGTCTTCAGTGAACAATTCCAGCATCATCATAGCTGGGGACACTGAAAAAAAGCAACCTAGCTCTTAATCACATTCTGACCAATCTACTAAGCTTTTGCACCCCTGGTCACCATCGACCACTGGGGAGGCATGGGAATGTGAGGATCAGAAGGAATCTGTGGGAAGTATGTTTATTGCTATCCTCAAGCTGAACAAATAGTATGTGAGAGGGAGAACTTAGAGTGCATTTTTCTTACTCTAAAGTTTTCTCCTCTTTTAGATTATGGTGCCTAAAACTGGACACCGTTCTGGCTGAGATCTCATTACCAAGTAGACAGGATTAATTAAACATCTCCTTTCTGATAGTCCTACTAATTCCCAAGAGTGAGATGTGATGAGAAAAGCAACATACTGCTGCATCAGCTTGTGATCCCCTGTGACCTCAGCCAGTTTTGCTATTGGTTTCCTATTACTGTGCATCTAACTTATTCCCAAGTTGTAATGCTTTTAATTTGCATCCACTGAAATAGCTGGATTATATTTATGTTGCCTAAAGTTTATCAAAACTACTTTACTTCCTGTCATATTTATGACGCATCCCAGCTTGGTATTAAACTTGATGTGTATGCTCTCTGTTCCACTGATGAGATATCTGCAGCCAGACAAATTCAGGCCAAAAAAGGCAGGCTTTGAGCTGCAGCTGTCAAATTTTAACCAAGGAGTGGAAAATGTTGTTTAAGAGGTCAAAGGACTCAAGTGACTCTACCTGCCTCACTTGAGGGCATTGGCTAGACAAGCCTTGCTGGGCAGTGGTCTTTCATGTACATGCTCCTGCAACAGCCTTGGATATGCTGGTCAAGCCCAGCCACATTTCAGTAGTCTGGTCCCCTCTTCAGTCAGGAAACTGGATAAAGTCATTCAGCAAGTTACTGCTGCTGTAAAGGATTTCCCTAGGGGAGGAATGGAGAGCAAAGCTGGTTCTGTGGTGACTCAGGCTCTCAGCAAAGCATTTCTTATTCCCTCATATCCTTTTAGGGGCATCTGCTTTTCCTGTGACCCTGCTGAGTACCCGAAGCATGCTATTTCTGCTGGAGGAGAATCACCAGTGGCAGGTGCAGCCCTCCTTGGATGAAGACCGTGAGGCAGAAATGCCTCCTAGGAGCAACATCCAGTTGAAGGAGAAGCAGCCAATCACCAGTATTAGCAATATCATCACCTATCGCCTCTGTCCTTGTGACATCAAGCTGATGCTTTACGATGAGGTAAGCGGGAGGTGCTCATGGGGTCGGGGTGCTGGGGGCTGACTGTGCTCAGATCCTGTTCCTGCAAGAGTGTCTTGGGGCTGTCATCTCCCATCATAACCTAGGGCCTTGTACCACAGGGCCAGGGGAGCGCAGTGCAAAGCCATGCTGGGGACACTTGACTGCTGGCAGCAGAGGGGGACGAGAGGTCACAGAGGAATTAGGAGGAGCCGGCAGCTGTGCTGGGGGATGGTGCCTCAGGGCTGATTGGTGCCTGTCAGGCCAGTCTGCTCATTCACCTGCCTACTCTTCCTCCCTGCCAGGTACTGAAGCTAGAGAGCACTTGGCACATCCGCACAGAGTGCCCTGAGCTCCTGGTAGAGCTGGTGGAGTGGATCCGTGTGCCCTGGGAGGAGATGTTCTCCATCGAGCTCCGGAAGGCTGTGTATGAGGCACTGGAGTGAGCCTGCTGGCTGGAGCAGGCAGGACTTGCAGTCAAGTGCTGCTGTGCCAGCAGTGGTGCACCAGTGTCTCCCACTCCCATCTGACCTTGCTGTCCTGTGGCCTCTGCTTTCCACTCTACTCTTGCCCCTGGCCCCTTCTGGTGAGTAGGAGGGGAGCACATGATGGTTCAGACTGCACAGTCAGTTATTTGCACTGGACTGGCCACCCGAGGAGAAGGTGGAGAGTGTTCCTTGTAATAGTGTGTAAGCTACCCAAAGGCAGTCAGGTGCCATTTCTGACAGATGCATTTGCTGCCTTCTTGGCTGTTTCAGGACAGCTATCATTATATGCTGATGATTTTTTTTTTCCCTCTCCCTCCTTCTTGTCCATGGTTTCCCTAAAGCTGCCTGCTTCAAACTGGAGCCTGATTGCACAAGGGGATGAAGTATGTTGTACACAACCCCACAGAGAGCCCTTGCCTCTCTGCCTGATGGGGCATGGCTCAGTCTGCTGCTGTAGTCTTTCACTGTCACTGGGAGGAAGGAGCCTCGAGGTTCTCAGCACAGAAATGTGTTGCTCACTGCTTAGGGGTCAGGACCTTGATGGGCACCAACAAGTATAAGCAAGGCTTAGGCTTTTTGTGAGAAGTCCAAAAGCAAGAGTCTATTTTAACATGAGTTTTACTATTTTCTATTGTAATAAAAGCTTATATTTATTGAATTGTCATGTTTTCCTTGTTTCATTCTTTTGCAGTGCTGTAATGTCTTTCTAAGGGGCTTCCATACTAGCTTTGCTGCTGCCTCAAGGGTTCTCTAACATCTCACTGGATTCAGGCCATTCTCCCTGTCCTGTTCAGGTGTGAATGGGATGCCAGCTAATATTCTCCACTTTCCTCTCTTCCTAGGAGCAGCAAAGGAACAATTTTAAACAGGATTAGACTGACACCAGATACAGGTTGTGGTGTTCCCCTCTGACTGTGCCCTCAGGTGGGCATCCTGTGGCCTTTCAGCCCCAGCATGCTGCTTACTTGCTGCACAGGCCCTCAGAGGCTTGCCTGTCTCAGGAGCTGTTGGTGTGGCTGTGGAGATGGGACTGTCTGCATCTAGGTTCTTCCCCAAACAGAGCTTTACCTTGTCTCAACTTCTCCTACAGAGTTAAATGTGGCTCAAAAATGCTGCTGCCTGGCCAGGGCTTTGCTGATGTCATAGTCTCTGCCCCTGCCCCGTGAAGAGCAAAGGTAGAACTGTGTGTGATGTTTTCATGCAGTTGAAGCTCCCTGTGGGGGTGGGCAGAAATGGACCTGTTACATTAGGTGCTGATAGGTGGGATCTGATACCCTAAGTAGGAACCTTTACTGATCGTAGCTTTCCCAGAACAGCATATCTGTTTTCCTATGAATGTTCAGTCCACAGCTTCAGGGCAAGTTTTCTGATTGTTCAGTCCTTAGTGACAAACCTGCATTTTATGTCAATATGATCTTGATTTTTATAAAGATGTGCATTTGACATTCAGTGACCTGATGCCTGTTTTCTTTGAATATTGAATATGGCAGCTATTCACAGTAGTCTCTATGACATTTAAACTTTCTACATGCCCAAAGTTGGTGTCAGTGGCTTCAGTTTCTGTCATCAAGAAAACAGCAGGGACATCGCCCCACTGCATCCTGCTGCTTCCCTGAAAAGATGCAATAAAGTTTCCCTTCTTGCTGGAACCCATCTGTGCCATTCTTATAGCCTTGGGAGAGCAGGAAGTTCAGTTTCCATCCTGGATCTGAAGACCACTCTTTCTTGGAGTCACTGTACTATTGGACGTTCTTCTGTCACTTCCAGAGGCAGCTGAGTTACTGAAGGCCCACAGTGGCCAATATTTTTATCTGGCCATCTAGAGACTTGATAAGATCTGTACTGTCTGGAGGCAGATGTCACAATTCATTCCACTTTCTCCCCTCTCCCTCAATTGGCATATGGCTGCTGCTCTCTGTTGCTTTGGGGATCTCAGATCTGAAGTGGGAGTGAACTCAGTCCCCAGCTTTGTCTGGGGGAAGGACTCTGAGAGAGCTGAGCCAGTAAACACCAGTAGGGTTTTATATGTTCATCTTGCCATTTAAGGAGCTGGTGTAAGTTCTGCCTTCACCTTCTATAGTTGCGTTTTTCACAAAGGGCAAGAGTCAAATTTGGAGTTACTGGACCAGCTCGTTGATGTCTCTTCTGCTCAAGCTGATTCCCTGAGAAAACTCATCCCTGGAACTTGCTTTTCTGGTCCTAGCCAAGCTGCTCCTTTGCTACTCCAGTATCTGGGTATGCGTTGAAGGGCCTGACAAAGTGTGGATTGCCAGAACCAAAGGTTTTGGTTGTGTGCCTGTCCACAGCGCTTCTCAAGCTCTTCCCGCTTTTTATTTCAGAGGTGATTACTTATTTGCTTCTCTTCTTTGCCATGTCTGTGGTGGTCTGTGCTCCCAGCTCAGCACCAGCCTTTTGGTCCCCTTAACAGCACCCTGCTTTTCTGCATTCCTTTGGCTGCTGCACTGACAGGAAAGCTCACATGCACTGCTGCAACCTGTCTCCTGTCTCTTCATGAAACACTTGGTTTTTTTAGCTTAGCATTTTCTCCTGGTTATTACAGATTAACCCCTTTTTGGTTACTCCATGATCACAAATGCTTTGCTGTAGGGCCTCCTGCACCTGGTGCCGAGATTACATTTACTGGTCTCCTTGCATCAGCTGGGTGTGTGCAAGGGCTCCCTTAACATGTTCCACCATCCAGCACTGCAGGCATCCCACTGATGGCTGTGTGGGAACTGGGGCTGTACAGGACAGCTGGGGTTTGCAGAAAGGTGGAATATACATTGAATCAGCTGCAGATATCTTCTGTCTTTCTCAGTTTTGATTGTGCCATCCCCCAGCTGTGCTCTTAAACAATCTGGATTTTGCTCCTTCTTCTCCTTTTCTGGGTGCACTGGGCTCCAACACTCAGCTGCTAGCACAGAGCAAGGCTGGTCTGAACCTCTGTTTCCCTGCCTGTGCTTGCCTGTAGCAGTCTCTTCTCAAGGTGTATGTAGCTGAAAGGATTCCCAGGCTGGGGTGGCCACAGGGCTCTAGAGACAGGCTGCAGGCAGCCGTGGGCTCAGGCGGGCCATTGCCACGAGCCTGAAGCTACCACCACTGCCCCATGGGCACACACCAGCCCTGCTTCACTCTGCTGTTAGCAATGAAAATGACACCTTCAGTCATGGGCTTGGCTATTTCAGTGCTTCTTGCTGCATCTCTCTGCCCTCTAAAGCAGTACTGCCTTTGTGGGCTGTCAGCCCCCTTGCACTGTGCCGAACTAGCGAAGCCTGGTGACTGCAGTGACTGGTCGTTTACTTCAAGCAGAGTATCCCTGCTGGCCTCATCTCCTGCTGAGATGTAGCAGCAAAGGGCACATGTTCCTCATGGGTCATGGACCTGTCTGGCCAGCTTCATCTTTCCAAGGTGCCAGTGATCCTTACCCAGCACACAGAGCAATGTCCAGGGCCTGTGTAAAGCCCTTCCCTGTGGGCTGCCCTGCAGTTTGGCAGGCAGGGGAAGAGCAGCCAACACAGGCTGGGCTCAAGTGCTATGCGTGGTCCTGACAGAAGTCACCAGGAACTGTGAAGGACACCATAGCATGAGAGAGGAGAGCAGGGGCTGTGCCCCCACTGTGCTGCATAATCAAGTGGGGGAATAAAAGGGAAGGAGGAAACTATTTTAAAGCCATCTCATCCTTTGCCCAGCCTCTGATGGAGGGCATGGTCATTGCCCTTTGTGCTGCTGCAATGGAGTGTGCCTCTGCCTGTTATCAGAGGAAGGGTATTAAGCTAGTTATGGAGCTGTCCTGTATTAGGACAAACAATCCCTAACAGAATTTTCTGCTCCCTGTCCCACTGCCAGACAAGTTGTTTAATCTGGGAAGAGCATGTTTGCTGCCAGGGATGCGTGCTGCCTACCTGCAGTGCTACCTACCTCCAGTGCTGCCTGCTCGGCCCTGCTTAGAGAGGGTGGAGCTGGCTTCCTCAGCCTGCTGCCAAGCACCAGCCAGGCATTGTCCATGTCACCCCCAGCAAACACACCCAGGGCGCCCAGCCCCACTATCTGCCCTACTGCCACTGTCCCCGAGAACAGAGGCAGTCACAGCAGGGCCCAGCCCATCCTTCTGTATTGATCAGAGCAGAAACTGAGGCTGCTATCAAGAGCCAGACTGGGCCCTGCACCCTCCCTCCACCCTGTGTCTGGTGGCCAAGGGAGGGGCTGGCACTGGCATCTCAGAGGGTGCCTCTCTTGCAGCACTGTGCCTGAACAGGGAGGAAGGAGTGCTTGCACAAGCTTTTGCCAATGTCCATCCTGAGCTGCAGCACTTGTCCAAGAAGTGGATGTTCTTCTTATCCCTCTGCTTACACTCCCTCTCAGCCACTGTCTCCTCTTTTGCCAGCTCCCCTTGCTCTCGCTGAGCTGTGCAGCTGCCCTTCCGTGGCTCTGCCCCACAGACTCAGTGGTTTGGGGCTGATCCTGGTTTTTGTGGTTGGTGACAGTGCCCCTGTTTCCTCTGCAAAGCTGGTCTTTGACCAGACCCCACAAGACTGTTGGTTTGTACATCCTTCCTGCCCACTATGCTCTGTCAGCCTCAGCTGATGTGGAAAGGGATGAGGGTGGGCAACACCCTTTGTCCCCTGTCTTCCTTTCCCGGATGATGTGGGTTTTCCCTCTGCCCCAAGCTGAAAGAATGATGTCTCTGCAGGCATTTGGATTATGCAAGCTTAAGAAAAGGGTAGAGTGCAGGAACACCCAGGGCAACATCGCAGGGGAAGCTGGAGGGCTCTGACGCCAATGGTCGGATGCTGACAAGCACAGTAATGCCTGTCCATGGGCTGTGTGACACCAGTCCCAGGCCTGGCCTTCCAAGGCCATCCCCACCCTGCAGCCCAGGCATGGGCTGAGCTGAGCTGTGCAAAAATGCTGCAGCAGTGGTGCCTGACCCCAGCGCAACAAGCACCTTCTTTCTGGGCACAAGGGCTTCATTTTGCAGTGCCTCGGAGGTCACACTCCCGGTTTAACCTGAGGCTGGTGAAACAGGGGCTTGTTCTTAATGTGCTGAGCATCAGATCAAGGGGTCACATAGGTCCCTTACCCCTGGCAAACTGCTCGGCTTCCTGGGGTTGAAGCCAGGCTGGAGGCAAGCTTTCCAGGCGGGAAACACTAGAAAACAAGTGGTTACTGTGGGGAAAGCCACAAGCCACTTCAACTGCCAGTCAAGAGCAGGAGGTTGAACATGGCTGCTTGACCTCCCCAGCATGCTGGAATGCTGTCCTCACGCAGGCAGCCCACTCCCCTGTTCCCACCTCTCCATGCTGCACTGCAGGTGTCATTTCCCTGCAGCTCTGTGTTTCATTTCTGGAGCTGAAAGCTTCCCTACATACTTCCAAAAGCTTGAGTTTCCATGCTCAGCTTGCCGTCTCTTTGCATCGATTTCTTCCTGTTTCTCCTGGCCTGGGATGGAGATTGTGTCCAGAGTGTCTGTGCTGAATCTGGAACGCACTTTTCCCTTACAGAAATGTTAATGCCACAGTTGCCTGCATGAGAATGGGATTGAATGGAAACTACTTCTTCATGTCCTGGTCAAATTCCTCTCCATTTGCTGCAGCTCTCCCTTCATAGAACTTAATGTATTATCTGGGAGTGACCCACCCAGGAGCTGGGGAGAAGGAAGGAGTGAGCAAGAGCCCAAAGCAGGGCCCTTTTCCCCAACCTGTTTTGCACACACCTGCATCTCTGTCAGAGTACAGAACATTGCTCTGGGGAGTTCCAGTTGCCCTCCCATGTAAGAGCAATAAGCCTGTGTCCAGGCTTCGTGAGTGCTGATGCAATGCCCTGGTGGCTTTGCTGATTTAGGGAAGCAGCAGGGCTGCTGCAGAATAACCAAGACCCCACACAGGATGTGATGGCCACCGTCCCCATAATTCTCCTTGCCCCAGCATCCTGGCCTTAGCCCTGCCCCAGCCAGCCCCAGTGCTGCCCCAGAGCACCAGTTCATAGAAACCCTTCAGCAGAAGGAGCAGGTGTTTCTGTAAGGAGAAGCAGTGCTTCATGAGCTTACGCAGACACCAGCTTTGGCATGACGATTCGGGTTGTGCAAGAGTGCTCAGGATCGCTTCTCGTCCCCTCACAACGGGGCCCAGGACATCAAGGGTGTGGTTGGCCCAGTGACAGCCCCAACAAAATTCCCACAGAACCAATTTTAGCAGGGCAGGAACTGAGTGGCCAGGGTCCCTTGGTGAAAGGACAGGGCACGTCTCCAGGGTGGTGACTCAAAGCCACTTCAGCCATTGGGCTGGCCTTGGCGGTGACTCTAAGGGCACATCTCGAGGTGCGGCATGCGCAGCCGGGTCCTGCTGCAGGAACTTGGCCGGTGACACGAGAAGCAGCACGGGCTTCAAAAACCTTGAGGCACGTTACCACCACACAGGCACGTCTTGTTCGGCGTTCCCACCATGTGTGGGGACCACCTCTCCTCCGTGCCACCCGATCTCTCCTTTCTTCCGTCCTCGCTCTCCACTGAGCGGGGAAGAACGCTATTAGGAACAGGAGGTTATTGTGCAGAAGACTCTCCGGCCGGAGCGGGGGCTCCCTCCTCTAACCCTGCGGCCGGACTCGCCCTGAAAAGCCCGCGGGCTGAGCCGCACCCGCGGTTCGGAGCGTCCCCCTACGGCGGGCAGGGAGCCTCCGCTTCGCTCCGCGGGAGCCAAGGGCTGCGCGGGGGCGCGGAGACAGAGCCGGTCAGCGGGGGCTGACGGAACTGCTGGGGCGGGAGTCGCCTCTGGGAGAGTTTTGGCCGGCGCCGGCCCCTGCCCGTAGCCCAGCGCGGCCTCCCGAGCCGCGGGCGGGGAGGACGGAGGGCGGCACGGCCCGACGGGCGCAGGATGTGCGGAGCGGGGCGGGCCGGGGCCGCCGCTCCGGCCGCGTGGCGCGGGCGCTGCCCGGCGCGGAGCGGGACCCGCGGGGCGGAGATGCGAGCGGGGCGGTCGGTGCGCACCGGCGGGCGGGCGGGAGCGGGGCGGGGCGGGGCGGCCCCGGGCCCCTTTGTTCGGCGGGCGGCGGCGGCGCGCCGCCCCACCGCTTTGTCCGCCCTGCCGGCGGGAGCCGCTCGTCCCGGTGTGCCGTGAGTGGGGCCGGGGTGCTGCGGGAGGGAGCGGGGCGGTGGGGCACGGCCAGGCAGGTGGGCAGCGGACGGTAGCCCGGGCGGCGGGAGCCCCAGGCGTGGGCTGGGGCCGCGGGCGGGTGGGATCCTGGGCCGGGGGTCTCGGACAGGCGGGGGCGGCTGGGCTGGAGGCCCTCGGGGCGCCGGAGTCGGTGGGACCGGGGACCCTGAGAAGGCTGGGGTTGAGGGCTCGTCCCCAGGGTGGCAGGGGTCAGTGGGACAGCGTCCCCGGGTGGGCAAGGGGCGGTGAGCCCCAGGGGGGGATGCCTGCGGCTGTGCCCCTGGGCAGGGGAAACTGGGGGGCTCAGACAGAGCAGAGGGGACTGGGAGCCTCACGCGGGGGGACTGGGGTCGGTAGGACCGAGGGGTAGGTGTAGGGCCCAGCCAAGGTATGTGGTGCTAGTCCTGACTCCCAGCGTGGCCGGGAGGCCCTGGATGGCTGTGCTGCTTTGAAAACCGGCCTCTGGACACCTGCCCTGGCTGTGCAGGTAGCTCTGTCCTGGCTATGCCCACTACTGCTGCCATCCCTCGTGGCCAGCCATTCCTATGCCACGCTCCCATAGCCACCACAGCAATGCCACCCTATGTTTTTGCTTTCTTTGGCCTTCGTACCTGTCATGGTTTGGCATAGCTTGGGTTTTAGTTCCTGGAACTGTCCTCCTGCCTCATCCTCTCACCTTGTTCTTCACCCTGGTGCCAGGGTGGTGTGGTGCTAGAGACCAGGGTAAAGGCAGACACAAAGCACCCGCCTTCCAGGGAGGTGGTGAGGGAGAGGGGCTCAACCTGGGAGACAGAGCAGCAGTGAAACCTTGCAGGGTATATGACCACAGGAGGATGGTGGCCCTGATGGGCTGAATTTGGGTCCCTGGTGCTGCCAGCCTGTGCCACCTCCTGCAGCAAGAGCCTGTCCCCAGCATAGATGCTTGTGCTGGAGGGACTCTTCTGCTTAGGTGAGGTTGGTCGGGAGACTGGCTGAGCTTGGTGTAAAAGATCCTCTTGCTCTGGACAATAGTGGAATCGGTGCAGTATCAATCATCATCTGCAAGGACATGCCCTGGCCAGAGGTGATGGGATGGGGCTGGCAGGGGCTGCTGGAGCCTCTGTGCAGACACATTCCTTCTGCTCACCCTGGGCCATCCCTGTCACCTGCTGCCCTGGCTTGCATCATCTCATGCACAAGCTGCTGAAATCAGGGGTGGCAGTGGATGGTGTCTTCTTTGGCCAGGAGATGTGACATGGTCCTTGTAATTTCCTCCCCAGTCTCTAGTGTCAGCTGTTTTGCCAGGGTTTTGTGCAATTCCTTGGCTACCCCACACTGCCCCTTGCTATCACTGTCCTGTTCCCTGTTCCACCCCTCCACCAGCCCTTTCCATCGAGCTGCAGGGTGCTGTGAGCACGGGTCATTGCAGGCTTTGGGGGTGGGGTCCTGCAGAAGAGAGGGCACAGCACTGAGGGTTGGTGGGAGAGTGATGCTGCATCTCTGCTGGCCCTCGGAGGAGAGCTCTGGAGAGAAGAGGACCTGGCTGGTTAGCACGTGGTGGGTGATGCTGCTCTGGGGACTTGCCCCCTTCAGCCAGGGCTCAGGGCTGGCAGCTGCCGTGGACCAGTGGAGCTGTCATGTGTTGCCTTCCTCCAGTGGCCTGTGGACCCCCGTGGGAGGGTGTGAGTGCTTTCGCAGGGTGTGACGCTGGTTAGGGACCTGTTCAGTGCCAGGTGATAAATGGGTGCTGTGTCACTAGGAAGAAGGAAGTGGTTCTACTCCTGCTTGTCCCCTCACAGTCCCCAGCTGGTGCTGCCTTACGCTGGCATGTTTGCTCTGGTTGTGACTGTGCTCACTCTTCCCCTAGATGTGTCCCTGCAGGCAACCAGCCTTTCCCTGTACCTCCACCCACCTGGCTGGCAGCAGGGTGGGAGCAGGAGGCAGAGGGGAGCACAGGGAGGCGGTGCTGAGCAGGGAATAACGTTTTGGGTCGGCAGCTTCCTGAGCAGGGAATAAAGTTTTGGGTCGGCAGCTTCCTGAGCAGGGCTGTGTTTATGGATCTGTGCGTAAGGGAAGGGACACTGGTGCTGGAAGAGGGAGCGAGACAGATCTCGGCTATCAGCTGGCAGACTTGAGGGTCCTGGTGAGATGCATGCAGAATTACTCAGTGCCTCTTTGCCTGCCCCTTCCTTGCAGGATTTGAGTCAACTGCCTGGTCAGGATGAGCTGGAGTTTCCTGACGCGGCTCCTGGAGGAGATCAACAACCACTCGACCTTCGTGGGCAAGATTTGGCTGACCGTCCTCATTGTCTTCCGCATCGTGCTGACGGCCGTGGGGGGAGAGTCCATCTACTACGACGAGCAGAGCAAGTTTGTCTGCAACACGCAGCAGCCGGGCTGTGAGAACGTCTGCTACGACGCCTTCGCGCCCCTGTCCCACGTCCGCTTCTGGATCTTCCAGATCATCATGGTGGCGACGCCGTCAGTGCTCTACCTGGGCTTTGCCATGCACCGCATCGCTCGCATGCCCGAGTCCTCGCGGCGCCGGCCGCTGGCAGCCCGGCGGGCACGCATGCCCGTGGTGCGCCGGGGAGCCGGGCGAGACTACGAGGAGGCAGAAGATGACAATGAAGAAGACCCCATGATCTTTGAGGAGATCGAGGTGGAGAAGGAGAAGAGCCCGGAGGGCGGAGAGAAGCACGATGGCCGGCGCCGTATCAAGCAGGACGGGCTGATGCGTGCCTATGTGCTACACTTGCTGTGCCGCTCCGTGCTGGAGATGGTTTTCCTCTTCGGGCAGTACCTGCTGTACCGCTTTGAGGTGAGCCCCTCCTACGTGTGCAGCCGCAGCCCCTGCCCGCACACTGTCGACTGCTTTGTCTCCCGCCCCACTGAGAAGACCATCTTCCTCCTCATCATGTATGCCGTCAGTGGGCTCTGCCTCTTCCTCAACCTCTGCGAGCTCTTGCATCTTGGTGTGGGGCGTATCCGTGATGCCCTGAGCCAAGCCGATGGCCCCCCACTCCCAACTGGTGACAGTCCTGCCCCACAATACCCCAAGAAAGCCCCCAGCGCCCCCCCCACCTACCACTCCCTGAAGAAGGAGCTGCCGCAAGCCCCGCTGACCAACAGCAAGCTGGACTACCAGGAGAGCCTGGCCCAGGGGCGCTTCGCCCTGGCTGGAGCTCCCCCGGTGCACGAGCTGGACCGGCTGCGTGAGCACCTGCGTCTGGCCCAGGAGCACCTGGAGGTGGCCTTCCACCTGCAGCCCCCGCCACGGCCGCCCAGCCCTGCCCGCAGCAGCAGTCCCGAGGCCAACGGCATCGCCGCCGAGCAGAACCGCCTCAACCTCGCCCATGAGAAGGGGACTACTGCCTGCGACAGGACCACGGGTGAGCCGGGATGGGGGATGGATCCTGCCCACTGGGTGGAGGCATGGGAGGCTGCCCCGAGGCTCCCCTGGAGAGAGGGTGCCATTTCCCCAGGGGTGGGTGCTAACCTGCTTTTTTGCTCCCCACAGGGCTGTGAGTGTCGCCAGGGACGACAACGGTGTCTGCCGGAGTGGCTGCCACCGCCGCCGTGGGACAGGCGTCCTGCCAGAAGCACAGGGCAAAGGATGCCACACGCCTGCCCAGTGGGGCAGTCTGGGCAGCCCTGTCCCAGTGGGCAGCAGAGGGGTCAGGGGCCATGGGGTTCATTCCTTAATTTTCAAAAAGGGAATATCTTATTTTTGTACGTTTTTATAAACTCATCAGCATGTGCACCCTGGCATTTTTATACTCCATCCCAATCTCCACTCTGGGCCTGTGCCCCCCCATCTCCTGTTTCACCTACTTTTCCTCATCCCACACCCATTTTCCCCGGCACGTTGTCTTCACACCTCCCTGTGCCCCCCATGCCCTCTGCCACTCGTGGTAGCACTGGCTGGTGCTGTGCATGTGCCGGTGACTTTGGTACAGCCCCCTGAGGTGGGGGAGACTTCAGGGGGCAGGCTGGGGGTCTGGCTGGCCCGGGCCAAGCTGTGGGACAGAGTGCTGGGCTGGCATTACTTTTGGAGGGGGTGGGAGGGGTGCTGGTGGCACTGCACTGCCAGAAAGTGACTTTGTAGCCCCGGGGGCCGTGCTGCGCAGCATCCTGGCATGGAGCTGTGAGTTGTGTGGCTGGCCTGCTTGGAAATGTCTGTGCAGAGGTCAGGGGCTGTTGTTCCCACTGCCTCCGCCCTGTCCTGGCAGGCCGCCTTTGGACCAAAACTTGTCTCCTCCCACTCTGGCTGCAGGGCTGGGACCCCCTGCACGGAGCCAGACCCTGGCCTCACAGTGTGGGGACGTGGTGCCCTGAGCTGGGCTCGGCCGGGAGCCAGTGGAGCATTCCTCATCATCTCAGCCTGGGTCACATGGGGACTTTTGTAGCATTGTTTTTTACTCAGAAATGATTGTCACTCTGTTTTTCTTTTTTTTTTTAATATCTATATTAGTAAAGGCTGAAGACATTTTGTACTGAACTGCTGCATCCGCTCATTCGGGAGGAAGGGGTGGGAAGGGAATCCTGTGCGTCTGGGCTGGCGCTGCCGTGCGTGCCTTGGGACCTCCCTGCTGCCCAGGGTGACTCAGTTGTTCCTGCCGTGAGGAGGCGGCTGCGGCCGGGGCAGCCGTCGTCATCCTGCTGGAGAGGGATTGCACTGGCCACGTTCCTGTTTGGCCCTATCACTGTCAAGGGGCCAGGCGAGGGACTTTTCTCTGCCTCCCCATCCTCCCACCATCCCCATGTCTCCCCAGCCCTCCGCTGCCCCCGTTCCTGCACAGCCTGTTGCCCAGAGCAGAAGGGATATTGCTCTGCTCTGCACACCCCTGCCTGGGGCAGGATCAAACCCAGCCACACCGTGCCCATTTTGGCCAGCATACTCCAGTCCCCTGTCTGGTACCCCAAATCAGAGCTGGATGCCTCTCACAGTATTTGCCCATCCCCTCATTTCTTCATCTAGATAGAAGCTGGCGTTTCCAGGCTGCTTTAGTAAAGGGAACAGGTTTATTTCACTTATCCCATTAAGCTTTCCAACAAGCTGTGCTGCTGGGAGAGGGCTCACTTGTGGTGCCATGTGTGCTACCAGCCCTGCCACCAGTGTGAGGTTCATGGGCTCACCCAGACACATCCTGATCCTGCTGCAGCAGTCTGGTCCTGCCTGGAGCACAGGGGAAGCTGTTGAACTCTGAAGCAGGAGGAAGACACCAATCTTTGTAGGGGTGCAGAACTGCAGGAGGGAAGCAGGTGGGGAGAGACGAGGGCTAATCTGGTTGCAGACAGCAGCCTGGCTTTGGCAGGGCAGTGATGCCTTTGCCATAGGCTGTGCCTATCTATGCCCCACCATGCCCTGATTTGCTCTGAGCTGGGACTGGCCCTAGGGCAAGTCTGGCAGTGTGATGGTACCTGGGCCAGCCCAAAAATCTGGCTTGTGCAGGGGGAGGGTGGTACAGCCAAACTGCCCCATCCCAGTGGCCAGGGTTCCACTGGGAAAGCAACTCCTCCTGTGTGGGATCACGGTCCGGGGCTGGGCTGCAGGATGCCCTAGACACAGGTGCAGTCCTGGGCCAGGATGTTGGGCACCGTCTCGTACTTGAAGGAGTAGCCGCCGTCGGAGGTGGTGCGGACGCGCAGGGAGCGCATGGTGCCGGGCAGGGCAGCGCAGCAGAGCTGCACGCCCAGCCGGTGGCTCAGCCCGTGGCCTGCGGCGCAGCTCCCGTGGCAGTAGTGGAAAACAAAGCTGCTGGGATGCACGATCCACTTGTCCCAGCCCAGCTCCTCGAAGGAGATGTTGAGGGAGGCCCGGCGGCAGTTGGTGTGGGCAGCTAGCTCCTCGGATGGATGTTGCAGCAGGCTCAGGGCGGCTGGGGACCAGGGCATGGCAGAGCGACGAGCCCTCTCACTGCCCTTGGCCCGGGTGGTGGCCACCAGGAAGGGCATCTTGTCCCCCTCGGCCAGGCAGGGGCAGCCAGGACAGCGCACCAGGAGCACAAAGAGCGGCTGCCAGAGCTGGGGCAGCAGCACCGGGGCCAGGTGAAACACGGTCCAGTGCTCGGGTGTCCGCTCCACCATGGCTGTCACCGGCACCCGGCCCTGAGGTGACAGGGTCAGCACGTCAGGGGTGGAGTGGTTGGGGGCAGCCGAGGGGCCCATGTAAAACCAGAGCTGGGCAGAAATCACCACACGGCTCAGGGTGTGTGCCGAGGGCTGGAAGAGGTAGGTGAAAATCCCTTCTTCCTCCAGCAGCTTGTCTGGCTGTGTGGGCTCACAGGGAACATCTGTGGGGGGAAAAGATGATCAGGGTGTGCCCCCAAACCTGGGGAGAATTCCCAGTGCCAGATGGCAAGGGGGATGTTGCAGAGGTCCCTGGAGTGCTGGCAGGGCACCTGGCTGCTGGCATAGGCTGTGGCAGGGTGCAGGGCAGCTGATGTGCTGTGCAGCAGCTTCTGTGCTGTGCCCCACAGCTGATCTCTGCTATGCCCTAGGCTGCTCCATTACTGTCACCCGTGTCCCCCAGTATCCTGCCCCATGGCTGGTTATCTTGCCCCTTTCCCCCAGAATCCATATCATGCCCTGTTCCCCAGCATTCAGCCCCCATAGCATTCAGCCCTATAGCTGGTCATCCTGTCTCCTTCTCCCATCCTCTGCATCCTGACCATCTCCCCAGCATCCTGGCCCATCTCCCAGTCCTGTCCCATAGCTGGTCATCCTGCCCCCCTTTCCCCCAGCATTCTGCCCCATCTCCTGCTGTTATAGCTGGTCATCCAATCCCATGCTTCAGCATCCTGCTCTGTCCCTCAGTATCCCAACCCACCTTCCAGTATCCTGCCCCATTCCCTAGCATCCCACCCTATTCCACCCAGCTCCTCAGCCCTCCCCATGTCTCTGCATCCTGCCTGGCCAGCTGTTTCCCAGCCTCTCAGCACCCTCTTGTGCTGCCTGTCCCTCTGCTGCCTGTCCTGAACTGTTCTGCCTGTACTTGCCTGCCATACCTTTCCATTTCCTGCCTCTCCACCAATCTCGCTCATGCCCATGTCCCAGCCTGGCATACCTTCTTCCCCCTCTCCCACAGACCACCACATCAGCCTCCCCATCCTTCAGCATCTGCATTGCTCCAACCCCCCACCCTGCTTCACCCTTTCATCAGTATGTTCTCACCTGTGGCAGGGAATAAGATCACCTGGGAGGTGTCCTCCAGCTCCTTTGGCTCCACTTCGGCGCTTTCAAGGACATCTCTCCGATGCATCCTCCTTGCTTCCACCTGTGGCTCCTCCTGGAGCAGGGGGGGACTCAGGTGTTCCAGCACCCGAGCCCGCACCTTGGCCAGGATGAGCTGGCGGTCGGCGCCCGCCGCGGTGCAGCTGGCCAGGGCGGCGGTGGGCAGCATGGCAGGCAGCAGGTGCAGCAGCAGCAGCATGACCGTGGGGCACACAGCAGGCTGCTGCCTCGGGGGGCTCTGCCGCGGGCTTCTGCCTGCCTGCCCAGCCCGCCTGCCCGCTGCGCTCCCCCCGGGGCAGGGTGGCATTGAGATCTATCTGACACTGACGCAAACGTCTGCTCGCCGTGAATATTATCTCTGAGCTGTGAAAGCGCTGAGACGTCTGGAATGCGAGGACTGCAAGGACAGTGTGGTCTGGGGGGGCCGGCGCCCGGGCAGGGGGGTGTGTGTGGGGGATGCTGCCGGCAGCAGTGGGTGCGCGGGGCTGAGGAGGCCGGGCTGTGGGCACCGCGGTGCCAGGAACCCAAGCTGGCAGGGATGGAGGGGGGAACCTTGGGTCAGCTTTGCAGCTGCTGATGCTGGATGCTCCCCATGGCAGAGGAGTTGAAGGTCTAGGGCTTCTGGGAAGCTAGTGGGAAGTGACTGCAGTTGTGCACAGCAGGGAAATCTGGGCAAGGACACGGTGGGGATCAGAGGCCTGTGAGGCTCTGGCACGGGGGAGGCACTTTGCAGGTGGCAGTCCTAGGGCAGCCAAAAAATGAGGATGGGGCCTTGGAAAGGGCAAGGTGAGGGGCAGGGTGGTTGTGGCATCTCCATAACAGTCTAGTGATCAGCAAGGTCCTGGGGACATGAAGCAGGAGGGATGGCAAAAGGTCCCTGGTTTTCTTAGGGCTGCAGAAGGCTGGTCCAGCTTGAGGGGGAGAAGAACAGATGAGAGGCAGGCTAGCTGGAGACCCTGCAGCAGGTATGGCAGAAGGATCCTAGAGTGCTGTTCAGGCTGTCTAGCCACGGGCTGGCTCACAGGGTGGGAGTGGCAGGAGAGGCGTGGGCTGTAAGGAGACCCAGTGTCCTTCCTCGCACCGCTGCCTGAGGGGACAGTGCCAGGTGTTCCCTATCCACTAACCCTGCCTGCCCTGTGGATGGCGGGCAGCCCGTGCATCCCCTCTGTGCCCCCTGCAGCTCAGTGTCCTGCACTCCCCATCCAGTACAGCCTGGCACCTCATGCAGCATGCAGTGCAGCACATCCCCTCCATGCGGCATGTCCCGTGTGACACGTCCTGTCTCATGGCAATCTTGTGTCCAGCTCGCTGCACAGCACACGCTGCACCCCCTGCCATGCTCTCCACAGGGCATGTTGTCCTGTTGTCCCCTGCTGTTGGCTGAGCCAGCACAGAGGCACAGCCAGGCCTGCAGCACCCCTGCAGCTCCCTGGGGTGGCTCCTGCCGGGCTGCTATACATAGGGAGGCCAGCCCAGCCTCGGCGAGGCGCTGAACGGAGCAGGCTCACTCTTATCAACCCCGCGTGCCATCAGAGGGTATTTTTGGGGACAGCAGCTGCAGGCATTTGTAACATTTGGTCCCTGCGCACTGACACCCAGGAGGGGAGCTGGGAGAAGCAGCAGGAGCTGGGTGCCGGCGCTGAGAGACGCAGGGGAGAGGTGGCACAGCGAGGTACCCGAGTGGGGCAGGGGACTGGGCTGGGGGGCTGCCTGGGGCAGGGTGCTCGGGGAAGGGAGGGGTCGAAGGGTGCAATGGTGTGGCCGAGCTATCAGAGCCGTCTATTTGTGTCCAGAGGACCTGCTGTTGGGTGGCCCACGGGTCAGGGGCGTGTGGATGGAGAGATGGCTCTGAATGGGTGCACTGTCCCAGGGGAAGGGCTCTGGGAGGAGAAGCTTGCCACCGTCCCTGTCGCTCCTTGGGGACCAGCCCTCTCCTACCCTCTGGCTCACTCAAGAAGTATTTTTGTTTCCCCTCCCCCTGCCTGAGCAAGTCAGAGACGACCCTGCCCCAGTCCCAGCCATGGTGCAGGCAGAGGGTGGGGTGCACTCGCTGGGGGAAGGCACAGAGCACCTTGCCCCACTCCTGCCCCTGACGGTGGGCACAGTTACCCACAAAGCCGGGGATGGAGGCAGTGCCCGGCAAAAGTAGGACCCACCTCCCCGGCTTTCGTTTTTTCCCCTGGGACTGATGATTTCCAGCTGTAGTTTTGAGTGCACAAGGGCTGGATCCTGCCTGTGGAACTACTGTCTGGAAGGGGGGATCCTTCCCCAGAGCCCCACTTTGCCCCAGGGCACGGCCCTGTGGGGTGGCACAGGGGGTCCCCTGCCCACCCAAGTCCGGTAGGAAGTCCCAGCCCGGGTCCAGCCGGGGCCTCGCGCCCGTGACAGCCCTGTGTCAGCACCTGCCCGCTGAGCCGGCCCAGATGCTGCAGGAATGCGGCTCTGCCACCACCCGATACTGCAGGAATGTGAATGCCCGGCGGGTGGGGAAGGGGCGGGCGGGGGCCCTTTTGCCTCTGCTGTCCCCCAGCCCTAGAACCCAGCCAGCAGCTGCCCATGCTCCCTGTCTAGACGGGAGTCCCCTGCCTCTGGAACTGGAGTCCCCCCTGCAACCCTGGGATAAGCTCCAAGTGTCTCAGCCCCCGGGAGTGCAAAGAGCCACCTTTTGTTGCCTCTCCTATTGCCTTGGGCTGGGAAATGCATGATTTGGGTGACACGGGGGCAAACCCAGTGGGGCTGTGCTGCTCTGAATGAGGGTGATGCTCATGAAGCAGGGGGTCTATACTGGGGATTTTGCTCCAGGTGTGGGTGCCTCCTCGTTGGGGGCTCCACACTGGTCCATCTCTTTGATGAAGCCCAAGCCCTGACTCTAGTCTGTCTGTACATCCCCCCAGGCTGATGGTCCTCACTGCTGCTCCAGCCAGCTGCCTTCTGTGACCCTGGGGAGCTGGTGATGGAGGGGTTCGGGGGAGCCCCCAGGTTCCTGGCCTATCCACGTGCCTTCACGGTTCAAAGTGGCACCAATGCGGTCCTGAGCTGCCAGATCATGGGTGATCCCCAGCCAAGCATCCTCTGGGAAAAGGACAAGAATACCATCGAGCCCTCGGGCCGTTTCCATATGGAGTCCAAAGGGGACATGTACAGCCTGCTGGTGTCCTGTGCCTCCCCCAAGGACAGTGGACTCTACATCTGCAGGGCCAGGAATAGTATTGGCGAGACTTATGCTGCCACCATGCTCAGGGTAGAGCCAGCGGAGCCGCGAGAGGAGGAGGGATGCTCGGGCAGTGTCGCACCGGCCTTCCTCATTGCCCCCTCGTCCATGCGGGTGTGCCGGGGGGAGGACGTGATGTTCACCTGCAGGGTGTCTGGGCAGCCCTGCCCTGTGCTGGAGTGGGAGAAGGACGGGCACAAGCTCTCCGAACTCTTTGAGAGCAGCCACTTTGCAGTGGGGCAGAAACCAGAGGACTGGCACTTCCTGAAGCTGTTCAGCGCCCGGCCCCAGGATGGGGGAGTGTACGTCTGCCGGGCACGCAGCGGCTCCCAGGAGGCCCTGGCTGCTGCCGTGCTGCTGGTTGAGCCCCAGGCACTGCCGGGCGGGCTCCCCAACGGCTCCCTTGCCGATGGTCCCGAGGCACTGGCCGAGCGGCAGCGGTGGCGGCGGCACGCAGCGGGACGGCGCGTGGCACCGGAGACCTGGGTGCCCAATGGTATAGTGCCGGCCAGGGTGCCAGGGGCCAAGGCTTTTGCCGTGAGCGCGGGGAAGCACGCCAAGTTTCGCTGTTACGTTACTGGCAAGCCCAAGCCAGAGATCATCTGGCAGAAAGATGGTGAGCCCCTCACCCCTGGCCGCAGGCATCTCATCTACGAGGACCGGGAGGGCTACTTCATCCTCAAGGTGCTGTACTGCAAACCTCAGGACCAGGGGCTGTACATGTGCACCGCTTCCAACACTGCTGGCCAGACCCTCAGTGCAGTGCAGCTCCAGGTGAAAGGTAGGAACACGTCCAAGGAGTGTCAGAGGTAGCCGGGCCCTGGGGTGCTCAGGGAAGTTTGTCTGCAGGGGTGTGTCTGTGTGGGAGCCCAGCATCTCTGGGTTCCTTCCTGCCCTGTGCAGCCAGGGTCACCCCAGGCTCCTCAGGACAGAGCTGTGCGCTGGAAGCAGGGGATGCTGGGCTTCTCCAGGAGCTGTGTCCTGCTCCATGTCTCTCTCCTTGCAAACAGAGGTGTGGCTTCTTGGGATGACTGCAGGTGTCCAGCCACAAACAGGGAAGAGGGACAGTGCCTTGGTGACAAATTCCCCTGGAAGTGCTGAGTGATTTTGGCAGTCAGCCCTGCAGGGCATGGCTCCAACAGTCTGCACTGGCGGCTGCCCAATTCCCCCCGAGCCATCCAGCCAGCTGGGGACAGCCCGTGGCTGGGGTTACCCAGGAACTGGTGCAGCCCCTGCCTACACCCCACTGCTCCCCTCCACTGAAATGCCTGCTGCAGCATGCTGACTTCCACGCTCCTGCATCCCCCAGAACTCCCTGCTGAGATACTGGAGACATCCCTGTGTCTGCCCAGGCTCTGGTCCTCCCTGCTCTGGGGGATGTGCTTGTCAAGGCAGTGTCTGTCTCATGCAAGCCAAAGGAGAGGGCAAAGGAGGGAGAAGGGTTTGCTGCTCTTTGTGAGCTGGGAGCACCTTGAGCAAAGGGCATGTGGGCTGCATGCTGTACCCCACATGCCCTAAGCTCCTTTCTCTTCCTGTGGCAGAGCACCGGCTGCGGTTCCAGGTGCAGCTGGCAGACGTCGAGGTCGCAGAGCGGGAGGATGCAGTGTTGGAGTGCCAGGTGCCATTGGAGACCATCCCCACCTCCTGGTACCTGGAGGACAGGGAGCTGCAGCCCAGCCACAAGTATGTGATGGAAGAGCAAGGGGTGGTACGGCGCCTGACCATCCGCGATGCCCGCATCGATGACGACGGCATCTACCTCTGCCAGATGAAGGACAAAGGACGCAGCATCGCCGAGGTGTCTGTCCGAGGTGGGGTCAGGCCTCCAGTAGCACAGCTTTGCCTTCCTATCCCCCTCCTTGCCAGGGTCCCCACTGCCCCCTGCATTTGCCTTCCATCCATTTGGCCGGTGCCTCCTGCTGCCCCTCCTCATCCTTCTCCTCCTCCTCTAACACCTCAGAGAGCCCATCCTGGTTCCCAGAATTCCTCCCTGGCTCTCATATATCTCTTCCCATAGGGGTGATTGCAAAGCGGTTGCCACGGAAGCTGGATGTGATGGAGGGGGAGAACGCAGTTTTCTGTGTGGAGACCCGGGATGTGGTAGAGGGCAGCTGCTGGAGCCGGGATGGGCTGCAGCTGCGGGAGTCACCCCGCACCGTGCTCAAGAGCTTCGGCAGGACACACCTCCTGGTGCTGGTGCATGTCACCCGCCAGGACGCGGGCATCATCTCCTTCACTGTCGGGGAGTCGCAGACATCCTCCCAGCTCCGAGTCAAGTGTAAGCTCCAGCATTGAAGGGGTCCTGTGTCCTCTCTCTTGCCTGCTCAAGAGGGGTGATACAGAAGGGGTGATGGAATAAGCAACCAATATGCTGGGGCTGTGATGCTGCAATGTGTTTTCTGGGAAGGGGGCTTTGAGCAGGGCTCCAGGATCCCAGCTTCACAGGCACCCACAAACCCCTATAGCCAGCAGCATGCTACATGGGGGCAAGACCATCCTCTCCATCAGGGAGAGAATCCCCAAAGAAACAGGCTGTGTATCCCCACTTAGCCCTTCTGCCACCCCACCTAGAGCCTCACTGCCATCCCCAAACAGGCAACCTGGGCTGTGACTTGCAGGTGTGAAGCACGACCCTCCGAGCGCACCAGTGGCAGCTGAGATGAGCGTGGTGGAGACTAACACGGCTCTGCTGAGTTGGTGTCCCGCGCCTGACTCCCACCTCCGCCCCGCCAGCCACTACCTGCTGGAGCGTCGGGAGGCAGCGGGGGGGGAGTGGGTGCAGTGCCTGGCCACCGACCTGCCCAGCTGCGTGCGGGTGCTGGGAGACAGCGTGCCCCGCGAGGCCGACTACTGCTTCCGCATCTCTGCCGCCAACAAGCACGGCAGGAGCAGCCCTGTGGAGTTCCCTGGATCTGTGCATCTTGGTGAGGAGACAGGCAAAAGCTGGGATGTCGTGCCACAGTGTGCTGGTAGTCAGTGCCACTGGGGCTGAGTCCGACTGTGCTCCAGCCCCAGCAGCTCATCTGGAGAGGGGTCTGCAGGACGCGTGGGTGAGGGATGGTGAGGATGCGCAGTTCTCCCTGGAGCTGTCGGCTGCGGTGCATGGGTCCTGGTTCCTCAACGGTGCCAGGCTGGCTGAGGAGGAGGATGCGGGCGGCCGGTGCAGTGTTCAGCGCCGTGGGACGGAGCACTCGCTGCTGATCCGAGGAGCGCGACTGGTTGACAGTGGGGCCCAAGTCACCTTTGTGTCCGGTGGTGTGCGGGACTCAGCTGTCCTGCATGTGCAAGGTGATCAGGGCACTCACCCTGGGGTCCTACCAGGACCCCAGCAGCATGGGCTGTCATGCTGGAGGATGCTTCTTACCGCTCCTCAATGTCTCTCAGCCCCACAGGTCCACATTGCCCCAGTGTCTGAGGCTGAACGGCTCAGAAAAGTGCCAGCAGGGATGCCTGTGCTGCTGGAATGCCAGGTGTCCACCCCGGATGCCCCTGTCTGCTGGCTGAAGGATGGCAAGGCCGTGCCCCTGGACGACGTTATCGCAGTGCAGGCAGAAGGCTGCGTGCGGAGGCTGCTGCTCCGCTCAGCGTGTCCCTCAGACACCGGGGTGTACACCTGTGACACTGGGGATGATGCTGTGAGCTTTGTGGTGACCGTGACCGGTGAGCTGAGGACTGTGTGTGGGAGCCTGGCCCCTACCTCCTGGTAGTCCTCCTGCCCTGCTTCTTGCTCCCATCTTGTGGCTGAAAGCTGCAGCCAGCCATGCTGAGGCCCACGTTATCTCTGGCAGAGGTGCCGGTGAGGATTGTCAGCTCCAACGAGGAAGCCCCCCACACCTACGTGGCCGGACAGCGTGTGGAGCTGTGGTGCCAGCTGTCCCGCCCAGCAGCCCCAGTGCGCTGGTACAAGGATGGAGAGGAGGTGGAGGTGGGCGAGAGCCTGGTGCTGGAGCAGGAGGGACCACAGTGCAAGCTGGTGCTGCCCTGCGCTCAGACACAGGACACAGGGGAGTTCGTCTGTGATGCTGGTGGGGACTCTGCCTTCTACACCATCACTGTGGTAGGTGAGTGTGATGCAGGAGGGCTGGTAGGGTCACAGGGGGCTTTCTTTGCCGGTGCAGGATGACACAATGCATGTGCTGGTGTCAGTATTGCTGTCACCTGCTGCGATGGGATACTTGTCAGACGTGATCTTGCCAGTTGCTCACTGGAGTTTGGTTGGTTGCTCAGCTGGGGTCCTTGTGGGACTCAGACCAGCTGCCAGAGGGAACAACTCACTCAGCCTGTCTGAAACACTAGAGCACACGAGAGCACCCAGCACCTGCACACCAAGGTGTTTGCCGGACTTCTGCCATGGCTAGTAACCAAGCCCTCCTCCAAGGTCCTAAAAATAGTGGGCCTGGCACCTGGCATGGGGTGACTCATGGTTGGTCATTGCTCTGATGGACAGCATTAATTGCTGACCTGAAAATTAGCAGTTGCCTGGAGACTGATGGCTGGGAGGTGTTTGCTGGATGGGAGCAGGGCTCAGCATCCTGGGGCGGCTGCCCCAGCTGTGGAGCGGTTGCTGGCGGCACCGGCTGGCAGAGGATAATGAAAGCTGAAAGCAAGTGAAAAGCTTCCCCTTGCTGGCCCCAAAACCCACATCCCACAACCACAGGAAGGCAAGCAGGGGCAGAGCTCAAGCCCAGTTGAAAGGTGGTGTGACCGCAGTGGTAAAGCCTCACTGTGGTGTTAACACACAGCAAAGGGCCAAAGTTGATGGCCAAGGACGTAGGAGTGAAGATAGGATGAGTGATAAGAGATGCTGAAGAGTCAGTGGAGTGGTGACTGCTGGGAGGGTGAGGAAGGGAGGGGGTTTTAGTGAGATAAAGGCAAAATTGCCGGTGGGAAGGACAGGCAGCATAGGCTTTGGGAAGAGGCAGGAGTTGTGTGCTGTGTGGGAGTGCGGGGCATGGAGAGCTCTGCTTCCCTAGGGTGGGAGAGGGAACACCATCTGCTGAAGCTCAGCCTTTTGGCTGAGCAGCTTTGCATCACTATGACAGAAGGGTCTTAGGGAGGCTGTCTTGGTTCAATCTGGATTTGGACATCAATGTCACCGGCAGGGCTGGGCGTGGGTGCCTGGAGGCTCCGGCTGACACCTCTCTGGCACAAGTGCCAGGCTGGCTGCTGCAGTCAAGCACTGCTGTGGCACGCTTGGGTTTCCCTGAGGCATCTCAGCTATCCCCCATAGGGCTGTTGTGGCATGTAGCCTGCCTGCCTCAAGCTCGGCCATCCCCAGCATTCTCTGGCTTTTCTGTCAGCTGTTGAGCACTGGAGCTCCCTCAGAACTAGTGGGAGGCTGAGGCCAGAGCGATGCTGCCCGCTGAGGGCTGGCACATTATCCCCTCACTTCAGTGCGGCTCAACATCTCCAGCTGCACTCAGCAATGCGATTGCTTTTAGCAGGTCCAGGGAGAGAGGCAGCCGCCAGTCCTTTGATCAGGGAGCGGGGCGGATGCAGGCCCAGCGTGCGGCAGGTTAATCGCTGCAAACCGGCGCCGCACCGCTCCCGCACGCTGCGGGGCAGCGCTGCGCTGCTGCGCCTGGGCATCACAGCTGGGAGCTGTCTGGGAAGCTTCCACCCGGACGCCCAGCATGGAGCAGCTGCGGGCTGTGAGAAGGGCAGGTTGCTGCTCATCCACCACTGTGGCCCAGAGCTGGCTGTGCCTTGTGCCCGCATGGAGCCGCGGGCTTGATGAGCACCAGAGTCTGGGCCAGCTACGGCTTTCTGCAATGCGCACAGCCAGGCAGGCAGTGTTGGCTGTAGGTGGCATCCTGAACTTTCCCAGGAGAGAGAAGGGCTGGTCAGCCAAAATTTGTGCTGGGAGCCCCTCTGTCTTTAGAGCTCTGACTCAATTCAGAGAGGCGGTGTGAGCAGTGGCACACATTTTCTGTAGCAAATTAATGGTGATTTTAGTGATGACTGCAATCTGGAATTGGGTCCTGGGTCCTGCTGGCTGCAAGAAAACCATATGCCTCTGCCACAGTATAAGCAAATGCCAAGGCTGAGCCAGGACAGAAGCGCTGGCTGGCACCTGGTGACCTCTGAAATGGGGAGATAAGCAGAGGGGAGGGCAGCCCCTGGAAGTGCAGCTGCAGGGGCTGCTGCTGGCATCACAGACAGTGGTTGTCAGTGCTGGGGCTTGCCCATATGCATCCTCCCTCCACAACCTTCAGCTCCACCACAGGGCAAAGCTGGGCAGGTACAATGGGAGCGAGGCCACCACAGCTATTTACAGCCAGTTCAAAGCCTGGTGCTCCTCCTGTTTGTAATGTATGAGGAGAAGAGGGAGACCCAGGCACGATGGTCCAGAAGCTTGTACTATGTAGAATGTGGATAATGTGGTGCGTTCCAGCCTTAAAGCCAACAAGTGGTGAAGCCATCACTCCACACAGGGCTGTGATGGCCACCATCTCTGGCTCTGGTCTTTATGTCCTGGCTGAGCCCCATGTCTCTCCGTGACAGAGGAGCCGGTGAGGATTGTCAGCTCCAACGAGGGGGCCTCCCACACCTACGTGGCCGGACAGCGTGTGGAGCTGTGGTGCCAGCTGTCCCGCCCAGCAGCCCCAGTGCACTGGTACAAGGATGGGGAGGAAGTGGAGGCAGGTGAGAGCCTGGTGCTGGAGCAGGAGGGGCCGCGATGCCGGCTGGTGCTGGCCTGTGCCCAGCCACAGGACACAGGGGAGTTCGTCTGTGACGCTGGTGGGGACTCTGTTTTCTACACGGTCACCGTGGCAGGTGGGTACAACAGACACCTACATCCCTTCTCCCCCTCCTCCCTCTGCCCCAGCTCCTTGCTCACACTGTGGCTTCAGCACCTCAGCTGCCTCTAACCTCCTTGAGAGCAGTTCCTTGCCCATGCCCCTGGGTTGGAAGGGGATGTGGGCAGGAGCATACAAGCTGGTCTGTCTCCTCCCAGAGCTCTGTGTCATACTGCCCCTCTGCACCCCAGAGCACAACCAGCTGCCTTCCTCTAGGTGATGCCACCTCACACCCCAGCCCTGCTGTTCCCTCAGCTTGCAGCTAGCAGCACCCAGCTATCAGCACTGCAGGGCTGGGACATCCATGGCCACTGCTGCCAGGGCAGGTAGGATGGGAGGCCAAGGGACACAAGGTCTTGGTCCTCTCAGCCCTGAAGGTCTGCCTCACCCCAGTGCTGGAGGCAGAGCAGATCTGGGAGGTGCTAGCAGGGCTGCCCTTGGTGTAGGAGTGCCAGGTGTCCCCTGCAGGTGCCCCTGTCCACTGGCTGAAGGACAGGGAGGCCGTGGTCGCAACGCAGCTGGGCATCTGCTCAGAGGGACACTCACAGAGGCTGCACATTGCTGCTGCTGCGCTGACAGGGGTGTACATGTGCCGTGCTGGGGACGGTGCTGTCAGCTTCAGGGTGACCGTGAGCAATGAGCTGCCCAGGGGATTCCTGTCCTCATGTGGGACTCACCCAGCACCACACCTGAGCCCTGCCATGTCCCCAGCAGAGGTACCAGTGAGGATTGTCAGTTCCAACAAGGAGGCCTCTCACTCCTACGTGGTCGGGCAGCGCGTGGAGCTGTGGTGCCAGCTGTCCCGCCCAGTGTCCCCGGTGCGCTGGTACAAGGACGGTGAAGAAGTGGAAGTTGGTGAGAGCCTGGTGCTGGAGCAGGAGGGGCTGCAGTACCGCCTGGTGCTGCCCTGTGCCCGGATGCAAGACACAGGGGAGTTCGTCTGCAATGCCAGTGATGCATCTGTCTCCTACTCCATCTTGGTGGCAGGTTGGTGGCACAGCAGGGACATCATGGAAAGGGTAGCACTGCCCCAGCTCTGTGCTCTGGGGTCCCCAGCCCTGCTCCCTATCCTCAGTATTGTGGAGGAGGGCATGCAGTTCCATCTCTGTGCCTGCTGCCCCTGCCCTGAGCAGTTCTGACTTCTTTGCACTGGGGTGAGAGGATGTAGCTTCCATACAGCCCCATGGGGACAGGGACACAGTTGACAGTAAATAGACACAGCAGAGCCAGGAGCAGAGCAGTGAGCAGGTCTCACGCCCTTCCTCTACATCACCAACAGAGCCACCAGTGAGGATCCTGCAGCCTCCACAGCGCTCACTGGAGCTGCTGGTCCAGGCACCAGGGTGTGTGGAACTGCGGTGCGAGCTCTCCGTGCCGGATGCTCCGGTGCACTGGTTCAAGGATGGGTTGGAGGTGGACGAGACTGATAACCTGCTGCTGCTGGTCGAGGGGGCCTGGCGCTGCCTCTTCATCCCCAAGAGCAGTGCAGAGGACGCAGGCGAGTACATCTGCGAGACCAAGGATGAGGCCATCTCCTTCGATGTCAAGGTGTCAGGTCAGTGCTGATGTGGTTCTGGCCACAGTGGATGCCCATCCTCTGGGCCACCCAGCACAGGAGCCTACCCAGGGCTGGCAGCAGAGGAGTGCCCAGGGCTGCGTTGTCCCTGCGCTGCTTTGTATCTCAGATATCCATACCATCCGTACCTGCAGAGCCTCCGGTGAGGATCCTGCAGCCTTCTAGACCTGTCCCTGTCATGACGGTGTCCCCCGGGGAGACGGTGACACTGTGCTGTGAGCTGTCCCGTGCCGATACACCCGTGTGCTGGGCAAAAGAGGGTGTCAGGCTCGAGGCTGGGGGTGGCCTGGTCCTGGAGGAGGATGGTGTCCACCACCGGCTGCTCATCCCCGCTGCCCAAGCTGAGCACTCTGGAAAATACACCTGTGACACTGCCAATGACACAGTGACTTTCACCATCCAAGTGTTGGGTGAGCATGAGGGTAGGGAAGAGCCTGGTGTGGGGTGCTGGGTGCATGAACCTCAGAGACCTCAGCTGTGTTGCTGCTGGATGCTGCAGATCCGCTGGTCAGGATCCTGGAGAAGGATGTCCTGCCAACCCACCGGCACTGCCAGGCCATGGAGGACCTGGTGCTGGAGGTGCAGCTCTCACACACCCATGGGGAGGTGAAGTGGTACAAGGACGGGGAGAAGCTGCAGGACACTGGGCGTGTGCGGCTGGAGGAGGACGGGGTGCGCCGATCCCTCGTGATCCTGGGTGCTACGGGCAAGGACGCTGGGGAGTATCTCTGTGACACTGGTGATGACAGTATTGTCTTCTTCATCACTGTAGAAGGTGAGCAGGAGGTCCTGGTGAGGATGGTCCAGGGAGAGGAGTGAGGTGCGTCTGTGGCTGCTGCCAGGGTGGTGTGAGGCTGGGCTGGGTGGCAGTGAGCACAGGGAGGCTGGTGGGGGGCACATGGGGAGTGGTGGCTGCAGCCAGAGGAGTCTGGACAGGGTCTGGCCATTGTGATACCCAACCCAGCCCAGGCTGCTTTTGTGGTGACAGCCCATCTCTCCAGTCCCAGAGCCACCGGTGACCATTGTGGGCAGCACAGGCTCCATGGTACATCGCTGCCTGGTGGCCGGGGAGGACCTGGTGCTGGCTTGTGAGCTCTCTCGGCCCGACGCCATGGTGCGCTGGCTCCGGAATGGCCAGGAGGTGCATCCGGGTGAGCGGGTGCAGGTGGAGGCCCGTGGGGTGCTGCGGCAGCTCACCATCACTGGGGCACAGCCCAGCGACGCGGGGTGCTACATCTGTGATGCTGCCAGCGACCGCATGGTGACAAATGTGGAGGTGTCGGGTGAGCTGGGACCCCCAGAATGGTGGTGTCATGCCACAAGGGGAGGGGAAGCCTCTGTGACCCTGCTGATGCAGAGGCCAGGGTGGCAGCATGGCAAGGAAGGGTGGGAGCCCTGTCCCAAACCCTACAGGAGCCGTTGGTTAGAAAGAGACATGTCAGGGTCGTGGCGAGACATGTCCCTGCTGCCTCCCCCAGCCAGGGGCTGTTTAAATTTAGCCTTGGCTGGTTCCCAGGCGCCGCTCCTCCTGCTTCGGCTGCCAAAGGCTGAGCTCAGCCTGGACCCTTATCAGCTAGATAGAGGACTGTGCAGGGTGGGAGGGGGCCTGTTGCAGGCGAGTGTCCTGGCTCCCTAGCAAGGTGTTCTGGATGGGGGGCTACAATGAAATTAATGGTCCCAATGCTGCCTGTACAGGGATGATGGGCTCTGCTGCTGTCCCTTCCCTGAGTGAACCCTGAGCTGCCAGACCTCTCCATCCTGCATTCCTGCCCCTTGGGATCCCTGTCTAGTCCCACCATGACCCCCAGCCAGCCCCACAGCCCTTCTGCCCCACGGGGACTCACTGAGGGATCACCTCTCCTGTTGAAGCAGTCCTATCCCTGCACACCGTGGGGACATCCCTGAACCCTGCCTTGTCCCCTGTGCCCCTCAGCCCGGCCTGTGTGCATTGTCAACAAGGAGGAGGCGCAGAGCCCGCTGGAGGTGCAGGAGGGGGACAGTGTGACATTGGTGGCTCGGCTGTCCCCGGAAACAGCGGCAGTGCAGTGGCAGAAGGATGGACAGACGCTGTGCTCAGGTGGGCGGCTGCTGGTGTGCAGCGAGGGTCCCACGCGCAGCCTCACTATCAAGCAAGCGGAGCTGGGTGATGGTGGCATCTTCCTATGTGACGCCGGTGATGATGAGGTGCATTTCACACTGCATGTGAAAGGTGAGCCTGGAGGTGTCCCTCGCCCATGCCAGGGGCAGGAGCAGTCTCATACTGCCTTCACGCCTGGATGCTTGGCACCCCCATGCCGTGCTGGTGCCATTGACAGAGCCACAGCTGAGCCCAGTGCTCCTCCGGCAGAGGCACCCGTGCTGTTCGTGAACAAACGAGAGGAGCAGGAGAAGCTGCTGGTGCTGGAGGGCGGCAGTGCCGTGCTCTCTGCCATCACCTCCACGGAGCGGTCTGATGTCACCTGGCTGGGCCCGCAGCAGGCGGCAGTGGCCGGCGAGCGCTGCGAGCTGCGTCGGGACGGCCGCGTGCACAGCCTCATCATCCATAACGTGGCCATGGAGGACGCTGGCACCTACACCTGCCTCTCACCCCACGACCAGATGCAGTTCGACGTGAACGTCCGAGGTGGGCGGCAGGGGGGCAGTGGGGGTGCGCGGGGATCCCCCTGCAGCGGCAGCGGGCGCTGATATCGGGGCGGGTTTGACTGTGCAGAGCTGCGGGTGAAGTTCCTGCGTGGGCTGTCGGACGTGCGAGCGCGGCAGGGTGAGCGGGTGGTGCTGTGGTGCGAGCTTTGCAAGGCGCGGGGCGACGTGGTGTGGCGGAAGGACGGGCGGGTGCTGGCGCCTGGCCCCCGCCGGCAGATGATGGCGGAGGGACGGGAGCGGTCGCTGGTGCTGAGCCGCGTGGAGCCCGGGGATGCCGGCGAGTACTGCTGCGAGTCCAACGACGACCAGACCCTGGCGACGCTGACGGTGCAGGGTGAGCCCAAGGCTTCCCTACCACCTGGGAGACACCTATCCATGGGGGTGGTGGGGATGCTGGCACAGGGATGTCAGCACTGCAGGAATGTTCAGCGTCTCTACATGACAGGGGGTCCCTTATGCTGTGCCCTGACAACCCGGCTGTAGTCCCCAGGGTGGTGGAGATCATTATGGAGCTGCAGAACCTGACAGTGTTGGAGGGGGAGGATGCCACCTTCAAATGCCTGGTATCCCCCGAAGATGTGGCTGTGACATGGCAGCTGAATGGCCAGCCCGTGGTCCCTAGTGAGCGTCTGCTGGTGACAAGGAGTGGGCTGTGCCACAGCCTCACCCTCCGGCAGTGCCAGACAGGTGATGCAGGCACTGTGACAGCCAATGCCGAGGGGCTGGTGAGCACAGCTCGGCTGAGTGTGCAAGGTGAGGGGGAAGGAGAAAGCTGGGGCTCAGCCCAAGACACAGCCCTGGGGCCGGCTGCTGACTCAGCACACGGGCCATGCAGAGGCACAGGTGCTGTTTGTGCGGAAGCTGCAGGATGTGGTAGCAGAGGAGCAGGGGGATGTGTGCCTGGAGGTGGAGGTGAGCCACGAGGCTGCCGAGGTGCAGTGGCTGAAGCAGGGCATCCTCCTTCAGCCGAGCAGCAAGTACCTGCTGCAGGAGTCGGGGTGCCGGCGCACCCTCACCATCTGCTGCCTCGGCCCTGCTGACCGCGGCACCTACCGCTGCGAGAGCCTGCACGACCGCACGCAGGCCAAGCTCCACGTGGAACGTGAGTACCAGGATGGGGATGGAAAGCAATGGGGCTGGGGATGGGGATGGGGAGGGCACCCAACTGCTGCAATGGGAGCATGTGGGCACAGCTGGTACTTGCTGGAAGGGGTGCTCAGAGAGGTGGGTGTGTGGGCAGGGGTGGGAGTCCGGTACAAACAACTGGATTTAGACAATCACTCCAGCAAGCACAGACGGGGAAGCCACGGTCTCTGCGGTGGAGCAGACACCTACTCACAGACATTGGTCCCTCACAGCCCGGAAGGTGTCGATCCGGACACCACTAGCAGATGTGGAGACCTTTGAGAAGGAGACAGCCACCTTTCACCTGGAACTGTCTCACCCTGGTGTGACCGGGGTCTGGACACGGGACGGCATCCGGGTGAAGCCCAGCAGTACGTGCCGGATCAGTGCCACAGGCTGCGGGCACAGCCTGACACTGGAGAGGCTTGCACTGGAAGACTCAGGCACCGTCACCTTCACTGCTGACACTCTGCGCTGCAGCGCCCACCTGCGTGTGCGGGGTACGGTCCCTGGGGCAGGCTGGGGGTGTGTGGCACTGGCACTGTTTGATCTGCTGCTGTTCTGTACTGGGAGACAATGAGGCTGAGCTGGGCCACGCTGGGCACATGTGTCCCCCTGTCCTCAGCAGGGGTGATAGAGTGCTGGCAAGTGTCCCCCTGTCCTCAGGGAGGAGATGTGAACTGAGCAGTGGGGACACCCAGCCAGGGTCTGGGTCCAGAGCCAGCTGGAACACCACTGATGAGTGGTGCCACTCTCACCCCATGCTGAAATGCCACAGCCACAGCTACTCTTCCCTGCAGCCCCAAGTCCATGCCTTTGTCCAATCAAGCCTTCCTGTCCTGTGTCCTGCCTCCTCAGAGCCTCCAGTCACCATGGTGAGGGTCCCACGAGACCTGGGGGTCCCAGAGACAGGGGTTGCCAGCTTTGAGTGTGAGCTGTCTCGCCCAAATGCAGAGGTGAAATGGTTCAAGGTGAGGGCTCACGCTAACCCCCTCCAGCAGCACCTAGCCATGTCCTCCGCATCGTTTTGTCCCCTGGCCGCTGCCCTCTCTGCCGGGGCTGCAGACAGAGCAGAGGGGTCAAGCAGTGGGGTGCTGCCTGTTTGCTTCTGTGCAGGACGGGCAGGAGCTGCGACCAGGGCCCAACTGCCGCATCTACTCAGCAGGACGGCGCCGCATCCTGCAGCTGAGCCGCTGCGAGCTGACTGATGCTGGCAGCTACACCTGCGATGCAGGTGACTGCCAGGCCTCCGCCATGCTGCATGTCCAGGGTACGGCCACCCAGCTCCCAGTCTGTACACCCCCAAACCCTACGCCGCCTGCTCCCCTCATCCTTGGCAGCCCTGGCACCCTGTCCATTACCTGCAGAGCGCCAGGTCAACATTGTGCAGGAGCTGCAGGACGTCCAGGTCCGGGAGGGTGACAATGCAGTCTTCACCTGCGAGGTGTCACATGGGGATGTGAAGGGCGAGTGGTTTCGGGACGGGGAGAAGATCAAGGTCTCCAGCACAGTGAAGATACGGCAAGAAGGTGGGGGTGCAGGTGGCTCCACACCTGGTTTGGGGCTGGGATAGGGCAAATTCAAGCAAGGGGAGTTTGTGTAGACAAAGGGGGCTCCCTGGCCCTGTGCTTACTATGGGTGTGCATTGCTGTCACCTTGAGCCAGCCTCTCCCTCCCCAGGGACCCGGCATTTCCTGCTGTTCTGTGGTGTGCGCCCTGAGGACAAGGGACTCATCCGTTTCTCAGCCAGGACAGTCACCTCGGAGGCCAGTCTGCAGGTGGAAGGTACCAGTGCAGGCTGCGAGGTCTGGCTGGGCTCCAGCACCAGGGCTGGGGTGTACCAGGTCAGCTTGCGGTGTCCCCATGGAAGCCTGCTCACCCCATGGTGCTGAGACACTGCCCCCTCCTACCAGCACTGCCAATCCGGATTGTGAAGCCACTGCGGGACAAGACGGTGCTGGCGAGGCACAAAGCGACACTGGAGTGCACCGTGTCCCACGCCCGGGGCCGGGTGCGCTGGCTCCGTGGGGACACCGAGATCTTTGCCGGTGACAAGTATGAGATCTGCAACCTGGACTGCTACCGCACACTCATCATTCATCGCGTGGGCCCTGAGGACGAGGACTCGTACACCTGCGACGCCTTCGATGACCGCTCCACTGCCCGGCTCCTTGTGGAGGGTGAGTGAGCACCTAGGGGGGCACCACTGGAAGCTGCCAGTGCTGCTGTGCCTTGCAGTAAAGGGACACCAGAACCCTGTCCCCCTTTGCTTGCAAGAGTCTGAGTGCTGGGCTGGAGGGAGCAGGCTGATACAGGGCCAGGGGTCTGTTCCTCATCTGGGACACACCTTTTGGATGGCCCAGCTGCTCTGGCAATGCTCCAGCTCACTCTGACTCCCATTGTTTCCCCAGTGAGCTAGAAGCCAGGATGCAGTTCTCAGGGCCTGCATGCAGACTGACAGATGCCACTGCTGAGAGATGGGGTGAGGCGCCCCCTGGCACAGACATGGACACCATCCCCAGCCTGCTCCAGCCTCAGGGCTCTGCATTAAACAGCCTTTTTTTCTGACATGGCTTCTTCCACACAGCGAGCTGGGGTCTCGTTAAGAGAAAAGGTGGTGGCACCACTCTACATCCTGCTCAGCATCCCTGGAAGCCCGTCCCTCTGAGCCCCCCTCACCCCCGCCCCCCTACAGTCCTTGGCTTTGCACGCCAGACTCCGAAAGGCTCTTTACTGTGTGGCCGAGGCCTCAACAGCGTTTGGCACATTTACAAAAGAGACTGAAAAGGGGGATGGCAGCACAATGCTGCGGGAAGGGGGTGCCTGGCAGAAACATGCAGTTCCTGGGGCAGCGGGGCCAGCTGGGCTGGGCTGGAGGGGCTCCCAAAGCCGAGGGCTCCCCGGTCCAGTCTCACCACCATCCTGCCTGCCTGGCCATCGGGAAATCCTGGCTCACTCAGTAATAAGTTAATACAAATCACAGCAAGAGAAATATATACAAGGCGTGAGCCTCTGCCTGCAGCAGTGCTCTGGGCAGGGGCTCCTGCCCTGCCCTGCCCCAGGGTCCCCCGGCCACTATAAAAATCCAGTCGCCAGCAAAACAGCGACGGTCTCTGATGCTGCAGGGGTCCCCGCATCCCTGAGGCAGCCCAGCCTTTGCCCAAAGGCTGGAGCCAATGTCCTGTCTCCCATCAAAACATTTTGTGGGGGATGCACCCTGCCAGCGCAGCTCCTGCTGGATAGGTACCGATTGCCAGCATCACCTTGGGAACCACCTGGCCATGGCAGTCTCTGCCCCAGGACCGCCCCGGTCCAGCTTGGGAAAAAGGAGTGGCAAGCCGCTCTGGGGTGTAGGGAGGGTGGCTAGGGCAGGAGGATCTTCTGAGGAGGCAGGTTTTGGGAAGCACTGCCTGGGAGCTGCTCTTGGGGACAGGGTGGGACAGGGCTCACATGCTCAGGGGATTCCCTGCTGGGAAAAGGGCCATGGGACCTGCTCTTTCAGGAAGGGACAAAGGGGACAGGCACTTGGGGAGTTGCTGGGGGTGCAATGGGGTGGGGAGCTGCTCCTGGGAAGGGGAGGGACTCAAATATGGGGAAACGTTAAGATGCAGGATGAGCGTGCCCGGGCCATAGGGTAATGCACAGCAGTGGGGGCTCGGAGACCCACCACCCCAGCAGAGCCACTCGCACTGCACGTCCATAGGTTCTGGTCCTTGGGCTGAGTCCCTGCCAAAGGGCTTCCCCAGCACCTTTGGACCCCACTGGCAGCTGGGGCTTCCCCAGAGAAGTCCCATGTGTCTCCAGGAAGGGTTTCCATCTGCAGCCCCAAGCTGCATGTGGCCACTTGGGGCCGAGGACAAAGCCCTGCCTGTCTCAGGGGTTCTGTCAGAGCAGGTTGGGGTGCTGGTGTTGCTCGAGGTCACTGGGTTGGCTTATACCCTCACAGCAGGGCCAGAGCCCGAGGTGAGGGGCACGGTGGAGCTGCAGTCATAGTCCAGGTCCACCACGGCATGGGAGCTGGCGATGAGGCTGTTCAGTGACGGTCCTGTCTGCCGCTCTCGGAAACTCTGGATGTAGCTCTGTGAGAGAGGAACAGAAAATGAGGGGGGCTCTGCTCCTGGACCACTCCTCCCCATCCTAAATGCTGCTGCAGCCCCTCCCTGCCCCCCCACAAAAACAGCCCAGTGAAATTCCCAGCACTTGGGCCCTCCAGTGACTGGCCACAGCAGGGAGCACAGCCTTAACCCTACCCTGGGCATTTTGCACCTTGCCTACTGCATATTTCTGCTATGCCAACAGTGCTCTTGGCCAGCAGTTTTCATTTGCTTGCAAAGGCTAAAGTGCTCCATGGTAGGAATGGCCCATTCCAATTTGAATTGCTCAGTCCCTGGGACACCCCAGTCTCATCCCCCGAGGAACTCAGATGTTAGCTGGTGCTTGGGCACCTCTCCATGCCTCAGCCCCCTGATGTGGAAAAGGAATGACTGGAGACTGGGGGAGATCTCTACCCTGGCTGTGGGACTCACGGGGGAGAGCACGTCCCCATCAAAGCGGCGCACAGGGTTGGGCTTGCGGCGGTAAGCAGGCTCGGGGGGGTGGGCTTTGTGCTGGTGGGGTGGGGGGTGGTGGGGTCTTCGCTTCTTCTTCTTCTCCTTTCGGTCCTCCCGCTGCTTGATGCGCATCAGTTGCACGCGGCGCTGCTGCCGGCTGATGATCACTGTGGAGCAGAGCGGCCCGTGAGCACTGGGGAGCACATCCAAACGATGCCCAAAGCCAAACCAGCACCACCTTTGTGCAACCAGGTCTCCCTTGGGTGGTGTGCCGCCACAGAGTCCTGAACCCCGTATCTGATCTTGTGAACCCCACACTGGAAACATCCACCCCAGTCCCCAGGTTCCCAGTTCCTACACTCACCCTGTGCCATGCCCATCTTCCCCACTCCCCACACACCTTCTGTATGGGAGTAGCCCTCGGCTGTGACCTTCCACTGGACCAGGACACCCAGTGTGGTGAGGAGTGGCCAGATGCCCAGGATGACCCAGCTGTACCAGCACACAGGGCGAGCAGGGGCCACCTTGATGCGCTCATAGATGTACTGCACCAGGAGGAAGAGCTCGATGAAGTAGTCGACAGTGACGGTCATGATGGCGCTGCCGAAGACGGCGGTGGAGAGGGTGGTGAAGAAGCGCTGCCACTGCAGGGTGAGGACAGCAAAGAGCATGCCCACACCCAAGAGCAGTGCGATGGGGATCCACACCGTTGGTGGGTGGTAGAATTGCTCCATCACCACCAGCGTGGCCACCGCCAGCAGCAGCCCCAGGAGCAGCCCCACCATGAAGAGGCCAACGCTGCGCACCAGCATGGTGACCAGCCCACACAAGACTCCAATGCCCAACCCGATGCCCACTGAGGCCTCCACGCTCAGCTGTGTGTCCAGCACCCGCTCCTTGTAGCACAGCATGAAGATGATGATAGAGCCGAACATCAGCCCCGTCAGGAACATGACAGCCTTGAAGCAGCGGTAGCCTGTGGAGAGACCTCCATAGTCAGGGAGTGGATGTCCAGCCCCCCCAGCTCCCCTCTGCCCTCCTCCCCACTTGGCCCACCAGAAGTTGGGCTGGCCTGGCTCACCGAAGAAGCAATAGATGATGCCAAAAAGGCAGCACATGGCGCACACCACTGAGGGCACCACCTGGTAGCGACGCTCAATTTCCTGCTGGCAGCTGTGCCCCCACTCCTGGCCTGGCTCGTGCGGCAGCAGCTTGAACCGCAGCGTCTGCACAGTTGCAGTCATGGCTCTGGGGACTCCTGGGAGAGGCATCAAAATCTCCACTCCTGCCTCATAGCCCGCCGGCAGAACTGTGTCCCGGCACCCGCCCCACCTGGTGGGAGAGAGACAAGGAGAATGGAGGAACTGGTGGCACACGCCCGGCAGCCATCCCACCACTCAGCACCTGGCTACCAGAAATCCTGCTCTGTCCCCCCACTACGTGGGTAGGAACAGAGGGAATGGGGGAACAGCCTCATCAGTGGGGGGTGCAGACTGTCACCCAACCTGTGGCTGAAGGGATGTGCTGTCCCCAGATAGTCTGCCTATATTCCTGGGAGCTTCATGTTGCTTAATAATTAGTCTGTGACTTCAATTTCCTGCCCGTGCCTCTCCGGCACCCTTTCCCTGTTCGATTAACAGGAGACTTCCACAACTTGGTATTTTCTGCCTGTGAAGTAATTATGCTCAGTAATTAAGTCACCCCTCAGTCTTCTATTTTTATAGGCTAAACAGATTGAGCTCTTTAAGCTTGTACTCCAAGGCATTTTCTCCAATCCTCTAATCATATTTCTGGCTATTTTTCATCTCTGCTCCAGCTCCCACTGTCCTTGTAAAAAACAAATTGGGCCTTCACACTAGATCCAGACCTCCCATGCCAATCCATGGGGCTGGAAGGGCACCAGCTGTAGCTGGCACTGCCCCTTACCCAAGGGCTCACACCTAACACCGGTGGCTATGCCGGGATGCTGAGCAAACAGTTACCGGGCCCCCTGCAGAGCCTACACAGATGGAGGGGTCATAATCCCCTGCAAAGACTGATCCAGCTTCAGTTTAAACCTAATTACAGCGTCCGTCTGCCTGCTCCCACCTGGAGCCAGTTCCTTCACCCCTTCACTCGCCTAGCCCCGTTATAGGCCCAGTTGGTTTAGAATGGGTTTATTGTCACAAATTGTCCCGAGGCCAGCATCACTCCTTCCAAGTGCCAAGTTTATGCGGCCAGTTCAGGACAGCTCACAAAAACAGCGCTCTGGGAAGGAGCTGGGAAGAGGGCAAAGGCTGCAGGCATGGCTTCCTGTTGCCCAGCATCTTGCTGCTGCCCAGACGGGCTCCACTGGCATCTCATCCCTTGCAGACAACCTCCTTCCTCCCTTTGGCTGGGGAAGGCAACACCAGCCACGGCAAATCCCCGTGGGGAAGCCGAGCACAGAGCCTAATCCCAAGGAAGCAGGCAGGCAGGGAGTGGGCAGCCAAGCGCTGGGCCCCTTCTCGAGCCCGCGGGGGGACGCTAAGCAGGATTGGACTTTACCCGCACAGAGCCCAGGCGCGACGGTCCGGCCCTGGTGGGGATGGGCGATGGTGTGTGGAGTGAGAGCAGGGCTCTGCCGGCCCGGGGGACCGGGGATGCGGCAGGGAACGGCGGGCCGGCCGGTGTGGGGATGGCATGGGACGACACGGGATGCGGGGCAGGGCTGCGGGCAGCGGTGCGGGCGGCTCGCGGCGCCCATTGGCGCGGGCACTGTTGCTAGGGGAGCCCAGCGCTTGCTCATTGGCGCCGGGACTTACCCACCTGCTGCCGCCCGCCCCGGGCCCCCGAACCCCCTCCCTTCCCCGCAGGCCACAGCGCGGCGGGGGCCGGGAGCAGCGCCCGGGGCACGGCCCCGCCGCGGCGCCCCCATCGCCGCCCCCCGGCCGGGCCCCGCCGCAGCCGCCGGGCTGCCGGGCCCCGGGCCGGGCGCGGCGTTGCCGAGCGACGGCCGCAAAGGCCGCCGGGGCGCGGGGCCGCTCCGCCCCTCTCTTTGTTCGGGGCGGGGGTCCCGGGGGCGCTACGGCGGGTTCTCCGCACGCCCATCCTGGGCTCCGCGCTCGCTCCGCCGGACGACGGAAGGATCAGGAACCAGGTGCCCCAGCCCTTCCCCCGAGGGGTCCGGCGCGTCACCCGCCTGCCGGATCCCCTTGTGCTGCCCCCCCTCTGCCGCTCCGCCCGCTCCCACCTGCGCTCCCGGCGCGGCAGCGGCGGCGGCCCCGCGGCGCCCGGCGCTCCCGGCGCTCCCGGCGCTCCCGGCCGCGGACCCCGCGCATGGTGGCGGCGCGGCCGCCGCGCGGTGCTGAGCGGACAGCTCCGCTGACGTCACCGCGCCGTCACCGCGCGCCGGGGGCGGGGCCCCTGAGGCCGGGGCGGGGCCTCTGCAGGGGGCGGGGCTGAGGTGGGGTAAATTGGGGGTGCGCCGGGGGGCGCATTGGGGGTGTCCTCGGGTGCCATGCCCTGTGCTGGGGACGCTGCCCAAGGCTGTGTGTGCAGTGTGGCGCAGCGCACCCCGCGCTGAACCATGTGCGCCATGTGCTCGGCGTGCGGCGTCTGCGAGGGCTGCAAGCCCCTCGGCACAGTGTGCGGGGACAGAGCAGTACAGGGTGCCGGGGTGTGGATGTGGGAACTGCCGGATAATCTTGTGTCGGGTGGGACCTGACAGTGCAGTGTGCAAGGGGCTGTGCCACGGTCACCGAGACTGGAGTGCCTGCGTTCAAGAGGGGCAAACGCACATGTCAGGGGCATCTAGAGCAGCTGCCCGCCCGTCCCCCATGAGTGGATGGGAGATGCAGCCATGGCAAGCAGGTGGGGGTCACGGTGCTCTGCAGAGGCAGAGCTCTCTGGATCTGGCACCTCCTGGCTGTAGCGCCTAGGGACCCCCGGGAAATCCTGGCACACAGAAGACTCTTGGCAGCAGCTGCCGTTCCCTCTGGCAGCCCCTTCCCAGCCCCTGCCAACGCTGGGAGACAAAGGCGGGAGCTGCAGCTGGCGGGGGGCTGAGAAGGGGCTGCTGGAGGAACGGCACTGCTGCCTTCCCGCTGCTTCCCTACAGACTCTTCCACAGCCGCCAGGCATGGGGGCCCTGGGCTCCGCCACTGCCAGGCAAGCCCTGGGGAAGTGTGTGCTCTGCCCTCAGCTTCCCATGCATGTTTCCTGAGCTCAGACTCTGGAAACTTCATTACTTTCTCTGGTCTGCGCCTCTGTCTGAATATAAGTTCAGATCAACAGGGTCATTTCAGAATGAAACCTCTCATCACTCACATAAAATGATCTGGGTTTGTGTAAGGTGGCTTAAGTTAAATATTCCAACCGATAAAAGAAATCAAATGCATCTATTTCTAATGCATTTTGCTATGTACAGAAACCAGCATACTTTGGTTTTTTATTGTCATGACTGTTTTTTGACCTCTGTGCATGAAAGATCCCTGTAACGTTCTTAGCTCTGCACCTTTTTTCCTTGTGGTATCTCCTCATCCCATTGCATTCTCTCTGATTCTACTTTTTATATGTTCTTCATTAAACTGCCATCCACGTGACTGCTTTTGCCTATTGCTTGTCTTGGTCTATTCAAGAGTAAAAAGGCCTATGAAAAGCAGCCGGGCTTGGATGATGGTCTAGTATCTCAGGGGGGTGGGATGCTGCCAAATGCTTTCTGATGAAAACAGGCTGCTTTGTTTTAGAAAATGAAAGAGATCCTGGAGCTGAGTGGGCCCCCACATGCCCTCAGTGCCCTGCAGTGCTCTGTGGCTGCTGGTGCTCCCCAGGGCAAGTGGGCTGTGTTTCATGGGGAGGGTGGAATGGCCTGCCCGCCCAGAGTAAATCCAGAGGCACTTGAGAGTCCCAACAGCTGCAAGGCTGTGGAAGTGAAGCCATGGGCTGGGAAGTGGCGGAAAGGCCAGGTCCTCCTTCTTGCCCTTTTTAGCAATGCCTGGCACTGAGCAGCCATGTAGGGCTGCCTGCCTTGCAGCTTCTGGGTTGGATCATTCCTGTGCTGGAAGCTCCGTTTGTGCAGCAAACTGTGCCCCGATATGGTTCTTTCAGCTCTGTCTGTCCTAGGGGCTCTTTCTGGCAGCCGGTGCGATGGTGCATCTATGCTGCAAGACAGCTCAGAGTGGGATGGTGACCCGACCTCAGCTGGAGGAGCTCCCTTTGCTCCCGTTTGAAACACATGATAAAAGCCCCTGCTGCTGGGATCTCCCGGTGTCTGCCTGGCCTCCGACTGCCCCGGGATGGTTTGCTTCTGTGCATCCAGCTGCCGTTTCTCTCCTGCTATGCCTGCTCCTGCGTGCCCAGCTGCCTCCTGCAGCCCGCAGCCCACACTGTGCTGCTCTGACCTCAAACACTCAGCCCCCGCTAGTCCCGCCGACGACTCAGCCACCAGCCACACCGAAGGGGACGACCCTCGGGCAGCGGTTTGGGGAACGTGGCGGTTCAAGCCCACCATGAATTCACCGTGGTTTGGGCTGTCCTGGGGAGGGGACACACGGTCCCACGGAGGTCCTTGTGTCCCGGGCACAAAAGGCCGGGGAAACGCTCCCTAAAGCCCTCTCAGGTGCCGGTTCGCGGCGGATGCGCTTTCCGCTCTTTGAGCCGGCAGCCGGGGCCTGAGGCGCTGCCCTGCTGGTCCGCAGCACCGAGGGCGCTCCCGGGGGCCCAGCCGGCGCCGTTACGGGGTGCGGGGTGCGGGGCACGGAGCGGCCCCGCCGCGCCGTCCCCGGCCCCGCCGCTGCCCCGCGGTCTCCCGGCAACCTGACCCCGCCCCCACGCTTGCCCCCTCCCCCGATTGGCCGCTCCGCCCCGTGACGCGTAGGTCGCAGCGTGGGCCATTGGCCCGGGCGGGTGACGCGGGGCAGGGCGGGGCCCGCGGGTGACACGTCGGACGGCGGCGCCGCCAGCGGCAGCGGCAGCCGGCCCCGGTCGCGGTCCCGTACCGGCCATGCGGCTGTCGCTGGTGTTGTCGGTGCTGCGGCCCGCCGGGCCCGTCGCCATCGGCGTCTCGCTGGGCTTCACCCTCAGCCTGCTCAGCGTCACTTGGGTGGAGGAGCCCTGCGGGCCGCCGCCGCGCCCCGCCACCCGCCCGCACCCTGACGGCGGCCCCGCGCCGCCCCCCGGCCCCGCCAACGGCAACGCGGCGCGCAGGCCCAACGCCGTGCCCGCCGCGCTGGGCGCTGACAACTGGGAGCCCCGCGTCGTGCCCTACCGCCCGCCCAGCCCCGGCAGGGCCGCCAAGAAGGCCGTCAGGTGCGGGGGTCCGGGCCGGGCTGGGGGACTTGGGCCGCCGCTCACCGGGGTTTATCTGGGGGTAGCTGCGGGCGAGCTTCCGGTACCTGCCTTGGCGGGGCTGGGGGGCTTCAGAAGGGGGCGTTACAGAAGTCTTAGCGGTGTGCTGTGCCCTCCTTTCAGCCACCTAGGGCTGCAGACGGGTTTTTCTCACTGAGAGTGCCTTTTCCAGCTGCTTCCTTTTTTCCCCTGTGCCCGACTTCACCTTAACCCCAGCCCACAGCGAAGAGCCTCCTGCCCATGCTAGTGCCCGCTGTGCGAAAGTTGCCTGCTGCAGCACGTGCTGCCGGGCACCCTGCGACGGTCTCCTCCTGTCTGAGCAGGGACCCCTGCCGTGGTGGCATGTCCCCACCCAGTGCTGCAAACGCCAGCCCGCTCCGGAGTCGGCTGCAGCCCCGTCCCAGCGTCCCCTGGATGACAGGGAACAGGCAGTGAAAGGGCCTCCTTGTCCTGGCGAGGTGGTGGGCGGATGAAGGGGGCTGAATGGGGCCACTGTGTACCAGGCGGCGGTGGGGGGACGTGGTGGGGGGGGTCGCTTCCTGCTACTGCGCCAGATTGGGAGAATTAAACCTGAAAGTCATTGTTAGTGCGACAGCTGGGGGCCGTGCTGGGGAGGGGGACACAACCAGCCCCCTTGCTGGCTTCAGCAACCTGTGTGGGGCCTGGCTTCCCCAGAGAGGGCAGCATGGGCTCTCCTGCCTGCTTTAGAGTAGTATGAGTGGCAGGGGTGGCAGGAAGGTGCTTCCCAGTTCAGACCTGTCTGAGGCTAGCCTCATGGTAGGGGTGTCTGGTTGGTCATGTCCCTGCTACAGCTGGTTTGTACAGCCCTCTTTCCTGCTTTTAGCTGTGCTCAGCCTTTTGAGAACATCTGTTTTGAGCTGGACTGGCCAGCTTATGGGAAGGTAGAGTCCCCTTTGACATCATGTTGATGGGGGACCTCAGCAAAGTGCTCTGCAGTGCCTCTGAGACAGGTGTAGTGGCAGCTGGTGACACTGGGTGATGTCTTTTGAAGCCTGTGAGCAGTTCCTGCAGAAGAACCGAGGTCGGTGCCATTGGTTACAACAGGGAGGTGCAGACTGGGGTGGGTTGCAGTGCCCTAGGGGCCATACATTTTCTTCTTCTTGCAGGACCCGGTACATTAGCACCGAGCTGGGGATGCGGCAGCGGCTCTTTGTGGGTGTGCTGACCTCCAAGAGCACGCTGAACACACTGGGGGTGGCTGTCAACCGCACGCTGGCCCACCGCCTGGAGCGCCTGGTGTACTTCACTGGCACACGGGGCCGCAAGGTGCCCCATGGCATGACGGTGGTGACGCACAGTGACGAGCGGCCCATCTGGAACATGTACCAGACCATCAGGTACCTTCTGGACCACTACGTGAACGATTTCGACTGGTTCTTCCTGGTGCAGGACGATACCTACACGGAGGCGCACCGCATCAGCCGCCTGGTTGCCCACCTCAGCATTGACACCCACCTCTACCTGGGTCGTCCTGAGGAGTTCATTGGCGGGGACACTGAGGGACGCTATTGCTACGGAGGGTTTGGCTACTTGCTGTCCCGCAGCCTCCTCCTGCTCCTGCAGCAGCACCTGGAGAGCTGCCGCAATGACATCCTCAGTGCCCGGCCTGATGAGTGGTTGGGCCGCTGCATCATTGACTACACAGGTGTCAACTGTGTTGAGGAACATGAGGTAGGTTCTGAAGCAGAGATGTCTGGATCCATTCCAGTGTTTTCCCTCCTCCCTGTGGACTCTCTCAACCCTGGGAGGACTAGCTGTTGCACCCTGACATCCTTTGAGCTTGCTGTGCTGGCATCTGGTGGTGTGGGAGTCCAGGTTGGGGCTGGCTGTGACCTATCTTTCCTGGCTGGTACAGGGTCTGCATTACCACTATTTTGAGCTGGGGAAGAACGTAGACCCCGAACGGGAGACTGACCTCCGCTTCCAGAGCGCCTTCACTGTCCACCCTGTGCTGGATCCCCTCCAGATGTACCGGCTGCACAAGTACTTTGCACAGGTGGAGCTTGAGAGAACCTATCAGGAAATTCAGCAACTCCAGGTGAGACCTGGCTTTGTCCTCTCTTTGTCATCCCTGTGGGCTTTCTGCTTTCTCACCTGATCCTGCTGTTGGACAGGATCAGCTGAGGTCATGTGGCTACAGAGGCAGTGGTGCTGTCTGGAAAGCAGCTTTGGACCTAGATTGGTCCTGGAGATGCAGTGATGGTTCAGGGTGATGAGGACGGAAGGGTGCAGAGGTCTGTCAGAAAGGCCGGGTAGGGTGTGGGAGAAAACCTGAGGTGCTGGACAGGAGTCCAGTTGAGGACAGAGTTGTTTTGGAGCTCCTTTTTGAGCCAGCTCTGGCTAATCTCTGTATATCAGAAATCACCTTGAGTGCTGCCAGAGCTGGAAGACCTGCTTCTGCCTGCCTTGGCTCTCACTCGTCCATCTCTTGTCTTGCAGATGGAGATCCAGAATGCCAGCAGCCTGTCTGCAGATGGGGACTACATCGCCACATGGCCCATTGGCATCCCGCCTCCATTCCAGCCCAAAACTCGCTTTGAGGTGCTGCGCTGGGACTACTTCACAGAGGAGCAGGTCTATGCCTGTGTGGATGGCTCCCCCAAGTGTGAGCTGCATGGTGCAGATCTGGCGGATGTGGCCGATGTGGTGGCCACAGCCATGGAGGAGCTGAACCGCAAGTACCAGCCAGTGCTCCACGTCCGTAAGCAGCAGCTGGTGAACGGCTACCGGCGCTTCGACCCCACACGTGGCATGGAGTACACGCTGGACCTTCAGGTGGAGGTGGTCACCCAGAAGGGACACAGCCGCTCCGTCACTAAGCGAGTGCACCTGGTGCGCCCCCTCAGCGAGGTGGAGATCATCCCCATGCCCTATGTGACAGAGGCCAGTCGCATCAATGTCATCCTGCCACTGACGGCCCATGACCGGGACTACGCCGCCCGCTTTCTGGAGGCTTATGCGGCAGCTGCTTTTGAGAGCAGTGAGAATGCAGTGCTCACCTTCCTCTTCATCTATGACCCCTTTGAAGCCCAGCAGGTCACCCAGAATGATATCTTTGCCTCTGTGAAGTCCCAGATCACCGAGTATGAGCGCAAGTATGCAGAGGTAAAGATCCCCTGGATCAGTGTTAAGACAGATGCGCCCTCCCAAATCAAGGTCATGGACATTATCTCCAAGAAGCATCCTGTGGACACACTTTTCTTTGTGGCTGGCGTGGGGACAGAGGTCACCATTGACTTCCTTAACCGCTGCCGGATGAACACCATAAACAACTGGCAGGTTTTCTTCCCCATCCACTTCCAGGGCTACAACCCAGCCATTGCTTACCACAACCAGGTGCCACCCACCACACTGGACCTGCTGAGGGACATGGGGCGCTTTGACCGTGACGTCTTCCACGAAGCCTGCTTCTACAACGCTGACTACATGGCAGCACGCACGCGCATGGCGGGGGACGTGCAGGAGAATGAGGACATCCTGGAGACCCTGGACATCTACGACATGTTCATCAAGTACTCCAACCTCCATGTCTTCCGGGCTGTGGAGCCTGCCCTGCTGCAGCGCTACCGGCACCAGGCCTGCAACCCCCGGCTCAGCGAGGACATCTACCACCGCTGTGTGCAAAGTAGCCTGGAGGGCGTAGGCTCTCGCTCCCAGCTGGCCATGGTCCTTTTTGAGCAGGAGCAGGGGAACAGCACCTGAACCCTGGATGGTGGAAGGGCTGGGCCTGCCATGTTATGCCTGCCTGCCCACTCTACTTTTTCTTCCCTAATCTGTCTTCCTTGTGCAGCGGCTGCAGAGATTGCTGGTGTCCAAGCTCATGACTTGCCCCTCTGGGGCTCCTCAGGCCGGGGTCTGCCAGCCCAGGGTGCCTTGGTCTTTCTCAAGCAGCCATGGCTGTGCAGACCCTGGGCATGATGGGGTCAGAGTTACTGAGCTGCAAGCTGGAACACCTGGCTCCTCATTCAGAGCTGGTGGCTGCTGGCCCCATCTGTCTGTCCTGGCCCTGCTGCTGAGCACTGGGGAGATGGGCTACTGTGTCTCTAGCTGTCCCCCCTTAACTGGGGGAATGTAGAGCCCAAAGTCCCCCTTCTGCAGGGCTGTGACTGCCGCAGAGCCTGGAGTGATCCCTCGTAGTTCTCCCAGTGTCCTAGGATGGGAATGTGCTCCTTGCTCCTTTGGAGCATTGGCCTGGTTGTACAGGGAGGATCATGTCCCTGTGCCCGCCACAAGCTTGGACAGTGGAATGGGGCACATCCCATCCCAAAAGAGCAATAAGGATGTTGGTTTTGGGGTTTTGCCACTTGGCAATGAGCTGGAGTGCTCCTGGCTGGTTGGGGTGTGAGGAACTCGGGCCCCTGAGGCCGGTGGGTGTAGGGGTGCCAGAGGGGATCCTGCTGATTTCATGTACCGTGAGCTGCTCCCCATGGGAACCATGACCCAGGCCGCTTCGGCCTTCGCAGTATTGATAGGACGTCGGAGGTCACAGCCCTCAGACGAGAGCCTCCTGACAGAGGTGGGATCCCTCCCCACTGTGGGGCTGCCCTCAGGGTCAAGGAACATTGTGCCTGACACTGATGGCATGGCAGAGGGTTTGGCTGTGCATCTCCTAAGGAGAAAGCGACTGAGGAGCCGCTCATTGCTCCTGGTTTGTATTTAATGGGGGGGAAAGGAGGGGGGATGGGGTGCATTTACACTAATAAAATGGAGAGATGTACTTGTGAGTCTGGCTGATTCTCTCATGAGGCAACTATGGGTATTCTGCTGGGGTCTTTGTGGTGGTAGGTGCTGGCTTCTTGTATAAGTTCTGTCTGCAGCTGGCTGGATGGATTCCTTGCAGAGTTGCTTCTTTCCCCAAGCACCTGCAACACCCTTTACCTGAGCAGGGAGATGCTTCTTAAGGAGGCTGTGAGAGCCCTTTGCCTTATGGACAGGCTGGCAGATGTGCCAAGCAGACACTTGGAAATATCTGCTTGAACCCCTGCAGCTTGCAGCAGGAGTCCTCTGATGCTCACGGTCTCTGGGGCTGTCCTGTTGAAGCTGCCTGTTTCCATCACTGGTGGCGTGGCAGGATGCTGAGCCCCTTGACGTGGGAAGTCTGACTGCCCTGTCTTTCCTGTTGCTGTAAACTTGTGGTCCCACTGACCAGTCCTTCTCAGCCCTGTCTGTGGGTGGAAAAGCACCAGTAAAGGGCTGGTGGAGCTGTGTGTCCTCCCATGTCTGCTATTTCTGTAACAGCCTTTGCGGTCTGTATGTGAGTAATGGGGGACTCCTGGCCCATGTCAGAGCAGACTGAGCTGGCTGCTCAGGTGAGGTGAACTCTGCCCTCCAGGATCTGAGATCAGCTCTGAAGGAAGCTCCCGGGTCAGAAACTTGATCTGACCACTGTGTTGGATCACTGGTGCTGGATCTGCTCTCTCTGCATTGCTCTCGCTCTTTTTTTGAGCTGTTTTACATCTCAGGCTTCTCAGCACTTGTGTCTCCCAGTTCTTAGTTGGCTAGAGCACTGTGGTCCTATCCTGGACTGTTTCATCACCTAACACTCCTATTTGCATTATGAGGTGTGGAGACTGTGTCCCCTGCCTGTGCTTCCTGCTCCAGGCATGATTTTCATAACTCTGTGTGCCCTTCCCACCAGCCCTTTACTCATCATGTTTTACTGCTTCATGAAACACACGTATCAGAGAGACGTCCCCAAGAAAATTAACTGAACCTACTCACTATTACTTATCAAGGCTGCTAGTGCTCAGTAAAACTCATGGAGGCCCTTGGGCTGTGTGGTATGCTTTTCCAAGGATACCTCATTCATCTCTTCCTGCTCCAGTCTCTGTATCCATGGTGTAGGAGTGTATATGTTTAAATATAATTTTATTATATTTCAGACAGTAACTGTTAGCTTGTTCTGAGTATTTCTATTTTTGATCTTCCCTGAGCACATCCTTAATTCCCTTCAAGTGGAAATCTGGGGCAGAGGGAGTGAGGCAGATGCAGGTGTGTTAGAGATACATTTATCCTTTGAAAAGTGGACCAAGTAGTAAGATGTGATTAGGCATTAGAAGAGTATCCAAATGGTAATAAAGCAGCTTCAAATCAAGTTGGCTGTGAAGAGAAACTCAGAATTGTCATTTAATTATCATGAGACTGTCAAGATAAAGTTGCTGTTGCCTCACTGCTGTTTGCCCAGACCGAGTTAGAGGTATTTGCATACTTAACACTCTGCACTACCAGTACCAGCAGAGGCTCCCTGCTCTGGCATATGTATGAGCAAATGACTGCTTGTGGCACTCCCATCACAGTTACTGCTCCATTTCAAGGGAGCTTGCAGAGTTTGAAGCTGTTTTAATGTTTGCCAGGCTATCTGCAGCTTCAAAACATGATGAAACCCCAAAGAAGGATGTGCAAAACTTTGGGAAGGGGGTTGGTGACGCAGGCAAGGTGAGAGCTGGCTGTGAAGTGAGCGCTGGCTGTGCTCACTGGGACGTGGCAGACACCTGTGACATCAGGGGCATGGGCACAGGTGCACTGCCCCTCTCCTGCCCTCATAGGGCCAGCAGGTAGAGGCAGGGTGCCAGACTGGGACAGTGACACCTTTGAAAGGGGCAGGAGAAGCGGCTGATGTGGGCAGATAAGAAAACAGAGACATTCTGTGATCCCTCTTCGGGCTTGACCTGTACTTTCATACAATGTATGGATTTTTGCACTTATCCAGTTGCAGAGGCAGGGCAGTGAAAGGTCAGTTTTACAAACGAGGCAGGAGAAAACTTGTCTCCTGCATTGTAGACTTCTGCTTCCCTTGCGGAAATTTTCTTAGCATTACTGGCTAACCACAGCAATCAAGAGAGACAGCAACCTTCTCTTGGTTGAGAAGAGAGAGTGAAGAGGTGGTTCAGAGCACTCTGAAGCACAAGAGAGCATGTCTGAATACACTGTGCCTGGGTGGGCACCTGCCTTCCCTCCCTCCTCTCATTTTTGCACTGTAGCAAGGAAAGAGACTCAAACTGGGGAAAACCCAAGCTACTGCTGTTCTCCCTCCCCCTGTGGTTTGTTTTCCTGTGTATGCAAACACAGCAGTGAGCCTGTGAGCAGGGAAGGCAAAACCTACTTCTCTAGCCCTGCTTGGGTCACTTCAGGCTGTGCTCAATTCTGTGGCAAAGCTACTTCAGCCCCAGCAATATTAATCAGTTTGATGGCTGACCTTTGGGAGGATATGGGAATTGCAGCTGTGCCACGAAAGGGCTGGAGGGCAAAGGGAAATGCAATGCCCTTTCTTCCCTGTGCTTTCTTTGGGAAGGGGCCAGGGGTGCCTGTCACAGAGGAGCAGGTCTACCGACCACGGGCCAGGACCCAACTCCAGCAAACATTTCCTCTTGTCTCTAAGTGAAAGCAGAAGAAGCTGGTCTGCTTGAGGAGGAGCCGACAGGGAGTTACCAAGCTGTGCCTGCATCCAATGCCTCGGATGTTCAACATACTGCTTAGCCCCTCTGAAAGGTGGGAGGGGCTTTGGTTAGGGGTTTTTCTGGCCAAGTTTGGGGAAATCAGAGCATTTCAATGAAGAAGGAAAACTGTTGGTGCAGGCAGAGCTGCTGTCAGTGTGTGCCTGCCTGCAGGAGTTTCCTTCCATGGGGTGTTGGCATATCTGGCTATGCCCAGGGATGTCCCCTCTGGGGCCACACCACTCCAGCATTGGCAGAATGCAAGACCCTGAAGGTCTGGTACTGGGGGAAGAGGGCAGGCAGCTTGCTTGAAGTTTTATTTTAATTGCCTCCTTGGTTTTTCCAGCCTCCTTGCCCACTGTCAGCGACTGAGTGCTGGAAAGTGGGTGCTGTGTGTCCCTTGCCTGGCCCAACTGATTGGCTCCACCAGTCCATTTTTCCAGCAGGGAGGTCATGGGCAAATAATCAAAGAGCAAAGCAGGCATTTGCACGTCATACAGACATGATGAGAGTCACTCCTTTCTCCAGGTGTTGCCTGTCACTATCAGCATCTCCAGGCAGGAGATGCTTGGGGAGGAGGTGACAGCAGTGAGGCCACATGTCCCATTGCAATTCAGGGCTTACTTCCAAACCCCCTGCTCCCAGGCTGGATTTTTTTTTTTTCCTTTGCAATGCAGTTTTTCTATGAGAACAGCTGTAATTACTGTTGGTGTCAGTGGAGGCATGTTGGAAAGTGCTCAGAGGACATGCCTGCCCTGTAGACAGAAGAGATCCTTGCTGTCTGCTCCATCCTGGTGCCTACTCCCTGCTGCCACTCCTGCTGTGTCTTCTGGGGTTGTCACCTCTACGGCGACAGAAGCTGTTGCCAGTACAGCCATTCCTGCTGTGATCAGGTACTTGGCATTTGTTCAGAGCACTGTGCTCATTAAAATTAAGGGTCTGTTTCACTGTAGTGGATCCCCTTCTAATTATGCCCCAGCTATTACATGTGGTTCATTACAGGTGTTTCAAGCAGTGCTGTGCTGGGTGAGCCCCAGGTGGCAGCATCTCCATATCCGGGCAGGACTAAGCCCCTGGTGGTGTTTGAACAGGCACAGCATGGGAGGGGGCACCCAGGAGCCAAAGCACTGGGGTTTGTGGTTGACCCTGGGGTGCTAAACCTGGGTTGTCCCCCTGGCCCTCCTCAGCCCAGTGCCATCTGTGCTGGGACATGAGGCATGTCACAGGCAGGGGGTGGTGCTGGGTTCATGTCGTCTGCCTGTCCTGTTCAAAGAAGTGGAAGTGACAGGAGCTGTCACTTCCAGATAGCACCTGGAAGTTGTCAAATTAAATAAAGGTGCTGAGAGCAACAGAGAAAAATACATGTCAAATCTTCATTAGGTCATCACTACAGGGCTCCTGGGAATGGTCCTGAGGCTGCTTTGTTGGCATAGAAGCTGGGATGGGCCATGCATGAAGCTCAGCCTTTCCTTCTGCCATGCTTCACTCCTGTGCATGGTGCTAGAGGCGCTGGAGGACATCGTGAGGAAGGACCTTGTGGGCCCACCACACAATCCTGCTCTTCTTACTCAGCTCCTGTGACACATCTTCGCTGTAGAACAGGAAGCACCATGAGCTCCCAGTTACTGTCTTGGTGCAGGTGAAATGATGGGGCATTGTGGAGGGGCAGATGTGTCAGAATCTGGTGGCAGGGACAGTCTCATCCCAAAGGGATCCAGTCTCCTTACTTTATGATAACAAGATGTGGAGCATGTAGCTATTTCCCTGCTTTTCCCTTTAGCACCCGAGCTCTATGCTCTTCTCACAGGGCATGGTGTGATCTGTGGGATGTGGCCCTGTGTCCTAGCTGCACCTAGTTAACTCAGGCTTTTTCAGCCCTCACTGCTTTAGAAGGAAACCTGTGGTGCCTGGTGCTGGCAGCCTTTACCAAGAGGTGAGCTTCTGTTTCCTACTGTGTCTCCTTTGTGCTGCAGGGTAGCTAGGGCAGATGGATAAAGTTTTGGAGAAGGCAGGAACTGGAAGAGCATTTCTGCTGGGGAAAGCTTCAGCAGGGCCCCCCTTCCCCTCCACCCAATCCTCTGTCTCCCCTGTTTCAGTTTCACCCTGCACCCCTCGTACATGAGCACAAGACTGTGAAGTGTTCCCTGGGTCCCACCACCACCTCTCCTCTAGGGTGGTGTCTCACCCATCTCTCTGCCCCATTAGCTCTCACAGGCATCTCTGGACCTACTTGTGCCTCTTTATTAGGGAGCATTTGTACATTTATAAAACAGTGACGCACATCTCTCACGTTCACCAGCACAAGGGCAGTTTGTGCTGGCCTTCCCACCATGGTGTCCGTGCCCACCCCGCTTAGGGCCTGCTGCTCCCACTGGCAAGAAGGGGACATCCTGCACCCCCCTTGTCGCAGGAGACCTTGGTGTAAGGCTGGCTGGCATGGCCGTGGCACATTCCTGGGATAACGTGGCACCCCTGTGGGAACCCTCCTGCTTGCAGGTTGGCATATGGGAACCCCAAGGGGAGCTGGCACGGGGTGCTCTGGAGTGCTCTCTGGGGAGCGTCAGTGTGGCTGGCCTGCTGGGAGGCTCGCTGTGTATCCCCCACACAGGGGAATGTGGAACACCACACAGCTGGGTGCTTGCACCCACGGGGAACATGCTCACACGTGGGTGTATACTTCAGGGAGCTGTTGAACCATGCATACCCAGAGCCAGGGCTGCTGGTGCCCTGGTCCCTGCCCTGCGCCTCCCATGTGTGGGGCCTTGAGGGCTGCAGGGATGATGGCTCCTCCTGCATCTATGGCTTTGGGCATGGCACAGCATGGCCATGATCCATCTGTGGGCACCAGGGATGGGGACCAAACCAGCAGGGCCAGAGGCTGCCTGGCTCAGCCCCAGCCTTCCCCAGAGGTCCCAAATTCCTGCCCTGGGGTCCCCCTCTGCCAAGTGTGTGTGTTGAGGGGGGCTTTGCCAGCTTGCCCCCCCTCCTGAGATATTTTGGGGCAGTTTGCCCTGCGCTGGTGTCTGCTGCTACAGTGGAGGGGGTGGAGGCAATGTACAACAGGACAGGGGAAGTGCTGTGGGTCCTGCCGTGCATCCTGCCATGCGTCCCGCCATCTCAGGGCAGGCAGGAGGACTGTGGGTGCCAGTTTTGAGAAGCTCTGGCCAGTGGGCTGGACTGCGGCTGTCCAGACAGGGCTGGGCACGGAGCACCCTCCTAACCATGTACAGTCTGGGGGAGGCACAGAGGGTGCTCAGCACCTGGGGCTGGGAGCATGGCAAGGGGTACGTGCACGGTGCAAAAGAGCAGTAACAGGCAGGGGAGTGAGGGCAGGACCCGCCATGCTGCCTGGGCTGTGACAGGCAGCTACACCAAGGGATGAGCCACTCTGGGCAATAGCTGGGCAAGGAGAGGATGGGTTCACAACAGATTGGGGCAGGAGACGGGGGAGGCAGTAGGTTTGCAGTGCTGAAATGACTGGGGATTATTGGGGGCCAATACTGGAGTGGCAGGGGGAGTCACAGTGCAGGGGTCTGGCTGGGAACAGTGATGGAGGGGCTGCAGCCCTGACGGACTGCATGAGGTTGGGCAAGGGTGGGCAGATGTTTAGGGGCGTGTCACAGTGGTGGTGGTGGTGGTGCCAGGGGTCAGGGTGGTGCCATGCAGGTATGGCTGCAGTTGGGGTGTCCCTGGGCTGGCCACAGGGGCCATGCTGCTCAGAGGGATGCCCTGCAATGCTGCCCTGCCCTGCAGCAGGAAGGGGAGGAGGTGGTTCCCGGGCAGAGGGAAGCTGTTCCAGGCATGTCTCTCTCCTAGGGAAAACCATGCAGGGCAGAGACCACCACCCAGGAGGGGTCAGCAAAGGAGGGCTTGAAGGGGCTCACAGGAACCTCAGCTTACCCCCTCCATGCTCTGCAGCACCAGGGCCTCTTTGGCCCACACCTGCTGCTCCCCCAAACCCCCCCGGCATGCCCATCTCCCTCCATGCTGTGTGCTTGAAACTGGGCTGAGCCCACGTGCTAGGGGCAAGCAGAGGGGACAGGCAAAAGGGCCAGGGGGCTGCTCCAGTGCCGGTGCTGAGGCAGCTCCAGTGGCATCACTGGGGGTGAACGGTGTGACTGGTCCTGGCAGTGGGGTGGGGGAGGCAGGGGCCTGTGCCCACCGCACCCAGTGCCGCGGTCCCTCTCCATGAGAACGCTGGGGAGGGGGGTGACAGAGGGCTGCCCCCCAAACCCAGTCTTGCCTAGCAGGCGAAGTCCTCGAAGACTCCCTGGTGAGGGTAGTGGTGGCGATGGTGGTGGTTGGGTAGGATGCCCGTGTTGTAGGCGCCCTCCACGTGCCGACCCAGTGTCTCACAAGGGCTCTGTGGGGATGGCAGTCAATAGAGTGGACACAGATTCCATGCATCCTGCCACCTCCCTAGTCCTCCCACCCATCACAGCCTGTCTGCAGGAGCTCCCCTGGGGACACCCAGCTCCCTGCCCCCCTGGGACTGCCCTGACTGCATCCTGAAGGCACCAAATGCAGAGCCACACAGACCCTCGATCTTGGGATGATGTCCCCTCCCCATGGAGTGGGGGCAGACACATGGCCAGGCCCTGTCCTCACAGCCTCCAGGCAGCCCAGCCCTGCAGGGGTACCTGGTCCTTCATCTCCTCCAATCCCAGTGTGGCAATGCTGCCCGACGGCTTCCTCAGAGGTGGCTTGGAGCGGCGCAGGACCCGGCTCACCTTATCTCGGATCACCTGGGTGCAGATGGGGGGTCAGACCTAGACCTGCACACAGGTAGCACCCTGTGTGTACACCCCAGTTTACATGGAACTGCTGCCTGCTCCCCCTCTCACCCGGAGACAGTGGGACAGTACCTTGGCCCATCACCCTCTCTGTCCTCAGGTCACTGAGGAATGCGGGGGGACCCATTCCCCTCCCACTGCCTTCCTCTGGGTGGTCCCTAATTTGGGGGCTGCTCTAGCCCTCTGGGGTGGCCACATATTTTATGCCCTCCCCAGGAAGCCTGTCTCTGTACTCACTGCCGAGACGCATTCCTAAAGGCTAAACACACCTCATAGATGTAGTCCAGGATCTCCAAGATGGTGAGGATGCTGGCACCAATGAACAGGCCCATCTGCCCCCCGATGTCTCCTGGGGAGGAGGAGGGGAAGATGGTCACCAGGAGATGCTGTGCAGCCCACTGGAAGCCTGGGGTGGGCCAGCAGGGCAGTGGGCAGTGCCAAGGCTGCCAGATGGTGGGGCACAGAGCAGTCATGGGGGCAGAGTCAGCAGGACCGAGGGCATGGGAGACATGCAGGATAGGTAACACTCAGCAGCATTCCACCCTTCAGCCAGCCTGTGGCTGGCTGCTGCTCTGTGTGATCCCTTCCCCACCAGACCCTCATCTTCCCAGGGCTGGGACCCAGAGCTCTGCATCTTAGGGCCCCAGAGGAAAGTGAGGGGGGTCACCGAGAAGCCCAGCAAGGTCATAGGCTTTCTTCTGCTCAATGGCTTCGTAGTTGAGAGCCTCAAAGAAGATGTCCAGCACCAGGAAGTTGTCCCTGTGGAGACATCATTGTTCTGAGCAAAAAGGGCTGGTCATCAACCCTCCTGCACCACTTCCCACAAACCTCCCATGTCCCCCAGCTCTCCAGCTCTCAGGTGCTCCCAGATGCTCCCATGACACTCGTGAATATTTGGGCTGGTGCAGTGGGGACATGGATGGGGCATGTCCCAGGCCGGGAGAGACAGTGGGGTGTGCAGGTGCTAGCAGGAGGGCTGGGAAGATTGGACAAGTTGGGAAGAAGCTCTAGTGAATACACCCCTGCACAGAGGATGCTGCAGAAACCAAGTATGCCAGGACCCTCTCTCTGCATGCTGCCAGGAGTGGAGTAGACGTTCCCCAGGTCCCCTGCCCACCCTCTGGAATACTCCAGTGCTGGCAACTCACCGAATATAGGTCTCGTTCTTGTTGTACTTGCGGGCGAGGTAGCGCGCTGAGCCCTTATTGGGGATGCGGACCATGGAGATCTCCTTGCCGTAGCGTGTCAGGTTGCATGGTGTGGGGCAGCTGCAGCGCTCCTGGCTGTCCTCCACTGCTGCGTCTGGGGGCAGACACCCATTGGCACCGCCAACAATCTGCAGCTCCCTCCCTGCGGCACTCGGCCGGCCCCTAGATGCCCACCCACTGCCGCACCTACCCAGCGTGTGGTCAGCACACTCGATGTACACATTAGGGGAGCAGATGGACTCATTGCCTGTGGAGAAGCAGGTGGTTGGGAGGGGGGGAGTCTGGCCAGATTCTGCCCCCCCACTCTTAACTCACTCGTAGTGCAGAGGGCAGGGTGCAGAGAGAATGGGGATGAGTGACCCTTGGGTGCAGGTTGGTTGGGGCAGACATGGGCCAGGTACAAAGCAAACAGGGAAGGTGCTGACCTGTGGTGTAAGGAGGGTAGGACAGGGGCTGACCCAGCATGTGGAGAGGATGGGGTAGTCCCTGGGTGGAGAGAGATGGGACCAGGGGAATCCTTGGGTACAGAGTGTTGGGGCAGAGGTGATCTTTGGGTGCAGACTGCAGGGAGCTGGAGCAATCCCAGCAGGACTGTTAGGGCAGTGGTGCGCCCCTTACACTATCATGCACACCCCTCACCTGGCATATGGACCATGCGGCAGTGGCAGCTCTGCACCACGGCCTCCTTCTCACACTGGAGGCGGCAGGCAGCAATGCTGTAGGTGTCATAGCCAGGCAGCAGCTGCTCCCCCTGCATGCTGGCCCGGCAATTCCCCCACGGCTGTGGCAGGTAGGTGAGCTGTTGGGGTGAGAAGGCCATTGCTACAGGGCTGTGCTGGGCTGAGTGCCAGCAGGCACTTCCCCGGGGCTGTCGGGCATTGTGCCTTACCCGCTGCTCCTGGCAGGACACAAAGGTCTGGAAGCCAGGTGAGACACCAAAGCCCAGCTGATGGATATAGGGTGGCTCATCCTGGCTGTGGATCTGGACCCGGATGCCAGCTTCAAATGATGTCTCATCTGTGGGAGTATAGAGGGTGCTGCATGCCTGTACCGACCCAGCACCTTCACCCCTCTGATGCCCTGCTTTATCCATAGTCCCCTCACAGGGTGCTCTGTTGGCCAACAACCCTACATCCCAGCACCCTTCACCTGTGCCCTGCCTGAGCCATAGCCCCACTTACTGGTCTCTCTCCAGATGGGCAGGTACTCTTCCTGCTGGATGTCCAGCATGATCTCCAGCCCGTTGCCCATGCCACCTTGGCGGGTCACACGTGGATTCCTCCGATCCCCATTGAAGGTGTAGCACTTCCCATAGCGTGTGTAGACCTGGGGATGGAGAGAGCAGTTGTCAGGGATCTGGTCAAGTATTCTGCAAGCAGGATGAGGTCCAGCAACTCCTTTCCAATTCCATGGAGGTGATGGAAGGAAGGTACAGTCTTGCATGACCTTTGGAAAGGCTCATCTCAGCCTGACTCCCTACTCTACCACTCCTCCAGCCTTGCTAAGGTGGGGGTGAAGCATCATTCCCAGTGCCCATGGGGCAGCCCAGCTGTCTTGCACCTTCCAGGAGGGAACTCACAGGAGTGAAGTGCTGGGGGCCACAGCGCTCTCCCTGAAAGCGACACTCCACCAGCATGTCCTCGATCTGGTGGCCCAGGCGGTGAAAGAAGCTCTGCATGGTGCGCTCGGAGCGGCGGGGTGGCAAGAAGCGCGAGTAGTTGGCCAGACGAGTTAGCCACGCACGCTGATCCTCCCCCAGCACCGCCAGCATCTCAGGCACCAGAGAGTGGTTCTCCTGGGCCAGCCCCAGCCACTCTCCCACCGAATAGAGGTCGGGCTTGGTGAGGTGCAGGAAGCGTGCCCGGTTGGGGTTGCAGAGGGTGACAGCCGGGAAGCGGAGCTGGGGTGCCCAGGCGAGGCGTGCGCGGGTGTGCACGGGGTGCGAGAGCAGGTGGTGCAGGCGGTCGGCGGTGCTGGTGGCCAGCAGCCCGGCGGAGGCCAGGAAGGCCAGGCTCCAGAGCAGGCGGCGCAGGCGGGACTGGGGCCGGGTACACATGTAGTGCAGCCCGGGGATCCGGGTGGCTCGCAGGATGCCGACAATGAGCTGGGGCGTGCTGCTGTCCTGGGGTCGTGCCAGAGCTTCCCCGTCCTGGCAGCAGGCAAGGGGCAGCGGCATGGCTGCATTCAGGGTGGCTCCCGGAAAGTGGGCTGCAGACTGCCCCTGAAGCTGCCCAGGGTCCCTGCTCCCCTCCAGGGATCTCTCCCTCCTGGGAGGCTTTTGCTCCGCACCTTCCTGGAGATGAACAAGGCAGGCGCCTTCCTGAGCTGCTTCGGTGATGGGTGAGGGGAGGGAGAGGAGGGGGTTGCTGCAAACACGCCTTTCCCCAACCTGCATTCAGGAATGGAAAATTCCTTCTCAAGCTGGGTTGGGACAGGGGTGTGTGTTGTCTCACCCCAGGCAAGCTGAACTGGCAGCCCCCAGCGTCCCAGCATGGTGGGCATCTGTGTCTGGATAGTGATGACCTGTCTTAGGCACACTGTGTGAACCCTGTGCCCAGGAATGTCATGCTTCAGCTCTTCCTCCTTGTCCCTTGCCATGCATTTCACTACAGTCACCACAAAACATTGCCTGGACCTCTAGAGTCCCCACTTGTGTCTGCTCTGCAGCTGGGGACTCTGCCCCACAGAGACAGGACAGTAACAGCACTGGGAGGCCATCACCTACTGCCAGTGCTGCTTGGGACCTTGTCTGCCTTGTACCTTGGTATCCCTGTCCCTGGAGCTGGGGACCTCAGTGCCTCAGGGCCAGGTAGGGTGGGAGAAGCAAGACTGTGGGTCAGGAGGAGTGGAACCATGGGGTGGGAGACTGCACGGCAACCCACCTGCGCCTGGCGGGTGCTTTGAAGTGACAGGGAGGCTGTGATCAGAGCGCAGCCGTGGCGGGGGAAGGGGGGGTGGTGGGTGTCTGTACCCGGCTGTCAGCGTGGCTGGCAGTGCCCCGACAGCCTGTCAGGTGCCTTCAAAGCTCAGCACTGTACTCTCCTCAGCCTCTCATCTCCTGCTGCTGCTGCTTCCAGGCACCCAACTTCAGCGCTCACCCAGCATGGGCTGGCAGGGGGAGGGGGTGTCCCTCATCCTCCACAGCTCCAGGACAAGTCAGGGCTACTGGACCCAGTCAAGAGCAGCATCCTTGAGGTCCATCCCATCAGGGCAGGAAAAGGCCAGTGGCGGCAAGAGGGATTGGAACAAAGGGAACTCCTGATGACCTCAGCAGTGACTCCCCAGCACCATCCCTGCCGCAGGCCTTGATGCCTGAGCAACACATAACTACAGCCACGATGGGGACACGGCCAGGGTCCCATCTGGCAGCTTGGTTACAGGTGCAGGAGGACTTCAGGCCGGTCAGAAGCAGGACAGGCCCCGAGGGGGCGAGCGGAAGCAGCGGGCAGCACCCACGGGCGGCAGGGCCGTGCCCGCCGTCCCTCACAGGCCGTGCCCGCCGTCCCTCACAGGCCGTGCCCGCGGCACCGAGTGCTCGGCGAGCGCTGCCCGGCAGGGGGCAGCAGCGCCCCGCGCTCCGCGGCCTCGCGCCCCCGCCACCCCCGGGCCCGTCCCGGCCCCGTCCGGCCCAGCCCCAGGGCAGCCCCTGAGCCGGACCGGGCGGTCGCGGAGCTCTCCGGCTCCTGCTGTACACCCGCCGACGAGTCCAGCGCCGGCACCATCCCCGCCGCGGACTCCCCGCTCCCTGCATGCTCGGGACCCTGCGGGTCACCCCACGGTGCCCGCCCTGAGCTGTCCCCTCCAGCGCTGTATCCCCGCAGCACCGCCAGGACACGGCTCAGCCCCTCTCTGTGGGGCGGCTGCAGCCGGCTCGGCTCTTCTCTGAGATTTATCGCGGCTGTGAGCGCCGGCGGCTGCCAGCCTGATACCATCAGCCACGGCACACCAGGGCAGCTTCTATATTAGTTTTCTTTAAACGGAGGATAAGCTCCCCAGGCTGGAGAAAATGTCATTTCTGTGAACGCTTCCATCTCGTGTCAGTTCAGACATCTCTGGGCTGCATGGCAATCACCCTGGAGGGGGGTGAGGGATGGGGACGGGATGCAGAGGCTAGGGCATATGGGGACAGATCTTAGGGACAGGGACCAGTGTTGGGCAGGATTGGAGGCCCAGGTCCAGCTGTGGTGGTGGCTGTGTTCCAGGCAGGTGGGCATGGCTATGGGGGCGCATGGGGAGCAGGGGTGCCCATGGCATCCAGCTGAGTTACTTACTTGTCGACTACTGGGGTGCCGAGGCCAGCTGTGAAATCACACTGGCGAGAGCACAGCACAGTCCTGAAGGGCTTTGCCTTTCCAGCATGACAAATCCAATTAGATAACAGGGAGCGGATGAGGAGGAGGAGGAAGAAGAGCAGAGGAGAGCCTGTCTGCACCAGGAACAGGATTTTCTCCCTGCAGCTGACCCAGAAAAATACCTTGCAGGACTGAAGCACACATGTCCAGCCAAGGATAGCAACTGAGATATGGGCCCTTGGGCACCGGGCTCTGCCTGCTGGGCACCCATGCATGTTGCAGTCTTAGGGCCAGAGACGCAGCATTCCCGTGCTACGTGCCGGTCTCCTTGCTCAGCCAGTGCATGCCGGCATCCCCACGCCATGCTCACATGCAGGGGAGACCCCATTAGGGAGGTAATTTCTTGACATGATTCCTCATTTTCCTCTCTCTCCCATGGAGACACACTGACCTTGACAGAAATAGCTGCCTGCGCCTCAGCAGGGAGATCTCAGTCAGATATTGCTGGGGACCCCGGCATCTTCTTCCCCAATCCACACAGTTCTGGGGCCCCCCAAGTGCCCTCCATGCTCCCAAGACTTTCCTCCCAGCCCCCCTGCTGTGGGGAGCCTTTTGGGAGCAAGATGCTGACCGCCAGCATCCTCATCCTGGCTCACGCCAGCCCACCCGTGAGCACTGGGGGCATGAGGACCAACATCAGACATTCCCAGTCCCCCATCCCCAGTGCTGCCAGCCCATTGTGACAGCCTCGGGCTGATCCCAGCTCATGCAGGTATTTCCACGGCTTACACGGCTCCCCACGGTATTTAGCCTCTGGAAGACGACGTTAAACATTGCAGGCAGTGACAAATCCTGATTGCTCTGAGGAGACAAGAGGCCGCGCTAAGCTTCCAGCCAAATGTTTTCATGCAAGGGGAACGAGCTGCAACATGTGTGGTGCCAGCGGGTCCTGCTGCTGCGTGCCTGGGCCACCCAGCCCTGCTCCCACATCCCCACCGGGACAGCCAGCCCTGTTCCCACATAGCTGCAGGGGCATCCAGCCCTGCTCCCACATCCCCACCGGGACATGCAGTTGACGGGCAGGCCTGGGGCATGGGCACAGCGCACACGAGCAATCACCCCAGCGTAGAAGCACCCCTGAGAACAGTCATCACTGGGGCATCGTGGGGATGGGGACAGGAATGGGAGGACATCAGAGTGCTGTCCACCTGGACCTGGTGGGGATGCCGGCCTGGGGGTAACCTTGAGGGTCATGTCCACGTACCTAAGCCCAGAGAGCAAATTAGCATGGGCAAGGCTGTGGCACAAAGGAAAGCAGCCTCCAAAACTGGAAATGCTGTTTCCTGTGTGAGTGCAGGCTGCTGGAGCACAGGGATGTTCCTGGACAGGAGACATGGCACAGGAGCTGGGGCCAAACTGGGATGACACTGGTAGAGCTGGGGCAATAGCAGACCCATGCACCCTGCCTCCTGCTCTGCTCCTGCCCCACACTGTGGCCATCCCAGCTCTGTTGGAGCCCTTCACCATGCCATAGCCCCCCCCCGCCAAGGCAGCCCTCCATCCCCAACAGCCCGCTCCCCCCGCACAGCACAGCCAGCCCCGCCTGGGTGCCCTGGGAGGGAAGCCGCAGCGCTGACGCCAGCATTACAACTGCCCGGGATATGAGATCCGCTTGGATTCAGCAATTTCAACTCATTTCAAGCCCGATTCTGCAGCAATTTTCTGAGCCAGTGGGATGTTTTTGCCACTGCAAACGTCCCTTCTCATGCATGGTCGCACCATTTCCTTTCCCCGCTCCCAGGAGGATTTGGGGAACGGTGCCAGTTTGGCTCGACCCCAGCTCTGGCAGTAGCACAACCATATCCCACACTAGCACCCTCTCAGTGCAGCCCCCTGCCCCACATGGAGCTGCTGGGATGCCTCCTGCAGGACACACAGCGCTGTGTATGGGGTCTGGGGCTGCTGCTTCCATGGGGCACCAGGCTCTGCATCCTCAGCCCAAACAGAGCAGGGCACCTTAGGCACAGCACACACAACTGACAGTTTAGGCTTCTTGTTTCCCCCATCCTGTGAAGGACTAAGCTCTGGAATGTCTCCTGCGGCTCCCTGATCTACCTCCAAAGGAAGAGGGAAAACAGTGTGGAGCAAGGGGGCCAGAGGCTGCTGCAGGCATATCCCAGAAAGGCCAGGACCCCTCCTGCCACTGCAGCTGTGCCTCTCTCTGTGCTACAGGACAGCCCTTGCCAGCTGAGTCCCCTTGGCTAGGCCTGAGCCAGCAGTGGAGATGTGGGCGTGTGGGGCTGGCAGAGCCCCTTTCATGCCAAGTAGGCTCGCTGCTGGAATACCAATTGCTCAGCTGTGCTGCAGGCTGTGCTGCTGGCCAGCCAGAGCAGGGGGCGACACCCTAGCCCCGGCACTGGGCAGGGCAAGCATGTCACAACCCGGCTGCTGCATCAGAGACAGCATGTATCCCATGCCCCCAGGAACAGGTAGGCTCTAGACCAGGGCTTCCTGCTGCTGGTGGCTCCGGAGCATAGGGATGCAATGCGAGGCAGAGGGGTGCGCTGTGCACATGGGCAAGGACACCCTCCCAGAATATCTGTCCCAGTACTGCCAGTGCCTGTTAAAGCAGGGGGACATTGGCACCATCCAGCTTTCAGGATCAGCATCTATGACAGCATGCCCAAATTCTGTGCCAGAGAAAGACCTTTCCCTGCAAACCATTGCCCCGGGAGTCCTGCACTGACCAAGCCAGAAGCTGGAGAGAGCTGTGTTGTTCATGCCACATATAGCCAGGGTGGCTGTGACACAGAGGGGAGTAGCTGGGGACCCCAGCTCCTCACCTTTTGACTTCACTGCACAGGCATGGCAGCACACTGCACACACATGACAGCCTGTGGTAGCAGAGAAAGAGCCATCATGTAGTTGTGCGTTCTACTCCTGCTGCTCCTGGGGGGAATTTGTCCCAGAATCTCACTCATTTCCAACCTAAATTTATTCACAGCCAGTTTTTACCATTTGTTCTCATGCCAGCATTGTCCCTTAGCTTAAATAGCTCTCTTTCCTCCCTTGTGTTTACTCCCTTGATGTATTTATAAACAGCAATCCTATCCCCTCGCAGTCTCCAGCCTGCCAGCCTTCACGTGCCAATCGCTTCTGCTTTCCTCTCCCGATTCAGCCTCTGCCTGCCTGCACAGCCCGGCTGCCCGGCACAGCATCAGCTCCAGCTCCTCAGCGCTGCCTGCCCAGGGCTCACACAGAGCTCTGCCCCTCATTCCACAGCAGCCATGGGGCAGCATCCCAAGCCATTCGGGACTGCTGCCCCAGCCAGGGCTAACCTGCTCCCTGCAGATCTCCAGCTTGTGCTTTCATACACCTTGTTTTCATTTTCAAGAATCCACCAAAAGTGACGCCTGGGCAGATGAAGGAGCCAACACCAAGGGAATTGCAGAAGATGAAGTGCCAAAGGCAGGAAGTGGCAAAGGCATGCTGCAGTGCAGGGCAGGGATACAAGGGGGAGGGCAGGCAAGAGCAGTGAAATGAGGGGGCAGGGGCTGGGGAAGTCCACATCATCCTGTTGGCAGCTGGAAAACCCCTCTGAGTAGCTGAGCATGCTGCCCACCTACCCTGGTCTCTCCCTTAGTACAAGTGGAGCGCTGGAGCTGCAGAAGGTTTCTGCCCCATGTTTCTGCCTCCTGCTTCAGGAGGTGCTCAGGGTCCCCATGGGAATGACTGCACCAAAGATGCATCCCCAAAAATGCCACAACGAGTTTGTTGAGCTGCCAAGACACTCCCTAGCTTGGGTTTGGACTGTGCTGAGCAGCAATCCTGCCATCACTCTGTGCACCCTCCGGCGCTCTCCAGCCAGCTTCCCACCCTCAGACACCCCCACGCCGGGCACGCCGCTCATGGGCACACAAACACAGCACACTAGGGATAAGCACTGGGATGAGCTGCAGCTCAGCCTCCCTGCTGCAAACCCAACAAAACACTCACATACACGGACAGCAATAATAATGGGTTTGGGTAGCAGGCTCCCCTTGGCAGTTGGAGGAAATCCAGCACCATGCACGGTACTGTGCAGACACAGCTGGCCCGTGCCACTCTTCCTCAGGACCAGAGAATGATTCCCAGCCCTGTGGTTTCACAGAGATGTAGCACTGAGCCCACACGTCTTGCAGGCTGGAGGAAGCAGGGAACATCAAGGATACCCGAAAGCGGAGTATGCTTTGTCCCCGGGGCTCCTTTGTGGAGCTTAGGCAGCCTCTGTTCTTCGGCTGTTGCTCCCTCGCAGGAACCCCAGTACATCAGAGCCTCTGCATGGTGCTGGTTGGGCGCTGGTGGCTTTTGGCTGTAGATCCTGGGCACCTCCGGCCCTGTCTTGCTCTCCTTCTCATGCGGGACCCTGCGAGGATGTGGCCCCGCATCCCCCCTTGGCTCCGCGGGCAGCGCATCCCCCGGGGACCGCTTCTCTTTGAAAGCAGCCGTACAGGGAGCTCTGCCGCCCGTCCCCAAAGGGTTAACAAGCAATTTCCTTTGCTGACAGCTCGGAGACCGTTCTCTATCGACTGCGGGAGAATAAGAGGGGAGAAGCAGCGAGATAAAAAGGCAGCAGAGCTGGCACCGCCTGCTTAATCCCAGCGTTTAATCTGCTGGGGCAGCGCAGGCAGCCTTATCTCGCCGTCCTTCTGCTGCTCCATCTCATTACTGCTCCCACGGCTGCCGGGAGATGGGGGAGCTGAGCCGAGGAGCGGGGCCCGGGGCAGGGATGCCGCCTGCCGCTCCGCTCAGCAGCCCCCGCTCCTGGCACCAGCGTACCCCTCTCTGCCCGGCCGGAGCGGGGGGAGCACACGCGGGGATGGGCACACAGGCTGCACCTACGAAGCACGCTGGCTCACGCCAGGCGCTGTCACACGGCCTCAGGGACACACTGCCAGTCTCGCACACTCAGTCACACTCTTCCTGATCACTGAGCTCCGGTGGTCCAGCCAGCATGATGCCCAAGCCCCCATGAGCTTATGAAGGACGCAGGGCTCCATGGGACAGTGCATGCAGAGCACCCTAAGGTCAGGACAGCAGCCAGGGCAATGCCATCTTGTTCTGCATGTGCCCTTCCCTCCACCCTCACCTATCCAGGTGCCGAGTCCAGTGCTACCTATCCCCTGCCGAGTCCCAGACCAGGCCCGCTCTTCCCACCAGGCACACCATGGCCATTGTTCTTGGGACCCACCAGCCTGGACCTGGCAGCTCCCGCAGCCTCAGGGCAGGGTTAGGCGGGAGGGGAGGGGGTCCCTCCAGCCGTGGCATTTATCTGTAAATCCACAGCACTGACACGGTGAAGATGAAGCCTCTGCTCTTGTCGGGTTGTCACGGGGGTTATCCTCCTGCCCACGGATGGGTTTGCACTGATAAGATTTATTGTCGCCCTGGCAGAGGTGCCAGCACCTCACTGCCTGCTGCTCTCGCAAGGCTGTGCTGCCTGCTGGAGGGTGTTGTGAGGGGGATGAGCAGCACCTCAATGAGCAGTTGCCAGTAGAGTGGGTCCCCAAACAAAAGGAGAGCCAGACATGACCCTCTGCTCCCCATTGCCGGGGCTGATGGACTCCCTGCCCACCTGTTGCAAGGTGCCTCACATATTCTTTGACCATTTCAGCAGGATGCAGGGGAATACTGGTCCCTGAGCTGGACCATGCAGAGCAGAGCACACATCTGTGCTGCCACAGATCTGCTGATGGTGCTGGCAGCTCCTGTCACAGCTCGGCAGCTTCATGGTGCTCCTGCATAGTGTGGGATGACCAGGACTCGAGGGGCTTTGGGAGCAACCATGTGTGCAGCCACCACTGGCAATATGGCCTGGGTAGGGAGTGGGGAACAGACTGCATCCTGCAGCCTGAATTCAGCACCAGAAGTTGGCAGGGTGGCTATGGGAGCCAGGGCTTTGTGCACCCCCGTGCTCCAGGATGACATGGGACAAGCAGGAATACCCTCAAAAGGGGAATTTTGCTCCAAAACACTCTGCTGTGCCATGATCCCTCACCTGCTCCCTGCTGCCTGCCCCCAGGCCATGCTCCCCACCACTGGTTTCCCTGGGGCCAGCAGGGATTGCCCTGAGCCACCTGGTGCAACCAGGCAGGGGCTGAACCAGGCTAAATCCCTGAGCAGCAGGAGGGGTAGCCACCTGCCAGCGTCCTCCCTGTCTCTGAAGGCACCACATAAGCCCCACACAGCTCTCCCACCACCCTGCCCCATCCCAACTCCCACCTCTTCTCTTTCTCCTCCCCTCCGGCCGCTGACCTCTGACACTGCTGTGGGCTTTGCTCTCTCTGACAGCACGAATTTGACTCCAATATGTCAGAACTGAAGGAAACAACATGCAAGCAAACAGCCTGAGTGAGCCTTGGATGCACCCCCTCCTTGGGGCCAGGAGGCCAGTCAGGATGATGGTGCAACCCAACAGCGCACCGGGAGTCCTAGTGAAGTGGGGTGATCACAGCTCAGTGGGAAAGGGCTCCTTAATAGCTGAGCCCTTTTAGCAGAGATTAGGGAGCTGCACGGCTTTGATCTTTGATTGCCAATTTGCATCTTGAAGGCGCTGGGACCTCATCCAGCCTCAGCGCAGCCCTTTGTGGTTATCTCGTGGCTAATGGATTTGTTCTTAATGCCGGAGCGTGCAGGCTAAAGGCTGATTAAACCCTCTCTGCGGCGCTAAATCAATGGAACAAACATGATAGGGGTTGGCTTTCCCCAGCCTGGGTGCTCCCGGGCAGAGGGGCTGATCGAGAGAGCCCCAGCACCCCGGCACTGACAGAGGATCCCTCCGTGGGGCTGCCGGGAAGAGGAAGAAGTGTGGGTACTGGCAGGCAGGGACAGCCCTGTAGCCCATATCCTTCTGTCCCTATTATCCCCATTATCTGCTCTCCATGGAGGTGATGGGCTGGGTGTCTCAGGACTCCCAAGGCATCTGCTTCTCCTGCGTGTTTGGGCCACATTGCCCATGCTCTGGTCCTTGGCACCTGCAGGAGCTCCTCAGTTGTCCTCTTCAGCTCCTCCCAACTCCCAGGGCTTGCTGTGGGAGGAGGGGCAGGAATGGGGTAAGGCAACCTGCCCCTGCAGCTGGGGACCTCCTTCTCCCCTCTTTATACCCCTTTGCCTCCCACACAAAGGGGAGCAGCACTGGCAGCTCCCACCTCCTCTCTTCAGACCATTTCCCCTTGTCCCTGCTTGGATCCAGTACCTCATTCCCAGGACTGTATGTTGCTCCCAGCATTCCATACATCACATGCGGGGAGCAGGTATATCTGTGCACACTTTGCATAATGCCTGAGGTGGCAATTCCATGGCCAACTTCAGAAAAATACAATTCCAATTGTGTCTGCAGGCAGCATGAACAGAGGGTAAAAAATGCACCCTGCTCACTCATGCCCCAGGAACAGCTGGTCCTTCATCCTAATCGCTGCCTGGGCTGTGGGCCTGGGGATGGGAGCTGAGCACCTGAGACAGGCAGGACTAAAGATCTGGGGACTAGAAGCTATGGGGAATAGGAGTGAAGATGAGGGCTGTGTGGCTGCAAGCTGGGAGGAGACTGTCTGAGAGCATTTTGCAATTTTTGCTTTTCTCAGGGCTCATGGCACTGGCCTGGCTGCTGCCAGGTCAAAGCTACCTGCAGGTGACAGGAGCCCTGATCAGGAACCATACTCCAGAGCCTTGCTCCTGTGCTGGAGGATGATACATAACCTGCAACACAGGTAAGTTCAGAACAGCATCGTGCTGGGAACCAGTCCATGGGGAAAAGGTGTTAAGCCCCCCATGGGCCCCAGACTGTGCCCATGCCAGGCTCAATCCTGGTGAGCAGCTGCCTCAGAGGCAGCTGAGCTGCTGCATGGCATGGAGCTGGTGGGATCACACACCGAGATTCCCATCGGCAAACCTCACTATTGAAACATCTCCTCTTTGCCAATATTTGCCAAGCACGGGAGATAAAGTGGCTACAAGTCATCAATGCCGGCGTCTCAGTCCACTAAGGCTGGCAGCTCCCAGGGGTGGGGGGTCCTGCCAGCTCAGCCCCCAAGCCCCCTGCAGCAGTGCAAGGGGAGCCAAGGTCCCTCCACGCTGGAGCACAGCACCTCTGAAGCCTGGGATGGATGCTGCTGCCATGGGCACCACTGACTCTGCCACCCTGCCCTGGGCATCAGTACAGCCTTCCCTCCTGCCAGAACCCCCACCTCTGCACCATGACAGCCATCTCCACCATCTCAGCATTTCCCTGAAAGTCTCTCTGCAGCACCAATCCCCTGGCTCCAGTGCTGGGCCATCCACTCCCTGTCATTCCAGTGACCCCAGAATCACTGCCCTGCCCTGCCTGCACCACACACCCCTTTCTCCCCCTTGCTCCAGGCTGCCTGTGCAGTCTCTGCAGTGGTCCATAAGAGGATGAGGCAAGACACAATGCTGAGATATAGCTCCTGGAGGAGAAGCCCAGAGCATTATCAGCACAGGGAGTTAATTAAGGTCATGTCGGGCGATAAGGAAACAGGATGTCAGAGCAGCAGCAGCAGCACAGGGGGGTCAGAGCCTGAAAAACTCCCTCTGAAAAACAGCTCCACTGAGATGTGATCAGCCAGGTGCTCAGGGACAGAGCAGCTGGCATGGCCACACAGGCAGGGCTCCATGTATGGCACTGTGCATGCTGTACCATGCCCAGTACAGGATAGAATGGGATGGGGTGAAATGGGATGGGGATGGGATGGGATGGGATGGGATGGGATGGGATGGGATGGGATGGGGACGGGATGGGCAGGAGGCGTGGTAATACACCATTTCCTGGGCCAGGAGAGTCTGCTGAACAGTCCTGGTTACTTCCTCCTGTCCTTATGAAGAAGCAATGCATCTTGGTGTGACCAGTGTCATGCCAGCAGGGCAGGAATTACTGTGAACCCCTGCCCATAATTAGCACATGTAATTGCAGACACTCTCTAATTAGCAGGATCTCAGAGCTGGGTATGGCAGACTGCTTGACAGCACTTGCATTGCTCCTGCCTCAGACTGTTCACCCTCTTGCTCAGTGATGACTTCACCCCCGAGCCAGGCAGTGCCATGGGGCTGGGAGAGCCAGGCTGACGTGGCATGGCACACCACAGTCACAGCAGGGTGGTGGGAACAGGCTGTGGACAGGGGGACAGGCATGGGGGACACACTGCCAGTACAAATCCATCTTTCCTGCACAAATTGCAGCACGACCTGTTGCCCTGCCTTGCCAGGCAAGAGCTGAGCTGATGGGACATAATTAATACTTGCATCAATCTCAGCTGGATTTGCATAGTGCCCTCAGTCCTATGCTGCTCAGGAAGGCAGGCTGCTCCCAGCCTTTCCCAGGGGCAGCAGCACCAGATGCTGGGCTGGCCCTGCCTCCTCTGCAGGAGTCACAGCCCCAGCATGGCCCCTGATTTGCCCCCACATGCACCCTAGCCCTCCTTGCACTGCAGGCCCCTCCCCTGCCCTGCTCCAGCCACTGGAGCATTGAAGACAGATGGAGATGCTTCTCTCTGCTGTGGTCTCTCCCTTACTCCTTGTGCTATGAAGAAATTGTGGAGACAGCAGCTTGGGAGTGAAGGACACAGCAAGTTTTGGAGGGCAAAGGGATAAGGCTGAGCTGCAAACATCCCCAGGCAGCTGGGAGGCACGGCAGTGCCCACCTCTGCATGCCCAGATGGAGTTTAAGGTCCATGAGAGAAAGGCAGCATCCATAGACAGTCCCTCTTTCCTCAAACACTCAGTTCCCTCCTGCCCCAGGGCTGCTCCCATGGCCCAGGTGAATTCCCCCATCCCATCAGTAAAGGGGTCTGTGAGGAAGAAGAACCAGGGGAGAAAAGGACCTGGGGTGGTGGCAGGAACACCAGGATGCAGCTGGGGACCACAGCCCTCACCTTGCTGCCCTGTGGGTGCACAGGCAGGTGGTAGAGGGACAGGGCGGTACAGGGATGTGCAGGGTGCCACTGACCCCAGAGATGACAGGCTGGTGACATGTCCTCGTGCAGCCGAGCACAGTGCCTCTGCATGGCTGCTGACACCACTGACAGCTGCTCCCAGCCCCGTGACACCGCAGGGACTGCCACACTCCAGGCACAGCTGGACTATCGATGGATACAGGGCAAGACACGGGCACATCTCCAGCCCCTGGCCCTGCTCACAAGCTCTCTGTAGCCCCTGCCATCGATGTGTTCCACCCCTGCCTGACCAGAGGACCCACAGCATCTGCAGCACCTGCATCACCTGTGGTACCTGCAGCACCTGCTATCCAGCCCACCCTGGACATGGGGGATGTGGCCACTGAATGTGACTGTGACCAGAGTGGGGATCACACTGATTGCAGCTGCCCAGATGAGTGCATCCAGCTCAATCAGAGCTGCACAGCCCTCCTGCATGCCGGGCACTGGGAATTAAACTGCTAATGAGCTGCTGGCTGGAGGGCCGGCAGTTAGTGATTAATCAGAGGCTCTACTCTAACAAGGCTGTGCCTCCTCTCCCTTCCTGCCCTGCACATCCAAGAGCAAGTGGCCAGCAGTGACCAGTGTGTCCCTCAGACCTCGCTTCCTTCCTGACTCAGCTTTCCAACACAAAGAGGGGTCCCCGACCCCTGTGCCACTGGGACACAGTGCCCACAGGTCCTTCCAGCCACTGGCTTTCCTGTCCCCCAGCTCCTCCTGAACTCACCTCCCCCAAGCTGCTGTCAGGTGAGAACCTTTTGTTCTGCTGGAAGAAAACCTGTTGAGCCCAGCTCATCTGATGCTCATCATGTGCAGAGTGTGCTCAGGCTTCTGTCTGAGAGCCCAGAGATGGGCCAAGTGATCTGGAGGACATCTGCAGAGGGGCTTCACAAGGGTGGCAGGGGAGGAACAGCCATGCAGCCAGTGACATCTCCTGAGGACAGAGCAGGCACGATGCAGCAGCCCCGAGTCCCAGTGCATCAGGGTGTAGGTCCAGCCCCCTGACGGAACCCAGAAGTGCCATTTGCCACCCTCACCTTCTGCCTTATGCTGGCACAATGGTGGCATGGTGGGTGATGGGGTAGGCAGAGCCCTGCCTGTGCCTGGTACAGCGCACTGGGGCATAAGGGAAGGCTTTGCAATGTGAGCAGGGGACAGCCATCCACAGAACAGTGCAGGGAGCTTCAGGGAAGCTACTTGACCTTGAGCCTGCTTGCTCCCTGCTGGAACCCTTCATGGTCATGGCAGAGTCAGGACAGGGCAGGACATGGCAGAGGTGTCAGCACTCTCCTGTCCTCGCACCCTCCTTGGCTGTGTGTCGGGGCAGTGCCTGGGAGAAAAGACCAGCAACCGGCAAGGAGCAGGTTAGAGATGCATGTTTTCCCCTATTGCACAATTAATCATGAGAAGTTTTTCCTCCTTTCGTGCATGAAACAGAATTTGGCAGGGCGCTCTGACCACAGGGACTGGCTGCATGCTCTCCAGTAAGAACCCAGCCACATCTGGCTAAGAAAAAACCTCAGAGCATCCCTGTGTGTGGAGGTGGAGAGAGACAATTCTGGGCCAGGCAGAAAAATCCAGCACGGTTTAGTTCACAGCCCCTCATGTAGTGAGCATCTTCAGCTCCTAGTGTTTGCCCTCCCTCCTCATCCCCCAGCACACACATGGCCATGTTGAGTTGTTGGTGCCTTCATCCCTGCCTGCAGGCCCTGTTATTCCAGTCATGGACATAAAAATGCCTAGGCAGGGACATCCACCCTGTGGCAGCATCCCCTGTCTGAGCTCTCATCCCACCCTGTCTGCCTCCCCCTGCCCACTCCATCCACTAGCCTGACTGGAGCCTCAGCCCATCCTTTCCCAGAGGGAAAGCAAGCTGAAGCCTCCCCAACAGCGTTCCAGTTATTTGTTATTGGAAAAAGGGGGAAATACGTTTTTCTACAATTATTGTTTTTTCCACCTGACTGGCTGCAAACTTGTTAATTTTTTTCTTTAATGTGTGAACAGTGTCGACGGCAGCTGCATGTCAAATGACTCTACGCCCTATCTGCGGGTCCCTGGCTGGCTTTCAGCACTCGCACCGCAAACATTGCCTTCTATAAATAAAGGCCTATATCTCATCAATGGCAGAACAGCAGAGCTTTATATAGTCGTCTTACATAAAACCGTCTCTCTTTATGGGCTTCAAACCATTTGCGTCACTTAGTGCAGCTCCGTAAACCTCCTTCTCCAGACACTCCCTCATGGAGGGAGACCCGGCACGGCTGCCCCATGCCCCAGGGAGGAGCTGGGATCCCCCCTCTGCCTGGGGCTGTCCCCCAGTGCCTTTGCAGGGCCAGGTGGCAGCTGCGTCCTTGTTCCCTTGCCCCACAGCCTTGGCATGTGCCTCCCTCCAGCCCGCCCAGCCTTTGCACCAGGTGCCAGGATGGCAGCCGGCACTGCCAGGCACTCCAGAGCTTGGGGATGGTTGGCCAAGGGCCAACATCACTCACCCTGCCCTTGTGACCCTGTCCCTGACACCTGTCCTGGGGCAGCACAGTCATGGGTGCTGGGAGGTGCTGTTCTGTCCTCTGTCACTTGGGAATCAGGGACCCGAGGGCACAGGGTGACTGGGGACATGGTGCCAGGCGGGGGGGGGGGGGCAGACCAGCTCACTGCAGCTCTAACTCTGACATGCAGAGAACACAAGTCTGGCCAGTGGCTTTCAACCCCGCTGCCCAGTGAGCATCTGTAGTGGAGGATCTTAGGGGCCGCCCCCATGGCCACAGGTCCCAGCCCCGGGCTCCTGCAGTCCCCAGGGCCGCTGGCTCCATATGGCAGAGCCTTCCCTCCGGCTCGCCGCAGGCGCCCGCCTGCACGCAGTGATGGATCGTGGGGGGGGGGGGGCGTGGGGGGCGGGGGCGCAGAGACTCCTACTGGGGCTGCAGCAACGCCGGCCTGCAGGAGGCAGCCCACACCCCTTCTGGGACTCCAGGAGCTGGGAGGGGGGGGGGGGGGGGTACGGGGGAGGAGTGACAGAGCTGCAGAGACCGTGGTGACAAGCCTTCCTTTACCTCCATGACATCCCAGCTGACTACCCCAGGTGGCTGGAGCCAGGAGACAGGGATCTAACAGCATCATGGCACTGGAGCCTGTGGTGCGCTCTGACCCATGGCTGTCCCCAGTGCTGTCCATGGGACCCCTGCCATGACAGCTGGCACTGGCATAAAGGACGGGGCCGCAGCAATGCCCTTCAGCAGTGGGGCCACATGGCATCCAACCATGCCGCTGGCACAGGGCACGTGCACCCCAGCCAGCCCTGCTCCATGCCCCGCCAGCCATGCAGCACCCCATGAACCCCCCTGCCCCATCTGCCACCCTGCCCCCTGTCAGCCCCACTGCTCTGTGTTCCCACTGCCCCATGGTCCCACAGCCCTGTGGCCCCAGACACCAGCAAGCACCAGCTCCTGGAGCCAGTCTCCTCTGGTATCTTGTCCCCATTCCTCTCTCAGCCATCCGAGGTGCCCAGCCCCCTCTGCAGCCAGCACTGCTGGTGCCCCACAGTCACCCCACGGGTGCCCTGGCCCCAGGGGGCAGCAGTGTCCCCCTCCACTCAGCCTGGCACGTGGGCCCAGCCTCATGGCACGTCCCACATCCCTGGGGAGACACACCAGGCGCGGGCGTCCTGGCCGCTGGCTCCCCCCGTATCAGAGACAGGCTTATTAAGTGTGTGATATTAAATTACCCAGATAAGAGCATAAGAGCTTTTAAAGTCAATTCATTAAATATAATTATGAAGAGAGCTTTTTTATGCTCACGGTGATCCGATCTCAATCAGGGAGACGGTGGGAAAGCCGTCGGCTCCTCCAGCATCTCTGCTCCCCCGCTGCGTCGCCTCCGCACCCCCCTGCTCCCCCGCCTCGCCCCCCTCCTGCAGGGAGCTGGCACCCACCACCATGGCCCTTGATGCCTACCCCACTGCCCTGGTACCCTCTCTGCAGTGTTGCTGCTGGTGTCAGTGCCACCCCACTTGGATGGAGGTGACATGGATGTTTGCTAAGCAAAGGGGTGGGGAAGGGGAGGCAGTGGGTGTGAGATGGTTGGGGCAGTGGCATTGGGGTGGAAGGCAGCAGGGTATGGAGATGCTCAAGCACAAGAGGCAGGGGTCTGGGAGCTCAGTATAGGTTCTTCCCAGCCATGGATCCCCTTGTCCCCGTGATCCAGCCCCATCACTCCCCCCTGCAGACCGGCCTCCTCAGAGACCTAATGACGCATCCCCACTCCCCAGGCAGGAGGCGTACATGCTTGCCTCCCATCCCACATTCATTAATGGCACTTTGTGACCAATTAATACCTGCCAACCAGGTGGCACCTGCCCTGACCCATGGCTGGATCCCTCATGTGCAGCCCGGGTGGCTACATGCCAGGCCTTTGCACCAGGCACGCCTCTTGCTCCATGCACCCCCAGCCACAGCCCAGGGTGCAGCTGCACATGGGGCTGTTCCCAGATTTATTGGGGGAATCCATGAGGAAGCAGTGGTCCCAAAGACACCTCATGACCCCCACACCAATAATGTCTCCCCAACCATCTGAAAGAGAGGCAGAATGCCAAGACACCTGCTTGTCCCCTTGTCACCCTGCCCCACTGTCATGAGGGACTTTGCAGAGACATCCCTAGGTGCAGCCAACCCCTTGTTCTCCCACCACAGTGTCCCAAAATCCCATTATCCCCAAATCCACACGTTTTCTGCCAGAGCCCGAGCACCTGGGACAAGGAGCAGCAGCATGGCTGGCAGGGAGCAAGGTGGGCTCCACACTGGGGTCCCTGCAGAAGGCTTCGGTGGGGGCTGGTGGGAGCAGCTACCCGCTGCTGGGAGCTGCTGGACTGACATTTATTTTTAGACGTGAATTGTATAAATTAGCATTTCTCAGCGGATTAAGCAGCAGGAATTGTGTAAAATTAAATGGCAACGAATTGCATTAAAGTCCCCCGTTTTCTGGCACAAACAGCGCCTCGAGCCGTGCCCAGGCGGCTCATGTGTAACAGCGCCGGAGATGGCGCTGCCGCGGCTCCGGACAGGAGCACGGCCAGCCTGCGATGTGCCTGCACTGCCTGGGACATAGGGCTGGAAATGAACAAGCACAGTGGCCAGACTGCGAGGATGGAGGGCTCCAGATGGGCTGTGAGCCCCTGGGTAGCTGGCTCAGGAGCTGGGCTGGGACTGCGGGATGTGGATGCAGTTAGTGGAGTGCTGTGACGCAGATGGGCACAGATGGGCTCAGCTGAGCAGCTCACAGGCATGGGATCGGTGAGGGATGCTCCAGCCTCTCCTGGGCACTGACAGAACCAGCCCCAGCCCAGCCAGTCCCTGCCAGGCTTGGCAGGACACTTATCACAGTCACAGCCATGTCACCCTCCAAAGGAGGTGATGCTGTTCTGGGACCTGTATGGCACTGCCTGGCCCAAGAGCCACTCTGTTCCACTCTGTACCTGGAGCCCACTGAGCAGCTGGGGGAGGCTCAGCCCTGCATAGGAGTTCAGGGAAAATGGAGTGGTTGGATGCCAGGGGCTGAGCGGGCATCAGGCAGGGCAGGGCAGGTGAAAAACAATCAGTCCATCTCTTCTACCCAGTAAAAATAGGTTGAAAATGTGACATTTATTAAGTACAATTCTGGTGGAAAGGTCAGAGAGTTCCCATGTCAGGAACAGTGGGAGAGCCTTGCTGGGAGGAGGCGACAGCCTGCTGCCCCCACCCACCCCCTGAACCAGGATCTCTTGTGTGCATGTGGAATGCAGCTGAGGATGTTGTCCGTCTCAGCACAGGGCTTCCCTCTCTGGGGTCTGCATGGGGTGCTGGGGAGATCCCTCACACAGCCCAAATCCCGGGCAGGCAGGAGGCCTAGCATGGAGAGCTGGGGCCGCTGCCAGCTCCGAGAGGCACTGCCAGCTCTCAGCAACCTCCCTGCTCCCCCCCAGCTTCCAGCCCCGGCACAACTGGCTTCAGCAGCCACACATCACAAACAAAAGGCTTTTGACAACGAATGAGGTTTTGAGAAAGGCACTGGGATCCTTCCCGGCCGCGAGAGCGGAGGCTCTTGCTGCAGCCACTGCCGGCAAACAGGCGGGATGCTGCTGCCAGCTGAGGGGGGCCCCTCCATGCACTTCTTCCCACAGCCCCCAAACTCCTGCACACCCCGTCTGGCTGTACCCCCATCTCCAGAGCACTGTCGGGAAGGCTCCCGCTTGCCTGAGTGCCACCTGACATGGCCAGAACTGACCTCGGGTTGTGTCTGTACCGGGGCGCCAGGCAGGGAGGTTAGGGGGATGCAAGCCACCCGCGGCAGCTCAGCCCCAGCCCCATGGGGACACTTCCCAACCTCCTGCTGCGTGGCATGTAAAGAGCACCGTGGATTTCCTGCACCGGCAGCCTCAGCTCTGCAGCTGCACTGGCCCAGCCAGGAGTGCTCCCCATCAAGGCACCCATGGGACAGCGTGCCGGCGGGGCGGGCACCGGGCACTGCCCCGGGCACTGCAGGCACTGGGGGCTGTGCAGCTCAGTGGGGTCAGAAGAGGCCCTGCCAAGGCTCCAACACGGCCCTCTAGCAGCCGGCACGGGGGCACATTTGTCAGCGGGGCTGCAGGGAGCCTCGCTGCGGCTCAGGGTTGTCCCTGCCGCTGGGGAGATTTACAGCCCAGCCGGGCTTTATTACATAGAAGATGCTTACGCTGGGGATTTTTTTTTCCCGATAGTTTCTTAATTTGCTGTCCCATAAAGAATGTGGATTTGTGACGTTGAATAGGGGAAGATCATTTACCACTCACAGCTCTTACTTAAAGGATCCGCACGAGTTATTTATTGCATGAGCACGGGCTGCAAGCAGCAGGGCGAGGGGACATGCTCCAGCCCTGGCGCTGCTCCTGCTCCTGGACAGGCAGTCGGCGGCAGCCCCACAGCTTGGCCACTCTCGTGCTGAAAAACTTCCAGCCTCTGGACAAAGTCCACCTCGTGCCCAGAGGTAAGCAAAGACTCCAACACTCCTGCTAGCATGGCTGCAGGGAAAGCTCCTTCCCTTCTCTGGTGTCGCTGGGGGACAGCCTCTGCTACAGAGGCTCCTCGCTGTGGGCTTGGTGCCCTGGGACCCCAAGCCATTTGCCCTGCTGGGATGTGCTGTAGTCTGGGAGCCCTCCATCGCTGCTAGGACATGCTGCGGCTCACACACTCGCCCACAGCAGAGCAGGTACAAAAGCTTTCTGAAGGCTCACATGGGGACCCAGAAATGGAACCAACAAAGCTTGGAGCTCCCCACCACATGAGCAACCTGTGTGCTCCTTCACTGGGGCCACAGCTACAAGGCACAGCAGTGCCCAAGCCCACACAGCGCAGCTGGGACCCAACCCACCTGCCAAGAAGCCTGTGTTGTGTTTCAGTCATTCCCAGGAGGCACAAGGGACCAATTTGGCTTAGGGAACAGGAGTAGAAGGTTCCAGCTGCAAATGGTGTGGTGCCTTGACAGCTCCCACTGCTGCCTAGCAAGGCTTTGGGACATGTTATGTGGCAGAGAGGTGTATCACATCTTCACCCATCCCTCCCCACACCCATCTCTTCTGCCCCAGCTTCTCCTGCCCCAAGTTCACCCCTTTGCTCCAGGCAAGTGAGAGGTGACAGGTACACCCCTTTCTACTGACAGCTCCTGCTGCCTCAAAGGCCAGAAATGTTGAGCTGTGGACAGGGTGGGTGGAGGCATTAGGAGCCCTATACTCCCCTTCTTTGGCCATAAGCCTACAGGTCAGCTGGCACTAACTATTCTCACGCCTGAAACCTGCTCCAGTGCAGCCTGCCAGCACACCAGAGCCTGGCTGCCTGGGCATCCCCAGGGCATTCTCGTAAGCAGATGAGGTAGGCAGGCCAGCTGGTCCTGCACGGCCACATGCTGAGAAACTGGGTCCCAGTGACTGTCCTGGTGGTCACCCTTCACTGCCACACAGCACATGCCACACACTCTGACCATGCTGTGGGAAGCCTGTACCACTCCACCCACCTGAGCTCTGCCCTGCCAACATCACAGTGCGGCTCAGCACACACCAAATCCCATTGCTACGCTGTGCCACTGCCCAGCACAAGGCTGGGCTCGCTGCCTCCCCCGCAAACCAAAGCTGTGCAGGATCCTCCAGGAGGATCCCAGGGCTGGTGTCAGCATGGCCAAGCCACGTGCAGGACTGTCCAGCACCAGAGCTTCCTGCTCCAAACCCTGCTGAACCACACTGCTCCCCGGCAAACTCAAGCAGCTGGCGTAGAGCAGGCACAGAGCCCAGCAAATCCCCAGGAGGAGCGGGGCTGCCCGCCCGCTGTCCCCCGCTCCTTCTTCCCACTCCACTGCAGTGCCCTCTGCCACCACCAACCCCCTGCACAGGGCAGCTTCCCCCCGCTCCCCCCCCCAGCCAAGTCTCTTTCCCAGGGACAGCATCACTGTGCACATTGAGCAGGCGTTGTACCGATGGGCACGAAGTGAAACGGAACATGCTGCATCAGCCATTTCCAGCCCCACGGAGCCTCCTCTCTTCCCCAGTATCCTGCACAGCCCATGGCATCACACCCCACTCCCCGGAACGAACGGGGTCCGGCTGGCAGCACAGCTCCTGAGAACGCGGGAGCCAGCTGAGCAGTAGCCCCTGGCAGCCGTAGGAGAGAGGCGGCTCATTTCCAGAGTCATTAAGGTCTGAAAAGGGTCCCATCAGGTATTCCGCCCGTTCAGCACATTTATTTTCCCAAACCACAGCGGGGATTTATGATTCCAGGCTCAATATTGGTGAGAGCTGCACACTGGCGGCGGTCGGCCAGGGGCTCTCTGCCTGGGCAGACTGGGCGCTGCTTGCAAGAGGCCGTGCTGCCAGTCCCGGGCAGTGAGTGGGCAGCCCCGGGCAGCCCCCGCTCGCCCGGCAGTAGCCGTGCCTCCGGAGCGGAGCGGCTCGGCGTTTGTGTTCGGCATGTGCACACGTGCGTGTGCAATGCCTGCAGTCCCCACATTTACACGCGTCCCAGTGCTAATCCCGCAAATGCAGGAAGGTTCCCCTGTGTGCAAAGAGTCTCTGCCTGCCCCCCTGTTCCAGCCCCTCTCGCTGAGTGAAGCATCCTGTGTCAGGGCACTTCGATCCCGGGGAAGAGCAGGATGGAGCAGGACTCTGTGCCACAGCTTTCCCCCTGGCCGCCGCACACCCACCCTGGGGACCGCTGAACCCTGCTGCTCACCCACCGCGGCTCCTACCCGTGAGCCCCTGAGTCACAGACCTGCGACAGCCCAGTCCTGTGGCGCAGAGCCCTGCTGAGAGCTCCCACGGAGGATCCTCTCCCTCTCTCCATAAGAAACTTGGAGGGAAACTCAAACAGAGAGAGATGCAAACTTCAGCAGCCGGAGTGAGCCAGGGAGCCCTGCTCCGGTGCGACGCGGACGGGTGGGTGCCCCCCGTGCCGGTAAGGGCCCCTAGGGAAGCTGAGCCAGGTGTGCACTCACCACAGTGAAATCGCGGGATGAGCAGTTCTCGCCGCTGAAGTTGCAGCTCTTGAGCATGTCGTCGAGTTGGTGGCCGGTGCGGTTGACAATGTCAGCCATGTCGGGGTCAGGGTAGAGCAAGTCCGTGGCCTTGTGACCATCCCGGTCCTTGGGGGGCAGCCCAGTCATGTTGGCCAAGTGAAAGATGTCGGCGTCGGTGAGTGCCGAGTGGCGGTAGCGGTTGATGTTGCAGATGGTGATGGCCGGGAACACCATCTCACGGATGGCCTCCTCATCCAGGGCCATGACGTGGGGGTGCTCCAGGTAGAGCAGCGCTGACTTGGCCGCCTGGTAGAGGAAGAAGGCGAGGGAGGCCAGGAAGGCAAATGCCCAGAGGGTCTGGCGCACGCCCAGCCGTCCCGACCGGCAGATGTGTCCCAAGCCGTGCAGCGTGCTGGTGCTGGCAAAGGTAGCCAGATCCCGGGAGCGGGGCCGGGCAGGCTCCTCGATCAGGCTCTCCTTGTCCCCTTCTTCTTTCTCCTTCTGCTTCTCATCCTCTTCAGCAAATTTGATTTTACACACGATCTCAATTGGCATCTGCCCCGTGCAGCTGGTGTGCCCAGCCAGCGAGCTGCCCCCTGGCACAGGCACCGGCCGAGAGCCCGGCCAGGCGCTGGGAGGGGGTTCGGGTCCCCCCCAAGCCCCAGCACGGCACCGGGAGGGCCGAGCCGTCTCGGGAGGGAAGCGCAGCCCCTCTCAGCAGCTCCGAGCCGCCGCTTCCCTCTTGTCTCACTAGTCGATCGTCTCCTTGTGCCTTCGCTTATCAGCACAAATACAGCTGTCAAAAACCCCTCTCTCTCCTCTCCCTCGCTCTCTCTGCCTCTCTCCTTCGCTCCTCTCTGGTTAAGACCCCAGCAGATACAGGCAGCATTTAGGCATCATGTGCTAATAAAATCCAGGGAATACTTAATAATTCAAGACATGTCAACATTATTTCATCGTCAAATAAAGAGCAAGCGTCAGAGAAAAGAGGCAGTGTGAAGGGCCCGGCGCCTCCGGGGCAGGGAGCCACGCTGCGCCCGTTCCCCAGCTCCGGCCCCGAAGTGCTGCCGGAGCCACTTGTTTGAATGGCTCGGGAGCCGCCGGAGCCGAGCCGTGCCGAGCGGAACCGACCCGTGCCGTGCCGTGCGATGCCGAGTCGTTCGTGTAGCGCCGCGCCGCGCCGTGCGATACCGAGCCGTGCCGTGGCGGGCGGGGCACGAAGCCTGTCCCCCGCCGTCGCCGCTGCCGCCGCGGTCTCCGCCTGGCCCCGCCGTGCCCCGCCGGCCCGTGCGCCCCGGGGCAGAGCGCGGCGCGGCTCGGCGGGGGCGGGCAGCCTGCGGGCAGCTCGCCCGGCGGCCCCCTCCTGCTCGCCCGCCTGCGGACTCCTCCTGCCTCGGCGGCTCCCTGGCCGTTAACCGCCTCCCTGCCGCGGCCCGCCGCGACCCACGGCGGCCAGCGCCGAGTCACGGCCGTCCCGGCCCCGACCACGGCTGTCCCGGGCGGGATCCGGCCGGCGAGACGCCGCCGGAGCGGGCTGAACACGGGGCGCCAGGGGTGCACTTTCCCGTGCCTCCCCCCGGCCCCGCCGTGCTCCTCGGTGCCCCGGAGCCAGGAGGGCGGCAGTATCGCCTCTCGCGCCCCGTGTCGGCCCCCGCCTCTGCACTGCGCTCGCTGTGCACCCGGGATGGGCTCATCCGGCTTCATTTCTGTCCCCCTTCCCTCCCTCCCTCGCTGCTCCTCATGGTTCCACGGCAGCGCACAAGTGGGGGACACCACAGGCAGGGACCAACTCTGCTAGAAAGGCTGAGCCGGGGTAGCCCTCACCCTGTCCTGCCCTGCCGAGCTCTTGCTCTTCCCGGGGTCTGCTCCCTCCAGGGCACGCTCCCGTCGACCCTCGCACAGCCCCATCAGCACCCAGCCCCCGAGGCAGCATTGCCCTGCAGGCATCGTGACAAGCAGGGTGTCCTCCTGCCCCGTCCTGCCCGCGGCAGTGGGGCTCTGCTAGCCGTGGCTCAGTCATGGGGTGATGGGTTCCACCTTGAGGCACCAACCACATGGCACCTGGGTCTGTCTCTTCCCAATGCAATGCACAAAACCTCTTCCAGCAAGTTTTGATCTCTCCCAGCTTCCTGCCTTGGTTTCACCAGCTGGTGATGGAGGCTTTGCTGAACCAACCCACTCACTCACAAGTCAATCAACCCTCTGTGACATTGCCTTGTGGCACAGCGATGGGGGAAGCACCAACTCCCTGTCCCCAGAGCAAGCCGAGTGCTGGGTACCCCCCCCAGCAGACAGAGCTCTGCTGAGAAGGTGCGTGCCTGGCAGGGAATCCAGGGTCTCCGGAGGACAAGTGATGAGACAGCCGCCCATGAGCGCGATGAGAGGCCTCGCCTCTCCTCGGGGACTGCGCCGCAGGTCAGCGTGACCTTCACTGTGCTGCCAATGCCAACGGCAAAGCTTTCCCCAGCCGTCCGGCAAGCGCACATGCATCTTCAATCTTCCCATCGATCTGTGCATGGCACACATGTTTCTGCCTCTCTGTGGGTCAATACAGCATGATAGGCTGCCTCCGGCAAGGAGCACGCACAGCCCCAGCCGCCTGTTTCTCCCTGCCCAGGGGATGCAGCACGCACGTGCCAGCCCTGCACCTCCAGCTCCGAACGACGTGGTAGGAGTAGGCTGGGCAGGTGATCCAAGCGCTGCTGCCACCACAGGTGCCCCAGCCACATAGCCACCAGACCCAGCTGCTTCCACAGGGACCTTGGCCCCCTGGGGGATGCTTGGCCCATCAGGGACCATGGGTGGAAAGAGCCTGATCCTGTGGCAAGGAGTTTCCATAGAGCCAGCAACGGCCAGCCCTGCATCTTTAGTCTGCAGAGCCAGATGTGTAGTCCCTGCCTGCACCTCTCAGGTGCTGTGGTGGCAGGGGACATGAGGGCATGGAGGGTCTGCCAGGCAGGTCACCCCATATGCACAGACTCTGAGGTACAGGGCAAACTGAGCTGTGTGAGTGTGGGACCAGCTGGAGGCCAGTGTCCTGTGTTCTGGACAGTCATGGCACGAGAGCAGGACTGTCCCCTGGCTCCCCACAGGACCCTGTTCCCCACAGCAGGGGAATCACATCCCCCTGCTTTCTCTGTTCCCCATACCAAGGGTATCACACACCCCTGCTTTCTCTGGATGTCTTCAGCTCCATTATTAACTGGACTGGGGACATGTTTCAGCACCATCCCCACAGCATGATCCCCTCCTGTGTGGCCAAAGAGGTATGTCCCCTCCCATCTCCTTTCCTGGCTCTCCTCTCCTGTTGTACTCTGCTCCTGCCTATACACCCAGCAAGGGCAAAGGGGTGCTGGGTACACATCCCCTTGCAGGATTATCCAAGGCTAGAGTGCTGCCAGGGTGGCTTGAGATCAAGCTGATCCCAAGTGAGTGGCACCCATAGCACAAGCCCCATGCCCAGCTGCAGCTGCAGGCCTTTTACAAGCCATGGAGAGGACTATGGCTTCACAGCCAGGGAGCTCTGGAAGAGAGAGCATGCTGGGAGAGACAGTGGGATGGAGGTGCAGGGAGTGGGGAAGTAACATGGCTTGGGAAGCTGGGCAGTAGGGCTTAGGGACTGCTTTCTACCTGGACAAGGCAAAGAACAAAGCACGAACTAGGAATGGCTGGTGCTGTCTGCAGTGTGTCAGTGTTTGCTGACATGTCTGTAGGTCCCCAAGGTTCCACACCAGAGCGTCTCACCTGTGGCTGAGTGCCTGCACATGGAGACAGGAGGCCACATGGGGGGACTCTGTGGTGTGTAGCGGGGCTCATCTGCCCCTTCACCTGGCCACATGCAGCTGCAGAGTCTGTTCACCCTCGATGGTCCCTCATCCAGTCCCTGGGTATGATGCTAACAGTCAGGAGAAGCACAATGCCCTGGGCTCCTGTGCTGACCTCACTAGCCACCGTGCAAGCAAGCCAACAGGCTGGGAGAGCCAGCCAAGGGCTTGCCAGCAGACTGGGAAAGTGGAGTCTCTCCTGGTTACCCCTGTGCCCCCCAGACAGGGGAATGCTGATTGTCAGGGACTTGGCACAGGGCCCATGTACTACACTCAGATGATAGGGGGAGGCTGCGGGTGCCAGGGAAGACAGGACTGGAATTCGAAATGATGTTGACAAATCGGAGAAATGGCCTGAAAACAATCAGATACAATTCAAAAGGACAAGAGCTGGGCTGGGGTGGGAAGCAAATCTGCCCGGAAAGCAGAGGGCGAGCGGCTGGAGGGCAGGGCTGCCAAGTGGGCAGGAGGGCAGGACAGAGCCTGGCTCAGCAGTGGGCAGCAACATCAGCTTGTCTGAGTTTAACACCAGACCCCAGGACAATCCCAGGTGGATAAACAAGGCATGCAGAGGGGTGGAACCCTCAGGCAGGACATGTTCTGCAGGTGCAGTTATCTGTGTGAGCAGGAGCTGTTTCCAGATGCCCAGCAGCCAGGCAGATGCTTGGAAAAGCAGCTGGGAGTTAGGAGAAAATAGGAGAAACCTACTTCAATTGGGATATGGGATCTATCAGTTTAATATGGGATTTCTGGCAGCCTTGCAACTGCACTGAACTCAGTGAAAAGGACAATGTTGCTCAGGGCTGCGTGAGAAGGAGAATCATCGTGAGGCATCTGAAGCATTTGCTGGCGGCAAGGCCTTACTAGGAGCCCTGTGTCAGGTCTGGGACACACATCAAGAAAAATCCAAACTAATTGTAAAGAGTTTAGAGGATGACAGTAACAGAGAGCAGTGATGGAGACTGGCTCTAGACACTGGAGGTTTGAGTGAGAGCAGAGGAGATTAAGAGGATGTATCCATGGACAAATAACAGCACAGAAGGAGGGGGCTTTCTACAACATCAGGGCTCTGACACACCCACAGAACACAGCAGGAGATAGGTGAAGTCTACACATGGGAGAAGCTGGCCCCACAGTCTGGAGGGATGCTTGGTGAACCTAACCCTGCTCTGGTGCCCTCCAGCACCCTCATGGTGATTCATCCCCTCCAAGACACAGGCACTGGCTGTTTCTATTCTCAGCCGGGTCCAGATGAGGGTTTGGATGTGATTTCGCTTTCTTGTCACCAGCCAAGGGATTGACTCTTCCATACCAAGACCCAAACTCCCACTGCACTCCAGCACTGGTGCTGTGCCACTGCAGTGAGCTCACCCTCCCAGCCAGTGTGCAGGACTGCAGCTCCTCAGGAGGGATTCAGGGAATCAGCTCATGGGACCAAGAGTGACGTGGCAGGGGCAGCCCTGGTGGGTGGGGGACGTGGGTGACCGGACAGTTACAGACCTGGGTGGTCCGCAGGCAGCTGTCCAGTGGGAGATCCCCATCAGGGAGCTCCCACCTGATACTCTGCTGGCCAAACTGGCCAGGATATGGACGCAGCTTGCTGAGTGCTTCTACTGCCAGCCCAAGCCAAGAGCTGGCTGCTACGTCTTCCTCGCCAGCTCCTCACACTCCAGAGCTGGCGCTGGCCACGGCCCCGCGCCCAGAGGGAAGTGGATCTGGGGCAATCATTACTTTTGATCTAATTGAAGGGAACGTGACTGCGGAGCCCAGCTGGCCGCAGCACTCAGCTCTGCCTCATGCAAGTTGCATCCTCTGAGACCCTTGCAAACACGTTGGCTTAACAAGAACAGCCTCCTTCCATGGCCTCCCCGGCATGCTGCCGGCGCCTGCCCAGCAGGTCAGGCTCCGCAGCAAGGACGGCAAGTGCCTCGGCTGTGGGGAGATGTGGGATGACAAGATGTCCACTCCAATTACAGGAGAACAGGGCTGGCGACAGTGTGATGAGCATGCCAGGCATCAGTGCCTGCTGTGGATCTGGCTGGGGGGGCACAGGCACAGTAATGCTGCCTGCACCCCACTTGCCGAAGCCTCTGCAGCATCCTCCTGCACCCACTGGCAGTGGTGGGGCTGGGAATGGTGGGAGGGAGCTATACTCACCAGGGTAGGAGCAGACCCATTGATTTGAGCACTGTTACCAGCTGTGTCGTGCTGGGATGGGGAAGATGGTAACTCCAGTGCCGCACACCAGCCTCACTGGTGGCCCTGGTCCCAGTTTGGCCCACTGTGACAGACGAAGGGTCTGCCAGGGTCAGCAGACACATGGGAGAGGCAGCACCCCATTAACGCACTGACCCTATTTACGTAAACTACCCCCATTAAACACAATACCTTATTAAATGCTTTACCCCAATTAAGTGCAATACCTTAATTAATGCAACACCCCAATTAAAGACAACACTCCCATTCAATTTATTCCTTCATTAAGCACAAAACCTCAATTACAAAGTCTCTTTTGTAAGCTGTGTGCATGAGCTCACACAAGGTGCCCTGGACACCTTTTGCTGCTGCCAGGAAAGCAACACTGAGTTCATGTGGCTTTTGAGGTCCTGCCTCCAGAAATTTAAGGAGTGGGTTTCAGTAGGATCTGGGTGTAGGAGCTTCTGTTTGATGGCTGAGAGGACAATGCCTGCATCAGAGCTAGGTTAAATCCCATGGACACTCAATGGGATGATGGGTCCAATCCCTGCCTGATAATGGGAGAAAAGGGTTTAGCCCAGGCTGATTCCATTTAACCCTGGTGAGCAGTGAGATCTCACTTGTCACCCTCCTGAATTCCTCTTCCCAGAAATGCTCACCCAGCCAGCTCTTGTCCCAGTTCCCAGGAAGAGGCAGCAGGCAGTGGACTCTGTGGAGCTCCCAGCCATGTGCAGCAGCCCCTGCTTCTGGTCTCTGCCTGAGAAATCCCACATGCCTCGGACCTGCACTGCCCTGGCTCTGCCAAGCTGAAAGCCAGCACCCCCTGACCACGTTTTTCTTTGACCCTGTCAGTAAAAACCACCCCCAAACTGAGCCAGCCACTTGATCGCACTGCACAAACATTCTCACAGAGAGAAAACAAATCTAAAAGCCTCCCAAATCTATGCAGAGGAGCAAAACAGAGTATCCTCCCCAGGAGGATGCCCAGATGTCAGCACAGAGGGTGTTCAGTTTCCCCAGGAGGATGCTCAACCCAGCACCCATCTCCTGACTCCGGATGTGGCAATGCTCGCTGGCCCGTGACCAGCAGGAGGTCAGGCTGGGCTGGCACTGCCCTCCAATCCTGCGTGGGAGGAGTGGAGGAAATGGCCTCACCACCCTCAGAGCATCCCCCTCGGCTGGAAAGGCTGTGGCAGACGTGACCAGGGAGCGGCTGCATGGCAGCAGGAGCCCTGGCTCAGTGCATGGGCAAGGGGATGTGCACAGTCCCTCCTGTCCTCAGCACAGTTTGAGAAAGGGAAGACACCCTGGGAGCCATCGCTGCAGTGTGCAGAGACAGTCATTTGGTTTTATAGCCTTTTATTGCTGCAGCTGGTTGGTCCTCTCTTCTCCCTGCCATCTTGAGGAGGGTGGCGGGGCAGGCTGGCACATGGCCACACTGTGCTGAGCAGCTCGGCAGTGGTGCACCCTCCTGGGGTGCCACTGGGCTTCCACTGCTAGCACAAACACCAGCACAGCAGGGAAACATGCTCAGCGCCTTGCTGGGACAGTTGCAGCACTATTTCCCTCACAGCCCCTCTGTCCACAGCCTGAGACCCCCCACCTCCACCAGTTGTCACCTGCCTGGCGGTTTATAAAATTTTAAAGTTAATGGTGTCATAAACTCCAATAATTATATTGCAGCTGCAGCGGGGCACCCTGGGATGAATACATTATGGGAGCTGCAGCAGTTGGGCAGAGAGGGCAGCACTGGGAGATGCTCCAGCCAGGCAGCCAGAGATGGACAAGCTCCACCCAGGTCCTGCTGTGAGAGGGGCAATCCTTTGTTTAACTCCCTCCCAAGTGACAGCTGAGCAAAGGTGACTGGAGGGTGGGCAGAGTGGAAGGGTGATGAATGCTGCAGGGCTGAAGGCCAACACAGCAGTGTCAGGAAGCTCAGCACCAGGTTCTTCAATGGAGAAGTGCAGCCTGCAAGTAGACCCAGGGCAGGGCACAGGAAATGCTGGCACTCCAGGACCACTCACACTGGGCAGCAGGGCTGCACCCCACTCCTCCATCCCATCTCTGGCCCTGAGGGATGAGAGAAGGTGGATGGGAGTATGCCCAGCCAGCAGAGCATGCAGATCTGTGCTGAGAGACATCATTCAGCTGCTCCCTCATGCTCAGCTGTGCCCACAGGCCCCATCCTGCCCCAGCCCCTGCAGTCATTGGTACGCAGTGCTGGGTCAAGCACTCTGTGGCTCCTCCTGGCCCTGGACTGCTCCTCCTGTACCATCTGCTGTACTTCACCAAGGCAGCTCCTGCTTCCCATTTGGCTTTCCTAAAAACAACAGAGTCATAAACTGCCAGCAGAGCTGCCTCAGCACAGCAATAGGGCTGAGGTTTTAAATGCACCCAAGTCAGGAGGCTGGGAGTTATGGTTCCCCAGACAGCCATAGCTCAGCTGCATGGTGCCCATGACGGTCCTGCGTGTGCACAGCCGTGCGCCACGGGCAAGGGGCAGAGTTAGTGTTACCATGGGAACCATCGCTCCCCATTTTCCAACATTTGTGTGATTAAAACCTCAACCTTAATGCCATAGCTCCACTGATGGCATATATGGTGGGGGCACCCTGCCTGCCCTCTCCAGGCTGCTGGGCAAGGGGCTGGGAGCCCAGCAGTGCCCCTGCCCCCTGATGGCTGATGCAAATGTGGTGGGCAGACTGGGTCTGCAAGGTAAGTGGAGACAGTAAGCTGGAGACAGTCCCTGGGAAGGGGACCCTGGACTGAGTAGAGCGTAGGCACAGCACACATGTGGCCACTGAGCACACTGCATGGGCCCCTATGCTGGTCATGAGCGCTGAGGGCAAGGCAAGTGCCCACCTGGCTGTAGAGCACATGGCAAACACGGCACAGGCGCTGTGCCAGGGACTGAGGAACTGGTGCCTTTATCACCCTGTCTGCTCCAAACCCCAGGCATGCTGCTGGCACCAAGTGCATGTTGCAAACTCCAAACATCTCATTTGTCTTCATCCACAGCATTCTGAAAATAGGGAAAACATCCGACTGTGGAGCATCCTGGAAACATGAAGCTCGAAGGTGAACTGGGCCATTGCAAACATGCCACCATCAGGCACCAAGTGCCATCTCCCTGCAGACTGGCAGCTGGCTCTGACCACAGAGGGCACTGCTGGTGCCACACGTGCCACAGACACTGAAAACTGCGCTGTGAGCATGCATGACTGACTGTGAGCTCTGAGTGCGCTGGAGTGAGCCTCAACAGGGACAGCACAGGCTGGTGGCACTGCTAATGCAGGAGCTGATGCTAGCAGTGCACACAGACCATGCAGCTGCTCCAGAGCGGGCCAGTGTCCAGCACCAAGCACAGACTGGGCAGCAGGAACACCGCTAACACTGTGCTGCAAGCTCTGTAAGTGGCAAAAGCATCAGGAACCTTGTGCTGACCACATCATGGGCTGCACTGACAGAGCACGCTGTGAGTGAGCAGCACACTGGGCACTGGGGCGGGATGCAGGGCACCTGCTCACACCTGGAGGAGCGAGCGGGGCAGCAGGAGCATGCTGCGGGCACCCCACTGCGGGCATGAAGGCTGAGCCCACCACAGGCACCAAGGCTGAGCCCTCTGTGGGCACTGCACATGCACTGGCGCTGGGCACCAAGCACAGTGCCAACAGTGTGCTGTGAACACTGATCACACCACAGGAACGAAAACACTGAGCACAGCCTGGAAAGCTGGCTGGTGCGAGCACGGGCTGTGCCGCAAATGCCAAATCGAACAGACGCAGGGCACACCTTGAATGGAGAGATTGCTGAGCGCTTGGCAAACACAAAACCACAGCTGACACCAGATACTGAAGGTGCTGCAAACATCATCAGCGGCGGGGTGCACATCCTGAGCACGCTGTATGCCGAGTGCTGCTGACACTGAGTGCAAGGGCTGTGTAAATAACAATGATGCCACAGGTATTAAGTGCTGAGCACTCTGTAATTATCAAGCAAACTGTGGGCATCAAGCGCTGCACACACCATGACTGTAAACACACTGCAGGCACCAATTTGACAAATACACTCCTGATAACAAGCATGTGGCTGGTGCTGAGGGCACCGAAGAGCGTGCGAGTGTGGGTACAGAGTGCCACGGGCTATTGCAAACACCAAATCTGGCACAGGCACTGGGAATGCTGCACACATCAGCTCAGGCATTGTGTGCATTGCAAACACCCAATATAGCACGGGCACTGAATGCCAACCAAACCCTTCACTGGTTCCCAGCTATGTGCTGTGCTATGAGAAATGTGCCAAGTCGCCACCCTCTAAATGCTAATGCAAACACCAAGTGGATGCAGACACCACGCACACTGACCATCAAGAACTGGTCATGCTGCAGCCAGCCCCCTTCCTGCGCCAGCCTCAATGCCCACTGAAAGGAGCAGCTTCCCCAGCTGCTGCGAACACCAGAGTTGGTAGCACCTAGTGCTGACACACCACATGTCACAAACCCACCCCAGGTGAGCATCAGCAACTACGGTGAAGGCAGCTCAGCCTGGAGGCTGCCAGCACTGTGGTTCTCCCACACCAGGGTGCGTGGGGTCCTGCCTGTCTCTTGGGGAGCGACAGCCATGCAGTAGTGCCAACAGTGCGGCGTGTGCCGGTGTGCTCAGGGCCTGTTATTTCATTTTCACTTGTCCCATCCCATTAGCACAGCTGTCTGCCACCAGAGAAGGGAAAATTGATGCTAAACGGGATATCAATTTATCATGGAGTGTGTCACCCGCCGCACGGCTCTGCCAGCCGAGCAGCAGAGACGCGCTGCACCAGCCAAGCAACACCTGTAATTAACAGCTCGTCAGCCTCCCCCCCACGCTGCAGCCTGGGCACCAGCTGGTGGGTGTGGTACGGGGAATCCCAGCTGCGGTGCCACCCTCCACCCCTGGCCAGGACCCGGCATCACTCCTCAGGGCCGTGTGTGCCCAGCTCCCAGCCAGGGACGGAGGCAGTCAGCAGGCTGCATGTGGGTGTACCGGGGATGCCAGCCTGAGGAATGGCTTGGAGAGCGGCCTAGAGAGAGAGGTTTGCCCCCTGCCCCAGCCCTGCCTCAGCCGTTTTCACCCCTGCCCTGATCCCTCCCAACTGAGGTGTCCCAGCACGAGGCAGAGCTGCAACTCAAGTGGTGACAGTGCCCAGTGAGTAATGAGCCAGGGGCCCGGCTCCCGGGCATGAGTTACAGCCGCTGCCTGTGCTCAGTGAGACATCAATCCCGTCGGGTGGCGGGGACAGAAATGTAGAGTTCAGCGTGCCGGGAAGGGGCAGCAGGATGGGCCATCAATCTCGGGCAGGAGGGTGTGATGCCAGCACAGGCAAGGCTGGAGGGCACCCACTGAAACAGCCCCTGCCCACATCCCCATGTTTAACCCGGGGCCCCTGGGTGCCCCCAGCCCCAGGAAAATGCAGGCTGTTGTGCCCAGTCCACACTGCCCAGCTGAGGAGCCACAGCAGGAGGGATGGGCCAGATGTGGCTTCCCCCAGCCCTGGGATGCCAGTGGCCATACTGTGGGAACAGAAAGGAGGGAAGGACCCACTGGGACAACCTAGTGCAGAGCCAGAAATGGGGTTCCAACCTGGTGCCAAAAAGATCTCCAGGTGTTTTTGAATGAGCAAAAACATCTCCATCCCTGCTACTCCAGGCTGCTCAGCTGCACTCCCATCTCCCCTCAAGGCCTCTGCCATACAGGGGTGCTGCAATCACACAGCCCCTTCCCCACTGGAGATGGCAGGATCAGGACCAAATCCTACCCAGCCTCAGCCAGGCACTAGCACCCCTACCCTGCATCCTGCATGCCTGAGTGGTGCAGCAGTGGCTGTGGCCGTGGCAGTGGCCGTGGCAATGGCAATGGCAGTGGCTGTGGCAGTGGCAGCAGCATGGCAGGAGGCAGCGGGCCAGCATGGAGGCCAGCTGAGCTGATGCTGTTTGCAGCTTTGATGTTAAACACCCAGAGATGAAATGCATGGCCCGGGGCTGGGTCCCTTGCAGCCAGCCGCTGGCCAGCCTCTGGCTGCGGAGCCGCGCCAGCAGCGCTGGGGCCGATAATTGGATGCATGTTTCTTCCAATGAGTTTGTATCATTTTTATGTAAATTTGACATTTTCCTGATGTTCTGTAATGTGCACAAAGCAAGTGCCGCTCCTGCCGACGGCAAAGCCTATTTCCTTCCTGTCTGAAGTGCTGTGTTGATTTAAGGGCCTGCTAATACGCACAGCCAGGGCCCCCCCGTGCACACACACGTGCTCACACGTGGCTCGCTGGCTCCGATCTGTCTCCACCAGTCTCACGTGCCGCTCCCAAGCACCTTACCCCATGTCCAGCCCAGGGCTGTCCTGCACTGGGACACCATGGAGCTGGGCTCCCCAGGAAAGCAAAGCACCTTCTTTACCCATCTCATGTGCCACCAAATGATGCCATTCGGCTGCTCGGCTCATCCTGATGGAGGTGAAGAGGTTTCCCCATGCCCTTAGTGGAAGGAATGCCACCAGCAGTCCCTCAGGGCTCTTTCATCTCCTATTGGAAAGTAGGAGGAGTTCAGAGCCCAGGAGCCAGAGCAGGCGGAGAGGAAACAGTGACCAAGAGTCACCTTTTTGGCAGCACAGGGAGGTGCTGCCAATTAACCACTTTCAGGGTACTGTGCAGTGGGACCTTTGGACATTGCTGCTTGGGAGCTTCCAGAGGGGCTGGCTGCATCTGCCCAGGCATCCCATGGCACTTCTGGGCAGGGCTCCCATGTCCTGGCCACAGACCACCTGCCTACGGGCAGCAGCTGTGACACTGGGGGTGCCTTCCTTGGGGTGGGGGCACCCCAGCTCCCCCATTCCCAGTTTCTTGTGCCGCACACTTTTCCCGGGCTCTGTCTGTGGCGCAGGCGAGTGGGTTTCAAAGGCAGTGCTGCTATTTAAAGCCCTTATTGTTCGCGTCCTTGACACCGACAGCTACATCCTGCTGTCGTTCGATGTGAGCGCATCCTGGCCCGGCCAGCCAGAGGAAGGCAGCTAATGAAGAGCAAGTGCAAAGACGCCTCTTCTTTGTCCTGTTCACAAAGCAGCTTCCCAAACAGTCCCCCTCCGCCCTTCACTGAGCAGCTATTTATAGTTCCCCTTCCCCAGGGCATGCTGGGAGTTTCCTCCAGACAGTGATGCCCTGGGATCCCTTCAACGGGCCACAGGGATGAAGGCTTTGTGACCCCTCAGCTCTGAGAGCTGATAGCAAATCCCATCCCATCCTTGCATGCTTCCCTTCCAGAGGCAGCCATGAGGACAGCAGGGTCAGCCAGGGCCAGGGAGAGTGGGCTTCCCACAGGGTCATCTCCCTACCCAGCCCTGGCAGCCAGTGGTCCTGGGGGAGCTTCTCCATCTGGGCAGCATAGCTGCCTCTCTCCTCTTCGTTCCTGTAGGCAAGCACACATCTGCCGCTGCTGCTCCCCCGCCTGCCTCAGGCACAGGGCTGCGCAGCTGTGGGACACAGCGGAGGGCTGAGTGCCCCACCTGAACCCTCCGTGCCCGGGGCAGCCTGTCTCCTGGCCCCCCATCACAGCGGGCAGCTGCTGTACCCCTGTGCCAGGTGCTGCTCTCTCCAGCGAGAGGCTTTGACAGGAAATTAAAGATTAATGTTCCCCACGGCACCTGTGCCAGCGGCGCCCACGGTGCTGAGGACGTGCCCAGCATGGCAACCTGGGGGCTGGGGGGGGCGGTGGGCAGGCAGGGGTGCCTGGGGCATTTGACCAGAGAGCAGGGGGGCTATGCAGGGGGTAGAGGTGGGATGAGGAGGGGAAGGATGCTCCCTGTGCCCTGTCACTGCATTGGGTGTCCAGTGCCAGGCAGGGAAATGCCCCTCTGCAGGCAGGGCAGCGTAGGGGTTGAAGGGGCTAGAGAGGCAGCTGCAGAGGATCACAGGTCTGGAAGTTCCGTGCAGAGCCCTCAGCCCCTTTTCTACCTCCCTCAGGGTGGGGAGCCACCAGTCCCTTGAGGGGACACCTCAGGGCAGGCCAGGGGATCCAGCATGTGGCTAACTGGCCACCTGGCACAGTGAGCGGGCCATGCAGCTGAGCAGGCAGCACGATGCCAGGAGCATTTCCTCCCTCCCACTGGGAGGGGATTAAGCTCAGCCAAGCTCTGGCTGGCAGTAGCCATGCCCACACAGCTGCATGTGTGGCTGCAGCTGCCTCCTCCACTCGCGGTGCAGCCGGGTATTGCATCCTGCTGCACCCACCGCCTGCTCCTGGGGCAAGCCCCCCCTGCTCCCAAGGCACAGATCCCACTGCGCCCGTACCAACTCCCACGGGCACATACTGAGGCCATGAGGGTGGTGGCACCTGGTCCCCCACTGCCTGGCCTGGACACGCACCCACCACAGCCATGGGTCTCTCCCCGCAAACACCGGGCACCTTGGTGTGCAGGGCTATGGTTTTGTGAAATATGGCCCCTATAAATCCCGTCGTGTGCGTGCCATAATTCTCAATATATTTTCAAATATAGTTCAATTATTTTTCCCATATATCATGGGGAAATTGCATTGGCGAGTGGCGGCACTAAGCAGGGAGCGCGTGGCGGGGCGGCATTAATAGGATTGTGCATGGTATTATGCATGAGGTCGTTCAGGACACAGTGGGGAACCTCCCGTGCTCCAGAGAGACGGGAAGGAATAAATCAGGCTATTAGCCCAGCACCTTGCTCAGGTCTGCAGGGGATTAATCTCTACAGCGTGTAGAGATCCCAGCTGGGCTGTCTCCCTGGGAAGTCTCCCTGGGCTGTTCTCAGAAGCTCTGTCCCACTCTCTGCCCATGTCTGCCCAAAGCACCAGGGAGCAGAGGCAGTGCTGAACATGCCAGATTCACCAAAGTGGACGTGACATCTCTCTGGGGAGCCATTTACCATGACCACATGCAGGGCAGTCCCTGGGCTGTGTGGGGAGACTGGTGTGACACTCTGGGAAAACCCTGGGTATCTTGGGACCTCTCTGGAAAAGCCTCATCCTTGGCTCGAGCTTGCAGCCCTCGTTCCTGCCCTGTGTGAGGCCCTAGCAGCCTCGTGCCCCACGCTGCAGGCGGGCACCATGGGCACCCTTGCTGTATCTCGCCGTAAGACAGCAGCTGGGCCAGCAGTACCTGAGAGAAGCCGCAGCCTTCAGGACAGGCGCGTATAATCAGCCAGGACAGTCACATTTCCTTCAGCTCTCCATGAATATTTATGTAATTTGTGCAGAGCCGCCAGAGCTGATCTACTGAGCCAGAGGGGAGATGGCAGCCTGGGCCCCCAGCTTCCCCTGGGTCCCATGGGAGCTCCCTGGGGCTGGTCCCTCTTGTCTGGGCTGCTACACGCACGTCCAGGACACCACTGCCAGCAGTGAGATGGGAAGGGAGGGTCCTGGGAGCAGTGTCCTTGGGAATGGATGTAAGGAACCTCAGTGTACAGTGTGGGGCTGGACACTGCTGTGCTGGGTTTGCAGAGGGAATCTTTGAACTAGCCACTAACCCCATGAACAGCACCAAAAGCAAGTCCTGAAAACTGGGCTTGTGGACTACTCACCTCCTGCCTGTTCATCTGGGAGAGCCTGGAAGCATTAGCACCACATGAGCTGCTGCCAGCTGAGGGGGAGCCCAGCATGCAAGCAGCAGGAGAACTTGGTTCTATCTCTCCAGGGTGTCTCTGTGTGAGGGCAACTGGAATTACTACAGGGGCCAGACATCCAGGGCTGCCTGTAGCTACTCTGGCAGCACACAGGATATTCATTCCCGCGCATAGGGCTTGGCCCATTAAGAGCAATGAAGAGGTTCCTGGTGCTTGCCACCCTGGCTGGGTCCTTGGCTGTGCCTGGCCCTGCAGTGGGTGCCCCAGAGCAGGCAGGGAGGTGAAGGACCTGCAGGGCCAGGGCATGGGTGCTTCCCAGCAGCGACAGAGCTGGCAGTGCCAGAGCAAGCAGCGAGTGCAGGTGAGGTTTACAGTAAAGGGAAAAACAAATTATTAATCATGAGAGCAGCCCCAGCCGGGCTGTCAGGGCCGCATGGGCTCATGAATATTCAGCATCGGGCTGAGCACTAAATCTCATTTAAATGTCAGGGACCATTAGGCAGACAGTGAGGGGGCTGGGATGGCAGCTCCCCACTCTGTGCCAAGCCCTGCATCAGACAGAGGGGCTGGGACTGGGGTGCTGGCACCCTGCTGGCATGGCTCATGCTAGTGCTCTGTGTGTCCTTAGTCCAGCACCTGGGTGCTCCTCGGGGGTGTCTGAGACCCCCTGACTCCTCTGTTGACCCCAAATATCTTCTGATTACTGATGGGGGCTGAAAATGCACACCAAACACCCTACAGATGCAGACACTGTGAACTGCATGCTCTGCTCCCTTCTGGCAGAGGAACAAACCCTAAAGGATCAGCAACCAGGTCAGGTTCAGCCTGGCAGGACAGTTTCCTGGCCCCTGGCATCCCAGCCAACCCTCCTTACTCCTCAGAGCACACACAGGAGCAGCTCCATGTTCTTTCCCGGACACAGAACTGGTGGGCGTTGGAGGGATGCCAGAGGGGCATCCAGAGGGATGTCTGGGAGGACTGAGGCCATGCCAGGGCAGTGCAGGCAGCACAGTCAGGGCTCTGCACTCTTGAAATTCTCCTTTGGAGCCCATTTTTTGTCAGTGCCTGGGCACCATCTCTCTCGAGCCGCCTGCCATCCATACTTAGGGTGGCTGGTGGCTCTCGGTGGTGCCCGCAGTGGTGGCACAGGCAGGAGGCAGCAGCAGGCAGCAGGAAGGAGCTAGCACGCCTGGGCACTGCCTCCCTGTGCTGGCACTCACACTCTCTCCAGCTCAGCAGGGGCCTGGCGATTACACGGATACGTTTAAGCTCTTAATCCTACTGAAGATTATTCCAAGGTCGGGGCACTAGACGGGTCCCCATGCGCTGCCAGGCTGCGGCGCATCCTTGCTGCCATCTGCCGGGACAGCCCAGCTCAGGGCATGCTGGCACCCTGGCACACAGCGCCTCTTCCCACGCCTGGGCTGCCGGCATCCCTCCATCCAAGGAACTGGCCAAAGCCTTGAGCCTGATGGCATCTCCTGAAGGCTGGTGTGGGTGACCCTGCTTGCAGGCTCTCCCAGGTACCAGGTGCCAGCCACTTGTACCTCCCCTGGCTCTCCAGCCTCCCAGCTCCATCAGCTACCTGATTTTGTCTCATGGTGCTCCATGGGAAGCATGGGTGGCCTGAAGAGATCTCTCCAGCAGGGCACAGGAAGCATCTTGGACTTGTCATGGATGTGGCTGGGGATCCAGAGCTGCTGCATGCACATCCAGGGTAATACTGAAGCTCAGAGCTGCAGAACAGTGCCTTAGCCTGGGTCTGAAGAACCTTGGCAGCCAAAGAGATGGCTCACAAGTTCTAAAACTTTTATAATTGCTGGCATTGGCAGGTGATGATCTGAGAGCAACAAGTGGCTCAAAGATGATGCAACCTGGGAGCAGATCTGAAGCCCTCTGCAGAGCAAGACCATTAACTGCAGCAGCTCATAGCAGCTCATCTCCTGGTCCATGCTGAGGTCTCCCCCAGACCCCTCCAGACGAGCAGGTATGCCTTGTGGGGTCATGGCCCCAGCCCCAGGCAGGTAGTGTGATTGATTATTACTAAAAGGAGGGAACATGCCCAAGACAGGCAATAGGTACTCAGCCTGGGCACTGGCACATGGGATTCTCCCTCCTGCCCTCTGCATTGCTCATTGCAAATCAGCACCCACTCCTCAGCATGGCCTCGGTTCCTCCCTGCCCGCTGCTGACAGCTGATGGAGCCCTGCAGGACCTGGCATTTCCTCCCTGGGAAGATGTGTAAATGCTGCAATCCATCACTGTCCCATCTCCTGTGGCAGGCCAGCTGGCCATGGACGGGACTCTGGGATGGGTGTGGTGTCTGGCATTACCAGCTGGAGACAGTGGGACCTCAGGAGACAGGGAGAGAATGATGCACGCTGTATGTTTGGGTGCTGTGTGGAACCAAACTGCACCATTTGGATCCACAGCTGACATCAGGCTCACCCTGCTGGGCAGGGGCAGAGCCCAGAGCAGCATTTTGTCTGACTGTCACCTCCAGAATCCCAAAATCCCCTCAGCAAGGTGCTTCTCCAGCTTGGCACTTGGTCCCTCCCGCTGCAGGGTGTGCTGGTGGCCAGCGCTGGGCTGCCCTGCTTTCCCCTCCCAGCAGTGCAGCCTTCCCACACACCACACACAGACACAGCATGGCACACACACTGCACCCCCTCCTCTCACACTCCCAGCCCCTGCAGCTGCTGCGCCCCAAACCCTGCATCTCCTCCTACTACTGCTTGGGAAGGTAAAAGAAAATATTAATGATTATTAGGAAGAGCTAAAGCAGAATTGCAAATGTTATTTCTCTGGTAGATGGATGATAGCAGGATGGATGATAGATAGCTGGATGGATGGATCTCTTTCCCTCCAAGCTGTAACCCCCTTCCAATCGCTCCCTCCGGAGCGCTGCTGTCACCTTGTCTCTGCTCAGAAGGGCTTTTACTGGCTCACTGGGGGATGCACGAGAACAGGTTATTAATACATGGAGAGGGGGATGGAATCCATTTGACTTGAAAATAGCTGAGAAACTGAACGGCACTTCTAAAATCTGCTTTTAATCAGAAGGAAAAGAAGAGAAGTTTGAACAATTAGGGAGTAATGAAGAGCTTTGGAAAAAAAAAAAAAAGCTCTCTGAAGATTAGCTAAGATTTTTACAGCACTTCAAGCATTTAAAGAGCTATGCTGGTATTGAGCAAAACGATGCAAATATTCCCTGTGAAAATCAGAGGTGGTGGGATTGACGGGGAGTGCCAGAGCCTGGATGTCCACAGGCAGGCACAGCACTGGTTTGCTGCGAGCCGAGATGCTGTGCTCTCTGCAGGGCACCCAGGGCATCCAGGGCAGGCCAGCAGGTGACAGCAGCAGGGCTCACCTGTGCCACTGCCCCTGAGAAGAAATGGGAGCGTGGCCAGGAGGCAGCCCCAGCTTGGCTGTGGGTGGAGAGCCATGGTGGAGTCTCAAGTAGAAGTGCAGCCACCATGGCAAGGCTGGACCCATCCCAAGCCCTTGGCAAGAGTAGGAGGGGTGATCCCCTATGGGCTTGGCTTTTGTGGGTCCAAGGATGCCATGGGCAGGGACTGCTGACAGCACATCCCTGAAGGAGAACACATGGAAAAGCTTCCTCAGGTGCTCCCTGAAGCTCAGAGAGAGGATGGGCAGCCGTGACACCGGCATTCCCTGCCCTGAGCCAAGCCCTGGCCTCCGGCACGCGGGGAAGCCGCCAGGCAGCCCGTCCGTCCCAGCCGAGCTGGCGGCTGATCCTTGCCAGTACCTGCCAAGGGCCCGTCACCAGGAGGTGAGCGCGGGGGCTGCACAGCCGTGCACAGCAGCAGCTGGGTAATTTTCATGCTAAGTGAAAAGTAAAGTGCACAGACTCTTTATTAGAGCGAGCACGGTGCGGGGAACAATGAAGGCAGTGATGATCGTTAACTTTCTAATCGGAGGAGAAAAGTCCTCAATGCAATTTTTATGGTAATAACATCGACACTAAAGATAATTGCTCCCCGCGTCGCGCTTAGCGCCAGGAAACTGTTTGGGAAAAAAACATTAATTTGCAGGAACTGAGCCAAAGTTTCCTTAAGGCAGCTGTTCCCTGTGCCACCCTGTCCCCAGCCTATGCCGATGCTGGCCGCTGGCCGACCCCTTGCCCTTCCAGCTCTGCCCGCGGTGACACCCCTCATCCCTTGTGCCAGGCAGGCTGGGTTTGCACCGCGCCGGGGCTGCCTTTCACAGCATCGGTTCCTGGGGCTCAGCTCAGCAGGAAATGCTGGAGACGGTGCATCCCACCTCTGCGGTGGTGGAAGAGGGCCAGAAACATTTTGGGTGATGTGATCGAGCAGCGCTCATGCTGCAGTGAAGAGGACGGGTAGGGCTGCCCCGCTTGCCGGGACCACCGCGAGCAGGGAGGAATGGGAGCTCGCGCTCCCTGGGGAATAATAAACACAGGAGAAATTACAGCCAGGTGACATTTTAACGAGCTGGCGTCCTGTGTGGCATTAATATTCCAGGGGCTGCAATTCCCTCGTGGGTGTTTGAGAGATGAAAAAAAATCCCAGCCCAGTAAAATCAAATAAATAAATCTCTGCCTAAGCGTGGCGTCTCCCCCGCCCCCGGCACGGAGCGGGTGGCACGCGGTGTGATTTCCCCTGTGATCCCCTGCCGCCGAGCAAGCAATCGTCTCATCTTTGAGCGTGGCGGCAGGATGATTTATCCCGGCTCCCGGCGCCCCGGCTGGGGCGAGAGCGCGGGGCCGGGGATGATGCATTGGGCAGGAGCAGAGGTGGCGGCGGGGGGAAGGCAGGAGAGCAGGGTGCGCACACAGGCCACCACTCAATTCCAAATTAATTTTAATATTTGACAAATCAAATCTACTTAGGTGAGCCATGGGCCATGCAAAGGAGATTTATGAGGGTTTGGGGCTGTCGGTTGCACGTGCAGCCCTTATTGGCCGCTGCCTGATGGGGTTCCAGCACTCACAGCATCACTAGCTCCCCCCTCCCCGGGAGCAGGGATGCACACAGTGAAACAGCATAGCAGTGGCAAGAAAAATGTCCCAGAATCTAAGTCCTGGCTTACTAGGCTGGCAAGAGTGACAGACCCTTTGCCTGCCTCAGCTCTAAGCCCGCTGGCGGAGCAGGCAGCCAGGGCACAGTCCAGGCTATAGCTGGATGTGGTACCTGATGCCCAGGATGCCACTGAGAACTCCAGCTAAGCTAGAGAAGAGCAGCCAGTTCCAGCCTTCTGGCGGAGCAGTTTCCCATGGGTTGGGGGGACTATAGGTCTCTGGAGGGAAGAGCCATGCAGGGAGCAGGTGGTGGTGTGCAGGGCGTGCAGAGCCATTTGCCTGCAGGACCATTTCAGTCCCAGCTACATCAGGCCCACAGATTCATGGGCCCTGGGAGGTGACAGGAAACCTGATAGGTTTTAAGACAGCAACATGCCCTGAATCTGCAAGGTGCCTGAGCAGGCGAGGCAGGGAATCCAAAATGTTTACAGCCTCAAGGGACTGCGGAGCAGTGAAGGCAGGCTGGGCTGCCTGGGATGAGATTTCCGTGCTGGGGACAGACTGCTGCCATCCCTAATGTGCTGTTGGAAATCTCTCCCTCCGCATGGGCAACCCTTCAGCAGCTCTGCAGACCTGGTACCTGATGTGAGACCAGGGGAGACTCAGGGAAGCCCATTGCCCCTGAGCTGAACCCACTCCTGTGGCAAAACCCCGGCATGGGGGCTCCCCTGGATTGCAGAGGTCTCTCACAGTGGTGCTAGAGAGGGGCCTTTAGTGCTTTCTGCCCCAGTGCCCCTCACACCTCCCTGTGGGTGAGGACCAGCCTGTACTTCTTTCTTCTTGCTGATTACTTTACTTGGCACAGTCGGGCAGCCATGCCCCAGTGCTCAGGCAGGGTGACCAGGGCTGCCCTCCACCAGCCCTCTCCTGCAGGATGCTGTTACAGAGATGCAGCACTGGGCTCTGTGCTGCAGACCAGCCCCATGTCTGGCTGCAGCCTCAAGCTGGAATATCTCAAGGGACCTACAGCATATCCCTGTATTGAGCATATCCCTGTATTGAGGGACACACAGTGGTCCATAGCCCATGGCAGGGCAGGCAGCCTTTCCAGCTCCTCCAGCAGCAAAGAGGCAAGTGGTGCACAAAGCTCAGGCCAGCCCAGAGCCCCAGGTGGCTCCATTCCCTGTTCTGCCTGAGCCTCCTCCAACTCTCACTCGAACAATGGCAGAGCCCTCCAACTGCCCCAAGTCTGCCAGAGAACAGCCAAGGGCCAGGGCAGAGATGTGAGGCAGAGCAGAGACAGCCTGTATGCAGGGATGACATGTACACCTACACCTTGCAAGTCTTACAGTGTAAAACAGAGACCACAAAGGTCTCAGAGGACTTTAAGAAATCTCTGCAAGTTGCCTGGGCCAGTAGGGACCAGCTTTAAGAGGTGATGGATGTAAGGAGAAGGCAGTTCCCAGCCCCTGCCTGGCTATGTGCTTGGTCAGGCTCCCAGCTGGGCATGGGTGGCAGCTGCTGCATCCCAGCATATCTCTGCACGGTGGGATGAAGAAAGATGGATGGAGGACCATGCCTCTGGGGCCATGAGCTTGCAGTGAGCTTCATCCCCACAATGGCACACAGTTCCTCATGGCCCTCTCCAGCCCACCTCCACCCCTACAGCTGCCCCATCCACAGCAGAGGCAAACAGTGCCAGCCCTGGTGATGCACAGCCCATGGGAAAGTGGGCACTGTGTTACAGCTCCAGCTCTTAGCAGAAGCGTATGTTCCCATAAAATATCTACATTTGGATGCAGAGATTTTCAGGGAACCGAGAACGCTGTGCTGATAATTAAACATCTGCTCTGCATTTGTCTGTCTTCCTGCCACGATGTCGCTCCAGCCCTCATTCTCCCCTCCCTGTCCTCTGGCAATCAGTCTGGACAGCATTCCCTGCTCAGTGCTCTGTCCTGGCCCTGAGCCACAGCATCCTGGGCCATGGGTGCTGGAAGAGAGATGGCAGCTCTGGGCACCCTCGGAGCAAACAGCAGCTTCACTGCCAGCACCCACAGTCTTTGAGAGGCTGCAGAGCCAACAGCCTTCTCTGTGGCTTGCACCAGCCCAAACAGTTTCTCCGAGCCCCACCAAGCATTTCCAGCCAGTGCTTGTCCATGCACTGTCCCCTGGGCTGAGCAGGCAGCTGCCACCGCCATGCTGCAACAGGAGAGCATCAAAACAAGCTCCAAATTGATCCCAGAGACTCTCCTGCAAGCCCCAGTCATGTCCTGCTAGGAGCAAGCGTCTGCTCTAGTTACTGTCTCCTAGGAGAGCACCGAGGCCTTCAGGCTGTCACAGGAGGAGCAGACCCAAACATGACATCTCCATGGAGCCCGGGCTATGGCAGGCAGGGCCACAGCGCCACTGAGCAGATGGCACCAGGACCTGGATCGATGGGAGCAGGCTGGGTCCCGTGGGGGCTCCACCAGCTCCTACAGGGCTGGGCTGCTGGTGGGATGAGCTTGGGAAGGGGCTGGGTCCCTTTCCTGGCTGTGGCAGCCTGACCCCAGCTGTGCCCCTGCCTCTGGCCAAACACCCAGCAGGGCTGAGCTGAGGCAGCCGTCCCTGCCCACACTGCTGGCCCTGAGAGCTGCGTCCTGCCTGCCCTGACTGCACTCCCTGCCTGACCACCGGTGGCAAGCTGGGGCACCAGCAGTGCCGTGCCACATAGGCACTGCCAGCAGCCACGCCACCACGTCTGCCCTGGGACCCAGAGCCCTGTGGGGTGCCAGCATCCGTGGGGACAGCCCCCTGCTCAGAGTGGGGTTCCAGAGCTGAGGTGGGCACAAGGATGGGGGAGGCTGTGTGGGGTGCACTGCAGAGCACCTGGTGCAGCACTCCAGCCTGTGCCAGCAACATGCCCCCCTTCAGCAGGGCTGCCCTTCCTGCCATCCCTTGTCCCCTGCCTGCTCCTTGCCCTGCCTCCCGGCCCACACACTGTTTGTCACACTTGTCACCATGGCAAGGGAGAGATTAGCCGTAGACCCTCCGCTCCTGCCCCAAGCCACTGATTCATATTCATGAGACTTCAAAGCATCTCTCTGGCTCTCCTGCACCAAACCTAATCCTCTACTGCAGCACTGTGCCAGCAGCCCCAGCCCTCGCTCTCAGCTCCAGGCTGGGAGCTGGCAGCCCCACAGCCCTCCTGCCCTGGCAGTCACACACCCACCAGCCCACAGTCATGGGGGAATGCTCTGCACCATGGGGTTGCTGCTGTGGGAGCCACAAAAAACAGGGGCTAGGAGCACAGAGGCGATGGCTTTGGTGTCCTCACCTGCACCTGCCCATCCCTCCACCTCAGGGCTGTCCCAGCAGTACCATGCCGGACTGCCAGCCCAGCAGCATCCCTGCACGGACTGCAGTCATACCAACAGTCCTCTGCAGGGGATGGTTGATACAGGTGCCCCACAGCCCCTACAAACCTGCCACAATCAGCAAGCAGCCTCGGAGGGGCAGTGCTGAGGGGCAGCTGGGTATTCAGAGCACACCCTTGCTGGGCAGTCTTCCTGCACCCACCTGTGACAAATCCTGCAGCCCTGTAACAGCAGAGAAGTGGCAGGGAGTGTGCTGGAAGCATGTGGAGGTGCAGGCAGGACCACAGTGAGTACCTGCTCCCAGCCTGCCCCTGCAGAGTTGTGGGGCAGAGGATGGGAGGAAAAGGCACCCAGGAGCGCTCTCCCCGACCCCACTGCCGTGCTGGGGCAAGCAGGGCTGCAGGGCCACCCTAGGGCCAACTGGACCACCTGCAGGTACAGCTCCCGTGCTCCACAGCAGGATCACATCGGGGTCAAACACAGGCAGCCCCACACACAGGGCCAGTGGTCCCATGGCAGCCCCCTGCCAGCCCTGGTGCCGGCGCTGGGAAGGTTCTGGTTCTGCGGGCAGGTCCTGGCTGTGGGCAGGCAGCGGGCGGCAGGTCCCCCACGGAGCCATCTCCTCCAGATGGTGAAGGCCATTAGAGCCGCTCTCATGCGCATGGAGCCATAAAGTTTATGGGGCTCATCATTTAGCTGTAATGGAAATAGTTAAATCTGTCTCTGTTTAAGCAAACTCTGCCCTCGTGGGAGCGCTCGGCGCAGGCAGGCAGAAGCCTCCAGTGGCCAGCGGGTGCCTCTGCTCCCATCCGTCACCCACACACCTGGGACATCCAGCCCCGGCACTCCCACCTGGCACCTGGGACATCCCTGCCATGTCAGGATGGGGACAGGCAGTGATCCCTGCACTACCAGCCCCGGTGCCTCAGTTTCTCCTCAGTGCAAACATTGCTAGAACCAAATTTGTGGTGACCAGGCAAGATTTGGTACTGCATAAATTCCCTGAGAGGCGAGGCTGAGGTAATGTGCAGACAGGCAAGAAGGGAGGGCAGGGAGCTGCAAGAAGATGATGCCTGTCTGCTTCAGGCAGGGCACCTGCAGCTGTGTAGGCATGAGGTGGATTTGGCCAATGCATAGCTGCCCCACAGGGCTTTGGCCCAGTAGCCCCCAGCAGGACTCAAAGCCTGCCAGAGCACACTGCATGGGACAGAAGAGCAGGTAACACACCAAAAGCCACTTTCCATTCCTCACAGGCACCCACGGAGCGGGCAAGGAGGTATGATCCCAGCACAGCCCGGGTTGCAAGCCTTGAAGCAAGATCTGGTCATGGAGAAGGGTGAGAGCAGCTCCTCAGTGCGCCTCACAGCACCCCTCAGCCCTGGCCTGGGGATGTGGGGCTGAGTGCCCAAATAAAGCTGCCAGTGTGTTTATGGAGGGCCAGATTCCCCCATGGGGTGGGTGGGGGTGCTGACCTGGCACGGGGTGAGACCCTGGGGTTGCTGCCACTGCTGGAGCCATCCATACTTAGCCAAGGTGGTGCTAGGAGCTGCCCCACCGGCATGCAAAGCATGATTAATTACAGAGTAAGTCATTAATATTCACGGCTAATTAAAGATCCTTATCATGAATAATGGAAATCACTCTCCAAATTATGGGACAAAGATGGAGGAGGGGGGAAAAAGCCCTTTGAGAGGGGTTTACAGAGGGGCAAAGCTCTCGGGCAGGGGCATACAGGGTAGGGGTCATACCCTCCTTGTGAGATGCGTGGGTCTGGCAGTGCCCTGGCTGGGATGCAGTGGTGGGCAGAAGCCAAGGCAGTGGGCATTGGAGCTGGCAGAGGATTTGGCCACAGTGGAACAGGGCCCAGGAGGCCCCAGGGGCACCAGGCAACCCTGCCTGTGGGTCTCTAACCTGCCACCCCATCGTGTGCAGGACCCAGTCTTGCACACTTCGTGCTGGCCCAGTGTTGCACATCTCCTCCTGGAGCAGGGATTGTCCTAATCCTGTGTCATGGTTTCCAAGCCAGCTGGCCCCAGCAGCCTCCCAGAGAGAAGCTGGGATGGGGCTCCCTGGCCCTTGAGAGGCAGGTGGGAAGGGAGGGCACCAGAACTTTGCCTGAGCTCCTGTTATACAAATGAAAGGTTTTTAGTGGGAAAGTCTCTGGGAGAGTAATACATCTCCCATATTGATCGCAGGCCAGGGACCAAGGCACGGCTTAAACAGTAATTGATTTCTAGCCGCCGAGATGTGTTGGGGAGCATTGATTTAACAGCACTGCAGACACACTGCTACTAATCTGATTAAAGTATTTAGCAGAAATGTTATTCTTTTAAAAAAAACAGAGGGAGGTGACGGTGCTGCCTGGGGCTGAGGCAGGCCTGTAGAGCAGGGACAGCCCAGCACCCTGCCAGCAGGGAGCTGGGGACAGCTCTGTGCCTGCGCCCCGGTGGGGGCGGCACTGCCTAGGCACACATCCCCAGCCAGTTGTGCTCGCAGCCACTCCTGATGGAGCTGCCAAGGATTCCTGTGAGCCTGGCAGGATGCAGGCAAGGCAGAGCCAAGGACGTGTGCTGGGAGTATGGACAACACGTGGATGAGCGCCGAGCCAGTGACCCTGCCAGTGCAGCCACCAGCTGTGCTGGGGACAGGGCAGCAGTGGGAGGAAGCAGAGGCAGCCTGCAGAGGTAGCCCTGGGTGCAGGCACGCTTGGCTGGTGGAGCAAACACATGGGCCACACCAGAGCTGCGGCAGCCAGGGAGCCGAGGCCTGGCAGTGCCTGGCCTTGGAGGAAATGCTGAGCAAGGGGGACCATGCAGGGACCATGTGCACTGCTGCCCTACTGGCCATGCAGCACCCCCTTGCTCAGCCTTTCCTCACACTGTGCCCTGCCACAGCGGGTCAGGCCATCACCAAGAGCTCTTGCACGCTGTCCCCTCCTGCCCCTGTCCTGCCCCACTGCTGAGGGCAGGGATGGATGCTGGACTACTGAGAATGGAACTCCCCCATGCCATTCCCAGCCCTTGTGGAAAGGTACCAAATGAGCAGGTGGAAGCGTTCCTGCCACTCCCCATCACACTCATCAGCCCAGTTAATTAACAGGCGATGTCAAACAAATAAATTATTCCTGCTTCCTATTGATTCTAATTTACTGGCCCCTGGAGAACCCAGGATCGTTTATCCCACCTGTCACCCCTGCACAGCAGCTGCACTAACATCTGCCCTGCTCCCTTCACCTCTCCTGCCCACCTACCTTCAGGGCAGAGCTGGGCACAGCCCACAGTGCCCCACATCCCTGCCTTTGTACCCCAGAATGCAGCTGAAGCCAGGTCTGCTTCTACTGCTGGGAATGGCAGATACACTACTGCCAGGAGCACGGGAGAGAAACTGTCTGCCCATTGTTGTGGCACCCCTGCTTGCCTGGGTTTCAGCACCATCCAGGGGTTCCCTGGCTCCTGCCAGCACTCTCCCCTCCCCAGCAGCACCAGAAAAGGTGTGGGTGCGAGTTGTGGCTACCTGAGCATCCAGGCCCCCAGCCCAGGCCATGCCCACCAAGACAACAGCCGGATTTCCCAGTGTCCCAGAGCGGGGTCCCTGCTGCCCACACAGCAGCCTTTGATGCCTGTCTCCTCTGCAGGAGGCTGATCAAAGCCTGAGCCCCTCCCAGCTGCCACCCCTATGGATGCTGGATCAATAAATCAATGCCAGCTCAGCTGCTGACTGCACAGTAAGCTTGGCTGGGAGATCCTGGTGAGGAACCTCCTGGCATCCACCCCTGCCTGCTTCAGGGCCTCAGCTCATGGCTGATGTCACACTGGGCTAGTGATGCACCACACCAATCCAGGCTCTCAGGCAGGATGGGGATGCCTGCCAGCCCTCGGCAGCCAATCCTGTCTCCTGCTGGGGTCTGGGCAGCACCCAGTGACAGGTCCTGGTCCTGCCCAGGACAGGGCACCACTGCCCAGTGCTGCCTGCAGCAGGAGGCTCTGGGCTCACATGCACTGGTGACGGCATATATGCCCTTCTCTGGCCATAGGGTCATCAGCTGGCTCAGCTGAGGGATGCTCTGGGCTGTAGCCTGCCAGCACAGAGCAGCCCTGGCCTCGCCACACTTCCCATAAATGACAGGCCACGCTGTACTGCGGCAGCTAGAGCCTGGCCAGGGTCATGGAATGGGGTTGTGGGTGCTGCCCACCTGCCTGCCTGCTGCTCCAGGCACTGGTGCTTTCCAGATCTGGCTGAGCTGGATTTCCTTGGATTGGAGAGATTAAACTGACCCCGGCCAGATGCCAGTAGCAGGCTGCTTGCCACATGCCTTTAGTCCAAGCCTGCCTGGAGCATTTGCTGCTTGGATGGGGGTCACCTGGCATCTGGCTTGGGAAGGGACACACAGGGCACTGGAATCACTATTGGCAGCCCTGCCATGTGTCTTGGGCTGCCTGTTCTTCCACAAGCCCTTGGACGTCTCCTCGCAGCTCTTCCCTTGCAGCAGGAGCCCTGCTGCTGTGCCAAGGGGAGGCTGAGGAAGTGTAGTGGATGCTGCTGCCAGGCTCTGCTGCCAGTGTGGCCAAGGCCAGGGGGCCGGCAGGTGACTCACTCGCCCTGGGTGATTCATCTCAGGTGGCTGGCAGGAGCAGCCAGAGAGCCAGGGTAGCTTCAGCTGTTTCAGGACGTCTGCCCAGAGCCAGTCCATCATCCTGGCCTCCAGCCTTTGTCTGAATCCGCATGCCTGCTCCCGCAAAAGCGCTCCTCACGGATGCAATGCCGGGCTATACCAACCTTGGCAGGTGCCAGCCTCCCCACCCCTGACCCAGCCCTCACCTGGGAGGACCGCGGGGTGCCTGGCGGGGCGGGGCGCAGCTCCCACCCGGCCGGGCTGCTCCCCCGGCAGCGCCTGTCGGAGGAGCGGCTGGCAGCCCCGCAGCCAGGAGATGAGCTCCCTGCTCATCCTCATCGCATGTGACGGGAGGGAGATTTATGGCTCCGAGCCGCGATTTGTGCGCGGCTCCAACACACCGTATTGATCACTCCCGGTCGCTCCTGCTGCTCCCTCACCTCCCAGCCCCTGCCTGTTAACTCTTGCAGACCTGCGGGCCCCCGCGGCCAGGCACCCTTCTGTGCTGCAGCAGCTGGTGCAGCAAGGAGCACCCCGGGTCCAGGCTGGCTGGGATGCCAGGGCCCATCTCCCGGGAGAAAAGCAGTTTTTCCTGTCTGGGGCTCAAAGCAGAGCAGGCAGGGTGAGTCTGGCTGCGTTGGCAGTTAGGAGCACCCCTTGGAAAGGAGAAGGGCCAAGGGGGCAGAGAGGTGCTGGAGGAGCCAAGGGCACAAGGATGGCAGACAGTGATAAGGGAGCAGTGCAGAGGGGATGAGGCATCGTGCCAAGGATTAGTGCTGAGCGTACGGGGACGGCAGGTGGTGACAAAGGAACGGGTCCCAGGGGACAGAGTGCAATGGCCATGAGCAGTGCCAGGGGCACCTGGACAGCAGTGTGCAGCAAGCAGTCCCAGGGCCAGCTGGGGGGCTGATGCCAAGGGGATGAGGATGGGGGCAGCCGGGGGGGGACGGGGATGGGGATGGGGCTGCAGGTGGCTCTGCAGCAGCAGCAGGAAATGATGTGTGAAATGAAGAGTTCCTGCCCAGTGCCCAGAGGGAGCGTGCAGCATACTGAGCAGGGCTAGGGCTGGGGAGGGGGCTGCAGGGGGGCGCACGGCTGAGGGGGTCCCCAGCCTCGTGTGGGGACAAAGAGGGCTGACAGAGGGGGCTGCTCTGCAGCACGGGGCTGCCTCCTTCCTACGGGAGAAGCGGGAAGGGGGCTCTTGGCATGGGACTGCTGAGTAGCTGCTGTGGGGCTGGAGGCTGCGTGGGGCACAGCCTCGCTAGATCAAGCCCTCACTGCTCCCCTGCTGCGACGCCCCAGCACCGTGTACCGCCACCCCCTCCCCGCTCGCTGGTTTCCCGCTGCTCCGCGGAGATAATTAAATCCGCTATTTCGGCAGGTTCCGCATCCCCTGCCAGGCGGATCTGCAATCAGCCTCGAGAGGGCCGGGGGCCACCCACCTGCGCCCCTCCACCTCACCGCCCCCACACTGGGGCACCTTGGCTGGCCCTGACACCTCTGCCTGCCTCGGATCCCTGTCTGCACCCTTGGGGACAATCCTGGGTGTTGTGGGAGGGGTAGCACACTCCTCTCCTGTGTTAGTCATATCTCCTCTCCAGCTCCAGGGTCACAGTCCCATGCCAGCTGCTCTTGAGGAGTGACTGCTGTCCCCAAGGCCAGCCTGGCTGCAGAGGGACGCTTCCAGGGGTGCCACAGACCCTAAGCATGGGCAGGAGCTGCTCCCCACCAGCTGTCCAATGTCTCCAGCTTCCCATTCTTCCTCAGTTCCGATGTTATCATCCTCCTGCAGCACCCGGAGAAGCTGTAAATAATTCAGGGAGGTGAGCTGGGGCACAGGTGCTCCCGCAGGCAGCTGGTGCGAGGGGCAGGCACGGCTGGGTGGCAGAGATAGCGGTGCTGTCCCCGCCGGCTGCCCAGGGCCTGCTGCCACCTGCCAGCTGGGAAGGAAGGGCTTGGGCTGCTCGCGGAGGAGAAGCACTGAGCACGTCATTGTGAGAGAGTTTAGCAGAGTCAGGAGGTGAGCAGGGCTCCCAGGCAGCCCCACACTGTGCTGCCCCCCTGCCCAGCCCCATGCCATGCCTCCTGCCTGGCTAGCTGTCCCTTCTGCCTCCCTTCTGCCCCCAATCCACTATGTAGGATGCCAGATTGATTCCTGAGGTTGGCAGCTCTGGCTGTAAATTTTGATCAATAATTTAAGGGGGTAAAACTATTAATAGAATATTAAACTATCTGCTCTTGTGTGATGCATGAAGGTGGGAGTGAAGCTGAGGCTACCTGGATGACCTGCACAGCTACCTCCTGGTCCAGCCAAAAACCCCACCGCCTACCCGTGCAGTGCAGTGGGGAGAGTGGCAAGCATTGCTGTAACTAGTTGTGGGCTGTGCCAGGAGAGGGGAGGGCGGCATCCGTCGGAGAGTGCAGTTATTGACGGACTCCCGGGCTGCTATTACCTGCCAGCCCTGCTATTACACACACCATCACTCAGAGCGTGGCTGAGGCCACCACGCCCGCCCCTTGGTGGTGCCTTGCACCGTGCTGGCCGGGAAAACCTCTGGAAGCAGGTATAATTACACAAACAGTGCCCACCAGGAGTGTTCCAGCTGCAGCTCCACTAACCGTGCTGCTGGCTACGTGTTGCATTGATGCCGTTCAGTGCTGCTTGAGTTTTCCTCTAGGTCTTGTGTGCCCTGCCCCACAACAAAACGGCGCTGTGCAAATCCCATGGCACATATCTGCCCCACCCCAGTGCCCTCTCCACCTTCGGCAACCAGATTGGCCCCTCCCAGCCTGGCTGAGCCCCTGCCATCCTGGAGCGGGGAGCTGGCCGTCACCGCCAGCAGGTGATGCCCTGGGGAGCCATCGTGCTGTGATGCCGAGAGCCCACCGCAGCCTGATTCATTCTGGGAGGATTAGTCCCTGATCCCCCGCTGCCCAGAGCCAGGGAGGGCAGCTCCAGGAAGCGAGGAAGTGAAATCAGGGAGATTAACCTTGTTCCCCAGTGGGATGGAAAATGGAGGCACATCTGCTCATCTGGATGGAAGGAACAGCCACCCTATGGGGGAGCAGATAAAAATAGGCTGACATTTACCTGCCAGCCCCAAGCAGGGCAGGCAGAGGGCACCACGACCAGCCTGTGTCCACAGAGGGATGCAGGCATCCCCTCGAGTGCCAGGCACTCGTCACCCTCTGTCCTGCTCAGGCTGCAGAGACAGTCTGGGGCATTCAGCAGTGTGGCTGTGTGACAGCAGGACGGTGTCCTAGGGCAGCACCAGTGATGGTGAGTCCTGCCAAGGCAGGAGTGCCTTCTGGACACACACAGGCATAGATGCTGGGCAGTGGCACAGCAGGTTGTGTGAAGGGGACTTGGCGTGTTCAGGGCTGCCTGTGCGTGGAGGTGGGCAGCAGGGCAGCTGGCAGTGAGGTGGGAAGCTGTGGCATGGGAAGGGCAGTGAGCTCAGCCTGGGCTGGTGCCTGAGCCTGGAGCCATTTGGGTACTATTGCTCCTAGAGGGGGGGTGGTGAGAAGAGCAGGGAGAGCTGAAATCCACAGTAGAGGTGCTCAGGCAGATGCTCAAGAACGTTGAAGGAAACCTTTTACCTGGGCATCCTTCCCTACAATCAGCAGGAAGAAACCTTTTCACCTGTCCAAAGCCCTACAGTCTGGGCTGCCAAGAAGGGCTGATGGCATTCTCTGCTCTCCTAAGCAGCCAGGGGATGCTACAGCAGCTGTTAGCACCTCTGCACTTGCCTATAGCAGCTCTGTTTTCCCACGCACAGACCAGAGCTGGGCATCCTTCAGCAATGGCTTTAACATTTCCCAGCAGTGCTGGAAGCATTTCCTTGGGATGACACTTGCCTCTTCACAGCCATCTCCAAGAAGCAGGGCCCAGCCACCGCACCCTACAGTCACAGAGGTCAGGATGCCTCCTCCAGTAGTGCCAGCTTGGCATCACCTCTGTCAGGGTTTCCCTTGCTGTGTGCCCAGAGGCTGAGTGCCTGCCCAAGCCAAGGCACAGCCCCAACCAGCCCAGCCACGGTGAGTCCAAGTCCAGGCACCAAGAAGTCAGAGCATGGGTGGGAAGGGTTAACTGCTGTGAGAGCAGAGCCTCCCCTTCCTCCCCCTGCACCGTGTTTTACAGGCCGGAGCTATTACCAGGAAATGTTCCCATCAGCACCATTGATCCCCTTGTTTACAGCCCAGTAATCCTCCGTTGTTGACTCAGGAGCAAAAAGGAAAGAAAGGAAGGGATGGCTCCCACTCGGGCATTGCCTCTGCCCTGCCTGCATCCCTCCCAGCCCGCCTGACGCACTGGGCTGACCCAGCCACACCCGGCTGGGCGCCGGAGTCTCTGCAGCCAGCGGGAAGGCAGTGGAGGGTGGCACAGCGGCACTGGAGGGTGGCACAGCGGCAGGAGTCCTGAGAGAGCAGCCATGGCCCCGTGGCTGACACGGGCGGCCGCAGGTCCCCCCTCACAGCACTGCCCTCCTGGCACACGGCTGTGCCCCCCGCTAGCTGCCTGACACCTGGTGGAAGGGCCCAGGGTGACAGCCCCGCTTTGTTCTCATTAGGGTGACGAGCAGAGGTGTCATGCTAGATTAGAGACCCTCCCAGCTCACAGCTCTGCACATGCCAGGCTGGAGCAGCTGCTAGCTGGGAGAGCCAGTGGCAGTGGGCACTCATGCACTGCCGGGAGGAAGGGGCTGCAGCCCCCAAGGTGCCCACCAGCAGTGGGACGGCAGGGCTGGCAGGGCTCTTGGTGTGGGCACTGGCCTTGCACAGTCCTGCCTGCTACTCCCCTGTGTGTCAGCTCTCCCCAGCCCAGGAGGGCTCAGAGCCCTAGGCCAGGGCTGTAGCTCTCCCTCACCCTTGGCCCCACCGAAATCTCACACACCTGTGCCGAGCATCTGTGCCAAGACCACTTGTGTGGTGTCCATCAGTGGGACTTCCATCAGCTTTTTACTTCTTCTGGCTCTGATAACACCAGGGGCTCAGCCACCTCCCTGTGCCCACATCCCAGGCACGTCCCCATTCTGACTGGAAGGGCAGGATTGTGCCTTCCTCTGCTCAGTCACACTACTGCCTGGATTCAGCCCATCTCCTGGTACCTGCTCTGCCAGGAGGGGATATGCTTTGTTCCCTTCTAACACCCTCCAGGCCCGGATTTACCTCCCCTCCCTCTGCAAGCCCTCAGGAGCCTGGCTCTCCCCCAGAGCCCATGGCAGAGGTAAGGAGCCAGGCTTGCCAGGCAGGCTGGTGCAGGCTGCGGGTCACAGCCTGCCTCTGCTGGGGCTGATCCAGTTTGTGCTAATCCCAAGGCTGGGCCCCAGCCCACCCTTTCTCGGTGCCTCTCAGCCTGGCTTCACAGCACAAGCACTGCCAGAGCCCCCCCAGCCCAGCCTAGTGCACCCCAGCTCTGCCTGGGGCTCTGCCCCAGCCCCAACCAACCCAAGGCCTTACAGCCCACCAAAACTGGTGCCTGACATCTTTCCCCTTCCCCGATCCCTGGTCACTGGGGGCTAGGATCTCCTTATCAGCGCCACAGCAGTGCACTAGACTGTGGGTGCCAGCCCAGGGGCCATGCCTAGCCCTCCCTGCCCCCGGAATGTCCCACCCCTGGCCACTCACTGTCTGGAATTCGCTGCTGTTGCAGTCCTCCTTGGCAAATGAGCAGCGGACAAGCATCTCGCCCAGCTCCAGCTGGTGGCCCGCACGCTCATAAAACTCCTCCAGGTGGAAGGGACGGCTCTTCTCCTCCTCAGTCATGGCCCGTGTCCCCAGCAGAGCCTCCAGCCTGCTCCTCTCAGGGCTTTCTGGCACCAGGGGCCGGCCAGCGCTATCCAGGAGCCCCAGCATCTCCCCTGCCCAGTACAGGTCGTGGCTGGAGAGCTGCGAGAAGCGGGCAGGGTTGATGTTGCAGATCGTAACGGCAGGGAAGATCTTGTTGTGCTCCGTCTCCTCCTCCAGCTGGGTGCTGTGGGGGTACTGGAAGTACAAGTCCACACACTTGGCGTAGGCGTGAATCAGGAGGGCCAGCGAGCCCAGGAAGGCCAGCAGCCACAGCAAGTTGCGGACGGTGTAGCGCCGGTGCCGGAAGATGTGATGGATGCCGTGGAGGGTGGAACGGCTGGCAAACTCCTCCAGGCTGCACGGGGGCTGCCGTGGGGCTGGGGCATTGCGCGCTGGCTGCCTGACAGGGCAGTCCTCCGCAGGAAGGGCTGCAGAGGGCCAGGGGTGACCCCAGGTGCGTGCGGGAGGCCTCTGAGCTTCCTCCAGCCACATGCTGCCGGCCGGCTCTGCCTCTCCCCGCTGAGTCCAAGGTGCCAGACGAGGTTCGAGGCGTGGGTGACCGTCCCAGCCCCGGGCGGCTGGGCTGTGCGGCTGTGATGTGCAGCAGAGCCGGGGCGCGACTGGTGCGGGGTGGTGCCGCCCGCACCCTGCCCCGAGCGGGAAGCTCGCTGAGTGCCGAGATCGCAGATGTACTTAGCGATCACCACATCCTGCAGGAACTGGAGCCAGAGGCTGAAACATCCTGGAAAGCTCAGGGCACTCTCACTGCCTGTCCCCCGGGGTTGTGGGCAATTACTTGGAGTCCTGCTCACTTCCACCCTCTCCGTGCACTTAGTGTGGGCTCCCCAGGGAAGGGGGAGACAGGCACATTCCTCATTTTCCCCTGCCAGGACATGTAGATGCCACCTGGGCAGGGCTGCATGGCCCTGGGCTCAGAAGAGACGCCTGGCCAGGCATGTGTTGGGGGTCAGCCTGTCTTTGGCATGGAGATGTGGGAGAACCCCAAGCTCTGCACCAGCATTGCAGAAGCGCAGCTCTGAAGCACAGCTCGCCAGGCTGGCCAAGGAGTCAAGATGTCAGGTGTCACAGTTGCCATGGCTCCTTTGCCCTTGGACTCAAACACCTCCTCTGGGATCCCCAAAAGCTGAAAGGGCCCAGGCTGCCATGAGCACAGGCAAGAGTGAGGGGTGGCAGAGCACATGGGAGCAGTGACACAGACCTCAGGGGCATGCCAGGTGCTGGCTCCACCTGCATGCCACCACAGGGAGGATGCTCTCTGGTGTGGTGCTACCTCGAGGCCAGGACATCTGACATGGTGGAGGGGCCAGCACCACTCAGCATCCCCCACCTTCCCAGTGCACAGGAAGATGTAAAATCTTTTATGAGGCCAGCATTGGAGCCAAAAGAAACAGTTGCTTGGGAGCACTGAGAAGCGCTTCTGCACCCAAAAGCTTGTGTTCCTTTCTGAACAATCTCAGTTGGTCTAGTAAAAGATGGTGCTTTCTCTTACTGGGCTCACCACTCATGGACCTGTCTGAGCAGATCCACCAGCCCCAGTTTGCTGACAGGAGGCAGAGCAGAGGCACAGAGCAGAGCTATGTCTGTGAGGCCAGGGAGGGCACACAAGCTGGGACAGCAGGCTGTGCTCTCCAGTCTCCCAGCAGAGATGTTGGGGAAATCAGAGGTAAGGATGCTCAGGCACAGGGAAGAGGTGTTTCCAAGGCCCAGTGGGGCTGGAGGGGAGCAAGAGGACTGGGCTCTCTCCCGCAGATATTTGGCCCTGGCTGGGCACCCACAGAGCCTCAGAGCGCAGCAAAAGGCACTGCAAGACTCTGGCGGTGTCTGTAGCCACGGGCTGGTGACACTGGCCCTGCCCAGCTGTGCTCCCCTGGCCTGTGCTCCCCAGCACAGCTTTAAATCCATTAGCTTTGCATAATTAGATTTTTCTCAATTACCAGATTATGATAATTAACAGCTCATTTGTAGGAGGCAGTGCCTAATCCCGGCATCATGCCTGGCTGGATGCCAGCCTGGCTCTTGGCGGCTGGTGCTGGGACAGTGGGCAGCAAAGCAAACACCAGGACAGAGGAGCCTCAGAAATGCTCCCAGGATCCCCCAAAACCCCTCAACCACTGCTGATCTGGACCTCCCCTTCACTGTCTGGCCAGCACAGCCTGCACAGAGGGATTGGTCCCCAAAAACAAGGGGAATGAGAGCCCAGGCAGGAGCAGCATCCTCTGGCAAAGGGAGTCAGCAGGGTTTTAGAAATGGCTCAGTCACCCACATGGCTCCAAAGATGCAGAAAACATCTAGAAAACATCCTGCAATGCCTCCTCCTACAAGCAGCCACCAAGGCAAAACATGGGAGAGGTTAGCATTGTGGGCTGGGCTGGCACGGCTGCAGTCATTAGGAGTCTCATTAATGAACTTTCCTAGTCAATAATGTTGTGATGAAGGACAGGAGAGCAGGGAGGCAGCTGCTGGTAAGGTACCAATCTTCATCACGGGAAGGCAGGGCAATTCAGGCAATTACTGCCCATCAACAGAGCTTCATCCCTGGTAACATAATAGAGCAAATATTAAGAGAAAAATGCTACTGAGGACCTCGAGGGCAAGGGAACAGGGAGCAATAAAGATATGCTTGGAGCTCCCACAGAATAAATCTACCCAGTCCATCTTCATAGCATTTTTTTTTTGGTAAAATTGCTAAATAAATGGATAGTGAAGAGACAAGAAGTATGAAATATCAGGCTTTTATTAAAGCATTTGATATAGCATCTCAGGGAACTAATTCCAGTTGGTGAGGACAGCCATCCCGCACTTGGGCTGGGTGCAGCTGAGGAGGTGAGGGAGATGGGGTGGCCCTGGGCACAAGGGGAGCACGGTGGCATCGTGTGCCACCAGTGATTGCAGTGCCAGCAGGGCAGCCCCTCTTCTCCCACCCAGGTGAATGTGCTGCAGCTTCTGCTCCATGCTCTGCCTCGGGGTGGCTGTGACAGGAGCACCAGTGTTACATATGGATAATCCGGATGCATCCCTGTGGGACAGTGCCCATAGCCAGCCCAGTGCCCCACTGCACTTGTTTGCGGCCACTATCTCCCCATGCCTGAGGCTGCTTCAGGGCTCGTCCGCCCCTGCCATGGGCTCTGCTTGCAGAGCTCTGGCTGGGAGGAGGTGCTGAGAGTGGGTAGCAGTCATGCCCAGCCAGGCATGACTGGATGGGATGTCTCAAGCTGTTCCCATGTGTCTACTATGCATGGCATTTCTGCTGTTCTGCAATGAGCCTCTCTAGGTAGGGGATCTGGTCCTGCCTCTCCCCCCAGCATGGACTGCAGTTTTGGCTCATGCAGGCAATAAATCAGCCTGCTTGCCCTGAGGTGGCTATGTGGCCCCTGCTGCTTCAGCTCACATTTCCCAGCCTCAAATTACCCCAGGCTGCCAGAGAGTTGGATGATTTTGTGCCGCTCCTTCAAACACCCCCTGCTCTGTTTTTGCTGCCAGATTTTGCCAAAGCCCCTCGAGTATCTGCATGTCCAGGCACAGCATATTCCAGCACACGATCCCAACTGGCAGCCCTTCTGGGGAGCAGAGCTGCACCAGCCCCGACTGCTCAACACCACGGGGAGTAAGATGAGCCTCGGCAAAGCAGCTTCATTCAACCACAACGGCATTTGCTTCTCGACTAGATCAGGGTCAGAGGTCTCATGCCAAATTTTGACATGTTTTTCTCAGTGGGGGAGCAGCCCAGAGTGCAATTTTTGCTGGAAACCACCTGGAGCTTTTCTTCTTTAAAATATTTTTTCTCAATGGGGTTCCTTTGATGCTCACACTGGGAGCACCACATGCAGCAGTTACACTCCCAGCTGGAGTCTCCTTTCCCCTCACTGACAATGGGAGGCAATGGCAAGCTCTCTGATGGAAAATGCCCTGCCACAGGGCAGCGAGTGAGGAAATCCTTCCGCTGGCAGCACTCACAAAGTGTTGGGGATCATAGGATGCTGGGGTAAGCTCGTGAAGAAGGGGCTCATGACAGGATAGCTCACTCCAGTGTCAGGCCAGCCAAGCTGCCCCATAAGAAAAGCACTAAATCCATGAGACTAGTCAGACATCTCAAGTGGGTATGAGGAACAAAGAACAGTGATTCGGGGGCCAAGCAGAGAGAGGAGATCTGTGTTTGTGCAGCATCAGCAGATTTCCTCACAGCCCCCATTTTTGGGGCAACAGAGGAAGTTATTAAATGAGGTGAATCCACAGTGGTCCCAGCAGGATCTGCTCCCCTGCATGCTATCTATTCTCTCTCTACAGCCTGGCTTCTTCCCACACCAGCCTTTTTCCAGCTCCTTGCACTGGTGCTAATCCCCTAATCTGTGCAAAGCAATAATTTTCTGCATGGCACAGTGGCTGCTTTTAGATCTGCATCCCTCCTCCTCCAACAGCCAGTCCTCTTATCAGGAGCAGGTATCAGGTGAGCCAGGCACCATCTACTTCTGATAAACCCATGTTGTATTTTGCCCTATTTCCATTTATCTCCAAGCTCGTAATTATCCCTCATCTCGCAGCGCGTTGTGCTGCCTTGCGTGCCGAGGCGCGGAGGCGACGCGTGCTTTGCCGGGCAGCCCTGAACCAGAGCCTCCTGCCAGCAGGGTGCAAGGACCCCGTGGGATGATACAGGGGGATGGGTCCTGCCCACCATGCTGGCTGCAGAGCTGTGCTTCCCTTTCTCCACAGCCGAGCTGCGTTGCCTTTAATCTCGCACAGCGGTGGAGATGGATTTTCTCCCCGTGAGCCAGATGTGTTGCACGGAGCATAAACACCCGCGACAGTTGTTGTGCTCCTCGGTGCGAAGGCATCAGATGTCTGCATTAAAACAAAGCTCTCCACTTAATTACTCAGGCTGATAATTCAGCGTGTGGAGGCGGCTCTGGCTGAGAGCAGAGGGCTGGATCACAGCTGGGACTGGAGAGCCTTGGAGTGCACATTAATCCTGGCTCTTGCAGCCCTGATTAACGGTGCTGGAAACCTGCCCGCCCCATTCATTCCCAGGGGAAGGGTCTGTTACTGCCCCACCAGAGGGGGCCCAGAATCATGCCCAAGAATCCCTGCTGACCCTTCACTGGGCCAAGACACCGCCTTCCCGGTGTCTTCAGGGTGAGGTGGCTGAGGATGTGAGGCACCATTGCTCTGAGGGTACTGGGCTGCCCTGGGAACACCCACCCACTACATCTGAAGGCCACAGGAGCTGCGCGCAGAACAGTGAAGTTCAGGCAAGACCGGAGGATCACCTTGTGCAGGAACCTGCTGCCAGCTGGAGAGAGCTGGAGACAGACCATGGCTGGGCTTAGAGCAAGACCAGCAGACCACCCAAGGCTTTCTCCTTGTGGCCAAGGTTGCTTGCTCCTGCAAACCTGAATTTCTCCTTCCAGGACCAGCATACACCTTCTGCAAGTTATCTTTGCTCCCCTCAATGATCACCTAGGGCCTAGGGGGACTCCTGGGCAGTCCTTCACTCAGCCATGTGCCCTCAAACCATGACAGCACCCACCTGGCTCTGCCAGTCTGTCTAGGTGTGATACTCCCTTGGACCTCTCTCCCTCCTGCCTGTTCTCCAACCCAGCCCCTCCCTCCTTCCATCTCTCCATCCCTCTCTCTCAGTGCTGAGGCATCCCTCTCCCAGCAGAGCCCCAATCCCAGAGCACTCCGTGGATCTGCCTGTGGGGTCCTGCCTGTCCGGGGAGACTGATTTCTTCCAGCTCAGCTCCAGCCCTCTTATCTCTCCTCCCTGGTCTGCACACTTTGCTCTGTGGCTGGGCTGAGTGGGAGTGACAGACCGCATCCTGCCGGGGCTGAGCACCCACGCTGGTGCTGGGCACAAAGGGCAGAGGGACCCAAAGCAGGCATCAGGCAGCTGCAGGCAGCACATCCCAGCGGGGCCCCAAGAGTTAAATTGTCATGTATTCAGGGCCACGCGCTGGCCAGGAATTACACTTTTATCGGCATGCGGTGCTGCCGCCACTTGAATTGGGACTGGGAACTCTATTTCTGAGCTCACCCAAATTATTCTCCAAGAGATAAAGCGCGGTGCAGAGCAGCGCCGGCGCTTCATTAACATTCCCCAACCCATTCAGCTTTAAACGAAGATTGCCTGCCTCGGAAAATGATAAAATTGAACATGTGAAGCAGGGCATTATGTTCCATCAGCCGATATTATTTCCCACGCAGGGGCCGAGTGGAGACACAAACAGCTATTTATGCAGTACCTGGCCAAGCCAGGGTGGCTTAGGAGGGGGTAGCAGGCGGTGACGGGGACACAGGATGGGTGGCAAGTGCCCCCCACCCATCCCTGGGCATAAGAGGGGATACCTGTGTGTTGCCAAGGCCACTCTGCCCTGCTGGAGGTTCTTGTGCCCAGGGTCAAGGTGGGTCCAGGACCACAGACCTGCTCCATGCATTCAGAATGGAAAAGGGTTCAGGGGTGTGTGTGTGTTCCTATGGGCAGCCCTGGCAAGGCTGGGGCATCTCCATCTGCTGCCCCGCTCCAGGAATGTATGTCCCCTGCTAGGGCTGAGCAGGTCGGGTGCTGGCTCCATATGCAGGAGGGGGTCTTACCCCCCATGGCTGGGTGCTGGGCCAGTGGAATTGAGGAGCATCCATATAGAGGGAGCACGTGCCTCCCCAGAGGCAGGCAGGGAGGGCTGAGTGGGCAGGAAGGGCTGAGCAGGCAGACCCCCGGGGCTGCAATTGGATTTTGCTTGGCCATGCTGAGCCTATCGATCCAGTAGTAATTAAAGTCGCTCCAAAACCTGACTCATATTCAACCTTGGGAGGAAGGAGCTTTGCTGAGAAGCACCCTCTGTTCCCCGTGGTCTGGCACAGGATGGAGCAAAGCCTTGCCAGGGTGCTCCCAGCCTGTCACAGCCCCCAGTGGTCTCTGTCCCAAAGGGGGACCGTGCCTTGGCACTGTCTGGGGCCCAGGCAGCGGCACCCATCTGGCACTATCCTGGCCAGTGTCCCCAGTACCACACAACCTCGGTCACAATGCTAATTAGGTTCAGCCCTTGGAGTGACACGAGCCCTAAAGTTATTTTACAGATCCCAGCTATTTTCTCACTGAGTGCCTGAGACACATCCCTGGCATGTAATAGTACTCTCCTATACCTCTTTCTTGTCTCTATCTAGGCCCTCATCAACGGACTGGCACACAGAGAGAAGCGTGTTGAGCCCACAGCCAGTCCCAAGAGTCACTGAGGGGCTGGGATGGACCTGGTGCCGTGTGTCCACAGGGTGCAAAACCTCTTCTCCAGGTCAGTGTCAGCCAGGGAGGTGTGAAGGCCACGAGGATTCTGCGAGCTGTTCATGTGTATTTGTATGTGTGTGTGTCTGTGTGTCTGTGTGAGCAGGGACTTGCACGCCCAGCCCTGCCGCCAGCCCCGCTGCTATGCCCGGTATTCGTAGCAGGTCGGGACAGGCACCGGGGAGGGGGAGCTGCCTTTCACCAGCGCCCCCCGCACCCTGCCCCGACCTTCCTGCGAGAAAGCAGGGCCGCCAGGGCCCGGGGGATGCGGCAGGGAGGGGGCAAGGGCCGGGGCAGCCCTGGGCACTCCGGGGCAAGGGACCCGGGGGCAGAGTACGGGCAACGCGCGCAGCGACGAAGCCTTGCTGCGGGGAGGTGGCTCCATCTGCAGGACACGGACCAGGCCGGGAGACCCGGCGCGGGGGATCCCCGCCGCCCCCGCCCGCCGCTCGGTATGCGGGACACGGCGCTGGGGGACAGCGGAGAAGGACATCGGCTCCTCCGGCCATACCCGCCCCGTTCCCGGGATGCGGGCGTGGGAAAGTGATGCCCCCTCCAGCATCCGTGTTCCCCCAGCGCCTCCCACGCCCGCTGGTCCCCTGCAGGCCTCGAGCACCCCGCACCCACTTCCCCTGCACCCCTTAAGTGCTCTCATCAGGTACACCCAGAGCTGGGCATCCCCCGTCCCCAAAGGCAACCCTCACCCTGCTCCGCAACCCTGCAGCCAGTGCTGCCACCCGCACCCCGGGGCATCCCACGCTCTAAGATCCCGGGAATGCTGCACCGAGCCGGCAGCCGCCGGGCAGGCGGGTGGGACCCCGGTGGCGGCGGGAGGCGGAGGCGGGGCCGGGACGGGCTCCACCCCGGCCCCCGGCCCACATAGGCCGGCCGGGAGGGCCCCTCGCCCCCTCGCCTGCGCCGTCCCGAGGCCCCACGGAGTATCCCGGCGGAAAGCGTGGGGCAGGAGCTGCGGGTGGATACGTGCAAAGGGGCCCGGCCCCGTCCCGTCCCGGGCGACGGGATGCTGCGGCAGCGTTGCGGGCGGCTCCTGGCCCGGCTGGAGCAGGGGCTGCAGCTCCTCGAGCTCGACGGCAGCCTGGAGGAAGGTGGGTGTGTGTAACCCTTCGGCCCGGGGCACACCGGCACCCTCGTCTCTGCCGCCGGCGTGGTCTGGGGAAGCTGGGGGCTGGCCCCCCGTCCCGGCTGACCAGCCGCTGCTGATGTCCCCAGACTGCATCCGGATCGCTCGGTGCTTTGAGGCGACGCGCCAGAGATGCTGCCGGCTGGAGCAGGATGGGCGTCGTGCCCACGAGCAGCTGGCCCGTGTGGAGGCCGAGCGGGCAGCGCTGGAGGTGAAGCTCAAGCACGCCCGAAACCAAGTGGAAGTGGAGATGAAGAAGCGGCACCGGGCAGAGGCTGAGCTGGAGAAGCAGGTTGGGGCTGGCCGCAGGGGTACCCTGCAGGGCTGGCTGCGGGGCCCTCAGCCTGCTCACCACTAGTTTCACTTGCAGGAACGAAAACTTCAGCTGGTCCTTGAGCTGCTGATGCGGGAACCATGGGGCAACGAGGCACTGAGCAGGGAGCAGTGCTCTGTTCTCAGTGCCCTGACTGGCCAGCGCCTTGGGGCAGCCTTGGCACCCATCAGGAGGTGAGCAGGGGCGGCAGTCCTCACCCCAAGCCCTCAGGCAGCCCTGGGGTCGGCTGTGCCCCTCTCCCCCTCATCCCTGCTGGGCTTGAGGGGCTGGCTGGGCAAGGAGGTGCCTGGGCTCTGCAGAGGCATCAGCTGTGGGTTCCCAGGAGTAGGTGCTGGCTGAGGGGGTAATTGCTCCAGCTGAGCTCACTCTGCAGGTCATCTGCAGTGGACGAGTCGTGCCAGTCCCTCCTGTCCCACTCGGATATCAGCTATGACCGCACTGAGGATGACGTGGTAAGAAGCGTTCGGCTGTGAGTCTCAGGGCTTACCCCAATAGCGAGGGGGTCGTTTTGCCCCACTTCTGCAGAGGCACAGTCCCTTTGTACATCCATGGTTAGGGGCGGGCTGCTATCAGAGCTGGAGATGAATGCTGGGGATGCCCCTGGCCTGATGCAGCCCCAGACTCCCTGCTGCCTTTCAGGATGTAGATATGACGGTGGTGCGGACCCTGAAGCGCAAAGCTCCGGACAGGCAGGTATGAGGAAACGCTGGGATGTGGCAGTTTTGGGAGCTGGTGTTGAGGTGATGTCTGTGCCTCTGTGTGGGTGAGGATCCCCCAGCTCTGATCACACTCCTTCAATGTGCCCTTTGGGTTCCTCTGCCCACCCACGTCCCATTGCGCATCGCAGGCTGGGGTGCTGGCCCTGTGCCATGCAAGGTGAGGACACCCAGATACTTCTCCATCCCAGTACAGGAGGCTGCAAGGAGCCTGGCAGGGAATTTAATTTATTGATGCTGTGCTGGGAGCATCGTCTCTCGGCAAACCTCCCACGATCAATAGAAACTCCATTACGCTCCTCCGTCGCCCAGCTGGGCTCCTCAATAATTCATCACCATGTGCGGGCATCCCGCACCCCGCTCTGCTCGCACCTCTGCATTGCAGGCCTGACCTGGCTTCCCCCAGCCCCAGGGCTGCCTCTCACCTGGTGGGGAAGCCTCAGTCCCTGTGATGCCTGGTGTGGGGCAGGTAGTGCTTGGGGAATAGGGTGAGACTGGGACATTTTGTTGGGCTGAGGCCACTTGGCTTGGGTACTCTGGGGAGTGGGGAAATGTCAGGTAGGGGAGCAGCTCTGCCTGCTTTTCACGCTGTCTTCTGTTTCCAGCGTGTGTCCCTGGCCCCTCAGGTTGGCCCTGTGGTGATGGCAAAGCGGCACCGTTCTTCTGTGGTACCCCATAATGCTGTGAGTAGGCACCCCAGCATGCCCTGGGCAGGGATGGGGTGCATGGGCTTTCCCAGTGCCAGAAGGCAATGCTGCAGCCCTCAGTCCTGTGGATGCTGTGAGGACAGTTCTCAGCTGTCTCATCTGGGTGCCTGTGTTCTTCAGCCTGTATTACCTTGATCCCAGTGGGGACAGCATCCCTGGCTATGCTGGACCACTGTCCTGAAGCCTGAATCCCCCTGTACCCATGGTGGCAGCATCCCTGGCTGTGCAGGACCACAGGGATGGGGATCAAGTGGACCAGAGATCATGTGGGAGATGTTGGAGAACTGTGGGGCTGCGGTCACATGTCTTATTGGTCTCCCATTTTGACAGATGAGTGTCCCCTCTATGCCCCCTCCTGCTGAGGTCCCAGGCCCTGCTGACAACCTCCCGCCTGCTGTTCTGGTGCCTCAACGCCGCTCTCGCCAGGGACATCGTGTCTCCGCACATGCAGGTCACAGGAAGGGCTGAGAAGGGGTTTGATGAGTAGTATGGGACCAGCCTCAGGGTGCTGCTGTCACAGGGGAGGGAGGGGATCTGTTGGGGGATGCTTGTCCCCACCGTGGACGTACTGGGGCCCTCTGGACATGCCAAATGCCACTGTCTTATGTAGAGACTCCCTGGGAGGTGGGAAGCCTCCTCACATCCTAGGTGGTAGATGGAGTGGCTTGCCTTTCAGGTCTCCCTCCACGGCCTCATCCCTCTGCAGAGCTGACCATGGTTTGGGGCACCAGTGAAGATCTGGGCTGCCGTGCTGCGGGGCAGGAGAGCCGCACTGAGGGCAGCTCAGTGGAACAGCCAGCACCAGCCCCCTTCCCCTCACCCCCACGGAGTCTCCCACCAGTCCAGCACAAGTTCACCTCCAAAACGGTGAGTGACCCAGCCTCTCTGTCCTCTGGGGAGGTGGGCAGGGGAGAGAGTTATGGGGTCAGGGGCAAGGCTGTCCTTCATTCCCTAGCCCCTTAGCTCCACCTGCAAGGGGAATGGATGGAGACAGTGGGACCTGGCTGGGGGAAAATAAAGGAGTGTTACTGGGTATCTGCAAGGAGGGGAGCCCCTGATACTGTTCTCCCTCTCCAGGTGATCCGCCCTGAGCCATGTGGTGTCTGTGGTTCCCGCATCCGCTTTGGGAAGACCGCCATAAAATGCTGCCAGTGCCAGCTGCTGCTACACACCAAGTGTCAGGAGCAGTGTCCCAGCCTCTGCACACCCAGGCCTCACCACCACGCCTGGCCCCGGGAGGTGAGGGGGCACAGCAGTGCTTGGGGGCCTCTCCATGTCCTCATGAGGCTTCAGGGCTACTGGCCTTAGGATGCTGAGCCTCTCCCACCCTGGCTGCAGGGCTGGGTGGTGGGCACAGCGCAGGTTGGCATTGTTCTCCCCAGGGTGTGCTGGCTGACTTTGCGCCCTCCACGCCGCCCCTGGTGCCCACGCTGGTGGTGCAGTGTGTGACCGAGGTGGAGAAACGAGGCTTGACAGAGGTAGGGGCCAGGATGGTGAAGGTGGCAATGCTGTGGTTCCCAGGGGCTGAGCCCTTTTCCCTGTGCCCCAGACAGGGCTGTACCGGGTGCCAGGCGCGGAGCAGCTGGTGCGGGAGTGGAAGCGGAAGCTGCTGCGGGCTGGGGGAGCGCTGCCTGCCCTCAGCAGTGTGACTGACATCCATGTGGTGTGCGGGGTGCTCAAGGATTTTCTGCGGGGACTCAAGGAACCACTGGTCACCTTCAGCCTCCACCCTGCCTTCCTGAGGGCTGCTGGTGAGCAGGGGTCCCCAGGTGAGGGAGGGGGAAGGGACTGCTTCTTCCCTAACACTGCTCCCTGGCGCTGCCACAGACATCCCCGATGATGCTGCCAGTGACACAGCCCTGCGCCATGTGGTGAGCAAGCTGCCCCCAGCCAACAGGGATACCCTGGCCTTCCTCATGCTGCACCTGCTGAGGTGAGTGGTTCATCCTGGCACAGATCTGTCCCCATCTCCCCATCTCTCTGCCCTTCACTCAGGCTTTGTGCCTTAGAGCGGGGAAGCTGCGGATGAGGAGCCCCTGGGCTGGGCAGCATGCTCACACCCTCTGTCCTCCCTTGCAGGGTGTCACACAGCCCTGACTGCAAGATGGATGTGCTCAACCTGTCCCGTGTGTTTGGCCCTACGCTGGTGGGCCACAGCTCAGCCAACCCCACACCTCTCGCCATCATGGAGGACACGCCTCGCCAGTGCAAGGTGAGGGGTCCCTGAGGTGTGGGGTGTACCCTGGGCACTGCCAGTGTCCCCATCCTACACCTCTCTCTGCCCAGGTGGTGGCTCGTCTCCTTTCACTGCCACCCAGCTTCTGGAGAGGCTTTGTGGAGACAGAGCAGGAGAACCTGGTGCCAACGCCAGCCCTGGGAGGTGAACGTGGTGAGCACAGGAGCCCCAGCCCCCACCCACCATGGCCTTCGGCTTCCTTCAAGGGTCCTGGTTGTCCATGGCTGTAGTGAGATAGCTGTCCCCAATCTGTCCTGCAGAACCCTTCTTCCAGCCCATTGCCTCTCCGGAGCCCAAGGCAGGCCAGCTGAGCCCAGCTGGTACCGGCTGCCTCCCCAGCGCCCTGAGGAGCTGCGTGGGCAAGGGCAGCCGGCCCCCGTGAGTGCTGTCGGGCGTGGGTGGGCCCAGGGGAGCTCACTGTGTACCCCTGACTCATCTCTCCCCACGCAGGCAGGGGCCAACCCCGAGGAAGGTGGGCCGGTTCTTCCCTTCTCCTGTGTAGCCTGCAGCAGTGGCTCCCTCGGGACACGGAGCTGGCACTGGAGGAGGAGCAAACACTGCAGGACCAGGCAGCTGCCTGTGGGGTGACAGTGCCGAGCCCAAAGCTCTGCTCTGCTTCCCTGGGGACTGGGGAGCAGAGCTGGCTCTGTCCAGCTGTGGTGGCAGGGACACTACACTAGTGCTTGTACTTTGAATCGGGTTTGTATTAAATGTTTGCAGCAAAACACACCTGGCTGTGGCTGCTGTCTGTCCTGCCCTGCTGCTGCCACGGGCTGGGGCTCACTGGAGCCTGGCTGTGCCGCAGATAAGAGCTGAGCAATGCTCCACAGAACCTGTGCTTTGGGAGGGCAGGCAGAGCCCCCTCCCACCCGAGCTGAAGCCCTATTCTGCTCTGGAGTCCCGGATGTGGGAGGCCCCTCTTTGAGCCCAGATGTTGGCCTCAAGTAATTGGAGCTGTTGCTGCTCAGGGCAGGACAACCTTAAAGTGTTTCCAGACTTCCTGGCACCTCAGTGGAGGCCTCTTTAACTCCTTCCTCCCCTCCAGCTCAGGCAGTGCTAGAGGTGCACAAAGCCCAAGCAGGGCTGGGCTGTACAGCTTTCCCTCCAAGAGAGGGAAGCAGGATGGTGCTGTGATAGAGCAATGTCCCAGGCAGGGCTTGCCCCCCTGATATCTCTGCAGAAGGGGCAACCAGTGCAGAAGGAGTTTAGGGAAAAGAGGCATTACACAACAGGGATAAGAAATGCCCCTGTGCCACGTCAAGCAGCCAGTAAACCTTTGTCCCTACTAAAAGCTAGACCAGATGGGGCACATGAGAGAAAATTCATGTGCAGTCCTGAAAGCAAGTACTTTGGCTCAGTTTTCTCCAGCGCAGGGTTGTACACCAGAGGGCAAGGAAATTAACACATCCAAGGCAGAGGCAAAACTGAAGGAGTTTAATGTGCTTAAAGCTAGGGAACAGCTAATCCCTGCCCAGGACCACAGGAGAACTGGCACAGGAAGGCACACGGCTAGGAGCAAGGATTTACTCCAAATCCATCAAACTGGGATGGTACTGGATGGATGGAGAATACCTAATACAGTGCCTTGCTGAAAATGAGAGGCATGATGGGGCCCTTGGTGGAGTGCAGGGCTTTAGCACAGAGTTCAAAACCAGGGAGGTAAAAAGATAAAGGGCAGCATTGGTTACTGTAGACAATCTATGCCAGGCTCAGGAGGAAACTGTCTTCCATAAAATCAGGTTTTTGAGGCAAAGTGAGGAGCTAAATCTCTGTCACTTGCACACATGTAAGTTGGTTGCTCTGGTGCCCAGTGGATGTGGCTGGTGATAAGGGGAGATATGCATAGAGCCCTCCCAAGCTCCAGCCATGATGGTGTGAAGGAGGCCGTTGGCCCACCAGGGTAGCAGGGGCTTGCTGCCCTCACTCTGAGCCCTGCCTAGGCGGCAGGCACAGGTCTCAGCCTGACAAGAGCAGGCTTGGTAGGGCTGGCAGCTCTCCTGGCATGCACTGAGCCCAGGGGGCAGAGGTGGTACTGGGGGAAGGGGTATTCTTGCAGCTCCCTCCAGGGCCAGCAGGCCGCTAGTCCAACCCAGCCCTCGTGTGTGTGCCAGTGCCCTTAGGACAGCCTGGCACTGCTGTTTTCCCAGCAGTAGGAGGAGCCCAGCTCAGGCTGTTGCAATCATGCTGAAATCAAGAGCCTCAGTCTGTTCCTGTGGGGTGAGCTGCCTACACATGACAGGCACATTCAACGCTCCCAGGTCTTAGAGATGGGCCAAGACCTTCCAGGGAGTTGCAGACAGCAAATAGTGCAGGGATAGCCTGGTGAGGAGTGGCAAGGTGGTGCTGTTAGTGCCCTTTGGTGGAGAAACACACAAAGTTGGACCCAAGACACTGCAGGCAGCAAGTGCACCCTGCATACGCACACAGGCTTGTACCAGGGTCACGTACTGTCCCCAGAGCCTTCACCCCAGCCCAGGGCTGGTCCCCGGGCTGCAAGAGAAGCAGCATGCAAGGCTGATGCTCATCAGCTTTAATGTCTGTCTGGAGCAGTAGTCAGGCACTTGCAGGGCTCCTGGCCTGCACCTACCCCTCCTGGGGTGCTGAGAACCTCGAAGGATGTGAGGCCTCAGTGCAGGCTCTTGTTGTGGGACACAGCAGGGAACAAGGGGCTGGTGCTGCCCATGACTCACAGGATAATCTGGTTTTTGTAGCTTCGGCTCAGCTCCTTGTGAGGAAGGACAATGGAGTTGAGGATAACGACCTCAGCCGGAATGGTGACACTGCAGCCTGGGAGGGGAACGCAAAGGCTTTAGCTGGAGGGGAGAAGCTGCCTCGGTGAGCAGGCCCAGGGTGATTCCATACAGCAGCAACGTACCCAGGATTGTGATGGACGGCGTGAGGCGCCCATCCCGGAACAGGGTCTCGCTGTCGATCTTGGCATAGGGATCGTTGGGGTTAGGGTCGCTGGGCGTCCCTTCAACCCGCGCCCAGCGCCCAATCGTGCTGTCCCAGCCCACAATGGTATTCAGGACACAGGTGTGATCCTGGGATGAAGGAGAGGGGAATGCAGGGTGCTGCTGCCTCCCTGCATGGGATGAGGGTCAGCATCTACCCCCTCAGGCAAGCCCCACTTACATGGAGCGAGGCGCCGTGCAGGACGATGGACTCTCGCACGCGCACACCAGCGCCCACCGTCACACCCTCCCCAATGGAGACGTTGGGGCCCAGCTGCGAGGACAGAGGCAGGTGATGAGGACAAGGACAGTCATGCCCTTGGCACCCCTGAGCACATCCCTGCCCCAGGGCCCCCCCAGCCTGCACTCACCACTGCAGTGCTGTCGATGGAGGCTGTCGGGTGGATGTACACATTCCCTGCAACACAAGGCAGTGGCTTCAGGGGAGGCAGCCCACAGGAGCATCTGCCTCTCAGATAAAGGGAGGTCTCACTCGTGGGTCCCACTGCCTCCCTAGGCAGCCCCAAAAGTGTTAGTGTGTTAGAATGGTACCTCGGATGACAGGGCCTCCAGGTCTGTTCTGGGCCAGTCTCTCTGGGTGGCTTTTGCTGTACTGGTTCAGGTAAAGGCGACTGGCATAGATAGCAGAGCTGGAGGAGGAAAAGCAGAAGATTGTTATTGTCACTCTGGCACTGCCAGGGCAGAGGAGGATCCAAAATCAGAGCCGCCCACCCACAGCTCTGCCTGAGCACCCTGCACTCCCAGCCATGATACTGATCACTCCCGTCCCTGGTACAGATCACCTGATGCTCCTGCTACACCAGCTCCAGCACTTACCCAGCTGACTTGATCTGGCTCCAGAAGCCATCAGTTTTGTAGACGTAGAGTTTGCCACTCCCAGCCAGGGCCGTGAAAACATCCTGCTCTAGCCGGATCACTTCTGCACGCTGCCAGCCATTGGAATTTTCCTCTCTGGAAGCAAGAGTCCTGTTAGACACCCACCCCAGCCCTGGCCTCACCTAAGGACCCCAGCAGACCTACCCTCCCCAAATTCAGGGACTCTGACATTCCCAGATTCCTACCTAGCCATGTGCTTCTCCCCAAAAGTGGGGAGAGGGCCAGCTGCAGGCTAGGTTGGGACAGCCCCCCTGAGCCCCAGAGCAAGCAGAGGGATAGCCAAAATAAGCTCTGAGCCAGAAGCTGATGGTGCAAGAGCCCCACCTAGTCCAGGTGGGCGTATGATCCTGTCCCCAGTCCAGAGCCTGCACAGCTGGATTTTAACTTGGGTGGTGGCAGAGAGGTGAGGTGACAGGCTGGCTGGTGCAAAGAGCTGGAGAGGGGAGGAGAGCATTCCCAGGTGAAAGGCTTGCTCAGCCTCTTGTCCAGAGCTGAATGAGAATGGGGTGGGAAGAGAGGAAGGGAGAGGGAAAGTCTCAAGCTGACCAGGAGCAGAGCAGAGGAAACAGCAGCCTGGAGAAGGGAGGGAAAGCATGCATTACCACTAGGATCAATCCAGCCCAGAGAGCAGCGAGTGCAGACACAGAGGGAGACTTACCCAAGGTAAGGACAGCTGGTGCAGGACCAGGAAACAAGTGAGTGATGGCAGAGGAGGAGAAAAGATAGAGAAAGTATGGAGGATGAGTGTGCTGCTGCAGCCCCAGGAAGCAGGGGGGTGGGAGGGAAACAGAGCAGACTGAGGCACTCACAGTGCTAGCTCCTGCTGGTTCCTCTGGAAGACTTCACCAATGTGCTGGAAGATGGCAGGTGTGAAGAGGTAGATGCCACAGTTAATGATCTCACTGACAAATGTGCTGGGCTTCTCCACGTAGTGCTGAACCTGGAGGTGAGGGAAGAGACATGAACCCCAGGCTGCAGCCCCTCCATCCAGCACCACACCCTCTGTGGCACCACGGGCCCACGCAGGTGACGCAGCACCTGCCGCCCACACTGTGCTCCACTCCCCAAGGCCCTCCAGTACCTCCTGTGTGCCCGCATTTGCCACGATACAGCCATAATTCAGTGCCTGCGTCCTGTTGGCCTAAGAAACAAGGACAGTGTTAGCAATGGCGGAGCAGTAGGCACAGGGAGGCAGAGCAGATGAAACCTGGACCTCACAGTCTGGGACCCACCCACCACAGGAGCTGCTGGCTTCTAAGCCCACGGCAGAGCACTGCAGCTCTTCTGCTCCCCAGCACTGCCACTCACTGTGGTACCCAGAATGACAAAGCTGTGCATGTCCCCATGCTGCTGCCGAAACTCCAGCATCTCCTGTAAGGGGAACTCTGAGCACACATCTGCGTTGAGGACAAAGAAGGCCTCAGCACCACCTGACAGGATCTGGTCTCGGAAGTGATAGATGCCACCACCTGTGCCCAGGGCTGCATACTCCTGCAGATACCTACAAGCCAAGCAGGAAAAAGGGAGGGCTTAGGGAAGCAGGTGGCACCAACTGGCAGCAGGGCTGGGAAGGGTTGGGAAGGACTGGAGAGGCATAATCCTGCCATCCAGTTATGGGTTTCATGCACGCATTGCATAGAAGGAGGCTGTGGCAGCTTAGAGCTGTGCTAAAGAAGCATCTCTGGAGCACGAACCATCCAGGGCAGGGGCCAAGGCAAAGGAAAGGCGGCAGAACTAATGGGGGAGCCAGGCTGTGCTCATCCACGGTGGGACAGAGCCCATCTGCCCATTGCCATAGCGCTGACTGGGGCTGCCAGTCTGAGGCAGGTAGGTGAGGGCTGAGCCAGGCTGTGCCACCGTGGTGCCCTAGGGGTGAGAGAGCTCCTGCCCACCTGATGGGAACCTTGAACTCCTGCTGCGCCGATACGAGAAAGCGGCTGAGAGCCTCGTTGGGCTGGTAGAAACCCATGAGCAAGATCTCCTTCATGCCGGGCACCTGGGGAGGGACGGAGGAAGGGATCAGAAAGGAAAGGAATGGCACATCTCCCCTGCTCCACGGCCCCAAGCCCCCCGGCCTCCCGTACCTTGGCGCAGGCCTCGATGTGGTGCTGCACCATGGGCACTCCGGCCACGGGGAACAGCGGCTTGGGCACCTCGAAGGACAGCGGCCGGAACCGGGTCCCTGCGGAGCAGAGCGGGGTCGGCCGGGCACTGCGCCGGCGGGACATCCCGCGGGCCCGGCGCACTTACCCTTCTGCGGGCCCCCGATGAGGATGACGGCCTTGAGCGGCATCGCGGCTTGGCTTGGCTTGTCTCCGGCAGTTTCGCACCGAACCCCAGCTCCGCAACCGAGCCCCGCAGCCCGGCCCTGCCCGGCCCGGCCCCGCCGCCACTTCCGCGCACGTGGCTGGGACACGTCAGCGCCGCGCCGGGCCCTGGGCCGCCGCCCGCCCGCCGCCAGGGGGCGGCCGCGCTCGCTGTGAGGCCCCGCGAGCCCGTGGGGCGGCCGCGACCGGGCGGGGGCGATGGTCAGTGTGGGGCCATGGTCAGTGTGGGGAGCCATGGTCAGTGTGGGGAGCCATGGTCAGTGTGGGGAGCCATGGTCAGTGCAGGGGCCATGGTCAGTGTGGGGCCATGGTCAGTGTGGGGCCATGGTCAGTGTGGGGAGCCATGGTCAGTGTGGGGAGCCATGGTCAGTGTGGGGAGCCATGGTCAGTGTGGGGCCATGGTCAGTGTGGGGAGCCATGGTCAGTGTGGGGCCATGGTCAGTGTGGGGGGCCGTGGTCAGTGTGGGGCCATGGTCAGTGTGGGGGCCATGGTCAGTGTGGGGGGCCGTAGTCCATTCGGGTGTGCGGGGAGCGGCTGTGGCCGTGTGCGTCGGTGCAGGGCAGCGTGAGCGCGCAGGGCAGGTGCTGTGGCTGTGAGCCCCAGCGCTTCGGTGCGCCGTGCGGGGACACCACGGGCTCTGACACGCCCTTGGACACAGGGCCTGCGACAGGCGCAGGTCTGCAGCCACGTGTGTGTGTGTCGGGAGCGTGTGACTGCCCGCAGGCACCGGGCGGTACGCGTGTGCCCCTGCCCGCCGCGGCAGGCACGGCACCGAGGGCTGGGGGGCAGCGGGCTGTAACCGGAGCGGTCCCTGCCGGCACGGCACGGCCTCTTATGGGTAGCGGATATTTATAGCCAGGCATCAGGTCCCTCATTGGCACCTGCCATGCCCGCGGCAGGAGGCCTGCCATGCTGCCCCGCTGTCCCAGCCACCATCGGGCCCTTTGGCACTCCGTATTTTCACTCCATGACGTGAGGGCCATGTGAATCAGCCCCGCTGCGCTCGCCCCAGCGCTTCACAGCTTCTCTGACTTCTTCACCGGGTTTCCAACATGGAAGCGCAGCCTCACATGGAATCCTTTCTGGACTCAGGTCCCTAGGTTTTGGGGTAAGGACCCTCTCGAGATACCAGGGGCTGCACTTCACATTCATGCAATTCCCTCCCAGGAAGGCACTGAAACTGGAGGGGCTGCTCAGGGTCTTTATTGCTGCTCTGGCATGTTGCTTCCTCCAAACCATGGGGACATTGGCAACTCCAGAGCCCGGCAGAGAGGAGGGGACAGGAATGGGGACTGGAATGAGCAGACGCCTTCTCCCCAAAATCAATAAATAAAGCCCTATCACTAGCAGCATGAGGAAGGTGAGTGCCCAGCCGCTGTTCCTGTCCCCCTGCTCAGGGCACCCCGCATTGTGCCACCAGCTGGGGAGGGCTGAGGAGGGGGCACAGGGCAGGGCAGGGCACCTCAGGGTCAGATAGGAAGAGTGAGGGGTCTGGGACAGATGGGCAGGTCTGGGACACAGGGCAAGGTCTGGAGCTGGGTGGGCAGAGCACGAGCAGCGTGGGCCTGAGCAGACACAGGAGGTGTGCATGGCACCTGGGTGTCCCCCTGCATAGAGGGGGTGCCTGCCAGTCCCCCATCCTAGCAGGGGGCGCAGCCGACAGTCCCAGGGAAGGCACCGGCATCGGTCCTGGAGCCACAAACCCACTTGCCAGGACCAGGGCTGGGAGGAGTGGAAGGTGGGGGGCTGGCAGCCCCCCCTCCCAGCTGTAAGAACTGGGGCTGTGCTGGCTGGCAGGGGATTGTGAGCAAACCCCTCTCTGCAGGAACCGCTGGAGCCACCTCAGTCTTCTGGTGCTGGTGTGCAAAACCAGGGGGAGCACGAGGACTGCCACACCGTGGCCAGGGGCAGCTGCAGGCTGCAGTGTAAGGCACACGGCTGATGGGACCCATGTGGCCAGGGCTGGCTAGCAAACTGGCAGCTCTTCCCCTCCCACCTGGGGCTTCCCGTGCCCCTCCGTCTGCATCCCATCCCGACCCTCTGCCACATTCTCTGTTCCTTGCAGCAAGGCTTCCCACCACCCTCCCACTGCTGGACCCCACTGCTGGTCTGGCTGCAGCAGCACCTCCTCTTCATCGGCACTGACAAAATGATGCTGCTGGCCACCATCATCCCTGACAGCAGCACGTGAGGTCCATGGACTCAACCTGGCGCGTCCCGGCTCCTCCTCAGCCGCCCCATACTGCGGCCCATGGAATGTTCCTCTGGCTCCCCGGCCCCTGGTGGCCGTGGCCAAGGCACCAGTTACTGTGGCCCTGGTGGCTGGCCGCCCTGGTAGGAGCGCAGTAAGACCTTGTGCTTTGTGACGGCCTCACCACGGCGCCTCTGGTGATCCACCAGGAATTCCTTGAGGCGGTTGGTGGTGAAGGTCAGGGTCTGGCGGCGCAGCTTCATCAGGTAGGCATCCTGGAGCCAGGCATTGGCAAAGCAGTCCTTCACCGTGGGGCGGCTCCTGGGGCAGAGCCAGCTCTGCATCAGGGACTGCCGGGGGTGCCCTCTGCTGCTCCACCCCCTAAACCCAGCCACCACCCTTGCCCTGCAAGACCCAGGGGGTCCCAGCCCTCTCCGAGAGCACTGATGGACTCCAGGCTCCCACTGATGATGTCTGGAGGGGTCCCATGTGACAGGGGCAGGCTCAGTCACAGGCACAGTCTGGTGCCATGTGTCCTCCCTGGCTGGGTTGGGCACTCACCAGGGGTGGACAGTGAGGACCTTGCGGATGAAGAGGGCAGCAGTCTGTGAGACGTTGGGGTACAGCTTGAAGGCATCAAAGCGCCCTGCCAGGATGCGGTTCTCCGTCTCAATGGGGTCCAGTTCAAAGAATGGTGACCGCCCGCTGAGCCTGTGGTGGTGGAGGGGGTGATGGGCTGGGGGGATAGTGTGGGAGGGTACTTGCTGTCCCACTTCCCCCCCCATCCCTGGTTTGAAAAGCCACAGCTACCCAGCATGTTATCATCTCCCCACGTCCAGCTGGGAAGGGTCTGCTGGGCTAACAGCATCCCTCAGCCCGCTGTTAGCTCAGTATCCTCCGTGGCACCGAGCCCTGGGTGGGGCTGACTACACTTTAAGGTTCTCATCCCCCTGACCCCTTGTCTTACATGATGTAGGTGAGGACGCCAACACCCCAGACATCTGCTGCAGAGCCCACCGGGTCTCCCTTCACCACCTCTGGCGCTGTGGGCAGGGGAGCAGGTCTGTCACATACACAGAGACACCAGCCCCAGCATCCCAACACACACAGCATCCACAGTATCCCCAGCTCTTACAGAAGTCCCAGATCCTCAGGATTCCCAACACCCACAGCATTCCCAATGCCCATAGCAGCCAAGCACCCCTAGCAGCCACAGCACTCCACTACTGCACCCTCCAACACCCTTCCTTGACACTGCAGCACCCTGACAGAGTCCAGCCAGCCTCCAAGGATACCACAACTGTCCCACAGAACCCAGACTCTCCCACTGACCCCAGTGATGCTATAGAAATTTGCAGACACCCCCAACGGGAGGACACAGTTCCTCTCCATTCCCAAGTCCCCCAGAGCATAAGCACACATGCACACCTTTGGGAATAAGCACGCCCCAGTTCTGTCCCTGTCCCCCACGCCACTACACCCATGGTGCCCCACTCACACATGTACTCCAGGGTGCCAGCACGCCGCCCCAGCTGCCGCAGCACAAGTGGGTTGTAGGTCTGGGCACTGCCAAAATCAATGATCTTGAGGGCGTTTGTGCCTGAGACGATGATGTTGTCTGGCTTGATGTCAAGGTGCACAATGCGGCGACCATGCAGATACTCGAGGCCCTGCAGGAGCTGCAGTACGTAGCTCACCACGTCATCCTCTGAGTAGCGAAACCTGGGGGCAGGTGCCATCAGCAGGTAGCCCCATAGCAGCCACTGTCCCCGGTGGCCCTGTGCCCACCTGTACCTGTCCACAATGCTGTAGAGGATCTCCTTGCCAGCACAGTTCTCACAGATGAGCACCAGGTAGCGGGGAGTGATGTACGCCTCATGCAGGGCCATGATGCGCTCATGGTGCAGCGCCTTGAGGATCTCGTACTCCTGCAGCACGCTCTGCTTCCGCTCCGCCTCGTAGGGCACAATCTTGGCCATGAAGTGCTTCCCTGTGGCATTCTCCTTGCATAACCGGATCACCCCGAAACGGCCTCTGCAGCATAGGGCAGGATTCAGCATCCCTGGTGTGGGGTGCTGCAAGAACACCCCTGGCAGAGTATGTTGTCCTACTGCTACTCACCTTGCTTTCTCGTCCAAGAAGGTGTATGGCTTCTGGGGGACACCCTGCCGCAGTGCTGTGCTGTCTTTTGCCCCTGGGACCCCACTAGCAGCTGGGGGCTCCTTGGAGGGTGGAGGAGTGGTGGTGGGCTCCAGCGCAGGAGGTGATGTGGGGGGCATGGAGATGAAGGAGGTTACCATGTAGGGAGGCATCTTCCGTGAAGGTGTGGTGTTGGGGGTGGGAGATGGTGTGGGGGCTAAGCTGGATGAGGTTGACACTGGGGAAACGGTGGGGGACTTGGAAGGAGACAGAGCCTGGGGCGGGGGGGAAGTGTCCGTGGGGGGTGCAGGGGAGCCCGGAGTGGGGGTGTCTGTATGAGGAGTGGCAGCAGTCCGAGGAGGGGTGAACATCAGCTCAGGAGGCACATAGACAGTGATGTTGGGTGGAAGCTCAGGATCTGGTAACACTCCCTCTTCATGGGGGGCAGGAGGCGGAAGCACCCCTGTGGGGGCACCCTCCTGTTCTGCTCCAGCTGCCTTCTGTACCACTCCCTTTTGCTTGCGTGGTGGTGTGGTGGGAGGGGCCCCTGCAGCCACTGGCTCCAGGTGCTCCTCAGGTGTCTGGGTTGACCGACTGGAAGCCACCTTCTCAGGAATGGGGACAGCAACATCCTTGGCTGGGGCAGCTCTGGCATCTACAGGGAGCAAAGGGAGGTGTGAGCCAGGTGGGGGTGAGCTAGGAGTGGACTGTAAGTGGCATTTCATTTCCCAAAGCCCTGGGGGGAAGATGCAATGGGACTCAAGGATCCCCAAAGCAGCCCAGAGGTCACAGGTGGCCCCATGGCCACCCCACACCCATGGGACAGGGCTTGCTCACCTGCTGCCTCAAGATGCACCTTTACTGAGGGGTTGCTGTAGGGTCCCTGCCCAGCCTTGTTGACACAGGCCACACGAAACTTGGCAGTGCTCCCGGGAGGCAGCTCAGTCACATTGAAGTAGCAGTCAGTGATACCAGTGGTGACAATCTTCCACTCGTGCTCCCCTGCCAAAGCAGAAGTAAGGTAAGGAGAGGGCAGAACAGGGACAGGGGCAGCTACTGTCCCCTGTCCTTGATTCTGCCACGCCACAGGGGACAGCGAGGACACTGGGCATTTTTTTCCTAGGTGCCCCTTCGTGAGCCCATATTCCTGGCTGTGGCTCCCAGGGGATAGGAGACAACCCCACATACCTTCCAGTCTGCGCTCCAGTGTGTAGGTGCAGGGGGCTTTGCTCTCAGCGGGCTTCCACAGCACCAGCACTGTGTTCTTGTACTTCTGGGGGATCTCCGGGGTACCTGGCCGCCCAGGGAGCCCTGCAAGGATACAGACGGGGTGGGCTGGGTGTCCAGCTAGGGGCAGAACAGAGCTGCTGCAGTGAGAGGGCATACCAACTCGTGGGTTCAGAGATGCTGGAAACGCTCATGTAAAACCAGCCTGTCCTCTTTAAAAGCCCCAGTCTCGCAGATGTGGAGAGCAGTATTCTAGTGACTTGCACAAACTGATCCCCAGCCATGTTCCCGACTTGTGCCCTTCCTGTCTCCTGAGGACCCCCAGCCTCCTTACGTGCCACAGCCAGCGTGCAGGAGCTGATGGCTGTGCCCAGGATGTTGGCGGCTGCACACTCGTACAGCCCTGCATCCTTCCTGGAGACCTTGGCAATGGTGAGCATCTGACGTCCGTCCTTACAGGAGACGACGTTCAGCCCACTGTCCGGCTGCAGGGACCTCTTGTCTGTAGGGGGAGAAGAGGAGTGGCATGATACGGTGCCTGTCAGAGCCCACCCACTGAGGCAGTGCGGGCAGCGCCCCACCTTTCATCCAGAGGATCCGTGGGGTTGGGCTGCCAGCAGGAAGGCAGCAGAGGGTCAGCGCCTCGCCCTCCAGCAGCACCTGGTCCTTCAGCTTGATGTGGAAAATAGGGGGAAAATCTGGAAAGCAGAGTGGGGGGTTAGGCTGAGGTGGAGACACACACCCGCCATCCCATCCTGGGGCTGTACCTACCCGATTCACTGGGTGTGTGTGGCCGGCCGGCGGCGAGTCCCTCCTCCCGCAGAAGGCTGGAGGGGATGCTGGGCTGTGAGGCCATCTTCTCCTTCTTGCCCCGGGAGAGCCCCCAGCGCTCCCAGCGGGACCTCTTCTGACTGTCACCTCCACCTGTGAGCACCCAGGGCAGGTGAGAGAGCGGGGCCAGGCCAGGGCGGCCACACCTGCCGTACCCACAGCGACTGGGCCATGGGTTTCCCCGCGGGGTCGCCCCTCATCGCTCACCTTTGGCAGAGGCAGAGGAGCCTGTGCTGGCCTCGGAGCGCAGGGACTCGGAGGAGGGCGCGGGGGCGGGGGCGGGCCCCGGTCGCAAGCTCTCACCCTCGGAGCTGGCGCGACGGAGTTGCCGGGACCCCTCGCCCTCCTGCCGTTCATCCGACACGCTGCGCAGCCGCGCCGAGACGCGCTCCATTGTGGCACTGATCTTCCTCCGCACAGCCACCGCCGGTGACTCGCTCTCCCCACCACCCCCCGGCTCTGACTTGAGGCTCTCTGAGTCCCTTCGCTCCCTGGAGCTGGCCAGAGCCATGCTCCAGGAGAAGCGGCGCCCACCAGGTGGGGTCTCAGTGCCTCCATCCTCGCCCATGCTCTTCTTCCTCTCAGCAGGCGGGGTCCGCTTGAGGAGTATGGACATCCTCCGGAAGAAGCCCCCATCCTTCTCCACCTCATGCAGATCCTGCACGGACTTGGACTTGGCTGCCAGCCCGGTGGGCCGGTCCCTGCGCAGCTCCAGGGGCACGCCGGCCGGTGTAGGACGGTAGATGCCCTCGTCAGAGGCTGGGGGGCCGGCCAGGTGCCGGTCCTCGGAGCGAGAGCGGGTGAGGAGCTTCAGCCCCCGGGTGAGGGATGATTCGCGGCCCCGCTTGAACTTGGCCTCAAAAACCTCCTCCGAATCGATGTCCTGGATGACCAAGGAGCTGGAGGAGCCAGTGGGTTTCACCTCCCTCCTTGCTGCTGGTGCTGGCGTAGGGGGCTTTGCAGGGCTGACTGGTGGGGTCTCCTTGATGTTTGGTGGGGGCTCGTTGGTGGTTGGTGGGGGCTCCTCCGTGGCTGTCTCCCCACCTTGAATACCTCCCATGACTTGCATCATCTTGGCATATGAAGACTTTATGTGGGTTTGGGGAGCAGGGGTTGTGGACTTTGGTGGGGTGGGAACTCCTGTCCTGGCAGCCCCCTCCCCACTGGCTCCAGCAGCTTTGGTGGGTGTCTTCTCCTCCTGTCCTCTGTCCGTGGGCTTCTTCCCTGTGGTGGTGGCAGCCTTGCTGGCCCCAGGCGGGCCATGTTCCTCAGGGATGCGCCTCCTCCCTGAGGCAACCTTTGCAGGGCCAGCCTGAGGAGCAGTGATCTCTGCTGGAGGGGGTGTTGGTGTGCTTGGAGTGTCTGGTGGCACTGTGGGCCGAGCATCAGAGAGGGCAGAGAGAGAGGGGGACTCCTTGAGCCGTTGGGCTTCCAGGCAGGCCACTGGGATCTCCAGGGGTGCACCAGAGCGTCGGTGCCGGACGACAGGCTCCGCGTCCCCATGGCTGAAGGAGCTGCTCTTCTGCAGCCGGCACTCAGCGGGGAGGAGGCGCGGCGAGGTGGCTTCACTGGAGGCTGCCCGCACCAGCCGTGGCACTGCTGGAGCCTCCAGGCGGGCTGACCGTGGGACTTTCTTGTCAGGACTGACCCCCAGGGTCTCCAGGAGGGGACCCCGCAGGCCACTGACCTTGCTGTCCCCAGAGCTTCCCCGCAGCAGCCGCTGGCGCATCAGCTCCAGGCGCTGGGCATGATCATCCTCCCCCCAGACCACCTTTCTCCTTGGCAACTCCATGGAGGCTGCCTTGGCTAGGGCCCCACGGGGGTCCCGGCCTGCCTCAGCCCCTTCCTCAGTCCCCGGGAGCTGTTGGAGCAGCAGGGCGCTGTCAGCAGAGCTGCCCCTCTTCAGCTCTCCCCGACGGGCGCTCCCTGGGGACTCCAGGCTGGAACCCTTCCTCATGGCTTTGCGAGGATACTCCGTCCGCTTCTGGGCTTCAGGGGCTTCCTCATCAGAGGAACCAGGTGCCTCCACCTCTGCACATGGTCGCCGTGGCCCAGCACTCCTTGGCCGCTTCCCCAGGGCCACCCCAGACTTCCCTGTACCCTGGCTCTGCCATTCCATGGCAGAGGCATCCCCTTCCGGCTGCAGCCCCTCGGATGTCCCAATGGTCTCATCATCTGTGGGGATCTCATTGAGTGACATGCGGGAGCCAGAGAATTCCACCTGGTGTGGCATGGGGATGAATGGCAGCTCATCCAGGTCATCTGAATCTGAGGAGGATGACAGCGCTGGTGATTCTTTGAGATGCCGGGGCACGGCGATGGAGAGGTGGTTGGACGTGTCCTCCAGCAGCTCTGGGATCGGCCGCAGCACCATGTTGCACTTGTAGCTGATCTGTGAGCGCTGCAGCCAGCAGAGAGGGCTGGGTCAGGCTCAGGTGTGTAGCATGGCATCATCCTGCCATTACACATCCCCCCATCCTGCCCAAGACACAATTCCACCTGCCCCCACCCTCTCTCCCCAGCCCCTGCCTTCACCTGCCATTTCCGACGGGAGATGAAGAGCTTGAGGTGGTCGGTGCTGATGACCTTCCCCTTCGCCAGTGTCTGTGGGATGAGGAAACAACAGTGTCCCTTGGAGCCTGCAGCAGGCTCAGGGAGCCTCGTGGCCTCTTGGCATTAGTTCCCAGCCCAGGCTCACCTTAAACCAGGGATGCTCCAGGGTCTGTTCTGCATTGGGTCTCCTGTGAACCGACACCATTGGGTGAGAACACCCGGGCTCAGAGGCTTTGGCCAGGGGAAAAAGGGCAGGAGAGTCTGGGTGCCCATGGTGCACCCCAGCAGAGCTGTGCAGCTAGCCGTGCCCTTGGGCATGTATGGGGGTCCCCACCCTCCCTTGAACTCATGTTGAAGGGGCAGGGGATGGGGAAGGGGACCCTGCAGTACTCACAACTTGTCATTGACCAGCACTTTGATGACAAAACCCTTGGCTTCCCGGGTGAGCCCCTGGAACATCCTCTCCTCAAAGGCCACATTGTAGTTGCGGATGTTCATCAGCGTTGTCTTGTCATTCTCCCCCACAAAGGGGGAGATCCCTGTCAGGCTGCCAAGGAGGAGACACTGTCACTGAGCCGTGGGGCCATGAAAAACAGCATGGAAAATACAGAGGACATGACCCCAGACCCCATCCCTGGGGTCATGGGGACATGGGAAACAGCATGGCAAGTATGGGAGACTGAGGACAGGACCTCAGACCTCAGCCCTGGTGCCATGGGGAGGGCAAAGGTAGGAGCAGCTGGAAAGGAGGCTGAGTCTGTAAGGAGTCATGTGTATGGTCACAGCCTCAGCTCTGGAACTGGTGAGGGGGTGGAAAGGGTGTCCCTTCTGTGAAGACACACCAGGGCACTTACCAGAGGTATGCGATAACCCCCACAGGCCTGCAGAGAGGAGAGCACAGTTACTGCACATCACAAGCCCTCCAGGGTGCTCAGTCTCTCCTGGCATAGCAGGGAGCCCACCGACCACTCAAGAGCCACCCTTACCAGATGTCAGTGACGCTGGAGACAGGGGTCTGGTTGACAATCTCAGGGCCCACAAACTCAGGGGTGCCGTACTTGCAGTACTGTGGCTCCTCAGACGTCAGCTCCTGTGCATTGCCGAAGTCACAGATCCGGATCTGCTCGCTGCTCAAATCTGCCATCAGGAGGTTTTCTGGCTACAGGACAGTGCAGAGCAGAGGGGAGCTTGGCAGGACGCAGGGGCTTTCCCCAGGGAATGAATGTTCCCTCTCAGCAGCACCACTCCCCTCCCAGTGCACCAGGAGCCCTTCACTGGAGGCACGGGGCAGGAGGAGTCTGTAAAGACTCTCACTCACTTTGATGTCCAGGTGCAGGACACTGTTCTGGTGCAGGTAGCAGATCCCTTCTAGGACCTGCCGCATGTACGAGCGGACCTGCAAGAGATGGAGTGAGGAGAGTGGGCAGCCCGAACGGGAGTCAGGCACACACTGGCCCTGTGCAGAGGAGAATGTGGGCTGTGGCCCCCTTAGTAGCCTGATACAATGAGCACGACACATCTCTAGGCTGGGACAGACACCACTGTCCCCAGGATCCCTCCCTTCCACATCACTTTGCTCCCAAAGCGTTCACTGACCTCCGACTCACACACTGAGGGCTTCCTCACCATCCTGTCCAGCAGCTCTTCTTCAGAGCAGCTGGGGCCCAGTCAAGGAGCATAAAAATTCCATGCTCCATTGTCCCCCACACCCAGCTCCTCTGCACCCACTCTGCCCACCTGTTCCCTGCAAAAGCCTCCCCTCCTCCCCTGTGCTGTGCACCCATAGAGCAGTGCCCAGAGGATACAGCTCCATGACCATGATGACAGCATTCTTCTTCTCAAAGGCATCGTGGAAGAAGACGATGCGCTCGTGGTCCAGCTGAGAGAGAATGTGCAGCTCCCGCCGTGCCGACTGCTTGGCCTTGGTCCTTCCAGGGATGAACTTGGCAGCGAAGTCCAGCCGGGTGCTCTTCTCTGTCACCCTCCGCAGATAGGAGAAAGCCCCCCTGCAATTCAGCAGTAGGGGTAAGGGAGGATAAGAAGGTGCGTGAGCAGGAGACCTCTCCCTTCCCTGAGCAGCTGGCACAGGCACCCACTCTGCAGGGAGATGCTTGCAGCCTCAGCTGCCTCTGTTACAGAGGCACAGAGACCCCAAGCCTGGCTTTTCTCTGACCATGCCAGGTCCCCACCCTAAGCTGGCACAGGAGCATCCACTGACAGCTGAGAGGAGCCCCAGCACACCAGGATCTGGCATATAATGGACCCTATGTCAGAGCCCCGGGGTGCAGCCTGGCTCCAGTGCCCCAGTCCCTGCAGTGCCCAGGATGTCCCATCATGCCAGCAGCCACCTACCTCCCGATCTCCTCGTGCACATCATAGTAGTCGGTCAGGCGTCGTGCCTTGTGCAGCGCATCCTCCTCCATGGTAGCATCAGCAGTGGGCTGGGCTGGGAAAAGGAAAGGCGCTGGCAAGGGGCAAGCCAGACATCCAGGCTCTACCCTCAGGGGCTGGGGAGCCAGTCAGCCATACCTGCCCGCACCACCAACTCTGCTTTGCAGGAGACCTCCCCGGCCAGATTCTTGGCTGTGCAGGTGTAGACGCCACTATCAGGCTCGGCAGCACCCAGCACCACCAGCGAGCACTCATTGTCCTCATATACGAAGCTCAAGTGGCTGCTCTCCTCCAGCAGCTCCCCATCCTGGGGGAAGCAGGGGTATTGGGGGTGTCCTGTCCCATCCCTGACCAACTCCCACCACCCTTTCCCCATGGGTAGGGCATAGGACATATCCTTCATCACCAGTGCAGCAACCCCGGTGAGGCTGTGAAATGTGTGGGTCTGGTGGGAATATGGTTCAGGAAGGGGTTGGGGGCTCCCAGCCCACCTTGTACCACATGATGTCCGGCAGCGGTTTCCCCTCCACCACCACAGCGAATCGTGGTGTCTCCCCTTCCTGGGCATCAATGTCCTCCATGATGGACTCAAAACGCGGTGCCTCTGCCAAGAGATGGGATATGGGGCACCATGGGCCACTGCCAGCCCCCTGCCAGTGGCACAGAGTACACAGCTGCAAGGTGCTGCAAGTAGGGTAGGGGCATGGAGTGACATGGGGCAGTGCCACTCCAATGCACGTGGAAGTGGGACTCCTCTAGAGGGCAAACCACCAATGGCATGTGTCTGTGGCAGCATTCAGCAGTTCCCCATTGGAGTGGGGCACTGTGGGGCAGTGCCACTCGCAGCACACAGGCATGGGGCACTGTGGTAATCTCTCATTACATATGGATGCGGAGTACTGTGGGGCACTGTGGAGGTGTCCCTTATGGTTCTTGCCTATAGGGCACTGGGAGCAGTGCTGCAGGGATGGGACACCGTGCAGCAGTGCCACCCATGGCATCCATGGCTAAGGGACACCATGAGGCACTGCCTCCCCCTATACACAGTTATGGGACACCTGTGCCCAGGTCAGACATGGGCAGGGGACACTGGGCAGCAGTGCCAATGTTCTTGGTTTATCAATCCCATGATTGCCACCCTACAGATCGGCATCACCATGACATACAAGTGTGAAGGACTGAGGAGTAGTGTCATGCTATGGGGCAGTGCCCCCATGGCACAAGGGCATGGGGCACCATGAGGCAATGCCCCCCCCAGCATAGGGGCCTGGAGCACCATAGGGTGCCACCCCCCAGCAGAGGGACACCCTCCCAGTGCAGGGGCACGTACCTGCGAGGCGCAGTTGGAGGGTGCAGCGGGCAGTGCCGTGGCGGTTGCTCACCTCACAGGCCAGCAGCCCCCCAGCCCCCCGGCCCACGCGCAGCAGCTGCAGGCAGTGCTGGTCGTCATCTGGCATCATCATCTCGCACGTGCCCTCCAGTTCCCCCAGCACCTGCCCACCCCTGCAAGCACACAGCTGTCACATCACAGCTCCACAGGCAGAACCACTGCCCCATTGATAGATCCCACCCCACAGCCCCAGGACACCTCCTTACCCACAGTCAGCACCAGTTCCTACCCTGCAGCCCCCACAAAACACTCACATCCTGTTGATAGCTCTGCCTCCTCAATGGCTCTTGCCTCTTAATACCCTACACCCCACAACCCGCCCCCACGACTCTTCAGAGCCCTAGACATGATCCTTGTGTGCACAGCCAGACCAGCCCCAGAGAAGGAGCCCCCACACACACACACAGTGGGCTGGATGGAGAGGTGGAAGTCCTTCTATATGCATCCTTTGGGGTGATTCTAGGCACAGGGCAGACAACAAGGCACAGTGCCATGTCCTACCTCTTCCAAGTGACAGTGGCCTCCACATGGTTGATGGTGATGGTGATGGAGGCCGGCTGGCCTTCTACCACATAGACCACATCTGGTTTGTCCAGGATGACTGGGGCCTCCTCCAGGTAGGGACCTGCCAAATGGATTTTCACCAACCCCTGCCCACTCCATGCCACCCAGCCCTGGGCAGCTTACTACCCAACAAGGGACAGACACCTCTACCCCAGCTACCCACTCCCTCCCCACTGCCCTTCTCACCCCGGTCTAGGAGCTGCACGGGCCCCACAGGTGGGGAAGGCTTGCTGTTGCTCTTGGGAGTGGCAGTGATGACACGGAAGAGGTACTGGGCACCCTTGGTCAGCCTGTGCACAGTGTAGGTAGTGTCCTGCACACCAGTCACCAGCACCACCCACTGCATTGTGCCCAGCACTTGCATTTGCACCACGTAGGTCACCGAGTCAGGGTCTGAAAGGGGAGAGGGTCAGTGCAGAGCCCATGGCATGGAGCTACCCCAAGCACCCCATCATGGCACTGCCCACCCCCTGCCATCTTCCTGCCCACAGCCTGCCCCCTTACCTATGGCAGCATCCAGCCACTTGGGCTTGTTCCAGGTCAGCGTGATGGCTCTGCCAGTCACTGAGGCCACAGTGGGGGGCCCGTCTGGGGGGGTTGGCACCACATCTGCAGGGGGAGGTGGGCAGGGATGTAAGCATAGCAACCGCCCCAGCTTATCAGGGCATCTGCCTCACGCTCTGGGAGATACTGGCTGAGGGGATGGATGAGACCAGTAATTCTTTCTGGTTTCCTGGTGGGGGCTCAGCCTGCCACCCCCTGTGAGACTGGCACTGCCAGCAAGCTTCCTGCAGGACCTAGTGGTCCAGGGATGGCTCCTGACCACATAAGATGATAACTGCACTGCTGGCCCCACTTTTAGGGTGGATTAGAGACTTCCTGAGGTTCCCTCCAACCTAAACTGCCCTGTGATCCTATTCCCCTAGGACCTCACAACGATCCTGGGTCACAGCCTCGCAGGGTGGCTGTGAGTGGCCACACATCCCAAGTGGTGTCTGCTGCTGCTTACCAGTGACATAGAGATGTGCATAGCATGTGGCCTTCCCCACTTTGTTGGCAATGACACTTTTGTAGACACCGGCATGTGCGTGGCTCACAGCCGTGAATACCAGACGATGGATGTCTTTATCTGGTGGAGAACAGGGGGACACAGGTAAGACCCTACCAGCTACGTGGCACAGAGCTCCCCTTCTTGCCTCATGCGGTGTAAAGGTCTGGGGGGTGATGCCTCCTCCAAGGGTGTTCCCCCTTCTCCCACCCCATGTGGAGGGACCCCAGGGGATGGGGAAGGCAACAAGGAGTCCTACATTGCATCATCTTGCGGTCATCAGTGCTGTCAATTCGGGAGCCATTGTGGTACCAGGTGATGGAGGGGTAGGGCATCCCGGCCACCTGGCACTCCAGCACGGCCTCCTTCGACTCCACCACATCCAGGTTGTGCAGTGGCTTGAGGAAATCAGGCATGGTGAAGCACTCTGTCTCTGTCTCCACCTGCTCTGGCTCCTCTGGGATGGATGGCATCTTCTCCAGCTTAGAGCTGCAAGAGCCCGCAGATGCTCACGATGGGAGCATGGTGCAGTGCCCCCAGCTCAGCCCCAGGCCTAGGTTTTGCATAAGCCTGTTGTATACCAAGTCCCAGAGGGAAGCAAGCAGGGGGAAGCAGATTCCAGTGACCATCCAGCTCTTACATCTGGGAGGCTGCAGATGGCCGTGGCTCCTCCACATAGAGCTCAGCAGAGCACTCCACATGGCCATGGATGTTCCTGGCGGTTGCCTTGTACTGCCCTTCATCTTCACTGCCCACGTGCACAATGACCAGTGAGTGCAGCCCTCCATCCTGCTGAATCCGCACATTCTCCCCCTCCTGCACTGGCAGGCCTGTGCAGAAACATACACCACCATTAGCAGCAGCATCCCCTCCAGTCCCAGCCAGGTGCAGCCTTAGGGTGCAGCCCCCAAGGAGAGGAGGAGAGGTCTCCCTGCAGGGCCCTTGGCAAGCTCTCTGAGCTTGGGGGTTACCAAAGTGAGTCCAGGTAACCGTCGGAGGGGGAGTCCCACTGATCATGCAGACGAAACGCGCTGTCCGCCCTTCCACCACGTCCACATCCTCCAGCTTGCGGGTGAAGAGCGGCTGCACGGAGGGCTGCACCGTCAGCCGGGCACTGCAGGTCAGCTCATCTGCGAGGAGAGCAGGCACTGCTGAGCCCCCACAGCACATGCCTGTGCAGGGCAGGAGGCAGCCCGTGACACCCCCTGGCTGCAGCCCAGCAACCAGTGTGGCTGTGGGTGAGCATAGCCCACACATGGTGTGGGTTGAGCCCGGGTGTGTGGGGTTCCAGGCTCTGTCCCTGTGCAGGGCAGGGGGGCACAAATGTGTGCAAGGTCCCTGTGCCCAGGGCTGGGGCTCTGATGGCAGCAGGCACCTCTTTCCTTTCTGCACAGCAGTACAGGTGCCAGAGCAAGTTGGGTGGGAAGATGCCCTGTCCTCCTCACAGGGCAGAAGACCACAGCTGGCCTATCCCCTTGGGAATGGGGCAGCAATGCTTAAGCAGGTAGTGCCAGCCCATGCAGCATCCAAGGAGCAACATGGGGACATGAGCAGGCTCGATGCTCCAGGTGAGGGGATTTCCAGACCACTTTGCAATGATGGTGTTGTCATCCACCCTGGGTAGGGATGGGCAACACCATTCTCAGGCACACCCTCACCTGCCTGAGCCCCAAACTGCTGCTGCCTTCAAAGCTCCATGGGAATTCAGCCTCCTTCACGGAGGATTGCACAGGCACCAACTGCAGGGTGCAGGGAATGCTGCTTCTCACTGAAATGCCCCCCCAGCCCTGCTGCCTAGGTGGGCAGGAGAGTGGACTGTGTGGGTCAGAGCTGCGGGCAGCATGCACAGGCACAGGTGTGTCAGAGCCATGGGACAGAGGCCCATGCAAATCTTGCTGAACTATCACCAGTGATGGTGGGAGAGGTTGGGAAGCCCTGACTCCCTGCCCATTTCCCCCCCACCTCCCAAGCCAGCAGAGACACATCAGTACTGGAGCAGGATGCCCAGAAGCTCTGAAGCCAGGGGACAGGGACAGCTGGACTCCAGGCCTGCATCCACCTGGTGTACCCATGGAACAAATGCATCTTCCCATGTCTCAGGGAGCCACATGCATGCTGGCAGAGGAGCTGAGTGGAGTGGGGTGGGACAAAGCTGCAGGGCTCGGTATACTGTAGTCGAAGAACTAATGCACACTAGGTGTCCCTGAGAAGTCTTCCCAGGACCTGGGGCACCACCCACTCCCTATCCTCCTGTCTCCCTGTACCCTGTCTCCAGCACTCACAGCTATATCCCTGGGAACAAGAGCCCTGAGGCCAAGGTAGGGGGGGTCTTTCCCCCCGCTAGGGCCAAGCCCTGAGTGAGAACCCCCCCTGGGGGAGCTGCATGCCCACCGCTTACCTTTGGCAGTGCTGAGCTTGCAGGTGTAGATTCCGCTGTCATCTTCATGCACAGAGGTGAGCAGCAGCTTGCACTTGCGCCCATCAAAATGCATCTTGCATTTGAGCAGTGCAGGCTGGAGCAGCCGGCCCCGGGACAGCCAGTCTACGTCCATGTCTGGCGGGCCGGCCACCATGCACTCAAAGACCGCCAGCTCCCCCGCCCCGACCACCAAGTCCTGCAGGGGAACCACGATGGCCAGGGACTGGCACTCGGGGCGAGCTGCCCGGGGAGGGGGGAGAGAGAGAAAGAAAGAGAGAGATGCATCTCAGCAACTGAAAAGCAAACATGAGAGGTAGCAGGGATGGAGTGGGAGTACATGCAGGGCAGTGGTTCATGCAGGGAGGGGGCCTGGTGCAGCGGGCAGGGAGTGCAGCAGGGAAGGGTGGGATGGGAGGCGAGATGTGGAAAGCAGAGCTGAGCAGGGAGGGGGCTGGGGGTGAGGGGAGGTGTCCGTGCCAGGAACACACCACACAGCGCTTTACCAAACAGATTTTATTAGAGCTACAAAAAAAAAAGGGTCACGGCCTCGCAGCCCGCCCCCCCATCAAGCCCCCTCCCTGGGAAGAAGAGACCCACAGCCAGGGGATGCTCCTGAGGGACCCAAGCCCTGGGGCTACAAGGGACATGTCTCGGTGGCCAAGCTGGCACCTGAGGGGCCACCGTGAGCCAAAGGGGCCAGTGATCTCCCTCCCGCCTGCACCTCACGCAGGGTGTTCCCCTGTGGGGTCCCTGGGGTCTCCTGTCTCCCGTGCTCCAAGGTGACTGTCACAGAGCTGCCACCGCACTGCAGCTCCTTCCCTACAGCCCTGGCCGGCACGGCGGCAACCGTGGGCTCAGCTCCCTGCTCCCTTTCCCTGGGCAGCAAGAGAGAGGCAGCAGAACACACAGACAGGGACAAACGGATGGAGCAAGAGACAAGACAGCATCATATGGGCACCCTGGCCCGGCTGAGGGGGCGCCTGCTGCTCCCCTGCTGCTTCCCCCGCCCCGCCTCAGTGACGCCTGCCCCGGCCATCTGGCGAGCCCCGGCCCGCAGTCGAGGGCCCGCGCGTCCCCGCGGTGCGTCCAGGACGAGGCGGCGGATGGAGAAGGAGGTAATAACACAAGGTGAGGTCCACTGCCTAAGAGGTGTCCAACTAAGAGCCCCGCAGCCGCGGCTCTGAGAGATGCACCCCCTTATCGTACTCCCCCTGCGTACAGACAAAAACCGCAGTCAGCAAGCAGAAGGGTTAGTGCAGCAGCAACGGGACCGGCACGGACACACATACCAGCGCCAGCACGAGGGGTGCGAGTGGGCAGCGAGGCACGGAGCCATCTGCTGAGCCCCCCAAGAAGGGCTGGGCTTAGGCCATCACCCCTGCAGCCCGGCTCCTGCCCGGTCGTGGGACACTGGGACGGCTTCCGCTCCCGCCCCCGTGCCGCCGCGCTGTGCTGTAGGCTGGGAGCATAATCCCGGCAGCGTACAAGCGGCGCAGCCAAGGCCGGGGTGGGATCGGCACAGCTCGGGGGCTCAGGCAGCCATCAGCAGGGAGGGCTGGGGCGAGCAGGGCACACACAGCAAAGGGCAAGAGGAGGGAGGCAGCATCACTCATCCCCACAGGCCCCTTCCCTGGCCTGGGGATACCAGGCAGAGCCTGGCTGTCAGTCCCAACTCCCCCCTCACCCCTTCAAAACTGCACACATACTTTGGGGTCCTAGGAGGACCACAGCAGGGCCGGGGAGCGATAGCAAGGAAAGGGGAGTGGACAGTGAAGTCCCATGCGTATGGGACATTGCTGGAAATGGGCAGGGAGGGACTCCTGCAAGTTGCCCTGTGCCTGGCACAGAGCTTGCAGGTAGCCTGGGGCAAGGAGGAAGCAAGCTGCAGGGCATGAGGACATGTTTCCTACAGAGCCCCCAAGGCCAAAAGCCCTCCCTGATCAGCCAGGGGCAGCACTTCGCCCCATAGGTGTGTGTGGGGGGACGTGGGGTGAAGCTGGGCTGTGAGAAGCAGTTGAGTTTGGGTCAGATCAGTGGGGCTCTGGAACAGCAGGCAACAGGTGGGACCCAGGGCTGCACATCTGGATGAGACAGCAAGGCAGAGTGCCTTCTGCTGCAGGGCCAGCCTCTGCAGACAGCCCCAGGCACGCAGCTCCACTTTCCTGTTCCACACCTCTGCCACCACAGGGGGAGCTGGCTTGTCCCCTTCTTATGTCACACCACATAGTGGGGGGCCTGCAGTGGTCCCTTCCCCACAGCTCATGCAGGGCACGAGAGCCAGCTGGCCTCTCAGGTTCTTGGGTGACATACTCAGGGAGTTTTACCTCTGACCTCCAGCTTGGCCTCGCACTGCTTGGTGCCATACTCATTGACGGCCTTGCAGGTGTAGAAGCCGGTGTCAGTGTGCTCCGCCGCCAGGATGTGCAGTGTGAAGAGCCCCCGCACTCCCTCTGCCTCCTCCACGTGGTGCCGGCGGCCATACTTCACTGGCTGCCTGTTTCTCAGCCTGCTCCAGACAGAGGCAGAGCATCATGGTCACACCTGATCCTGCACACACAGCCTGGCTGTCCCCAAAAAAAACCTTCTCCAACACTCCCTGCTCAGGATCAGAGCTACATGCAACCATCCCCAAATGGAGAGGTGACTGTTCCTGTCCCCTCTTTTTCTGCCCAGCTGTAACCCCAGAGAGCAGCAGGACTCACCAGTAAATGATGGGCTTGGGCTCCCCACGGACGCGAACGCTCATGCTAACATCCTGTCCCTCCAGCACCGACTGGTCCGACAAGGATACCTGGGGAAAGAGGGGTCAGAGAGCAGCAAGCACCATCTGCACACAGGACCATGCACCCCCACCACTGCACCCAGGGCTCTCTGTCCCCTATCACAACAGGAGTACTAGGGAAGATGGTGGGGTGCAGCCTGCCCAGGTGCTGCGAGGACCCCACATCAGACCAAGAGCTAGGAAAACCTGACCCAGCACCTCCTGGCACCAAGGACCAGGGTACCGGAGTCACAGGGCACTGTACCCCTCTACCCAGGGGGATTTGCTCTCTCACCTCAAAGGTGGGTGAAGCCTTGAAGGTGGTCTCAGGGGAGCCGCGGGCAGCCCCATGCTCTGCTCTTGGCTGCAGCTTCATGGCCGGTCGGTGCTGGGGGGTGCCGGACTCGGGGAACTCTTCCAGTGGGCTCAGGTACTCCTCGTCCGATGTGATGGGGCTGGCCTGGCCAACGGCGGGGGGCAAGTTCCCATGCCGCTCCACAACGGGTGCTAGCACAGGAGAGGCTGGTTAAGGAGCTGGCAGCAACCGGAGCCGGACAGGCGGGTTGGAGCACCCCCTTCCACTACCCTGCATTACAGGGGGGGACACCCACCCCTTGGCACATCCCGGCTCGGCAATGGCCGGCAGCGAAGGGGTGCGTGGCCGCGCCGGGGGAGGGGGTGAGCAGCAAGCACGCCGCGGGATGATAGATAAGGGGACGCGATATTCTACAAGGCGACAGCAGGGCTCAAGTGGCTCTTACGCAGCAGCCCGCGCTCCCATCCTTAAGCCGCCCGGATTCCCGGGATGGCTGTCCCTGCCCGGGCCGGCACGGCTGAAGGTGACATTGGCAGCTGCGCTCCCCCCTGCAGCCCGCCCGCCCGCCGGTCCGCGCCATCGGGGGCCGGACTGGGGGACTCGCGGGGTGCGGGATACAGCGGCTGGCGGGGGACGGGATGGGGAGCGGCAGAGCCCAGGGCGGACTGACACAGCCTAGTCGCTACCATGGGGGTGCCGGCCCCCTCTGGCCGGCCGCCGGAGCGCTCTCAAGCTCCCTGCCCTGCGACTGGGGGTGGCGGGCGGTCTTCCCGGTACCGGGCAAGGGCTGTGTCCCCGCGCCTCCGTGATACCCGCGGGCAGCTTCCAGCGGACAGTTGGGAGCCTGAACCCGACTTTCCCCTGTCCGAACCCTCCCCCCGCCCCCGAAGCACCCCGCACTCACCGGGGCCACGGCGGCCCCGCGAGCCGACCCGCGCCACACCGCCGAATCGCCCTCGGTGCCCGCGGCTCTGCCGGTGCCGGGCGACTCCAGCCCGCAGCGCCGTCGGCCCGCTGAGCCCTCCCCGCCCCAGCGCCGGCCGGCCCCCGGGGCTGGGCCAGCAGCGCGGGGGAGGGCCCGAGGCGGGCCGGGGTCCGCCGGGGCCCCTTCCGGCCCCCCGCCGCTGTGCCCGGCTGCCCCTGGGTGTGCAGTCCCGCCAAACCACGGAGCGGGGAAGTTTTGGGTCCTTCCAGCCCTCGGGGCGGCTCTGAGCCTCTGCCTGCCGCCCAGAAACACTCTCTTGGAATGGGGAGGGCTTTGGGGCTGCAGAGGGCCGGGTATCCCCATGGCCAGCGGCGGGGGGTTCAGGGGGGTTCTCCCCAGCTAGCAGTTTGGTGGGCAGGCAGGGTGTCCCCACAACTAATGGTTTGTGGGCGGGGGTCTCCCCGCGGCTAGCGGAGTGGAGCGCAGGGATATACCCACAATTTGCGGGTTGGGGAGCAGGCTGGGATATCCCCACGGTACATGTGCTGGAGGTAGGAGTACCCACAAGGTTTGCAGGCTGAGGGCAGGGGTACCCACATGGTCTGCGGGTTGTAGAGCAGGCTGAGGTACCCCCGTGTCTAGCGGGACACGGGGCAGGTGTGGGGGCCGGACACTGGGCTGCTTGCTGGGTGCCAGGGGATGCTCACAGCCTGACCCCGCTCCCCCCACGGCGGGATCCTTCCATGGCTGCCGGGAGCACGTCAGCTGCTTTGGTTCAGACAGAGCCATGTAGGGTAAGGAAGCCGGTTTCTTCCCAGTGACAGCAGCGGCAGAGCTGGCAGCCAGCCTGCCGCGGCGCCAGCCCTCGCTCCCTCCCTGTCTGCCTCCCTCCTTGCCTCCCTCCTTCCCTCCCCGCGTCCCTCCATCCGCCGGCCGCGGTACTCACCGGGCCGCACGCTGAGGATGGCACTGCAGCAGGTGGCCCCCACCTCGTTGGCCGCGGTGACAGTGTACAGCCCGGCGTCGGCCACCCGGGCACTACGCACCAGCAGCGTGTGGCGCTCGCCCTCCGCCTTGATGGGGCGCGTCGTGCTGCTCCGTAGCGGGACCCCGTCCTTCCTCCAGGACACTGCCGGCAGAGGCGGGGGTCACGCGTGGGCAGGACAGTCCGAGCTTTCCCGGGGCCCGCGCAGGGGCCCGGGGAGGCCAGGCGCTCTTTTGCCTGGCCTGAGGATCCATTTGCTACTGGGAACAGCAGGGATCCCACGGCCCTCTGACGGAGAGACCGTGGCTGGTCCCTATCTGCTTCCTGACATCCTCCTGCCCTCCAGTGGAGGCTGGAATAGGGAATTAAAGCGGCTTGGCTTCTGCCCGGCTTTGGCGACCGGCCCTGGATGCCCAGCTGCCCCCGCGCACTTCCTGGATACAGCGTGCCGGAGGCCATCAGCCCTAAGCTTCTGGCCCCGGGAAACCACCTGAGCTGCCTCAACAGCAGCTCAGAGCATCAGAGAATCATAAAATGGTTTGGGTGGGAAGACACCTTGACCATCATCTAGTTCCAACACGATCCACCCCCGCACTCCCCCCACAGCCCCCGGCATGGGCAGGGACGCCACCCACTAGATCAGGTTGCATCACCGTCCCTACCCGGGCACGCTCAGTAGCCCTTCTCCCACTTTCTCAACAGCCCGTCCCAGCACTGGGGGACAGCAGGCACCCTGTCCTCTGCCCCCTGTCCCGGCTGGCAGCACCCAAGCACTTCGCTCCTGTCTGAGGGGAGGAAGGGCAGAAGAGGTGCTCCCAGGGTGGGCACATCACCTCCCCTGAGATACCCAGCTCAGCCTGGGTGTCCCACTCATGCCGTGCAGGTGGGACGTAGACATGCAGAGAGTTCCTCTGCCATACCCGTGCCCCTGACACCCCGCTCCGGGGCAGCTCACCTTCTGGCTGGGGGTTGGCCGTGACAATGCACTTGAGCAGCACCTCTGCCCCCACGACAACGGACATGTCCTGGATGGGGATCTCAAAGATGGGGGCTTCCAGGGGGTCTTCACCCGCTGAGACATAGGAGTCATCTGAGGACTCTGCACAGGGAGAGATGGGCCCCGTGTCTGTCAGCAGGGTGAAGTGGGGGGGTGCTGTGCCATGCGGGGCTGCATGCAGGCAGAGCATGGGTCTCACAATCCACTGCTCAACCACACCCTCTCTGGGGCATCAGCAGGTACTCCGGCCATGCAGTCGATGAAAAGGACACATCAGGATCCACCATGGCACAGAGCAGGCAGTGGGGACAAGACAGGGGACCAGGAAGGGGCAGGAAGCATACAGCTTTTTGTACATCCCTATAGGGCATAAGAAATGAGGTGACAGTAGGCTGTGGAAGAAGGAGGGTCATATAGCCTGCTGCACCCTCTGCCCTGAACTTCCCTCAATCCCTCATGGGATGGTGGCTGCTGCACCCCAATACATCAGCAAGCACCTCCCAGCTCCCTCCCATAGCCCCAGCACACAGACAAAAGTCCTGGGGCTGTGCCGGGAGCCTCAGACATGTGGGCCTGCCACTTCTCTGGCTAGAGCAGAGCCTAAAAGCTCCCAGCCCAGGTATAGTCTGGTCTAACTGCTGCATGCTGGGATGGACAGGACACCTCTCACCCAGCCAAGCCACCTTCCCCTGGGGAAGCTTGGGCTGCATGCCCTGCCTGGACCACCGAGCGTGGCCCAGACAGGACAAGTTGCAGTGGGTGCCCTGTGCCCCAGACCACAAGTCAGCATGTTGTATCTTTCCAGTGCCAGACAGGAGGTATGGAGAAGATAGCAAGCGTAACCTCAAGGCCCAGCAAACTAGCAGCCAGGCTGGTCTGTCTTAAGGCACTGCTTGGTGCCAACTACCCCAGCCTCCAGAGTCTCGTCCCTCCATCCCTGGGCTCACCACACGTCCCAGGGGCAGGCTGGAGATCCCCTAACCCACCCAGGGGCAGGCCAGGCCAGCTCTGTGCCTGCAGGAGGGCAGAAAGCCATGCCCATACCTAGCTCTGGAGAAGTGGGCCTGGCTCGGCGTCCCTTCCCCTTGCTCCGTGTGCTCCTGCCTTCTTGAGCCATCCGGCCACTCTCTTTCTTCTCCGACACTTTCATCTGCCTTCTCTCCACCTCCCTGCCCACACCGTGCTGTCCTGCCCAGCTTCGTTCCAGACGAGCTTCCTGCTCCATCCCCGGCTTTGCCCAAGGCAGGAACCTCACTTCTGTGGGCGTTTCTGGCCGCCGGTACAGTCCGTGGGGCACAGCCAGTCGGGCAGCCAGAGCCTCGCTCAGTGCCCCCGGGCCACGGGCAGGGCCTCCATCTGGGTACAGACTGCCTTCGGCGGGCCCCGCCTGCGAGAGGGACACCCTTCCCTGCGGGCTGGCTTGTGCCAATGGCCACTGCTCCTTCTTCTTCACTTCCCCAACGCCTTCTTGCTGCAGACCCTTCCTGGCACCTGCATCCTCCGCCGAGCTGGGCTGTCCAGCTGCCCCACCCCCCCCCACCGGGGCTCTCTTCCCGCGCTGCCCCCCTGACAGTGGCTCCCCATCGGGTCCCACCAACGCCACGCTGGAAAGTGCCAGGTGCTGGATGACGTGTGTGCTCTCTGCTGGCGGGCAGCTCTTGGGTGGCAGTGCCTTGCGTCCGCCGGTGCCCTGAGAGGAGGAGGTGCGGGGGGCACGGGGAGCGGGGGGCTCACTGGTCGCTGGGGGTGAGGGTGCCGGGGGCAGCCCGGCTTTGCAGAGCTCCTGGGAGCGCCGCAGCTGCTGCTTGGACACTGTCCGCTTGATGCGGGTCAGCTCCTCTGCAAACTTGTGCTCGATAGCGTAGACGCGGTTGGCGAATTTGCCCCGCTCGTCGAAGGACGCGGCTTTCTGCCGGAAGGCCAAGCGCCGGCACGCTGCCGTGCTGCCCGGCTCCCAGCGGCCGCCTTCCCGCAGGTCCTCCCGCGAGCCCCCCGGAGTGCTGGCACGGCGTGTGCCGGTGCCGGGCTGGTCGAAGGAGCGCGTCTTGCGCAGGGGCAGGTTGGAGCGCGCGGGAAAGGGACTGTCCTGCTCCAGGCTCCTCTGCCGCTCCTCAAAGTACTGCAGCCGTTCAAAGATCCTGGAGCCAGCACGCACCAGCTTGGGGGATGCCCGGACGGAGATGCGGCCGGAGGTGTCGCTCATGGGTGTCTGCGGACGGGAGTCCTGTGTGCTACCCTGTGAGTACCCAGAGGACTTGGGCTTCTTGATCTTCTCCTCGTACTCCTCAGGAACGATGTCCTGGTACTCTACCGGCACTGAGGACTTCTTGCGGGGGGTCACAGGTGTGAAGGAGGGGACGCCAGGGCCACGGGCAGCAGGCTGGGATACGGCGCCAGCGGGTGGCTGCAGACATGTTCCAGCACGAGGAGATGGTGAGCGGACGATGGGTGGCTTGGCAGTCAGTGGCAGAGCAGCAGGGGATCTTGGTGGCTCTGCACCAGGCTTTGGAGAGACAGGGCCTCTGTGGAGGTCATCTCTCCGGTAGCCTCCCTGGGGGATGCTGCTGCAAGGGCAGAGACAGAGGAGCATGGCTTAGAGACCACCCTTGTACCTGCTTGGCTGCATTCCAGCTTCCAGCCTGCACCACAGTGCCCAATGGGGCATGGCAACGGGGTCAAACAGTCAGGGCAGCCTGGGGAGACTCAAGGGGTCCCAGCAATGGCATCTGGTCACCCCAAGATCACTGGGAACTGGCTGGGTTAGGCGAGAGTCCTGAGCTGCTGGGACCCCTTGCCCAGGGGTACTCATGTGGAGCAGTAGGGTGATGCTGGGTTACCCAGTGAGTCCCCTCCCCAGGGCCACCATGCAGACAGGGCCAGGGGCTGGGGGTGTGCCCCAGTTTGCTGGGGTGTCCTGGTGTGCTGAGGCAGTGCAGCTGGGCTAGAAGGGATCCCCAAGGCTGCAAGCCCTGCCTGTGCACATGCTGCTGTGGGCACATCTTCCTATATCACTGCCCCCAGAGGGGCTCAGCAAACGCAGAGTGGAAATCATAAGGTGGAGATGAGGTTCTGGTGGAAGAAGCAGCCTTAAACAAAAAAAAGAGCAAGATGGAGGTCAAAGGAGCAGGCCTGCAGGAACCAAAGGCAGCAGGGAGGGACGGGGGCTCTGAGCACATCAGCAGGATCGGGGGAGGCAGTACCCCTGAACCATGAGCAGACACTTGCCTATGTGTGTCTCAGGCTACTGTGCACCTCCAGTTCCCCACGCTGTGGGCTGCACCCCACCATGGTGGGGTGGAAGAGGAAAATGGCTATGGTATAATCTGCAGGTGGGGTACTGCACCTCAAGCAGTGGCACAGGGGATACACCAGCCTCAACCTGGCCACAGCAGAAAGGGACCCCGCTCTACATCACCCCCAGGCTGCGTTGCTCCCACCTTCTCACCGAGAACAGGCTGCCTACTGCTCAGAGTCCCCACTCCTCATCGGGGAAGGTGAAGGCAAAGAAAGCCCGGGTGGAAGGAAGGAGATGGCTGCAGGGTTTGGAAGGAGATGGCCCCAGCGCGATGTCCCCTCCGTGCGCTCCCCCTGGCTACTTACACGTGGAGCGAGAGCGCCCGTCCTCGGTACAGGCTGAAGGCGCTGCCGTACGGGTCGCTGGCCACCGAAAGGCTATCCTCTGACCCCCAGCTCGTGCCCACCAGATTAGCCCGTGATGCCCGCACCAGCGGCTCCACGCCCAGGTGCCGGACCTCGGCGCCACGCGGGGCCGGCGTGTTTGCTTGCCTTGGGGTTCCCTGCGGCTGTGGCCAGGCAGTGGGACGGAGGTAGGGTCCCCGTGCAGAGAGGCTGGCATCCGTCTCCTTCTCCACCACGGTCTGCTGGCTGCCTGACCAGCTGGAGCGCTCCTCTGCCTGTGACAGGGCCAGCACCGAGGTCGGCGTTGTGTTCATGGAGGCGTCCACGAGGGTGTCAGACCCACCTGAGAGAAGAGGGATGAGCCAAGACTGTGTACCTGTGGGACAAGCTCAGCATCCTGCTCAGAGAGGGCCGAACCACCATGGGGTGTCCTGAGCAGCACCCTGCTGCCTCAAGTCCTTCCCCCTTTGTATGGATGGATCGCAGCTCCCTCTCCATGGACACCCCCAAAGCCTGGCCAGCAGAGGCCTTGTGGGGAGTCATGGCCAGCAGCCAGTGGCCTTGTGGCCTGCAGCCAGTGTCAGGGCTCAGTGCCAGCCAAGTGTCCCTGCTCACCTGTGGGGGTGCTGAAGGCCGTCTCATCCTGGAGATCACTGCGCTGTGTCACCTGGGGGTCGCTGGATTCATCCTCACCTGTCTCCGAGTCTGGGGTGGGAGGGGAGAGTAGGGAGTGAGGGTACAGACAGACAGCAGACCACACAAGTACTGCCTGTTGGAGACCCATTGGCTCCAGGAGCATGAGAGCAGTGCCCAGGCAGCTCCAGGGCAGGAGACATGACTGTGATCTGCAGGGACAAGCTGCCAATAGGGAAAGGCAGGACTAGGAGTGGGAAAGTCCAGCAGGGCAAGGGCAGGCAGGAACAGTGTTAGATGACAGCAGGAAGGGAGGCAGTGCCAGCAGTGGGAACACAGCTGGCAGAGGTGGCACGGGGACAAAAAAGCAGAGCAAGGGGACAGTGGAAGTGACAGAGCAGGGTGGCAGGCTGGGGCACAGGGTCCACTATGGGGACAGTGATGGCATTGGGAAGGCGTCTTCCTACCATAGCTTTGTTTCCTGCAGGAGCGGAAAACTTCGCTTCCATAGGGGCAGCAAGAGAGAGAGAGACATCAACACCTGGTTATCGGCCCGGCCTGCGGAGACGCGGGGGGCAGCCGGGGGGCCCTTGTCCCCAGCACTTCCCCACCGTGTCTCCACTCTGCATCACAGTCACTGCACACCACTCCAGCGCTGCACACAGACCCTCTCCCCGCACACACCGTCCCACCTGTGAGCACACAGCACCATTCCCTCCCCGTGCCACAGCCACATCCTGCCCAGCAGGACAGCCACCCCCTATCCCTGGAGCTGCTGGCCTTACTGCTGCAGTATCCATACATCCCTCTCTGCCTGCAGGGCATCTCAGCCTGGGGCTGGACCCTCCCAGTCTGTGCCCCAGTTGGGCACTCGTGGGGGTCCTGGAGCACACAGACACGTGTCCATGTGCACACAGCCTCCCCCTGGCATGTACAAGTCCATCCTCTGCCCCACCAGTGCAAGTGCTGTACAATACAGCTGTGCTCCACAGCACAACTGCAGTTGATAAAGCCAAAATTCTCAGGGCAGGGCATCACTAAGAGCTGCTCCCTACCAAGCAGGATGTGGCAAGGCCATTTCAGTATCACCCTAACGTCCCATTCCAGGAAAACTAGTGCCATGCTGCCAGGGAAGGAATGACTTTCCTCCTTGCCACTGCCCAAGTCCTCACCAGCTGCAGCAACAACCCCTGAAGTAAGAGACACATCCTCAGCCCCACCACTGCTCCTCTCCATTGCACTCTCAAGGTGTGTGCAGAGCCACACTGCTTCCCCCCACTCCAAGGCACCCCTCTGCAGCCCAGCACACGACCAGCTGCTTCATGCACTGCTAGTGCATCAGACTCCCAATCCTAGCCACAACAGTCTGGCAGCCCCTGAGCAAGCAGAGCTGCAGGGCCAGGAGCAGACCAGCTGCATGGGGGACACTGTGAGCTCCTGGCTGACCCTATTTTGTGGCTGGCAAGATGCAATCCAGCCCTGCCCAGCCTCTGCTCGCTGCCCCTTGCAGCATGGTGGTGGGCCCCATCCCAGCCCACTTGGGGCAGCGGGGGGAGTCGGGTCCTGGTAACTCAACGCACCATGCGTGAAGCGCCCGAAGCGCCGCGAGTGGCCGGTCTTCTGCAAAGGAAAAGAGAACAGAGCATTACCCATGGCGTGGTGATACATACCTGCCGTGCACTCACACCGCTGCCACACCACGCCTCTCACACACACACACGCACACACACACACCCCATCCCAGCACGCGCAGCGCCGCTCACACCCACAGCCTCTCTCACGCACTCTGGCACCACACATGACATACGTCGCCCCACTCACGCCCTCCCACAGGCAGGGCACACCTGCCAGCGCTCACATGCACCCCCGCTGCGCACCCACGGGCCCCACGGGCACACGCCCCCGCGCACACACAGAGATGGATGGCTGTAGGTGGGCACGTGCAGCGCATGCCCAGCCACGCACGCTCACACACCTGTGCGCACGCGCGCACACGGAGTCCCCTCGGTGATGGCACTGTGCACCCCAGCCCTGTGTTCCAGCCCAAGCCCACGAGTCACAGTGGGGCACCCCAGATGCCCCAGAACTGCTGCCTGCAGCTGGCATAGCCTGCACCGAAGTCTTTGCCTGGGATGCTGCCCAAGCGCTCTGCAGCCCCTTCAAAGCCACCCAGCCAGCATGGGGATTTGGCCAGCAAAATGTCTTCCAGGCACTGGCCCAGACTCCACCATGGCCACTGTCCCAGCACGGGGACAGCATCCTTCTTCCCCTGTTGAGGCCATGCCAGTTGAGAGAGAGGCTGCCTGGCAGCAGGGGACCTGCCTGTGGGTACAGGGTTGGAGGCACAGGGGCTGCGCTTGCCCATGACGTCTGGGCAGGCAGGTGGGAACCGAGCACAGGCTGGAAGCACCAGGAGCTCCCTGCCAACTTGGCTGCCCTCTGTGCTGCAGCCCAGGCCTGGGCACTTGCGTGCCAGGGAAGGGACCAGCTGAGGGCAGCCTGTCTGCTAGACCCAGTGTGCACTGACGCCATATCCCAGGAAAGCAGAGGGCCGGGGTGATCTCCAAGGCAGGCAGGAGTGGGAATGTGGAGTGCAGACAGGCAGGGTTGGGCTGCCAGGACTGAGCATCCTTCCCAGCCAGTCTGGGTGACGGGGTCTCCCCAGGACACTGGTGGCCCATGTCCTGTCTCCCCAGTGGAGAGCCCAGGGCTGGACACCCAACTCTCTCGAAGCCCTTCTCTCCACCAGCCCCCCCATCCCTCCAGCCCCCAAGCAGGTCACGGACAGCCAGACCCCAGGGACAGACAGCCACCAGGGATGGACAGCCAAGCATGGCAAGCAGCTAGTTGCCCTTGAAGGGCAGCAGGCTCATTTCACAAGCCCCAAAGCTTCTGCCACTGCAGTGGCAGACCCTGCATATGGGCAGCACTCAGGTTCCCATGAACTCCCCTGCCTGCATGCAGTGCTGGTCAGAGGGCAGCAGCTGCACGAGACACATTTGTATTCAGGCTGAGCCAGGCTTCACCTCCCCTTCTCGGCTGACTCTGCTGGTTCTGGCTGGCAGCCCATCTTCCAGGCCAGGGAAAGATGAGTGATTAACTGCACCATCGGCGGATAATTCCCCCATTAAAAAATGAAAATGCAATTGAGTGCCATTATCGGGTACTCTTGTGGCTTCCCCGGGGACAGGCGCCATCGGCTCCCCATCAAATATGGTGAGTGTACCCAGAGAGCTGGGCTGCGTTGCCCAGAGCTACAGAGGGGCTGAGCCCCCTCCCCTTCACCTCTCAACAGGTCCCTGCAGGATCAGGGCACCCTGAGGGATCAGGGTACCTTGTAGGATCAGGGCACCTCACAGACTGGACCCACCTCAAGCACAGCATCCACCTGCAGCCCACTAGGGAGCAAGTGCTGAGTGATGCAGGGTCAGCCCCAGGCCAGGAGATGGAAAGGGGGCAGAAGCAGCTCAGGGCTTGGTGTGGGATCAGAGTCTGCACAAAGGGGACAGAGAGAGAGTGGGGGTAATCCTCCTGCGTGGGATTTCATTTGCATGTTGGGAAAAGGGGTGGAGGAGCCCCAGGAGCACACTCTGTGCCACCCAGCCTGGAGTAGAGAGAAGAGCTGGCTGGGATCCACACCCAGCTTCAGCCCCATACTACGAGGCAGCTGGGTGAGACCTGGAGGTGTTTCCTTCCCCTATGCCAGAAGTGGATCCACCTGCCCAGGCTGGGATCCTGTGCTGGCCCAGGCATGGGGCATCTCTCACCATGGCCATGGGGCCTACAGGGCGTGAAGGATCTCCTGGGACCGTGGAGCTTGCCACCACCTAGCACGTGGAACCCAGCACCACATGGCACTGCTGCCTATTGTGTGAGACAGGCAGACAGGAGCAGGGATGGAATGAGGTGGGGAGGGAGTGAGTAACGTGCCTGGTGCAGAGAGACAGCCTCTGAGGCTGTTCTGATACCCCTCCCATGCTCAGCCAGCGCTGCAGGACCCTGCCCTGCCACACGAGCAAACCCCTGGACTTGCTGCCCCCAAATGCAGAAGGGGCAGTCAGGCTGGGCAAACCACCCTGCCCCAGAGGGACCCTCAGCACCTTCTCTCCCTAGGGACCTGTGTCCCATGGCGAATCTTCCACCCCTGGGAAGGTGCTGCGCGTGTCAGCCCCTTCCCAGTCCCCTCCGGGCCACCAGGCAGAGTGACAGCGGGGAGGCTGTGCGTCCGCATCGGGCTCGTGTGCCCCGGGAATCGGGGGCGGGGGGCTTCATGGAAGTGTGCTCCCCATCCTCCACCCCCCGCTGAGGCCAAGTGACGTCCTTGTTCCTTGCTCGGCAGCGGAGCGTGCGGCGGGCCCGCGAAGGAGCCGTGCCTGTGCCAGGCATGCTCCTGACGCGGAGGGGATGACGCATGCAAAGCCTCGTCTCCAGCTCCGTGACCACCGGCAGCGGGGCTGGGGGAGCCATGCAGCAGCCTCCATTTGCTGCCCCGACTCCAGAGGGAACAGAGGGGCCTGGGGAAAGCCCCGGCGGGAGTCCCAGCCCGGGTGTTGGCACAGGAGGTGCTGAGCCCCTGCCCTCTGCCCCTCATGCCCGGGCTGGCGAGGCCAGGCGAGCAGCCGGCAGCTCTGCAAGCGGGGCTGAAGCTGGAGCTGTGCAAAGCCCTGGGGAGCCCCAGGGGGCGACGGAAGGGCTGGAGGGACACTCCCATCACCGTCCTTATTCGCATCCCAATTCCCGTCTCCATCAGCATCCATTCCCATCCCCAGCCGCTCTCGGCACTGCTCCCTTCTCCCGGCACCCGCCGGCACGGCAGCTTGGAGTCCTTACCTGGAAACGCTTCTTCACCCAGATCTTCTTCATGCTTCTGCAGAGCCCTGCTGGCCCGGTGACACGGACTCAGGCCCGGCAGGACGGCAGCCCGCTCCCGGCGGGGTCCCCGCTGTCAGCACGCCGCGGCAGCAAGCGATGCTCCGAGCATCCTTCACCACCGGCAGCCGGGAGCGGTGGAGGGAGGGGAAGGGGCTCGCCAGGTTGGGCTCTCGGGAGGGCTGGAGCTGTGAGCATGAAGCATCACTGGAGTGCTCCTCCCTCCATCCTTCCCCCGCCTGCCTCCGCCTCCGCCTCCCCGCCAGCCCTGGCACACAGTGACAGCGGTGGGGGACAGGCAGGGCACAGGTGGTGGGGGGCGAGGGCCACCGTCGTAGAGGGGAGGGAGGGGGCGTGTCTGAGGCGGGTACGGGGTTTCTCCGCCTCTGGCTTTGTCTACACGGCAGGCAGGGGTCCGAGCCCCCTGCCAGGCCGTGCAGCTGTACCACTGTCCCCTGTGACCTGTCCATCCTGCCCCACTGCCCAGGACAGGGGTTGCACTCCTCTCTTAGGACACAGCTCCCCCATCACAGCCCCCGCATGCAGACCAGCTGGGATGGAATCAACACAACACAGCAGCACTCTGTGTGCTGTCCCCAAAGTGCTTTCAAACAGGGCAGACTCAGTGCCACAGCTGCCACAAGCCTGCACCCAGCAGCAGGTTTGCAGTGTGCCATGGCACTGCCCAGCCAGGATGCAGGCTCACCATCACTCTGCCAGCCTCTTCTCAGTCCCCCACATCCCCCAGGCATCGGTAATGCAGAAAGATCCCCTTGCCAAGACACGGGTGTGGGTCACAGCACAACTGTACGTGGACAGGAGTTAGTTAATATGGGCATAGTGCTTCACATCAATTCCCCTGGCAAACCACACAGCCTCCAGTCCCAGTGCTGCTGCCGAGAGAAACCTTGTACCCTGCCCCCTGGGTGCCTCAGGACCCACATGGGTCTGCAGGGCTGGGCTGCTCAGCCCCGTCGTAGCATCACTGCTTTGTGGCTGATGGAGACACAAGCTTGAGCTGGGAAGGTAGACTGCTGTCCCTGTCCATGTGGCATGACACACAGGGGATCACCCTTCCTGCTGAGGTGAGGACCCACCGCACAGCTCAGAGCAGGACTGAGCTGTGATGGGGCTCCTGGGATGTAGGGCAGTCCCCACTGAGGCTGGACAGGGACATTAAGACCTATAAGTGCTCCTGGGGTGCTGGCACACCTTTCCCAGCTGACCATCCTGAGCCCTGCTGCCTGTCCCAGTTTTCTGGGTGATGCTACAAATAAGCTAGAGGGGCACTCCCAGCCTCACAGCCCCAGCAGATCCTGTCTTGCGTGCCATGCCCCTCACAGCTCTTGGTGCCCCATAGCTCAATACCTTCCCTCATCAACTCCCCAAGCCCTGCAGCATTCACCAGCCCCCTTTCCAGGCCCTTGGAGAGGCTGCCAAGGTCCTGGCCTCACCTCTGTTTGAGCTGCCCCTTCCCACTGCAGAGCATCCATGGGGACACTGCTGGAGGCCTCCCCACCCGGTGCTTGTCCCCACGCTGCTCACCTGTCCCCTGGGGAGCCAGCTGCTTCACAAGGAGCTGCTCACAGGCATCACGCTCCCCATGGTGCCTGGCAGCCCTGGTAGCTTTTCTCTACTTCCCCTCCCAGCTCATGACTCCAAACGTGAGGCTTTTCATGGCTCCATAATAACTTGCAAATTACCCAGTACAAAAGGAGCTGTTTATACAACATTTCTGTCAGTCCCACAATTCGAGTGATGCTGCGGGGTTTCCGTGGAGACCCTGCACGTCAGACAAGTCCTACAAATGCTACAGCTGGCATAAAGGGAATCTCCTGTCAGAGACAGAGGTCTCTGCTGCCCGCCACCAGCCCTGGGTGGGGACAGAAATGGGTACCCTTGAGCCAGAGCTAGGTAAAGAGGTGAACAGTGGGGCTCGTGTGTGTCAGGGTACCTGCACCCAGGCTTCCCTGCCAGGTACTCTCACCCTATCTGTGCATGCCTGTGCTCCTGCTGCAGACACACAGCCTGTGCATTCTTTTCACACTCAAGTGGGATTAAAATACTCATCAGGGATGCTGGGAAGAAGCACCAAGGCTTGGATGTGTCACACAGTGGTGCCAGGGTGAGGATGCTGTCACCAAAGCACCCACAAGGACAGCCTCAGGTCTGGCCCCAGGGAGGACCACCTTTGTCCAGCCAAAACACAGTCACTTGTATATCCTCCAACTATCCCACATCTGCTGCCCATTGGTCACAGCTCCTGGCTAGTTGGGCACACAGCTCTTCCCAGCAACTGTGACTCTGCGGCCATCCCTCAGCAAAAGCTTCAGGACTGACTCTGTGCTGTCCCAGAGACACTGAACCTCTGGGAATAGCTGGGTCACCTCCAAGAGGCTGTGCCTATTGCAGGTACCAAAAGTCACAGCAGAAAGTGTCCTATGGGAGGTGATGGTCACCTGCACCTAGGGCTGCCCTTCTGCCCTGCCCCAGCCCAGAGGCAGCCCTGGCAATGCCCTGCTCCTCTGCAGGTCAGGGACCTAGGACAGAGAATGGCAGCCAGTGCAGCTGTGGCATTGACAAGAAGCAGACCTGGAGCAGGTGGCCCCACTGCCACCCAGCTCCAGCTTTGCCTGCTGGACACACATCAGCCCCGAGCAAAGCAGACAGCAAACACTTGCTCAAACTGCAACATCATTTCCACCTTTCCAAGAGCCACAGCCCTCCACGCCTTGCTGGCCTCCCGACTGCCCTGCACCGATCCTGTCGGTTCCCACAGCTCTGGCCTGGCACCAGCCCCCTGCCCCTGGTCCCAGCAGCAGCCCCTTGTCTCGGTGCTTGAATAATTGATGGTGGTGTGTGCATGCGGCGTCGCGAGTAGGAGGAGGTCTGGCCATGAATCTTTCATGCGTTCGCACCTCCTGGAGCTGCTGGGGATGGTCGGCGGGAGGTGGGGTTGTGCTGGGAGCCTGGGTGGGTGGGCACCTTCCGTAGCTCTGCCCCCAGGGAAAATAAATCCAGCAGCGGAATGTCCCTTGTCACCCAGCAGGGCAGTGCCACAGAATCCTTGTGAGCCTGTGGAGGAGCAGTGCTGTGCTGTCCCCCCCCTCCCAGGGGCTGGGACACCCCAGTGCCGTCTCCAGCTTTGCCTCCCTTTGCTGCCACAAGGATGCCCGAGCACACAGCGCTCACTGCAGGCAGAGAACGCAGGGATGCAAAGCAGCAATGTGACCTTGGGCGTCTGGGCATGGAGCAGGATGGCACAAGGCATTACATCCCTGGCCTGCCAACCTCTGGCATACCCCTCAGCTGGGAGAGGGGCTGCATGCTGTGGGGGAAAGCAGGCAAGAGTGCAGGCAGCAGGGTGGAAGCAACCAGCCCCTTCCAGCAACCTGGTGTCAGGAAGGGCAATGGGAGTGATGGCAGCCCTGGAAGGAGGAAGAGGCTGTCGTCCCCTCATGCAGTCCCGAATATTGGTGCTATATTTACCCAACTGCAGGCCTGGGTTTCGGCCTCTTGCCTGTAACACAAGCCCTGCAGGCTGCCAGAATCCGAGGGGATGGCACATTCCTCAGCAAAAATAACCCTCCAGCAGCAGGCGAGAGGGCAGGGGTGGAGGTGACTGACTGGACAGCTGCACTCACCGCCCCGCTCACCGGGGGCAGACGTCTCGCTCTGACAGACCCTGGGATGAGAATCTGGCACACGTGGGCACCACACCAGACCCCTGCCCAGGTGGATGGGGGCAGAGGTGGGAGCCACTCTGGGGCAGCTGGCATTAAACACAGGCACAGTGCTGCAAACTAAGGGACTAAAATTAGGCACTGAGATAAATGGCCAGAGATGCTGAGCCACCAGGGACGCTGTCAGCACAGCCATCCCCAGTGGGCTCCATTGCCACTGCCATGCACCATCAGCTGAAAATGATGCCAACGTCCCCCCGCTGCAACTCCTCGCACAGCAAGGGTTTGTGCAGGGCCACCACACACAGGAAGTCTCTGCCCCCTTTCCTGCCCCAAATCCAGGCAGGTGCAGGCTGTTTCCTGGACAGAGGGAAGGCTCCAAGACAGTTTGATTGCTGAGTGCAGGTGGAGGCGAATGGAGCAAGGCCCTGCACTGGGAACCCAAGATGGACACATCCAACCTTGAAATGAGAGGCAGCCTGGGTGGGGAGGATCAGGCAGTGCTGGCACAGTGAACGAGGGCTGGGCTCTAAAAGGAGATTAGCTCGGGTTCTTAAGAGGTGATTTAATCCAGTTTACAGGGAAAAAATTCAGGAGATGCAGCTGAGAGGTGATAACGGCTTTAGCAAGTCCAGGAGCAATGGAGCTATGGTAGGGGCCAGGGCTCTCTGGAAGGATCTAGAGGTTCCCTGGGTGAACCTGGGAAGCCCCTGGACCGGCCTGGTGGTTGTGGGAGAAGGGTCAATGCACTCTACCTGCACCTATGGAGCTGGGGCACAGGGAGAGCCTGCAGCAAGAGAGGGGCAGTGCAGCGGGACATGGGGGAACAGCGTGGGGCAGTGGGCATGGTGTGCCCCTGGAAGTGCCTGCACCAGCCTGGCCAGCCCCACACATGCTCTCCCCACTCCCCTCAGTGAGCACTGACGCACTCAGGGAACCTGGGAGAAGAGCAGGAGAAAATCATTAGTGGGGTGGAGCGACAGATTCAGGGCAAGAGATTAGAGAAGCTAAATCGGGCTTGTGTGAGCAAGGGGGACTGCTGAGCTGGTGCAGAAGGAGCTCCCCAGCTTGAGTACAGAGACAGGCAGCATGGAGCCCCCCCAGGCCACCAGCAGGAACCTGAGCCACCCTGGGGAGAACCAGTCCTGGCCCCACAGAGATCTTCAGCCTGGCAGTGCACCAGGGAGAAAAGGGGCTCTGTGCCCACCAGAGCCCACTACCAGAGAGAGGCAGATGGAGCAAGGACAACACAACACCTCCAGACACAGAGAACCAGGACCCCAAGTCCAGAGAAAGAGCCGATCTTGCCAATGGAGCAAGGGCATTCCAATGCCTCCAGACATAGGGGCCTGGGATGCCAAGTCCAGAGAAAGACTTTATCCTGCTTGGGCACCCTGCACACATCCCTCTTGCCCTAGAAGTGGTTTATGATCTAGCTCAGAGTGCCCCAGGGAACAAGGATGGGGTGTCCCTTCCCAGTACAAGGATGGCAGAGCTATGAGTGGAACTTCCGTGATCCCTGGAGACCTGTCCAGCACCTGGCAGGATGTGGCACTCTCTTGGCACTGCCACAGCACACCACAAAGACAGCTCTGTGCCACCACTGTGACAAAGCCACACCAGGGGCTGTCCTGCTCCTCGCTCAACCCAGTGCCCCAGAGCCTGCACATCTCCAGAGGCGTCTCTGGCCCAGGGATGCCTTTTTGGGAGGCTGTTTGCTCAATGGTGGGGCATCCATGGCCAAGAGCCTGCTGGGAGGAGTGCCCAAGGGTGACATTCACACTGCAGGTTAGGCAATCCTGGCTGCTCAGTCCCTCCCTCAGCTGCCCCAGAAAGGCGGTGGTGAGGGCTGGCAGCTGGGAATTGGGAGCAGGGAAGAGTGCGTCAGCACAACGGGAACGGGCACCTGGGGAAATCAGACTGTGCTGGAGCTGGGCAGCAGCAGTGGGGCCCAGACTGGTGTGGCCACAGAGCGGTGCAGCTGCACACCAGAGCATGGAAACAGGGTGACCCAGCTGCTGTCTGCCCAGGACAGTCTGCCCCTCCCCGGGGCAGTGCGTGTCTCCCATTCTGCACACACTTCACCCCACACCCAACTGCACCAAAGGTGCATGGTCCCCAAAGGACCGCTGTGTGATGCACAGTGACTCCACACAGACTCACTGCAGGGCAGAACCCCTGCTGCACACTCCTCTGCTCCTCCTGCTATCCCACCAGGCTCATGACCTGCATATAAACCTTCCTCCATCCTCCAAACACCACTTCTCCAGACTCCTGGCTCAGTGCTCGCCTTCAGCATTGGGAAGGCTCCTTCTGACCTGCCACAGTCATCCAGCCCCCTGCTCAAGGCGCAGCATCTCTGGTGTGCCTCCTGTGCTGCAGTCCCAGGTGCAGCTCCTTCCCTGGAGCCTTAGGGCTCAGTGTTGCTTCCCTCACTCCCCATCCTCACTGTCCCATGCAGACAGTACATCTCACATCTCAGCACAGTGCCACCCGCCTCCACACTCCCCAACACTGAGGCCTTCAGTGTCCTTGGGAGGGGGTATCCATCCTCCACGAGGAAGAATTTGTTCACCAAAAGGGTTATCAAGTACTGGAACAGAATGGCCAGGGAAGTGGTGGAGTCACCATCACTGGATAGTCAGAAAACATGCATATGTGGCACTTAGGGACATGATTTAACAGTAGGCTTGGCAGTGCTGGGTTAAGGGTTGGATTGATCATCTTAGAGGTCTTTTCCAACATAAATAACTCTATGATTGCATGATTCCACAGTGATGAGGCAGAGGGGGCTGAGCCCCAAACCTGCAGGATGAAGCCCACCCATGCAAGGGCAGCAGCCCCCATGCACTCCCTCTCTGACTGCTACACCCAGGGGTGATGGTGATGAGCAGAGGAGCTGCCACTAGGATGAGCAAATGCTTGTTAATTTGCCTTGGCTAGTTAACTACCCGGTCTAGCACATCGAAGGGGCACAGGCTCCACCTACTTGTCAGCCCCACCTCTCACATTAGGGTCCTCCTCCTATCCCCATCGGCTTTCCAGTTCACTCAGTGCATTTCCAATGCCTGCGAAAGCTGTTATGGTGACCCTACGGGAGTTCTGCCCGTGGGCAGCTGGTGGGGGGTGCTGAGGACCTTGTTGGTGACTCTGGTGGGTGGTACCACCAGTACCATGTGCCCAATCCCCATCTCTCTCTCTCTCTTCTCTCTCTTTTCTCTCTCTCTCCTCCTGCCCCAAGCAGGCTTGGCATCACATGCTCCCAACACTGCTGTGCCCAGTCCTGGCACCCAGCCTGGCCTGGCAGCGGGTACTGCAGCCACATGCTCGCTCCAGGCTGGAGAGCCACCCCAGTGCTGCCGGCACCGGGCACCCCAGCCGGCAGCAGGGTGGGCACAGCAAAGCCCGGCAGCCCTGTCTGGCCCTAGGGCATGCACTGCAGCAAGAGCCTGCAAACACTGCTGCCACGCTCAGCAAACCCGTGCCAAGGTCTGTGCCAGCATGGCCCTGCTGGTGGCCACGTCACCCTTACCTTCCATGTCAATGATGGCCAACACAGCACTGGTCATGGCCTCCCCCTGCTCATTCTCAGCGACGCACGTGTACACACCGGCATCCTCCTTCTTGCTGTCCCGGATCCAGAGGGTGCCATACTCCTCCCCACCCTGGGCCAGCTGCTCCTCGTTTCGGTACCAGCGGAGGCTGGGCCGGGGGTTGCCCACCACCACCACTCGCAGCCGGATGTCACAGCCGGTGCCGATCGCTGCATTCTTCAGTTTCCTCACAAAACTCGGTGCTGCCGGGCGAGCTGAGCCCTCCTGGGGCGGCCCCGGCTCTGCTGTGACCTTGGCGCGCTTCGGGGGGATGCCAGGGCTCGGCGGGGCTGCCCGAGGCTCCGCAGCAGCCCTACTCGTGCCGCTGCGTCCCTGCGCCCGGTGCATGGTCTGCAGCTCCCCCACCACCACCCGCGACCCCTGTCACCCCAAACCCGCACGTTGTGCCCTTCTTCTCCCCCTGCCTTGCAGTCTGGGGGTGCCGGGTGCCTGACTGGGACGCTGGGGCAGTGGCGACCCCCCAGTCCGAATACCCTCCGGTTCGGTCCCCCCACACGCTGCAGCCCCAAAGGTCGCAGCACTGTGGGCAAGCGAGGGACTATATTTAGGCTGGGACTCGGGTTCCTGCTCGCCCAGCCGCCACTCACCAAGCACCCGGTGCAGTGTGGCACTCACACCCCGCGCTCTACTGCAGCCCCAAGCCCGCCCAGCGCCTCGGCACCTGCTCCTCGCCGGCCCGGGTGCGAGTCCCGCGGGTGCTGCCCGCTCGCTGAGCCGTCCCCGTGCTGGGGCCGTGGCGTCCCCCCCCTCACCCGGCCCGTCCCGTCCCGCGCAGCCCCCGGCGAGCTGCGCTCCCTCTGCCCCCTCTCCTGAAGTGGCAGCTGCCTCTGATATGTCACATTCCTTGGCTGGGCTCCCCCTCTCTGCGCCTGCTGCCCCGTCCCTGCAGCCCAGCTCCACTTGCAAAGATAGAAAAGGGCCAACACCTTTCCATATTAGCTGAGAGGCTCGGGGGGGACCCTGCCTTCCTCCCCCGCTTCCCCTTCTCCGGCAGTGTCATTGGATCGGGGCAGAGAGAGACCCTGACGGCATGTGGAGGGAAAGGACACCGTCATGCTTCCTGCAACGCAAGACCCGGGGCAGGAGCCAGCCCTTCAGGGCCCCTTAGCTCCGTTCCCAGCAGACAGCAGAGGTGGGGCTCCCAGCATCCCTGACCACCGCAAATCCTCCCTGCCCGGAAGGCTGCAAACACAGCAAGACTCCGATCCTCTCACTGGGCCCCTGCCTCTGCCCTGGGCAGTGTGGCTCCCACCGGCCCTGCTAGAGCTGCTCGGCCTTGGGGCATCCTGTGGGAGCTACCACACGGCGGGCTCCGGGCAGCGAGCAGTCAGGCACGGTCTGTGCCAGATGCTGCCTGGCCATCCCTGGGCATGACAGGGCTTCCCCATCTCCTGGAGCCACGGCAGCCTCGGCACCTGGCCGCAGCCGCCTCGCCAGGGGCCGTAAATCTGCTTGAGCAGGAGGCCAGCGACACGACACGGCGCTTCCCAGCTGCAGGCCAGCCCCGGCGGCTTTGGCACAGCCCACTGCCACCAGCCTAAGGGTGCCAGCATCAGTGGAGCATCACCAGCAAGGAGAAAATCCCAGGATTTCCCAGCTTGGATGGCTGGGGCACAGTGGAGTGGGATGCCTTGCTAGACCCACAGCTTGGCTGCAGAGCGGCAGAGCCAGCCCCAGAAGAGGCCCAGGGGCCTCTTCCCTGCCCTGCAGGGAAAGGAATGCTTTGTCCCCAGCCTGCCCCGAGGGGCTGAACTCTGGCGCAGCCAGCCTGGGCCGCCAGGGGGAGAGGTGTCATCCCCACCCAAGGCAGTCTGGGGACTGTCCACGATGTCACAGGGCCACCTGCTGGAGATATCCCTTGAGATCCAACACCTCCCAGCTGGGGTTTGCCACGCTGGCCTCTCCATCAGGGACATCCCCGGACCATTCCCCACTGCTGGCAGTAGCACATGCCTTGTCCCTAAAACATCACCCTGTGCCAAGCCCACTGCCCCCCTGGCATCTGCTGCCTGGGAGAGTTTTGTGGACCCTCCAACATCTCCCAGGGCAGAGCAATCCTGAACTGCTCTCCCACATGGGATGCTCGGCTCTGGGCTCCATTGCAGCATCCCCCATTGCTGGGATGAAGGAGCTGAGGCCAAGATGCCTGCAACCTGAGCCCAGGGAGAGGGGCATATGGTGTTGGCAGGCTGAGGCTGGAGGCTGAGCCTGGGATGCAAGCACAAGGTGGTGGCTCTGATGCTCACAGGATGTAGGACACTTAGGGATGAGGATGGCTCTGCTTGCTGGTTGGTGACACTTGGAGGGGCTTGGAAAAGTCCAAGGCAGATGTGGATTTGGGTAGGTTCCAAATGGGGGTATAAAGGAGGTGGCTGTGGAGCTGAGCTACCAGGACACGGTATGTGACCCTGGGTGTGTGTGGGAGACACAGGACCACCACCCAGAGCCCCTTTGTACCCACTTGGGGCTTAGCTGTCACTGTTGCCTGTCCCAACAGGACTTTCCCAGCCAGTGCAACTGGGAAACCCGCCACCTCGGGCAGCAAAATGCTCGAGAACCTTCAGTGTGAGAGACACAAAGCTTTTAGGGGGCCCAGCAGCCTAGGGAGGAGACAGCCCAAAGAGCTGCTGGCTCATCCATCCACCTGGCCCTTGTGATGCCTCCCCCAGGTGCTGCCTCCCCACCACCCTTTCACCTCTCTGCCCCAGAGATGCACTGAGACGACAGGGTGATGCTCCGCTGTTTATTTCAGCCGCCTGAAGAGTCTCATACACGTGGTGGGGTGGGGGTGCGTTGGGGCAAGGGTTGGGGATGCCTGCCCTGGCCCCCCGGGCCTCTCTCCGGCTCCTCTCATCCTCTCCCTCCTCTCTCCCGTTCACTCACTCCTCCTCTCTCCTGTGTCCACCTACGGGTACCCTCTCGGCTCATGAGCCTGGCCCCGCGCAGCCTCCTGCTGCCGGGGGTCCCCGCCACGGGGAGGGGCGGGCACTGCCCTCCTCTGCCCCACGGGGCTGCCTCTGGGGCCGGGGGGAGCGAAGGGCCCGAGCCCCCCTGGGCTGGGGGGGACACGCAGGCTGGGGCCCCCCTCTCTGAGCTGGGCAGAGAACAGGGGGCTCAGCCCAGACCATGCCTAGCTTCTCCCCATCCCTAGCATCGCCGCCGTGCACCTGGAGAAGTGCCAGCTCCAGGGCGGCCGGCGGTGCCGGTGGAGGGGGATGGGTCCCCACTCGTGTGGGATGAGCCCCAAGTCTGTGCCCAGGGTGGGAAGGGGACTCTGGGGGGATCCAGAACCCGCTGCTGGGACCGTCCGGCTCTCCGTGGAGCTGGCCCAGGCCACCACCTGCTCCCCCCAGCCCCTGCCACCTGTCCCGTCCCTCCCTCCTGCCGCCCCCCGGCCCTGGCCTGATCCTGACGCTGGCGTTGCTGCTGCGAAGCTGCGAAAGCAGAGCGAGCCTTTAGAAGCCGGAGGAGAGAGCCCAGGGGGTGCGGGGGGCCCAGAGGCAGCTGCATGGGGGAGACTCCTCAGGCAGTGCCGGGGGAGCGCCGAGAGGCGAGCTGGGGGGCAGGAGGGTGGCATGGCGGAGGGACGGAGGCAGGGACAGAAGGTGCCAGTGGGCTGCTGGAGCAGCCTCCTCTACAGCACTTCATGCTGTTGCTGAGTCGCCTCGCTCACCACCTGTGGGAGAGAGGCACCGTGAGACGCCATGCCGTGCCGCACCAGAGCCCCGGGTGCGGGAGCAGGCACCGTCCCCTGCCTCCCAAGCACCCTCCAGAGCCACCCTGCACTCACCTCCCCATCACGGGTTTCGATGGTTTTGATCATCACGGTCTTTTTGGTGTGCACCTCGGAGCCCCGCTGCTCTGGGCTGGTCTCTGCAGGGGGAGGACACAGAGGATGGCACCACAGGGACACGTGGTATGGGGACACAGCCGTGGGGCTGGGGTCACCGAGGAGTTTCAGCAGCCTTGGTTTAACCCCCCCTCAGCTCACAGCAACACCCTAACAAGTGCCCCATACCAGGGGCTCTCTGTGGCACCTGTGTGTCCTCAGCCTATCAGACTGGCTACAACCCCCCCAGGAGGGACATTTGCCCCAAAAGTGGGGAACACAGGGGACTCATCCCAGGTCCCCCTCCTCATGGAGTGAAACTCACCTCGGAAATTGAGTGCAGAAGCGAAGGTCTGATGCATGGGAATGCTGATCCTGTGGGAAAACAGAGGGGAAAGCTTAGTTCCAGCCAGCCCTAGCCCTCAGGTGTGTCCTCATAAAGCTGGAACCCCAAAAAAGCACTGACCCTGCCAGTCCCCCCAGTATGTCCCGCCCCCCCTTCCACTCACCGGTTCTCCTCTCCCTCCAGCAGCTTGCGGTATGTGGCAATCTCCACATCCAGGGCCATCTTGACATTGAGCAGGTCCTGGTACTCCCGCAGGTGCCGGGCCATCTCATCCTTCAGGTGCCGGATCTCCTCCTCCAGGCGGGCAATGGTGTCCTGGTACCCACCGGCCTCCCCTGCGAAGCGCTCCTCCATCTCCCGCATCTGCCGCATCAGCGAGTCATTCTGGAGAGATGGGGTGCTCAGTGAGAGGGGAGCCCAGAGGAGACAGGGGTCACCTGGGGTGGGAGCTGGGGATACCAGGGCATCCTGGGGAGAGCTGTGGTCAGCTCTGGGCTGGGTTCAGCTGATGTGGGACCATGATGGGTGGCTGTAACCCTCCACCTGCCCAGCGCTAGGCACCAGGGACTCACAGGGGCAAGCTGGGCATGCACTGGGCAACCCCAGCACTCTGGTGCCCAAGTCCCCCAGCAAAGCCATCCTACCCTAGCAAAAGGGCACAGAGAGCTGCAGAAGCACTGGATGGCTGCCTGGGGGTGGCACTGGTGGCTGCTGGCTGGCTCCTGCGACCATGACTGTGCCAGAATGGGACTGTTGTGCCCTGTTTGTTTGCAACCACCTTGCCAGCCTGCAATCAGACACCCTGAGCCCTGCGCCCGCCTGCCTGGAGCCTCCCAGGCTGGGTCACATTTTACAGTCTGCACTTTGATTTCAGGACTCTGCCAAAACACTTTGCAGGAGCCCAGGCCACTGCTGGGGGAGGTGCAGCCCAAATGTGGGGTACAAGGCCCCCTGCAGCAGCAACTCAGAGAGCTGGGAAGAGCCCCTCCACCCCAGAGATGTCCCTGAGCAGCCTTGGAGCAGCAGGTCCCTGTAGGGAAGCTGGGGATTTCTCAATGCTGCCCTTAGCTCACCGTTCCCTTGAGGGCATCAATCTCGCAGGTGTAGGACTGGATCTGGTGCCGGTACTCCAGCATCTCCTGTTTGGCCTGCCTTAGAGCGTCGTTGTTCTTGTTGGCCGCCTGCGTCAGGTCAGACACCTGGGGAGAGAGCAGGGTCAGTGGGGATGGCCCCCGAGGTGGAACCCGCTGCGCCGGGGCCAGCCCGAGCCCGCTGCCTCCCGCACCTTGGACTTGTACCACTCCTCGGCCTCGGCGATGTTCTTGGCAGCAATGCTCTCATACTGAGCACGGATGTCCCGCAGCGCAGCTGTCAAATCAGGCTTGGAGATGTCCATCTCCACCTGGATGTGCTGCTCCTGCAGTTGTGCCTGCAGCTCCCGGATTTCCTGTATGGACAAGGTGACATCTCAGGGCACCCACTCCATTTTCGCTGCCCCGTGAGCACCATTGGAAAAGGGTGGTACTTCTGACCTACCTCTTCATGCACCTTCTTGAGGAAGGCGATCTCCTCCTGCAGGGACTCGATACGTCTTTCCAGGTCGATGCGTGCTAGTGTGGCTGCATCCACATCCTGGGAGGGACACAGGATAAGGGATAGTGAGGGGTTGCAGGGAGAGCACAAGGGCTAGAAAGCGCAAAGCTGTGTCCGGAACTGTGCCCTGGTGCTGGGGCCAGGCTGCAGGGGGGACATGGGGGTGGGAAGGAGGGTAGGGCTCCCACACCACACTAAGGGGACAGGTACTCACAGCTCTGAATGCAGCGAGGTTGTTCTCAGCCTCCTCCTTCAGTTGGATCTCCTCTTGCAGCCTGTAGGCAGAGAAGGGAGGCTAAGGGGTCTGGAGGAAGCTCTCTCCCTCCGTGTTGATGTCCCCCCAAGCTGTACTTAAGCCCAGCATGGCCCGGTAGGAAGAAAACAGATTGTCCTGTGTTCCCGGCAGGCAGCAGGGGACTGGCGGGGGGCCAGGGGCTCTTCCTCCCATTCCCTATTATAGTCAACGCCAGAGAGATCACAAAGACATGAGGTCAGCTCAGTGCCACACACACTGCCCCAGCCCTTATAGGGGAGAGTGACCAGCAGCTGGGGGGACAGAGCGCAGGATCCGACACAGGGAGTCCAAGACATGGCCACCAGCTGAGCTATCCCAGGGAGAGCAGGAGCACAGACAGGTTTCAGCAATGCTCTGGGATGGGATGTGAGGCGGGACTGCTGTGGGGGAGGCTCAGGTCAGGGCTGGAGATCCAGGCTTGTGTCAAGGAAGGGAAGAGTAGTGCAGGCTGCATGTCAGTGGAAAGGCAGCAGGGAGGAGATGGAGGAGCCCAGGTGGTGCTGGCACATGGAGTGGCAGAAACCCAACACCCGTTTGTTCTGGGTCCTGCTCCTCCCCTGTCACTGAGAGTTCCTCCATGCCACCACCCCCAGCTCCCCAGCATCAGGGAGGACCCCAGTGCTGGCCCTCTGTGGTGGTGGCTGGGGTTACAGAAAGGGGCAACAGGCTGTGTCACCCCGAGGGAATGGTGTCCCCAGGGCACAGGGTCCAGGAGGGAAGCTGCAGATCATCATCAGAGCACACAGCTCCCCTTGAGTATCTGCCCCTACTGCCAGGTTCCCCACACACATCAGTCCCTGGGGATTCCCTCAGCCTGGCCACCCTTGTGGATAATCCCCACTCTCTTCCCCAGCACCAGCCAAGTCCAAAGCATCTCTGGGGTGTCGCACTGCTCACAGGGCACCATGGACACTCACGGCAGGCCTGGAGCATCCCTGGCCTGCAGAAGCGCAGCTGCTTCCTCGCCTCCCTCCTTCACGTCTGGAGCTGATGGAACACCTTCCCTGGGTTACCCGTCTCCTCACTTCTGCCTGCTTGACTGCATCTGTCTGTCCATCTATTCCACAGAGCTCAGCTCACCCATGGGCCCAGCAGCCCTCCCCCGTGTGAGCAGAGATGGGCACCCCAGGGTGAGGTGCACTTTGATCTCCCAGTCCTGTGTGGTTACAGCCCAGCTTCAGCCTCACTGCAGGGGAAAGCACAGGGGACACCCCTGCTATGGGAGCCACTCTACCCTCTGGGTGCTTCCCAGAAAGTGGTCAAGGGGGACAGAGTACTAGGGTCATGGTGGGCTCCGAGCAGGAGGCACGAGCATAGCAGAAAGCACCTGAGGAGCTGCCTGGGCAAGCTCTGCTCCCACCCACCCCTAGGGATGGGGATGCACGGATGGATGCCCACAGGGACTCTCCAGGCCCCCCCCCCACTCACTTCTGCTTGAGCTTCTGCAGGTCATCAAGCAGGTTGTCACGCTCAACCTCCACACGAGCCCTCTGGCTGGTGAGCACGTCGATCTGGCGCCGGAGCTCCCGCAGCTCCTCCTCGTACATCTCGGCCACGCGGGTGGGCTCCTTGCCCCGCAGGCGGTTCACCTCGGCCACCATGAGGGCATTCTGCTGCTCCAGGAAGCGCACCTTTTCGATGTAGTTGGCGAAACGGTCATTGAGCTCCTGCAGCTCCACCTTCTCGTTGGTGCGGGTCTGGAGGAACTCCTGGTTCATGGCATCAGCCAGGCTGAAGTCCAGCAGCTCCCCAGAGCCCTGGTAGGCGCTTTGGTAGGTGCGCAGCGGCGTCACGCGGGTGGTGCGGAAGGTGGACAGGCTGGGGACGGCCGAGGTGCGGGACACCTGGTAGACGCGGGAGGTGACGGAGCTGCCGCTGCTGCCCTTGCTCCCGAAGGAGGCACGAGGGAAGACCGGGGAGCCGCCAAAGGTGCGGCGGTAGGAAGAGACCCGCTGGCTGGAGGAGTAGGACTGGCTCATGGTGGCGGCGTGGGGAGGCGAGGCCGGAGCAGGGAGCAGGCAGAGGGCTGGCGAGCGGCCGGCACAGCTCGGAGAGGCGTCGGGAGGGGACCGCGCGCCGCTATTTGTATCCTGCTGACATCACCCGCCCCTCCTGCTGCCGGGCAGCTGGGGGATGCTGCCGCGGGGGGATGGCCGGCAGCCCCCGCCCACTGGCCCTCACCTGCACACACCCCCCGGCAGACGAGGAGCCCTGGGCACCCCCGGAGTTCCCTGGGAGGCCTCGACACCGGCCCCCCCTGCTCTGCCCCGTCCCTGGGGGTGCGAGGGGAGGAAGCGGGGCAGACGGGTGGTGAATCTCCTGTCAGGATGTAGTGCCACCCAAAGGGGGCCCGGACAGACAGACAGAGAGCCTAGGCTGACGCCATGAAGGGAAAGAAGGGAACCTTCACAGCGTCACTTGACCCCCTTGAGCCAAACCCCATGCCATGTAGCTGTGGTCCCCAAATTGGTCTTGAGCACCCCAAACGGCCCTGATGATGCCCTGACCGACCTCCTGATAAGAGTGCCAGGCTCAGGTCTCCATGTGGGGCCAGACTCCCATCCAGAAAGTGAGAAAGGAAGGGCCTGGAGAGGGGCTGATGCGGGGGCACCTCTGCCCTGAGTGTGCTTCGACTGACCCACCACCCAAACCTTCTTTCTGACATGGGGGGCTGAGCACTGGCCAGGGTCTGGGTGCTTCTGGAGTGCTGCTGAGTGACCCCGAGCAGGTGCTGGGTCCGAGCCCCAGTGACGGTGACGTCAGCCCCTGTCCTCGCTCCGGCACATTCCCAAAGCAGCAGGCACTCAACCAAAATAGCCTTCCCAGCTCATACTCGTGGGGTGTGGGACATACAAACGTGGTATTTATAGTGGGGGAGGCACTCTGTTAACCCTTCTTGCTCCAGGCGTGTGGAGAGCCCAGCTGGATGGGGACCCTGCCTGGACAGCCCTAGCCCCTCTCTGATCCCCATCACCCTAAGAGCAGAACGTGGTCCCCAGGTTATCCCAAGGCACAGCAGGCTCTGCCCTGTCTCCTCAGTCTCCCCCTTGGCCAGGAAGTACACTGGGGGTCAGAAAGCTCAGCCTAGCTCCCCAAAAACTCACAGAATGGGGAATTTCTAAGTCCATCTAAAAAGCCCCACTCCAGTTTCCTGGACAAGTGGTGGGCCAGGTCAGGGACCCTCAGGGCCTTGCACAAACTCATGACAGCTGAAAAGGACATCCTAAGAGAGGCTGCCTGTGCTGGGGGAAACCCTCATGAGGGGTCCCCTTGCCAGGGCAACACCCCGTCCTCCCCAGACTCCCCAGCACACCTGGTGACCCCCAGCTCTGTCCAAGCTGGGCTGTTTTGGCTGACGTCAGCTGGCTCAGCCCCAGCGCCTTTGTCCCTGAAGGCCCTGGTGGAGGGGCCCGCTGTGCCACTGGGCACAGGGTGACTCAGCAGCAGGACTGCACTCAGCCCTGCCTGGCCCTGCACCTCCCAACCTTCTGTCCTGTCCAGAAGTCAAGCAATGCCATGGCTCACCCATGGCAGCATCAGCATCAGGCAACGGCTCGGACTTGTTCATGGAAGCGTTCTCCACTGCCCTGGCTCTGGGAGAAGTCCCCCCTGCTGCCTCCCTGCTCTGTGTCACTTGGGCAGTCAGCTAAAGTCTGGGTCCCACAGACAGGCAGGTGGGCAGATGCTCAGTGCCCTGTATCCCTCCTGCTCCTCCAAGCCCCCATCTCTGGAGCCTCTCCCAGCCTCCCAATTGCAGAGTGATGTAGCGTCTTCCCAGAGAGTACAAGCTGCCTGGAGGAGCCTGCCTTTAAAAGGGAAGGTATTTCCAGATGAGTTTGTTTCATCCCAGCTCAGGGAGAGAATGGAAGAAAGGGGGGGCTTGTGGGGGGAGAGTAGATGGAAAAACAGACAGCATCCTTCCTCCTTCTGGCCCCATTCCGAGTATGCCCTGCACATCCCATAGCCCTGCACGTGTGCCCTGCCCGTGCCACAAGTTCCAGCAAGCGGCCCTTAGCTGGTGTGCAGACAGGCAGGTGGGTCCCCTGTGAGGGGGACTCGGCATCTGGGACAGCACTCCACCAGGAACGGAGTTCAGCCAGCTCTTTCCATGACCCCACCCTACTGCTGTGCCAGCTGGGACTGTGGGGAGGATGGACTGGTGCCTGGCACCCTGCCCTGGTAGGTTTCAGGTAATGAAAAGGTGATGCAAATCCCATCTCAGGCCTGGGTAGCCCTTGTTCCCATCCTCATTCCACAGAGCAGGTGGGGGTAGGGTTGGGGTGTTCCAGGGAGGGGAAATGCACTCTTGGGCACTGCTGCTTGGAGGGGAAGCAGCTCAGAGGGGTTAACTAGGAGCATCCTCCTGACCCTGCTCTAGGGTAGACTGTTTGGAGTGGCCTTTCCTTAGCTGTGGTGACAGCCTTCCGGTACGGCTCTGAGCAAGCAGGGGCCCCATGCAGAGGGTGGACAAGCCTCTTAGGAAATCCCCGTCTGCCTGGGGGACCGAGCATGCCAGGAAGGAGGGATAAAGAGCAGGACCAGAGACCCCGCCTGAGTCCCAAGGACAAGATGCCAAACACTCTGCTCCAGCTAAAGACCCAGAGGCTGCAGAAAGTAAGGAGGCTGAGGAGACCAGAAGTGCAGGGCTGCCTCCTGTCCTGTCCAGCCCGTGTAGCCTCCCCACAGCTCCATCCCAGGCCAGGCTGACCCAGACCAGCGGAGGCTGGGAAGTGGCTCCTGAACCCCCGCACTGGCCTGGTCCCAGTTTCCATCAAGTCTTGGATGAGACTGCTGCCAGGAAGGCGTTTGGAGCTGGAATGTCAAACAACTCCCTCTGGTCATGACATCCCTGTGAGCAAAGCCAGCTGCATCCTGCAGCTGCCCCTCCTTCCTGGCCCTCCCTCCCTGCTGTTCCCCCAGGATTTAAACCCGGCACAGCCTCCTTGGGCTGTGGGTGTCTTGGGGCTTGAAGCTAGACAGGATGTGGGGACAGGGTGCTGGCCCTTCCTTGTCCCTATGCCCTGCCACCAGGACCCAATGCCCCCTTATGCCTGGCCTTAGCTCAAGGGTGAGTTGAGAAATGAGAATGAGAATGGGAATGAAGCAGCGGGGGTGTCCATTCCCCTCCCTCCTGACCCCTGGCTGTCTTCCTTCATCCCGCTCCTTTTACAGCCATGAGCCTCCCAGGCGCCTTTACCCTAAGAGGGAAGGACTGTGTGGCCCATTCCCCAGTGCTGACGGATCCATGGTGCATGCTATTGTCTAAATAGGAGGTGGCTCTCCCTCCCTGCCTGGACCAAGGCCCAGCCTGGCCTGCTGGGGTCCCAGGAGCTGGTGGGTAAAGTCTCCAGTCCCCCCACACCTGCTCTTCCTGAGCTCAGGACCAGGGGGTGCACAGACTGTCTGTTTGCTCCTGGTCCCCACCCCCGTGTCCCCAGGAGATGGGGATGCTGAGGACATTGTCCTGTCTGTGAGTGGCACAGAACGCTGGGGGTGCCTGGACGCCCCTGCGGCAAGCATGGATGCCAGGGGTGTCCAGATGCAAACTGTATAGATGCTGGGAGGTGTTTGTTCACCTCCCTCGGTCTTTGTATGTCCTCTGGGTGAGCTGTTGCCTCCATGTTTCATGAGCATGCTGGGGGTGAGCTGTTGCCCTGAGTCGTGTAGGTGATGGGCAAGACCAGCTACTGCCTTGTCCATGCGGTTGCTTGATGCATACACCTGCCCCATCACTCCTCTACACTGGACCTGTGGTCCATGGGGATGTTGGGGATGTTCCCCCATCCCTGCTGCCTAGGGGCAGGCTAAAGGGTGTCCTGCCCTCATGGTCCATGGGGACATTCACCTGCCCAGTGGTGTGGAGATGCTAAAGTTGCCCAGCTGCCTTTATGATCCATGTGGACGTGGGGATGACGGAGTGGCTCAGTGTCCATGAGGATGCTGCAGGCCTCGATAGCATCAGCCATGCCAGTGAGATGAGGTAGCAGTACCGGCTGCATCGCTGGTGGCTCACGTAAGGCATGGCGGCCGCTCACGCAGCCTCCAGCAATTCCTGGGCGCTGATTTCACTTTCCCATGCTCAGACACGTGGGCCGGGATGCGGGGGACCGCCTCGATGGATGCCATCCCTTTGCTCATCCTGGCAGGGCTGGCAAGGGGGGGTCCAGGCAGCCTGGCAGGCAGTGGGAGAAGGGGGTGGCACTTCCTGGATCTCTGCTGTGTTTACAGTCTTTGTCCTGGGCCATCTTTCCATTAACCCCTTCCAGCAGGGAGGGCTAAGCACTGCCTGCCCATCCCCAGAGCCTACTGCCAGCAGGGAACACTTCTCTTACAAAGCCTGCTCAGAACCCCACCTGGGCTGCCAGGGGATGTAGGAAGGACCACGGTGCCCTGTCCCTACTGGCCCTTCCCTGCCAGGCACCCCTGGGCACACACATGAGCCCAGCAGCAGGGTGCATACATGCGGAGGAGGAGCTGATGCCGCTTTGGAAGGGCTGCCTGTGGCTCCCCACTGCACTGGATGATCCGTGGGGCAACACACGATGGGGGACAGAAGCACTGTCTTCCCAGGAGCACGGTGATGGGGTAGGGGGCAACCATAGCAGGTGCTGTGCAGCCCTTGGCACCCAGCCAGGGGTGAGTCAGAGCCCACCCGGATATAGCCATCAGGAGCTTTTTCTGGAAGTCCCGCTGTGCCGGGAATAGCTGTGGCACGCCAAGGCACTGCCCTTTGCTCACAGCGGCAGGGCTACACGGAGGCCACACCCGGCCCTGCCACTCACTCCTGCTCTGACACCCCCGAGCCCGGCACACCCTGCCCCTGCACACACACACATCCCGGGAGCCATCCGCCCTGAGCACCCACTGGGTACCCATCCGCTCTGGGCATCCACCGGCTGGGAGCCAGGGCTCTAAATGTCCTCAGATGTCCCTCAGGCACAGCCTGGGAACCATTCAAGAGCACCTGGCCCTGAGCTGGGTTCTGGCAGCAGGGGGGGTGATGCTGGCAGGAGGAGCGTGGGGATGGCTGCCTGGCATACAAGTCCCTTTTGACACACGTATCCCAGCTCTGGGCTGGAGTGCTGGGTGCTCCCAGCCTGGCCCCAGCCCGGTTCCAGCCTGGCCTGGGGGGCCTGGCCCTGTGTTGTGCTGTGGTTGACATGGAGACCCTCCAGCTGTCTGTTTGCAGGGTGCCAGGCAGTGGGAGTGCTCGTTCCCATTTGGTGGTGGGGAGAGGCAGGTGTTAGGGGCTGGGAGCATAAATCCAGAGCTGTCAGGAGCTCTCAGCACGACAGGTCACAGGGTCAGGGGCAACAGGACCACCAGTTTCCAGTCCTCAGAACACGGACAGCGTCTCCATCTAACAGGGTGCCCACACGGGTGACTCAGGAGCTGGGAATCCGGCTGGCACCCAACTCCTGGGCCCCGTGCAGCACTCACAGGCTGCCACGTCCATCTCCCAAGGCCATGTACCCATTACTAGGAAGAAAGGATCCTGCTGGGAAATGATGCACAAAGACTGATAGAAACCCAAAACCTTGCTGCTGCATCCAGCCCATGAAGGGAACCCAGACAAGGGCAGGAGGCACCCTAATCCATTCAAGGCCAGGGAGTCCAATCCCTTGGGAGTGCCCCTGGGGCAGACAGGCAGCTGACAGCCTTGCCACCGCACCAACTCTCCCAGTGCATTGCTGTTACTCAGAGACATTTGTCTCCAACATGGCACCATGGGTTTGTGCCTTGTTCCCTGTGGGGGCCAGGCAGTTCCAAGGCAGGGGAGCAACAATGATGGGGGCCTGCAGCTTGGCTGTGACCCACCCCACTCCAAATACACCCAGCCTTGGGGAAGCGAGTGTGTTTTCCTGTGCACCTGCACCCCTCTGCAGGCAGGCCAAACCCCATTTTGGGGCAATCCCTGCTCCCCCAGTTAGTCCTAGAACTGTGGCACACCGGGGCAGGATGAGTGAGCATTGCTGTGGAGCCTGTCCCTGCCCCTTGCTTCCCACCCCTGTCCCTCCTAGCTGTGTCCCTCTTCCACCCACCCTTAATTCAGCTGTACCCCAGCCTTGTCAGGCTCTGTGTTTGCCTGGCCTGGACCGCGGTGCAGGGTGGGGGGGTGCATGGTGTGGATTGCACGGTGTGGGGAGAGGCTGAGAGCGCGAACTGCGTGGCAAGCGGTATAGCGTGGGAGGTGCAGGGTGCACATTGCCGATTGCGGGGTGTGTATTGTGGGGTGCAGGGGGTGAATGCGGGGTGCAGGGTAAAGATTGCGGGATGCAGGGTGTGGATTGCGGGGTTCAGGGTGTGGATTGCGAGGTGCAGGGTGTGGATTGCGGGGTGCAGGGTGCAAATTGCGGGGTTCAGGGTGTGGATTGCAGGATGCAGGGTGTGGATTGCAGGGTGCAAGGTGTGGATTGCGGGGTGCAGGGTGCGGATTGCGGGGCGTGGATTGCCGGGGGCAGAGTTCGGAGTCCGGGGTGCAGCCCGCGCGTTCCTCCAGGCCCGCAGGGGGCGCTGGGCGGGCCGGCGCGGGGCGGTGGCGGCCATGCAGGTAGCGGGCGGGCGGCGGGCGCGGGACGGGGTCGGGTCGGTGCCGCCCGGGTCGGGGTCTCCGGTCCCGCGGGGGTCCCGGCCCGGGGCGGGGTTTTGCCGGTGCTGTGCGGTGACGGCGGTGCCCACAGGCGGCGGCGCAGGGCTCGAAGGCGGCGGCGCAGGAACTGGTGAAGTTCGTGAACCGCAGTCCGTCGCCGTACCACGGTGAGCACCCGCCCGGTCCCCTCCCCAGCCCTCTTCCTCTTCCCGCGGGCGGCCCTGACGGCTCTTCCCCCCACAGTGGTGGCCGAATGCCGCAGCCGGCTACTGCAGGCCGGCTTCCAGGAGCTGAAGGAGACGGAGCACTGGGACGTGCGGCCGGCGCAGAAGGTTGGGCTGGGTCGGGTGGGACGGGGCAGCGGGAGCCGGGGGTGGACGGGGCGTCTCACCTCTACCCCTCTGCCTCCAGTACTTCATCACCAGGAACTACTCCACCCTCATCGCCTTCGCCGTCGGCGGCCAGTTCCAGCCCGGAAATGGGTTCAGCCTGGTAGGAGCTCACACCGACAGCCCCTGCCTCAGGGTAAGGTCGCCCGGCTGCGTGCTGAGTCTTTCTCTGTGGTCCTCCACTTTCATGCCACAAACAAAAACTATCCTGACTACCCCTGTGCCCTGCAGCATCATTGTTGGCTCCCTACACCTCCCAAATCTGTCACCCAGAGCAGCCCCTGCATTGCTCTGCCTGCAGCTGTCTCCTCTGTATCCCCAGTCCTGCCAAGCCCTTCGCAGCACCCTGTGCTGGCAGCATCAGCAGTGAGGCTCTGGGCATGAGCTGCCCCGTTCCCACCAGCTGCCCGTTCCCCAGCGCTTCATGGTGCCAGCAGTGACATGTCTGCTGTTGCCCAGGTGAAGCGTCGCTCTAAGCGGGGACAGGTGGGCATAGTGCAAGTCGGAGTAGAGACCTATGGAGGGGGCATCTGGAACACCTGGTTCGACCGTGACCTCACCGTGGCCGGGAGGGTGATCATAAAGGTGAGTCTGATTTAGGGCATGCATGATCAGATAGCTGTGCGTCTCTGGCACTGGGTCACTGACCCCCACACAGAGTGGGACCTGCTGCAGCCTCTCAGCTCTGCAGGCCTGGCCCCAGAAGTCCTCCTTGTGTTTCAGGACCAAGCCACGGGGCGCCTGGAGCAGCGCCTGGTACGTGTGGAGCGGCCCATCCTCCGCATTCCTCACCTGGCCATCCATCTGCAGCGCAGCATCAATGAGAACTTCGGGCCCAACACCGAGCACCACCTGTAAGGCCTGGTTCAGCCCCGACTCCTGGCCAGCCCCTGGGAGGGCTGGGACACAGCTAAGCAAAGCCCTGCGTTAGCTCTCCCTTTGGCAGCCACTCATTGCAGTGGGGAGATCTGCAGTGGCTTTTAGCCCCATAGAGTACTTCCAGGAGATGCTTCCAAGCATTTGGGAAAGGACACTGGAGTGTCCTGAGGTAGCACAATAGATTTGTGCTTAAAATGTGCATTCTTCCTCCATTTGGCATATTAGTCATTCCCTGGAATGACAAACACACCAGGCAGGGTTGGCAGTGTGTGACCAAAGCAGGTGAGGTGAGCAAAACTCTGGGAGCTAATGTTGCTGACCCCCGCAGGGTTCCCATTCTGGCCACTGCAGTGCAGGAGGAGCTGGAAAAGGAGGTGCTTATGGAGTCCACACCTTGCAGTGCTGCGGCCCAGGTGAGCTGTTTGCCAAGGATCAGCAGGGATGCTTGCAAGGACCTCATGCTTGTCACCTTTGATTTTGAGTCCTCAGGGACCTGCCACCAGGTTCCCCTTCTCTCTTTGGACTGCTGGTAACCTTCCAGTCTGCCTCACAGCTGTGTACACGGCACATCTGTTCAGCCATCTCTCTCTTCTCACCCTTGCCTGCAGCCAGTGTGGAAGGGGTGCATTTCCCTGAGGAGGCAGGGCAGGGAGGGGAGCTAGCACAGGGCCACAGAACTGTCCTGGGTGAGGTGGGGGCTTGAACATGGGAGATGTTGGTAGGAAAGAGGAATCTGCCAACATAAGCGGGGTCAGGGACAGCTTTGCAAAGGGAAACCAGGAGTTTCTCCTGCCATCCACTCCCTACTCTGCCCACAGCTCTGCTTTCTTCCCAGGCAGAGCGGCACAGCCCTGTTCTGCTTTCCCTGATCTGCCCCCAGCTGGGGGTGAAACCAGAGCAGATTGTGGAGCTGGAGCTATGCCTGGCAGATACACAGCCAGCGGTGAGTAAGGGCAGGAACCTCTCTCTGCACGCAGTCTACAGGCTGGCACTACACAGGTGTTACCTGGCACATGTCCTTTGCCTGGGGCATGCCAGGGCTGGGAGCTGAATGGAACTAGAGGGAGCTGCTCCTGAGGGGCAGAGATAAGGGTACTGGAATGGGAACCCAGTGGCAGGTACTTTTTGGTGACCCAGAACTTGTGCCCTACTCCTCTTGGCTCTCTGCAGACGCTGGGTGGTGCCTTCGATGAGTTCATCTTCTCCCCACGTCTGGACAACCTGCACAGCTGCTACTGCGCCTTGCAGGTGAGAGGGGAAAAACCCTGGAGACTGCAGTGTGGCCCCTGTGCACCCCAGCTCAGCTTTGGGCTGGCCAAAGGCCCTTCAGGCAGTTGTGTTCTCATGGAATGGGTCTAGATTGTCAGAGGACCTGGGGTTGGATGCCCCCTTTGCTGGGTGTGTGGGACTCCTGCTGTCACTGGGCAATGTGTGTTCCCACAGCTCCCTTCCTCCATGCTTTGGACTCTCCTGGGGGATTTCCTGATGGCTCAGTCCTGAGATTCCCAGGATGAGTGGCACTCATGCTGGTGTGCATTCCCCCCTAATCCTGCAGGCCTTGATTGACTCATGTGCAGCACCCTCGTCCCTCTCCCAGGAGCCCAATGTGCGTCTCATCGCACTCTATGACAACGAGGAGGTGAGCGAGGGGCACAGCCATGGGGTGGCTGGCACCAGAAGGTGCTCCATGTTCTCTGCTCTTCCCCAGCCATGCCTGGCATTGGAGAGAGCATCCTAGCGGGAGACAGATCCCACGCTCCAGTGGAGGAAGCAGGGATTTGCTTACAGCCACATGGAGCTTGGCCCAGGCAGGGGTGGGAAGCACTGGTGTGGCAGGAAGCTGCTTTGCTCGCCTTAGGGAGCACCCTGTCACTCCTCTGGCCCCTGTGGTGCTGCGGGCTTGTGCTGATGGTGATCCTTGGCAGGTAGGGTCAGAGAGTGCACAGGGTGCAGAGTCCTTGCTAACGGAGCTGGTGCTGCGCCGGATCTCTGCATCGCCGCACAACCTGACAGCCTTCGAGGAAGCAGTGGCCAAGTCCTACATGATCAGTGCTGATATGGCCCACGCTGTGCACCCCAATTATGTGTGAGTAGTCTGAGCCACGCCACAGGCCTGACAGCCTGCCCTGCCACCTGTGGGATGTATCCCCATCACTCCCCAGGTAGTACAGACAGGACAGTCCTTGTTGCTGCAGGGAGGGAAGGCTATAGTGTGAAATGCTTACTTCTCTTTTGCAGGGACAAGCATGAGGAGAATCATCGTCCAGCCTTCCACAAGGTGAGGGCAGCCCTCTGCTTGGGTCTAGGATGGTTACTGTCTGTCTGTCCTGCAGCGCTGCAGCCCAGCATTCAAATGGAAAATGTTTATCCTGCAATGGGATTTGGCTAAGCCACATGTCTGATGTTAGTCACTTGGGATCGCAGTCTTGTCCATAGAGCTCCTCCCTGCTCTGAGCTGGGGCTGTCCCCATGGAAACACTGTCCCCATCCCCATGGGCTCACCCAGGAAAGGGAGAATGGATGATATGTTGGGGTGGTACGGCATCGCCTGGGCACGGGTGTTTCCAGGGCCACTGAGTATTCCTGGGTCCCATCACGGGCCTGCGGTGCCTTCCTTTGTGCAGGGCCCTGTCATCAAAGTGAACAGCAACCAGCGCTACGCCTCCACAGCTGTCACTGAAGCTGTAATCCGGGACATTGCTGCCCGCGTGGGTGTCCCTCTGCAGGTGAGCAGGGCTGGGTGAGCCCTCCTTGAACATCAGGAGTTTGGGCTGCAGCCCTGCCCCAGGGTTCATCAGAGGGAACCTCTGCCAAAGCTCCCACTCCTGTTACCATGTCTGACCCCACTGGGGTCTCTGTGCTGCCTGTTGCTCTGGGGCTCCAGCTCCAGGACTGCCTCAGGGAGCAGGCTGGTGAACAGAATGGAGCCTGGCCTGAGTGTGTCCTATCTCTGGAGCATTCTTTGAACCCTGGCGTGGGTCGGTGCTGCTTCCTTGCCCCAGGTCGCCTTCCTTAAGGGCTGAGGGCCCATGTGGGAGGCCATGGGGTAGCATGTGGAGCTGCTGAGGTCTTGCCCCCATGCAGGAGTTCATGGTGCGCAATGACACACCCTGCGGCACCACCATCGGCCCCATCCTGGCCTCCCGCCTGGGGCTGCGTGTGCTGGACATTGGCTGCCCACAGCTGGCCATGCATTCCATCCGGGAGATGTGCTGCACCTCGGGGGTGCTTCAGAGCATCACCCTCTTCAAGGTGAGCCCTGTGTCCCCCATCCTGTGCTAAAGCTCGTTTTCTGCTCCTCTACTTCTCCCACATCCCCATGTCCTTGACCAATCCCTGCTTTGGGGCTGGACCCAGCCATCCCACAGAGCTTCCCAACTCTGGAGCAGCTCGGGTACTGGCTGCTTCCGGAGGTGCCCCCTCTCATCCCAGCCTTCCCCAGTGACTGCCATCCCTAAGTAGTTCCTATGGCAACCGGTGCTAGCCTTGAGTCAGCGATGGGTTACTATGGCGACGTGGTCCTGCTCGCTGCAAGTAGCTGCCTACTATGACGCTGTGACATGAAGCTGCTGCCTGCCCCCACTGCCTGTCCCCCCACCCTGCACCGCCTTGCTCGGCCCACCCTGACAGCCTCTCTTCTTCCAGGGCTTCTTCGAGCTCCTGCCGACGGTCAGCAGCAGCCTGGTGGTCGACTGAACATGGCGGGGAGGGAGTAGCAGTGGGTTTAGTCCTGGGGCCATTAAAGCATTTCTGTCTCGCCAGCGAGTGGTCCATGAGTGTGGCTGGGGCGGACAGATGTGGCTCCCCCTGGGGACTCCCATGGCTCCCACCTGTGCTCTCCCCTGGAAGCGTGAACGGGGCCTATTCACCCATCCACAATCCCTTGTCGAGGGGTGCTGGGGGTCCCAGCTAAGGGGCTCGGCTTTTGCTCAGGAAGAGCTGGCTGGAGGATGTCTTGTCTCGTGCAGCGCTGGGGGCCTCCCGTTTCCCCAGGAACGAGCCTGCCGTGTGTGCAGGGATCTGCCGGCACCAGACCCGAAGCTGCTCGCCGGGGCCGGGACAGGGGGTCCCTGCCCGGGCCGGGGGCTGCCTTCTGCCCGCGGCCGATGCCCGGGCGGTGCCGCCGGGCGGGGTTCGAGGGTGCGGCTCCGCGCTCGCCGCTCATTGGGCTGCTCGCAGGGGCGTGTCCCATGCGGGAGCCAGTGCGGCCGCAGGGCTGGGAAGGGGCGGGCGCTGATTGGCAGGGGCGCTAATGGCTCTGTGGCACACCCCCGGGGGGGGCGTGACTCGCCCCCGGGGACGCAGCGATTGGCGGGGCGCTCGGCCGCCTCTCCCCGGAGCGAGGCGTGATTGGCCCCGCCGGACAGCGCGGGGCGTGAGCGCGGCGCTGAGAGCAGCCGCGCGGGTCCCTGATTGGCCGCGGCGCGGAGGGGCGGGGCGCCGGGCAGCGCGCAGAGCGCCATTGGCGGGGCGGCGGCGGCGGGCGGGGCGCGCGGCGCGGCGGGGCGCGGGTTGGCGGCGGCGGCGGGGGCGCGGCCGGCGGGTGCGCCATGGTGCGGCCGTGAGCGGAGCATGGGGCGGCGGCTCCTCCGGGCGCTCCTCTGCCTCCTCCTCCTGGCCGGCCGCGGGCAGCTGCGTGACGGCGCCGCCGCCGCCACCACCGCACACGGTGAGACCGCGACCCCGGGCACGGCGGCTTTGCCCCAGGCTGCGCGAGGGCCGGAAGGAGATTCCCGGGGAGTGGCGGGGCACGGGACTCCGCGGCCGCTGCGGTCGCCGCCGCTGTAGGGTGCTGTCACGACGTGCAGCGGCGAGTCCGGCCCCTGACGGATAGCGGGACTGGGCGGCCCGGGACCGGCACCGCGGGTGCGCCATTGGCACCGGGGGCGCCCCTCTCCCGGGACTGCCGGGCCGGTGGGTGTGCTAAACCCGGGGCACCCCGCCGGCTGTAGTTGTGCCGCCCCGCCGGGCCCGAGAGCCAGCAGCTATTGGACGGGAGCAGAACGGTGATTGCTCATGCCCGAGGCAAAGCCGATGCCTGGGGCTGCCGCAGGGATGGGGAGCCCGGGCCAGCGGCTCTGAACATGGCTTGTTCCGAGACCATGCCGCCCTTTAGCCGCCCTCTGCCTGTCAGTGCGGCGCGCCCGGGCCGGTACACCCGCTCTTCTCCAGGTCGGTCTGTGTGGTCCGGGCTTGGGGCTCCCGGGGACCCGAGTGTCACTGTCGATAGCAGGGCTGCAGCCCACCCGCGCGGCGCGGCACGGCCCCTGCTCCGCTGACTCACTACCGGGCGCCAGAGGCTGCTGCGCCCCTCGTTCTCCAGCGGCCCGGGAGTGCCGGGATGGATCCGGCTGGACCGCGGGGGCCCGCTGCCCCCGGGAGCAAGCAGGGAATGGTGCCGGCACGGCTGCGGCCGAGCACCGTCCCGGCCGGGGGAGCCTCCCTGAGCTGGGGCCACCGCCCCTCCCGGCGGAGCGCGGCATCTCGGCGGGAGAACGCTGCGCCGCTTCAGCACCGCGGACAGCGCCGGCCCTGCCGGTCCGGCCCGGCTCCCCGCTGCCGCCGTCCCTGGGGTCTCCCCCGGCAGCGGGGTCCTGTACTCCGCACCTGCGGGACCTCCGCCCCGGGGGACGCCGGCCCGGAGGTGCCGGGGTTTCGAGGACCCTCATCCCCACTAGCCCCCTTCCCCCGCGGCGGGCTTGACGGGCCCCTCCCTCCCCTCCCCCCGGTTGTTTTCTCGTTCCTTCCTTGCCATCCGGGGCTGAGTCATCGCCTGCTGCCGTCTCGCTGCTGACGGTCTTGGACCGAAACGGGGGGGGAGAGGAAGGGGGAAGCCGCCCCCTGCCCAAGTGCTGCCCGCCGAAGGGGTTGGAGAGGTACACACCCCACACCCCCAACACCACTACATCCATGCTTTGGGGTCCGCCTCGCAGGGAGAGTGGATTCCGGTGCCACTGGGTTGCATCCCTTCCTCGTAGTACCACATGTAGGAGGGCAGCAGATGTGGTTTTGCAGGTCTTTGCTGCCTCAGTCTTACCTTCCTAACTGCCAGCACCCCAAAAAACTAGGCCTTCCCCACTCTCCAGAGCCAAGGGCATACTTTTTACACAGCCCCCATCTTGTCTCTGAGGGGCAGAAAAGACTGGCACTGAGCCTCTGCCTTGGGCTACAAAGCTGTGTCCCCTCCTACCACCACCACATTGCATCCCTGTGCTGCTTTTCTGGAGCGTAGGGATCCCCCAAGCAGCTGGTGATGAGCAGATTCCATTGGAGTCCCCCTTGAATGCTGTGCTGACTGGTCTGTCTGTCTGTCCCAGGCTGCCTGTTTGACCGAAGGCTGTGCTCCCCGCAGGAGGTGTGTGTGCAGGGTAAGTGGCTAGCGGGGGTGCAGGGATCCCCCCTCCCTTCCCAAGTGTGTGTGAAGGGTACAGGGATGCCTTGCCGGGGAACCTAGGGTGCAATGCAAGGAGGCATGGCAGGAGAAAGGTGGGGCTGTGCCTGGAGAGCCTCACATTGGGGTGTTTGTTCATCCGATCCCGCTTTCTTCCTTCTCTGGCAGATGGGCTGTTTGGGCAATGCCAGGTGGGCTCCGTGCAGGACAGACCCTACTTTCAGGTCACATCTCCTGTGCTCCAGCGTCTGCAGGATGTCTTGCGGCATCTCATGGCACAAGGTGAGCAGGGGAGCATGGGGGAAGTCCCTGCGACCCTACAGCTAGGGCATGTCAGGTAGAATTGCCTAGTGGCTCTGGAGCTGTCTGCGGTCCTGCTGGCCCAGGGTGGGCTGAGGAGGAGTGGGGTCAAACCCCGGCCATGGGACACAGGGTCAGACTATCAGGAGGGCATCCCATGCGCTCACACCATGGTTCCCAGGCTGCCTCCATGTCTCACAACCTCCTCCCACGGCAGGGCTCTCGTGGCAGGACGGCATCACCCAGTATGTGATCTCTCAGGAGATGGAGCGCATCCCCCGCCTCCGCCTGCCACCCTCGCTGGAGCCGGTGGCCAGGGACAGGTAGGACAGTGCCGGCAGAGCTCAGTGGAGCAGCAAGGGCTTTGTCCCCCAAATGGGGTTTAGGGGAGGGACCTCCCCCTTTACCCAGGTGAGTTACCCCAGCGCTGTTTGCCTTCGAGGTTCCTGCCTCTCCGCAGCGAGCCCCGGCGCGCCCCACTAGCCCCAGACCCTGGCCTGCCAGCAGCTCAGCATTTGGAGCAGCCCCCACAACTGCTGCTTTCCCCTCTGGTGCAGCGGTACCTGGAGCACGTGCTGCTGCCCTCCCCACCCCAGCTGGCCTACGAGGAGGCTCTGCTCAATCCCTACTCCTACCACAAGGTAAACTGGGGGGTGAGCACCTTCTCCTGGGCAGAAAAGTAGAGATTGGCAGGGAGCTGCTGCACTCCCAGGACTTTCCTGCTGGGTACCCCCTGTCTCCACCATGGGGTGACAGGGGACCTGTGGGATTTGACATGTGTTTTGGTTGCAGTTCGGCTATCAGGATGGTGCTCACCAGCATCCCAGCGGCTCAGCCAGGCAGAGCTCTGAGACCTCCTCGCTGCTGGGCCGGGTCCCTGCCCAGACCCTTTTTGGGGCTGGCCCTGTGCCCTCCTATGGCGGGCAGCCAGGAGTGGATGGGGGGCATCTTTTCCAGGACTTGGGCATGCTTTCTCTGCCCAGAGAGAAAGCTGGCCGCCCGGACCCTGCCAGCACCAGGCTCCAGCACAGCTTGCGGCTCCCCAGTGACTACAGAAACATAGAGGAGAGGGAGCAGCAAGCACCCCTGGCTGCCCAGCCACCCTCTGCACAGACGGGTACCTTGTTCTCCAGCCAGGCACCAACCCTTGTCCCTGTCCTGTGCCCACAGCCACGAGTTCCTCGCGGCTCACACTTTCCCTCCTCTTTGGGTTTATGCCCATGGGCGGAATACACCCGCAACCCCACCTGCTCCATCTGCTTTATCCCTGGCCCCTGGTCTCCCTGCAGATGCTGAGCATCCAACCTGATGCTACATCCTCTTGCAGATGCTGCCCTGAAGAGATTGGCTTCTCTCCTGGCCAGCTATGGCCTGGGGCTGCCGGAACTGAGTCCCCAGCAGATAAGCAGCCTATCCACTCTCCTCCAGCTGCTCCAGAGCTCTGGTGAGCTGGGTGCAGGGATGGGACAAGCAGGGACTGGCAGCAGCAGATGCTAGCATGTCCTGTTTCAGGGTAGGGAGTGTTGCCCTTTGGGGTGGGTGCTGCAGGACCTCTGTCTCTCTCTTTCCAGGTGTTACAGGCCCTGAAGTGCCCACAGTGAAACGGGTGGGTTTGCAGCAGGGTGATGCTGGAGGAGGTGCCATGGCACAGGTGGGATGAGGGGGAGGAGACATTTCCCCAAGGTTCTCCTCAGAGATTTCAGCTTCTTCCTTTTCCTCCCTTCAGGTGATGGAGGGGGACATGCAGCATGGAGAGGAGCCAGTGCCCCCTTCTTCCACAGTGCCACCCGCCAAAATCCCAGCCAGCAGCTCCCCAGGGGATGGAACGAAGGGCAGGGCAGCATCCTCACCAGCTCCCCGGACTGAGCCACAGCAGGGACACAGTGGGGATGCACTCAGCCCCGGAAAGCACATTGTGGTGGAGAAGAAGAGCTACACAGAGATGAAGGCCAGTGGGGCACACCAGGGCATGCCGCCACTAGACGAGTATGGCTACATCATCACAGACCAGAAGTGAGAGCTGGGGTCATGCAAGGGGGTCTGCATGTGTCAAGGGTCTGTATCTCCCCACCACCAGCTGTCACAGTTTCGCATGCTTGACTGAACCCTGTTGGGTCTTTGGTAGGGTCGGGTTTCTATGGGGTCAGCTCCCACTGATCCATTGTCTACCCACAACCCTTGTTCCACCCCAAAGGCTTCCTTTCCCAGCCCACACCAAGGTCAGAGCTCACAGTTACAGGATGGAAGGCTGGGAGTGTGTGTGCACAAATGTCTCTGTGCACACTCGTGTGCAAGGGAGTCAGCTCACCCCCACCACCACACTCTCACCTCCTGCCCAACCTGACACCTGCTCTTGCTGTGTGCTTGAGACTCCCTGAGCCTGCCTGTCCCTGTTCCCTGACTGTGGGGAGCACCGGGCTGTCCTCTCACCCCTGCCACCCCACCTCACCCTGACACTGTCCCCACAGGCCCCTGGGGCTGGCTGCCGGCGTGCAGCTGCTGGAGCTCCTAGCCAAGCACCTCCACCTCTCCACCGCCAGCTTCATCAACATCAGGTGAGGGTACCGATGCCATGGGGACAGGAGGGACTGGCCTGTGGCAAGGGTGGCTAGGGGGTCTGCATTTCCAGCTCTCACACTGTGTCCCCCCTGTCCCTGGCAGTGTCGTGGGTCCTGCACTTACCTTCCGCATTCGACAGAACCCGCAGAACTTTTCCCTGGCAGATGTGGCCAGCCAGACTGGTGAGTTGGGCAGCGTCCCCCTGACCTTGTTCCTCTCTTCCCCTCCCCTTTCTGGGGTGCCCTTCCCAGGGACCAGGGAGAGGGGGCTCCTGATGTACATCCCCCTGCCTTTGGCTGCAGTGGGGAGCTGTCAGAGCTATCCCTTGGCTCTGTTTCGGGGGCTCTTGTGTGGAGGGGAAGCGTGCCTCTGACAATCTCCTCCCTGTCCACAGAGCAAGTGAAGGGAGAGCTGGAGCATGAGCTGGGCCTGAAGATTGTGCAAACAGGAGTGGGAGAGGTAGGAGTGAGCAAGGATTCCGTCCCTTGGGGCTGGGGGGAGCAGGGGTAGGGGAGTGGGGATGCTGCCACTGGGTACAAGCCAGGAGCCCCCAGCCCTGGGGTACAAGGTCCTTTGTGAGTGAGATGTCCTTGCAGGTCTGTGGGGCAGCTGGAGAGTAGAGAAGACTGGGCAGTGTTTGGGATGCTGTGTTGGAGATAGACTCCATGCCTGTGTTGGAGGACTCCTGTTGGAGACTGCTCCAGTCCTGTCTGTCCATCATCCCCCTCCACTGCCTGGCAGCATGATCCTGCCCAGGGCTCTCAACTCCTTTCAAAATGAAAGATCCACAGTGTTTGAAAGTGGTTTGAGAGAGATTCCCAGAGGCTTTTCTTCCCCCCAAGACCAGGGGTCTGCAGGCTGTATCCCTCAAGGGTCATCCTCACCCTTGCCTCCCTCCAGCCTGCACACCCATCTCAGCTGTGGCCTGGGCAGCCGAGCACAGGGATGTTCCCAGAGCACCCCACAAACCTAGGCAGGCAAAATGCCATCATGTCCCCAGAGAATGGCAAAGCAGCTGGAGGCAGGGATGTAACAGGAGCCATCTGTTTGGAGAGGGGTTACCCCTCCTCATGCTCCTCTGAGGAACCACTGGAACAGTCTCCTGGGGCAGGGAACAGGCTGGAGATAGGGACCAAGCCTGGCTCCCATGTTTGCATCCTGAGGAGGAAAAATGGTGTAGCACATCCCCAGCCCAGTGTCCCCATTTCTCACTTCTTGTCATGTGGCTGTATTTGTGAGCAGGGAGGAAGGCAGGAAGGAAGGGGGAACTTTGGAGGAGGCCATGAGGAAGGGGTGGCCTGGCCACTGAGGTAACCTGTCCGTATCAGCAATATGCAGAGTGTGTCCATAGCAATGCCTTTTGATGAGGAACTGGGGTAGATATCTGAGACAACAAAGATGGAGCTCAGAGGAAGCTCAGGCAGCTTTGCAAGCCCCCTTCTGCACTGACCTTCGTAGTTCTAACCAGCTTGTGCTTTTCCTTAATTCCCTCCTGGCTCTGGACTTGGTGGTGCAAGATTTGAGGAAAAGGGATGTAGGGAGGCAGGGAGACAGCAGGGCCTGGGCAGGCCTTGGGAGAGAAATCCCTTCTGTCCCCCCCGGCTCTGCTGACACCTCCAGCAGCTGCAGGGCTGCTCCTGCTTGGGTGCCCTGGGGAGCTGGGAGGTGCTGGGCCTGGTGGGTGCCCTGGCTGCAGGACGGGCTGCACCCTGATGGCAGTCGGGTGCTGGGGGGCAGGTGGCAGCAGGGTCACCCAGGCTGGGGACATCCCCAGGCGATGACGAAGATGATGATGATGTAGTTGATGATGGTGCAGTGTTCCCTCGGTAACCTCATCAGGCTCATAGCCAATGGGAGGCTGTGGCAATGAGGTAATGCAGGGCTCTGGCAGCTCATTGGGCACAGGATGTTTGAATTGGTGATGGTCCAGTATCCCTGTGCTGCCCAGGCTGGACCTAGGCAGTCACGGCATTGACAGGAAGGTCTTGTCCAGCAAGGCCTGAGCAACATCCTGTGCCAGCATGGGACTGGCATGGATTGGGATATCTCCCACAGTCACAGGGAAGGAGCCCTAGAGACACTACCTGCAAGGTGGCAGGGGCTGCTCTGTGTCCTAACTGAGGAGGATAACAGGGAGGACTTGTCCCCTAGCTGCTACAGCTGGGATGGTACCAGCAGCGCTGGCAGTGCTAGCATATTGCTCACCCTGCCTCCCTCAATGTCCTGCTGTGGAGCAGTGGCTGCAGGGGAGAACCAGCCTCAGTTGGGAAAGTCTCCTGGGAGTAGTACACCCAGTGCTGCAGTTGCCTATCCTACACCATTAACTTCTTGGGCTGAATTCAGCCCTTGTTGACCTCCAGCTGGACAGAAGAAGATCCAAACCAGAGTTCTGAGGGGCTACTTGCTGCCTTGTAGTAGGGTGGTCCAGGCTAGGTTGGCCTCAGGCAGCAGCCCTGAGTGGTGGTAGCAGGAAGCCAACCTACCTGGGCTTGGCCAAGTTCCTCCAGCTCCAGGGACACCATTGTAGCAGTTCCCCACGTGACACATAGGTGGGTGCACTCTGCCTCAACCCAGCTCTGCCCCAGCTGAGGGTGCTGGGAGAATCAGCACCCTCATGAAGGGGAAGGAAGAGCCCTTGCTCTCTTTTAACCCCCAGCAACCCCAAATGTGCAGCAGAACAGGGTCTCTGTCCCCCCAGCCCCATGAGAACTAACCCTTGCCTTGGTCCCCAGCGGAATGAGGCTGCTGCCTACTCACGCCCGTCCCGCTTTGGGGATGGCTTCCACTCGGTGCTGCTGACCTTCATCGCCCTGGCCTGCGTGGCAGTCCTTGCCATCGCGGTGTCCGCGGCCCTGTGCCTCCGGCGCCACGCCAAGCAGCGGGAGAAGGAGCGCCTGGCTGCCCTGGGGCCGGAGGGTGCTGCTGACACCACCTTCGAGTACCAGGTAGGGCCCTGCGGGATGCGGGACCCCGCAGGATGCGTTGCTGCCACGTGTCAGCATCGCCCCATGGCGGCGTGGTGGCCGAGGGACAGGGCTCTTGCTGCCTTCCCCAGGAGCTGTGCCGCCAGCACATGGCCGCCAAGTCTCTCTTTGGCCGCGCTGATGCACCGGCGGCACCAGCGGAGACTTCGAGGGTCAGCAGCGTTTCGTCCCAGTTCAGCGACGCGCCGCAGCCCAGCCCCAGCTCCCACAGCAGCACACCCTCCTGGTGCGAGGAGCCTGTCCAGTCCAACATGGACATCTCCACAGGACACATGATCCTGGTGAGCCAGCCTGGAGGGAGGGGTGCCAGCCCCCTCCCCAGCCCTGCATCTGCCCCTCTGCTGCTGGGCTGACTCCCGCCCCTCTGCCCCAGGCCTATATGGAAGACCACCTCCGCAACCGGGATCGGCTGGCCAAGGAGTGGCAGGCACTCTGTGCCTACCAAGCTGAGCCCAGCATCTGCTCCATTGCCCAGAGTGAAGCCAACATGAAGAAGAACCGCAACCCTGACTATGTGCCCTGTGAGCATCCCAGCCACCCTGCCCCAGGGATCAGCCCCAGGCACCACCTGTCCTGCTAGAGCAGGGTGTGGGGCATGGGGATGCTCCAGGCCATGGCTGGTTGCAGCATTAGTGTGCCTGCAGCTCCTCTAGCCACTCACCAAGTCTCCTGGCCTGTTCCCCCAGATGATCATGTGCGAATCAAGCTGAAAGCCGAGAGCAACCCATCCCGCAGTGACTTCATCAATGCCAGTCCAATCGTGAGTGAACACTGGGGGCTCCTGCCCTGCCACCCTGCTCCTTGATGTGCCCAGCCAAGGTGAGGTTTTCACTCTGGGATAGAGCTGGACTAAAGTTACATCCCTCAAGGCTACAGATGTGAGATTGGTGCCTGCCCCATTGCTCAAACATTTGTTAAATCTCATTTTCATCCTGGCTGGAGCACCTGAATCTCTCTTCCCAACCTTCCTATCACCCCTGGAGTATCCCCCTACTCCTTCAAGTGTCACCAACCCCTGGCCAAAGAGTGTGAAGTCTGACACCCCCTTTCCTGCTCTAGATTGAGCATGACCCACGGATGCCAGCGTACATTGCCACGCAGGGGCCGCTGTCCCACACTATTGCTGACTTCTGGCAGGTGAGTGTCACGCAGCTGTGCCAGTGCATCAGAGTCCCTTTGTGTGCTGCCCACAAAATTGGTCACAGGGGCTTTAGTGCCCTCCCACCTGGGCTGTCCCCCAGCAGTGAAACCCCCCTTCTCTTGCCCACAGATGGTGTGGGAGCATGGCTGCACTGTCATTGTCATGCTGAGCCCCCTGGCCGAGGACAGTGTCAAGCAGTGTGACCGCTACTGGCCAGATGAAGGCTCCTCCCTTTACCACATTTATGAGGCAAGTGTGACAGGTGGCCTGGGGCATGGAGCATCCTCCAGCCCTTGTCCCCCTGAGCATCATTGCAGCTCTTGCCTGGCACTGATGCCCACGGTCTGCCTCGCTTGGGCAGGTGAACCTGGTGTCAGAGCACATCTGGTGTGAGGATTTCCTGGTGCGCAGCTTCTACCTGAAAAACGTGCAGTCGCAGGAGACCCGCACCCTGACGCAGTTCCACTTCCTCAGCTGGCCTGCCGAGGGCATCCCCACCACCACCCGGCCCCTCCTCGACTTCCGCAGGTGAGCGCCCACCTGGCACCGTGCCAGCCCTTGGGGAGCCGGCAGTGATCCCAAATGCAGGCCACTGATGGGCGAGGTGAGGACATCGCTGCCATGACAATGAGGGTTGGGGCCATGGCATGGACCAGGTGCAGGGACTAGGAGCTGCCATGGATGGGAGGGAGCAGAAAATACAGGTTTTGGACAACTTGGGATGCGGCTCAACAGAGTTTGGTGGGCAGGAAGCCTCTGGCTGCCATTGCCAGGGCTCTCCAGCCTTTACAGTGAGGGTGGGAAAAGTGCTCTTCCCCTGAGCTGCATGGAAGGCAGCATTGACTGGCACCTTCCCCAGCCACAGGCGCAAAAAGAAATCCCTAGAGCCAGCCTTAAAGTGGCTGTCACCCACTGCTCCAAATGCCCTATAGCCAGTGGTGGATCCCCAGCTAGGCCAGGGCAAGAGCTGCAGGACTGGGACTGCTCCCAGGAGACTTGCCTGCCCAGGTCCTTAGGTCCCTGGTGGTGGTGGGCTCTTGGCAGGCACAGGCTGCTCACTGTCCCTGGGTTGTGTGGGGCAAGGGACCCAGCCTAGGGCAGTGAGGGGGTCTCTGAGCATGTCGCCCGCCTCTCAGTCCTGCTCATGCTCTCTCTCTCTCTGTCTGCCTGTCTCTGTCTCTCTCTCGCAGCTGCCGGCGTCATTTTTGTGATTTGCAGCTAGTAATCTGGCTCCAGTTGCATAGTCACAAAAGTGATCGTTGGCAGCCGTGCCTGCTGCATGGAGCATGCCAGGAGCCCCACCGGCGCCTGGCCCCCAGCTTCACGCCCCACCGGACCAGAGCTGCTCCCTGGGGGTCCTGCCACTGCTCCCCTCCCCAGGCTGGGCACCTGAGGAACTCAACTCCTTTCCCTGCCCCGGCCACTTTCCACTCGTGGTCCCTATCCCATGTCCAGCACCATTGTGGAGGCAGGAGAAGCCTTGAGCAGGACCCCCAGGGCCACATCATGGTGTGCAGCTGCCCTGCCCCACTGAGCACAGCAAGGGACACCTAGCACAGCCTTGACCCTGGCACAGCAGGGCACTGATCTGTTCCCTCTTATCCTTGCAGGAAGGTGAACAAGTGCTACCGGGGTCGCTCCTGCCCTATTATCGTGCACTGCAGGTACTGCAGGGGATGGAGGGGCATTTGGGGGTGACTGAAGGCTGGGACCTGCTGCCCAGGACCAGTCCCACTGGAACCAGCTCCCCTGGACCAAGCATCTGTGTTTTGCAGTGACGGTGCAGGCAGGACTGGGACGTACATCCTTGTCGACATGGTCCTGAACAGAATGGCCAAAGGTAGGTGCAGGGAAGCACCATTTCTGCGCTGTCCCTGAGCCTGGCCTGTGAACTCCCCTCCTAGAACCCCTCTCTCCCTCTGCCCCAGGGGTGAAGGAGATAGACATAGCTGCTACGCTGGAGCATATCCGAGATCAGCGGCCCGGCATGGTGCAGACCAAGGTACGCCCCAAACTGGGGATCTTCTCCCTCCACATAAGCATACGTAACCCCTGGGGCTAAGGGGGCAGGGACCCTCATGTCTCCCGCTGTGCTCCTGCAGGACCAGTTTGAGTTCGCACTGACGGCTGTGGCCGAGGAAGTGAACGCCATCCTGAAGGCACTGCCGCAGTGATGGCAAGAAGCCCTCTCTCCCCTCCTGTCTGCTCCCTGCCCTGCGCTTCGCATCTCCTCACTGGCCTCTGGGGCTGCTCTCCCTGTAAAATGGTGTCTGTGCTTCTGCCTCTGCTCCCCCTGCCCCCAGGCGCCCCTTCCCATGTCCCCAAGGACACTGACCTCAGGCCCTCTGTGTGCAAGAACCCCATCACACCCACTGTCACCTCAGAGGGGACAGGGCTTGGTGGCCCTTAAGCCCTGTGGAGGGGGACACCAGGCGGTGCTGCTGGGAACTGGCAGGGGGACTCTCCAACCTGTCAGTTTTGTGCTAGCCCTCTTCCTGTACCCATGTGGGGGGGCAGAAGTGGGGGCAGGGGTCCTCCACAGTTGGGGGGAGCATGGGGTGCAAGGGGGCCTGGCCCAGCCCCACTCCAGGTCCCTTTTGTGTGGTCCCTGCCTAGTCACTCAAGCAGAAGAAAAATTTCTAGAGAACTATAATTTTGTATCTTGATGTGAATAAAGTTCTTGTGTCACGTTCGTGCAGCTGCAGCCAGGCCTGGCCTCTGTCTGTGTGTACTGGGATGGCACAGGGAGGAAATGGGACATTCATCCATCTCTATTCCTGCTTTCTGCAACTGCCAGACAAATACGGCTCACCTGCAGGCAAAGATGAGAACGCTGCATCCCCAGCCCAGAAAAGTCCCCACAGGCAGAAGCTACTGCAAACAGGTTTATTGACAGCTGTTAGCAGAAGGGGGGTAGAGAGGGGGGCTACAGCGAGGAGGGGGGCAGAGCCCAGCCCTGCTGGCTGAGCCCAGCCATGCTGCCCCTCGCTGCATACAGCCAGCAGCCTAATCTACAGCAACCCCCATCACCACCCTCTCCACCACCCTGTGGTGCCCAGGGCCTCTCCCCACAGCCCCAGGTATTGCTCGTCCACAAGCCCTGTCATGCCCCCCCCTCACCGCATCCCATGGAGCCAGAGGGTGCTGGGGAAGGGGGTGGCAGGGGGTGGCCGTGCAGGGAGAAAGCGGAGTCCTGGCTGGGAGAACCTTCGTGGGCGAGTGGGCGTGCGCGGTCCCCGGGCGCAGCAGCCTCAGAACACACCTGGGGAGACAAGCGGAGGGGGGTACACAACAGCACCTGTGAAATCCTCCTCGGCCAAGGGCTGGGGAGGGGCAGGGATGGAGGGAGGAAGGTCCTAAGCAGAGGAGGAAGACAGCCAAGGCAGAACTATGGGCAATGAAGAGAGTAGGAACACTTGTGAACAGCACGGAGGGTCACTGCTGCTGTGGGAAGCAAGGAGGGACAGTGCCCTGGAGGGTGTGCAAGGCATACAGAAAGGAGTGACCAGGCAGAGTCTGCAAGGAGACAGAGGAGCAGGGAGTACAGGCAGGAGCAACAGCATCCAGAGGGAAGAGACAAGACACAAGGCACCAAGCAGAGGCTATGTGCACAGCCCCCCTTGCAAGGAGGGGAGCTCAACTCAGCACTCCCTGTAGCCTGGGCAGGGGCAGGCTGCAGCCAGGGAGGCACCTGCTGGACACCCTGCCCGCCTGCAGGGCTGGCAGGGAGAGAGGGGCAGGCACAGCCAGAGCATTCCTACCCATGGGCCCCCCACATTTCCAGCAGACAGGGCAGGGAGCTGCCCCTCTTCCTGGGACCCCATCAATGGGGCTCCTCTTCAAGCCACTACCTCCAAGTCTGGGAGCCTCCAACGCTGGGATGCCACTAGCCATCCACTCACCTGAGCAAGGAGGCAGGGCAGAAGAGACCCCCTCCCTTGCTAGGGGAGGCAGGAGCTGAGTTCCAAGCAGTCAGACTCCAGCCCTGCTTTCCTGCCTCACACTCAGAGCAGGGGGCAGTGCCACAGCTTCACTTTGGGGGCAGGTTCGTGCCCCACTGTAGCAGAACTGCTGCCCCCCCGTGGCTCCTGCTCCAGCCCCCCCCGGGCACCACGGGCTCTGCGGGCAGAAGACGGGCTGCTGTGGCTGCCCCCCGGTGCTGACAGGGAGCCAGGGCTGTGCCCACCTGCTTGGTGGTGCCCGGCAGCTTCCATCTCAGAAAGGCTGTAGGCCATGGCCAGCTGCAAGTCCTCATCCTCATCCTCGCTATCCGTGTAGAGGTAGACAGGTGAGGAGCTCGATGTCTGGTGTGGGGCTGGTGCTGGCGGTGAGGGGGGCCGTGGCCTGGGGATGGCTTGCTGCTCCCGCCGGCTCAGCTCCAGCCCCAGCGCCATGTCATCAGGAACACCTGTGGGGACAGGGGCAGGGCTGGGGGACTCATCCACTGCAGTTCCCCAAAGCTGGAGTGGGGCCCTGGCACCTCCAACCCACCCCACCAATCCCTCAGAGCAGAGCTCCAAACCAGCGCAAACCAAGGCTCAGTCCAAAACAAAGCCTGGATGCAGCACCTCCTAGACACCCCAAAGGGAAAGGGTGCAGATCCCAACAATTCAGTCTGCAGTGCCTTTTCTCACCATCAATGTGGATCGACTTCAGCTCCCCATCCTCCTCCACTTCCACCCGCTCCCGCCCATTCTCAACAATCCTGCAGACAGACAAACAAACAGATGGACGGTCAAGGGCCACGCAGCCAGTGCACCACAGCAGGAAGTTGCCAGGTCGGAGGCCTGCTGATGGAGGGAAGTCTGTGGGAACAAGGTGGGCTGGCACTGCCCTCACCTCTTGGTGGTGATACGCCTGCCATTAACAAAGGTGGTGGAGGTGGAAACAGAGCGGAAGCCCAGTCCTGCATCTGGACCAGAGCTGAAGGATGAGGCGAAGAAATCTAGAGAAGGGAGCAACAAGTTTGGTGTCAGGGTGGGTGGCAGGAGGGCAGGGGACAGACTCTGCACAGGGGAACTCCCCTGCTGGGAGGAATGGCAGCATCTCCTACCTGAGGATCCTGGGAAGGGGGAAAAGAAGTGGCCTCCTCCATGGTGCCGGGGGCCAGGTCCTCGCAGCTCAGAGAAGGGCATCATGTCATCTGAAAGGCAGGGATCCCCCCACCAGCATTACCCCACCAGTTTGGTGAAGCAGAAGCAGGGCACTGATGCAGGGACCCTCTGCCAGGGCCAGCCGTGAGCTCTATCCCCAGGCTCAGCAGCTGCCCCACAGACAGAGAGACGCCCAAGAGCCAGCCTCCCCTGCCCTACACGCACCAAAGAATTCAGCAAAGGGGTCTCGTCCGCCAAAGAACTCCCGGAAGACGTCATGAGCGCTGCGGAAGGTGAAGGTGAATTCGGGGGCCCCAGCACTGGCCCTGGAGCTGCCTGGTCCTGCTGGAGAGAAGACACTCAGTGTTAAATGGAGCCCTGGGTGACATCTCCCCTGAAGGGTGGGGAGCCCTGGTGGCACTGACCCACACTGGGTCTTCAGACAGGGATGTATCCAGAGCTGCACTTACCCCCACAGCCCTACTCACCTGCTCCCATGAGTCCCTCCTTGCCATAGCGGTCGTAGATGTCACGCTTCTGCTCTGAAAGAAGAAAGGGGGCTGCAGGGAAGGGACAGGAGCACTGACACTCTTCCCAGCTAAGGGAGGTACAGAACAGCAAGGGAGCAAGAGGAGGTGGTTGGCACAAGCCTCAGCCGCCCCAGCACTGCACCCAAACCCAAGTAAGACCACTGGGCAAGAATGCAAAAGCTTCAGGCCCACTGGGGAGAGCCCATTGTGGATGTCAACAGCTCAGCATCTCTCCCAAAGGCTGTTTTGGGAGATGTAAGGAAGTAACCAAGCCCCAAAAGCTGTGTGGTAAAGCTGTAGGGACCCACTGCCTCCTGGGGACAGCCAGGGATGCAACCTGGGTGAGCCCAGAAGCAGGACATGCCAGTGTGAACAGTCCCAAGGGTGGACACACACACAAGACATCACTGTGGCCTCTTACTGTCTGACAGCACTTCGTATGCCTCGGCGATCTCCTTGAACCTCTGCTCAGCATACTCCTTGTTGTCTGGGTTTTTATCCGGGTGCCATTTCAGCGCAGCCTTCCTGTACCTGCACACAGGGGCAGTGATGGGCACACAGCAGCCCTTGGCGTCTTGGGCCAGAAACCCCCACCTGAGCATGCACCTCCTAGCCTGTGGGCAGGGGCACCCCAAGCTGCTTCACCCAGCACCCTATAGCCTCAGGCACTGAACAGGAGCTCCTGGATTGGTTCTTCCTTCCAACGGTATGTGTTTTCATATATGAATATATATACACACTTATATATATAAATATATATATATTTATGCATACACACACCAACACACACAGACTAAACAAACAAACCAGAAATTACCCCAGAACTGCAGCACAACCACAGCAGAGCACCATGTGCTCACCTCAGCTTCTCTCATCGATGGCTCTGGACAATGCTCACAGGTTTGTTCTGGAGCCTTCATGGGCACCACTGTGAGTGTGCATGGACCAGGGGTTGCTAGGGGCCCCCTGGGGCCAGGAGAGCACCAGCAGCTCTCTCCTCTCCACTGCAGCTAGCTGGGGTTAACCCATGCTTCTCAGCTTCTGCCACTCCCTCTTGGGAAGCCCCCCATGGGGATCTCTGCCACCTGTTGGCAAGCCAGCAATCTGCTGGCATTCCCCTCAGGCGATGCCTCACCCCAGTGACAGCAGCAGCACCTGCGCAGGGCACCAGGCAGGAGTTGCAGACACTCAGGAGGCTCTGTCAGCTCCCCAGTAGTACCTGAAGCACAGCACCCACCTGCCCACATCCCAAAAAGGGGACATGTTGCTCTTCACTCTGTGACCTCCAGTCCCCTGACTTTGATGCCAGCAGAATCCCTGTGCCCCAACTATCTGCCATCCCTGCACCCTCTGGCAGAAAGAGAGAGAGAGGGGAGCCCCCAAACACCGCTGAGACTTAACTCCAGCCCCAGGCTGACAGCAGGGAGAGGGGAACCAAACCCCACCAAAAGATGCCTTTGTATGGCAGCAAAGCCCAACCCCACTCTGGCATCCATACAAAGGAAACAAAGGCTGAATTGTCACCCCTGGAGCTGGGCCCTGTGCCCACCACCCCAAAGGGAGCCCCTGCCTCACTGGCACCAGGTGGGGGTGGCTTAGGGGACTCTGGCCCACAGGCTGAGGCACGCTGCCATACACTTACGCCTTCTTGATGTCCTCAGCGGTGGCATTGCGGCTCACCCCCAGCGCTTCGTAGTAGTCGACCATGACTTGAGCTGTCCCACGGCGTCACTGCAGGGGGAGAAGGCAAAGTCAGGAGTCCACAGGCACAGCCTGGTAGTGCTGGGTGTGGGACAGCAAGGGCAGGCTGCTTACCCTCTCTAGCGGCCCGGCCACCCCACTGCCTCCCGAGAGCAACTCAGTGCCACGCCATGCCCAGCTACCCAGCACCCTGCCCACTCCTCGGCCACCCGGGAGCACCGACAGCCCCAGTCGGGGGACCCTTTGCTGCTGACGCTCCGCCGTCCCGCCGGCGTCACCCCAGCTTGCCCAGGCACGGGGAGGGGTCCCCGTTGCCGGCGCCGTCCCTGCCCGCTTCCCCCGGGGCTCAGTGGCGGGGCGGGGGGGAGCGGGAGGGCGCAGCCCGCTAAGGTGCTTAGCGGCTGGAGCGGATTAAGGGCTCAGCGGGGACCGTCCCCGGGCACGCCGGGACACTTCCATCGGCCGGCCCGCTCCGGGCGGGGGACAGGAGCAGAATGCGGCCGCAGCAGCCCCCGCGACCCCCCGCGGTACCCTCCCGCCCCCGGTACTCGCCCCCGGCCCGTGAGTCCCAGCTGACGGGAGGGCGGTGCTGGCGCTGCCACCGGCACCACCGCGGCACTGGGACCGCCCCCCGGCCCGGCCGTAAACACGGCGCTCCCGGGGCCACCCGCTGCTGCTGGAAGTTTCCGCACCCCGCCCCGCCACCACCGGCGGGTGGCCCTGGGCTGCGGCCAGCGGATCTGGGGCACCGGGAGGGGCGGCGGCGGCAGCACGGCAAGGGACAGCACCGGCCCCGCTCCCGCCGCGCGCCACGGTTCGCCTCTCCCGGTGGACCCTTGCGCCCCGCTCCCCCCGTCCCACCCCGGTGCCCACCTGAGCGCCGCCGCAGAGCCCTCCCCGCCCGCCCGGGCCGCCCGCGGCCGGTGTCGCGCGTCCCCCGCGCCCGGGCCACCGCGGGCCTGGAGGCGGCTCCGCTGCGTGACGGGCGGCGGCCGCAGCCAACCGCGGCCCCTGACGTCACGTCCTCGCCGTTCGCCGGGTGACGTAATGGGAGGTGCGTGTGGGCGGGGCCCGCGGCCGCTCCGCCGGTCGGGCCCCCCTCAGCTCCGGTCTGGCCTCGTCCCGGTCTCCGTCCCCCGCCTGCTCTTCCCTTCCTAGGGCCGCGCCTGGGCCCCGGACGGCGCCAAGGTGCGGTGGCAGCGGCCTGTCCCGCCGGTGCCGGTGCTGACAGCGCACGGCAGCGGGGCACGGCTGCAGCCCCGGGGCAGCGCCCGGCGCCGCGTGCCACTGGCTTCCCGCCGAGTCAGCTGCCCGGCCGGTCCCGCCGGGAAGGAGGAGCCGGCCGGGGGGGACAGCTGAGGTGACTCAGCGCTTTGTCGGGGCGGGGGACGTGACGGGGCGCAGCTTGCCGGAGTGGCGGGCATAGCTCCCTGCCCGGAGCCCGGGCCGGCTGGCACCGCGCTGGCACCGGCAGCCGGCAGCTGCAGGGCACCCGAGCACCAGCGTCCCCTGGCCCCGTAGAATGCGCCAGGAGCTGCGCTGTTGACTTTTCTCGTTGATTGCTCCTGCCTGGAGAGCTGCTGCAGAGAGGCTGTGCTCACCCATTCTCAGGGTTCTGGGCGGTCTCGCTCACCTGCGCCTCTGAGTGTGTCCTCGCCACGGGGATTTATGATTCCCTCTTGCGGCCTGGATGGGAGAAGGAGGGAGCTTGATCTCTCTGCAGGGTCAGAGCTTTTGGATCCACTGCCACGCCTACACCACAGCTGGAAGCTTCCTCACCTCCCATATATTTCTAGCTGGGAAGCCTGGCAGAATGAGGAGGCCTGGGTCTAAGACAGGCCATTTCCAGCACTCCTCAGGGACAAGTTCCAGGACAGATTTCCCCAGAAGAGCTTTCCCCAGCCACGAGTCTTGCGCCTGGGGTGGATGAAATGCCAAGGGCATCATCTCGTGTGCCAAAGACATTTCTCTCTCCAAGAGACGGTGACCCATCAGACAGCAATTTGATGATTTCCTTGAACAACGGCTTGGAGTACTTCCTGCCCCCGGGGATTTTTTTTCCCTGGATGCCATTGCAGCACTGCCCTCCTGTACCCGTTTGCCCACGAGCAGGGACGGGCTGCCTGTAGCCAGGGCGCCCTCCCCGGCTGCCGGGGCTCTGATTTGGCCCATCTGCCCAGCAGTGGGTGCAGGGCTGGCTTGGGCACTAGATGGAGCCACAGGCTGCTTCACAGGGATCCCATCCTGCGGCTGGGAGGGCAAGGAGGAGCCGCTGAGGCGTAGCCGAGTCTTGGCGCCTTGCTTTCCTTTCCCTGGCTTTTGCAGCTGATGTGAGGACAAGGAGGCCCCTGAGATGACAGATCTCAGCTCGCTCTGTGCACACCGGTGGGGAGGCCTATGTTGTGGGCTAGGAGAGAGCTCCACATGCTGGATGTGAATCTGGAGCCGGGGGAGCACCTTGCTAATGCCTTCGTGGCAAAAGTTTCCCTCACACCTTGAGGATTTGGAGTGAGGAGGACTGACACCTCCCCAGTATTCTTAGGAGAGGCAGTGGAGAGCTGGGCAGTAGCCCACCATAGCACTGGTAGGAGAGAAGATGTGTACCAGCCGCACTTCATCCCAGACCTGCCACAGTCACTCTTCTACTCAAACCTGGCAGCACCCAAATAAAATAAGCCCATCACCCACTGGTGCCTCACACCTTCAGCTGCAGCACCCTGCCCTCTTTACCTGCCCTTTCCTCCTAGGTCTGCCTGAAGTCATCATGCTCAGTTTCAAATCAAGCACAGGCATCTTGAGTGTGTCTCAAGAAGACCCTTATTTCTTACAAATTTTGAGGATCACTGTGTTGCAAGCTTGTTTTCAGCTTTCCAGGGTCTTAAAAATGCTCATGAAATACTCTTGGGACTTTCTGAGGAAAGAGGTTTTGGGTGAGCAAAGCAGGACACCAACGGACCAAATGGTTACTCAATCTCTCAGGAAGCCAACAGAATTGCATCATAAACCCATGATATATTATTATGCAAACCACAAATTAAGCTATATTTTTTTTTCAGCACTGCACAACATTTCAGCTTTTGATTTCCACATGAAAACACAAGCCTTTTCACAGCCTTAACAAAACTGGCAATTATGTACTGAAAAATTGTATTCTTGGCAATTTTTGAGCTGAGAAGTGCTCAGCAAGTCGTGTGCCTGCTGCTCTCCTCATCACATACCGCTGACTCCCTTCTCCCCATTCCCCAAGGGACGGTCCCCATTCCTTGCAGTGGAGCTGCAGCAGGGAAGGAGCAGGAGCCAAAGCCACTAGGATGGAGTGAGAGGGTTTGAGCAGAGTGAGACAAGCTTCTGGGTGCCATTTCTGTGCCACTTTCCTCTGCCTACCTGCTTCTAGGAGAGATGGCAATGCTGGCCATCTTTTGGCATGGCCACAGCACCGGTGCAGCCCCAAAAAAGGGGTCAGTGGGAGCTCCAGGGCTTGCTCACTCCTGAAAGGGCCGCATTAGATTGGGGACCCCCAAGTACAGGGGGCTGGTGAAGACATTGCTTGAGTGGGACCCCCAGTTTTAAAATCTGCATTGGTTCTTTTACTCTCAGTCCTGCTGTCTCATCCAAAAAGCCCTATCCACCCTCTCTGACTTCCCTGCACAGCTAATTTCTTCCCACCTTCATGTTTTTGATGCTCTGCATGTTTGTCTCGGAGGCCAGGCTCTCAGCCACCTGCCCATCCCCTTGTCCACTCTGTTCTCATCTCAGCTGGCTGCCTTAGAATTGTACCTTCTAGAGACTGGGGGCAATCCAGGGAGGCAAAGTTATGCAGCTGCTCTTAGTTTGCATAACAGAACAGAGAAGTGAGAAACAGCAAAGTCAGGGTGACTTTCGTTCAAGCAGGGTGATGACTTTGAGGCAGATTTAGCAATGTGACAGAGCCAGGCTGTGTGTCCCAGGCTCTGCCTTGCAGGGATGCTTGCGTGTGCTGACAGTGGGGATGCTGCCCCAGCCAAAACCCAGGCAAAACCGAGATGCTTGCAGATTTTAAATCAACAGAGTCAGAGGCTGGCAGAGATGGCAAAAGCCCATGACTGAACAGGTTATCCATGATGAGCAGGCGCGCAGGCCCAGGGAGCAGCTGAGCCTCATGGCAGCAGGGTTTTGCCCACATCCCTGGCATGTGGTTTGTGACAGGTTGGGCTGGATAACCCTGTGGGGCACAGGAGCAGAACACCCCAAACTCCTCCACGGGGAAGCTGGGAGCTGCATGGGCTGGATCAGATCCCAAGGGAAGAGAGATGAAAGATAATGAATAGACTGATACCACACACCCCCTCCATATGCCAGGGAGCCCTCCAGCTGCAGAGGGGAGCAGAAGCTGCAGCTCACCCAGGACAGGAAGGGATTCTTTTGTGAAGCAAAACCTGATTTTGCTCATGCACGCCAACATGTCCATGCCCACACTCTACCAAGCTCCGCATCCCTTGTGTTCATCTGGCTTGGCCAGGATTTTCTGCAGTGCCTGGTAGGACTGGGGTCACAGGCTGGCTGGTCCTCATAGGCTGGCTGGTCCCCTCCAGCTACATGCCCAGCCTTGGCCCATTGTCTTCAACTAGGCCTGGCTCAATGGCAAACAGTGAACCAGGCAAGGACAAGTAAAAAAGGATGTTGAGCAAATGCATTTGCATGAGAAGAAAACAAGAAAAAGGAAAAAATGCCAGAAAGCAACTTTCAGTGGTTTTCCATAGCCCTTGGTGCCTAACTACCAGGGCAAGAGTGGAACCTTGCAGAGAGTGCTGTGGAGTGCTGTGGATGCAAAGAGAAGTCTGCAGTTTGGATGCCACCTGTAACATACCCACCTGTAACGCATTACCTGCTGAAATGGACATTTGCAGTTCATCAGGCCCACACTGAAAGCATTAGTGGGCCTAAGTGAGGGTCTTGCTGAGCTGCTAATGGCAATTTTTAAGTGAGCTGGGAAAACTGGGGTAATTCCAAAGGACTGAAGAACAGAAATCACTCCAGTCATTAAGAAAATAAACTGGTTGACCCAGAAAACTCTAGATTACTGATAATAACAAAAAGAAATAACAGAAGAGTTATTTTTAAATCTATCAGCAGAGAATTAAATACTAAAATATGTATTTACTACTGATATCCTTGTCTCAGGTAAGGGAAGTATTGCTTTGCAAACTTGTCATCACCTTCAGCATGATTATATGTCTGGCTGATTCAGATCAACACCACTGGTATGACATCCTCACTTGGAAGCTGGCAGGAGATAATGCAAACAGTATTTGCATAAATCACAGCATTGCTGCTAAGAGGGGTGAAACAAACAGTTTTCCATGTCCACAGATGAAGAAAGCTCAGAGCTGCTGCTCAGAGCTGCTGCCAATGGTCTTTCCAGATCTACTTTTTGTGTTGCCCCTATATGTATTTTATTTGAGTATTTATTTTGGCATGCCAAGCCAGCCTGTTTTGCACCAGAGGCATCAATAGCAAAGGTGTGCTTGTTAGCCAGGAGCTGTACTGCTGAAGGCCTTTGCCGTGGGGATCCCTAGGGCTGATTGCAAGGCCCACCACGATAAGAAATATTTACTAAGAAAAATTTGGGATAATGCTAAACTTCGTAGGGTAGTAACTATTGAAGTGGACAGTTAAATCTCAGAGAGGGTTAAGAATTGTCTGATTAAAAGGCCACAGCAAAATTGCTTGAAGTAATTACTTTGAGAATTTTAGGAAGGGGCAGTCTTGTCACTTATTACTCTGCACATCCTCTTGCCACCCTGACACGTGATCAGCAGCAGTGTGGGATTCATTTCAAGACCATTGATCAAACCGTGGAAGCCAGGGGTGCCTGGCAGGAGTCCCTGCGCAATCCCAGCAGCTCTTTGCTGATGATTCACTGTTGCAAACCAGCACGTGGGTTCCCCCGACTGCCTCTCTGGGCACCACACCCTCCTCACTGCAAGCGAGCCAGTTACATCCCTGCCTTTTTTCCTGACCAGACCTGTCATCTCAATAATTGAAACCAGGCAAGTGGGTCTTCCATGTTAATAAGGCTGCTTAGGGTGCTTGGTGCCCAGCTCTTGCCAGACTCTGCATCCTCCTGCCTGGGAGGTGGTAAAGCTCTCCAGAATGTGTCCAGTGCCGGGCTATTAAGTGGCAGAACAAGAGCCACGCTGTCCAGGCCACACCATCGGAGCAAAGGGCACAGCAGCCCTAGCTGTGCTCAGGGTGCCTGGAGGTGGCTTGCCCTAATGAGGAGGGCCACATTAAGCGTGAAAATTCAGCAGGTTGGTGCTCTGAGACCTTGCAACAGGGAAATTCTGCCAAATAGCTGTTATTTCACATGCACAGCCCCCCATCATCTGGCCTAACTCTGCTTGGAGGATCTCAGATATGAGTTTGAGCCAGGCATCCTCAAGATGCCCATTGAACTCAAGGTGTCAGCCCAGTGACTTGAGGCTACTGGCTCCCAGCCCCCAGGCTCTGGGAGGAGCAGGAGGACAGCCCTTGTTTCACAATATCACACTCTCTCTGCACACATCAGCTCCTGGCAGGAGCACTCTGGGAGCCATTACCCAGCAGAGTTATTAAATGCATCTTTTATCACATTAACTGTTTCCCTCTGACATCCAACAGTGCTTGGCCAGCTGCCAGCACCTCCTTTCCACTTTTAACAACTCTACAGCAATCCCCAGGACTCCAGGCTAGTTTCTCCAGGCCCAGCTCTGCCCTTGGCTTGCCCCGGGGCCAACAAGGTGTTTGCATTATTATACAACTGGCTTCCAGTGTAAAACAAAACACCTTGCAGACATCTCTCCATCCACGGGATGCTCAACTGCTCTCCAAAGGCCAGGCAGGGCACAGCATGGGCATCGTAAAGAAGCTTCTGTGACAGGAATGATTTCCTTTCCCAGTGGGTGCAGGACTGGCCCACCTGGCTGTGGTTTATGTACCTCAGAGGAAGGGGTGCATCTGCAGAGTTGCCCCGTGTGAATCTGCCATGTCCCCTCTGCTGCCCCGGGGCTCGGCTGCTGTCCCACAGGCAAGGCATGAGCTCCTGGGAGCAAGGGAAGTGGTGTCTGCTTCTTGCCCCATCACTGCCAGCTCATGTCTTTGGCATTGCAACAGAACTGGCCACAGCTTTCTGAGAACTTGTAAGACAGGAAGGCCTAAAGGGCTTGTCATGAAGACATCACCATGCCTACACTTCTGTCTGGTGTATGGAGAGCCCCTTCAGCCTTCTAGGGTGACCCATATCCCTCCAGGAGTTCCTACCATCACACAACCTTGCAGAATTCATTGCACTTCTATTTCCAGGTATTTCTGCACTCCTTGTGCCATCACCAGCTCTGAGAGCTGATGGAGAAGAGGAAAAGCATCGCTGGCACCTCCACAGAAGCCCATCAGCACGGCACACCGGTATTCCCTGAGAACGTGGGGCCACCTCAGCAGGCTCAGTCCCTCTGCCACCCGCCTGGAGGCAGATTGTTCACACCAGACATGCTCAGACCTCTGACATGAAGTCACTGCAATTAGACAGGTGAGGTTTTATTTTGCTCCCGTGGGTGTGTAGCTGCCTTTCCCAGGACATGAAGAAAGGCAGGTGACACTGGCAGCCAGGGCAGCTGGCTCTGAGCCAGGAAGGCTGCTCCCCCAGGGCCTGCTGTGCCTGAGAAAGAGCTCGTTCCAACTTGTCCCACAGCCCCTTTTAGCCTCACAGGCTGGGGCTTGGCTTGTGGGGCTGCCTGTGTCCCGGGGAGTGCCTCCTCGCTCCTGCCACTGCCCTGTGATTCAGGGCTTAGGACTGTAGCGAGGTCTGGAATTAGCTTTATTGTTTCTGTACCGGGGCACACGCTCTGGGCAATGCAGCAGGCGTTGCACAATTGACTTCATTATATCTGAACCAGCAATTATGCTGCTGTTGCTCAGCTGCAGCAGAGAAAACTTCTGTCAGATCACTACTGTGCCCTACATCCCATCTCTAGGACTAAATGCTGAAGATGTTCAGTGAGGCCTTTATTGAGTCTCTGCTTGGTCTCCTGAATCTTCCCATTCTTTCCTTGCAGCCTGTGACATCTAGCCTTCCTTCTTTCTCATCTCTGGATCAGCTCTACCTACTCCAGATGAAGGATAAGGCCCTCAGAGGGCCCTTTCTGACCTAGGCAAGGCATGCATATCTTAAGGAATGGAGCCTTTTCTGCCATCTCCATGCTGTGCTAGAATTTTCCAGGGTGACAAAGTATGTCCTAAATGCTGCCATAGTAGAACCTCAGCAGCACTGGGACATATGATGCTGGGCCCTCAGCAGGAGCCAGCTGTGCTTTAGGGACAATGCTCAGTGAGATACTGCTGAGGCAGTTAGCATCACAAGGGCCTTGCTAGAGCTCACATCTGCAACATGCAGTCAAGCTCCATGCTTTCAGCAGATTTATTGGTTGCACCAGCCAACCTTGTCCAGCCTGTGCCACTGCTGGAGAGCAAACTGCATGGGGCACTGATGGGCTGGAGGTACATCCTGGCTTCTCCACCTCCCCACCTGCTAAGAGGATTAAGGCAGAGCAAGGACAGAGTGAGGGGTAAGCAGGGCAAGCACGGATACAACCTCTTTGGGAAGCTCCTGAGATTAGAGACACAGGCAGGAGCCCTGCTCCTGAAGCACCTCTCACCATCTGGTCTTTGCTTTAAAGGAGGGCACACTGGGCTTCCTTGCCAAACCCATAGCACAGCTGTGCTCTTTTCTACCTTCCCAAGAAGGCCATGTCCCCCAACTGCCCCATGATGCTGTTTGCTCTGCCTGGAGCAGGCAGGGTGGAACTGAGGTCTGAAAACTGGGAACAATAGTTTGGGCTTTCCCCAGCAAAGAGCAGGGAACTGGGGTGTGGATGGGAGGCATCAGGCTGGGCTCTTAACTCGTCTCCTCCCCAGTTTCAGCTCTGGGTGCTTTAGGTGTGGCAGTCTTTAACATACTTTTGGAAGACAGCTATATAGAGAGAGGCTTTGTTTGGGTAACTGCAAGCTCTGCTCAGAGGTGTTCCTGTACCAGCAGGTACCTGCCAAGAGCTGGCTGGTTTCTGACAATGGCAAGTAGGGGCTTCCCCTGCAGTGGGCAGGGCTCTGCCCCTCAGGTATCTTCAATGTTTTTCCCATCCTTCAGTAAAGAGATGGTTGAATTCTGACTCTATAGCCTAGAATCTTCCTTGCTTGCTATTTGCATCTCTCTGATTGCTGATGCAGGGTCTAACTATGTTCTGATCATCAATGAAAATGTTTCCTGAGCAATTCTTGTAATCCTGTGACTTCTGATGCTGTCTGAAAACATTTGCAGGGCCTTCTTAGATGTGTGGGTAACATCTCTGTAAGAGAGGGGTCGCCTCAGGACAAATCCAGCCTCGCTGTGTGCTTTCAGGCTGCTGCTACCAGCATCTGGCAGGCTGCTGAGCAGTTAGGCACTGACAAGATGCTGCTGATTGGTGCTCCCTGGATTTAGCCAGATGTTCTTAAGCATTTCAAAAAAGCTTAGACATCTGTTTGGGCATTTCAGATCAGAGGCACGTGGGGATGCGCAGCTCCCAATGACTCATGGCTCTCTCGTCAGTTATTCCCACTGTGATTGTCCAACAAAACAGCATCTGAGTGGGTATTTTCACTGTGAACACGCATTTGCAGCATTGACAAATCAGGGGCATTTCACTCAACCCTCCACCACTATGGTACATAAACTGATCCATGATTTTGCACCCCTGGGTACCACCAGATTGTTATATGAATCTACAGAATTTGGGTGAACTGTACAGCCTGAAATGCTGCTGGCTGTCTAGCTCTGCTTCCAACCACACTGAAGGCATTCATGCTATAAATGCCCCAGAATTAATCGTCACTGTGGAATTAAGCAGGGTTCCAGGACACACCCAGTGAGAAGTGACTCCCTGGCATCCACTTCGTGTTACAATGAACACCTTGGTGAAGATTTTCACAGGGAAGATGATACCATCACTCTTTTTCACTCCAATTAACTTCTGGGGCTCAAATTTTGATGCCTCAGTGCTACCAATTACTCTCTGACTCTCATGGACTGTCTGCATCAGCATGGTCTGTGTTATCTAGTGATCTCTGAGGTCACTCAAAGGACATTTATACCACGGGGAGGCATTTCCAGACTTATCCAGTCACCACAGAATCCTCTGCAGGTTCAGCAGCACTTACTACCTGGGGCATATCTGTGAAAAAAAAAAACAAAACAAAAGCCACAAAACTCAGTATTTTCCCATCAACTTGATTAAAACCACTCTGATTCACTGGCTCAGCCACTTCTGCAGGTCTCAAAAATGTGTTGCTTAGACACCAGTACAGGCTTTGCAGCACTGTTCTTGCTTTCAGTCACTTTTCACATGCTCATCAGTGAAGGTGACACTATCCAGGTGACTCAGGCACAAAGAAAGGCTATTGTGGGTGGATAATTTAGGTCCAGCTTTCAACTTTCAGATCAAGCTGAGATGACAGCACTTTTCAGTGAAAAATCATTAAGTCAGAGTGCTGAGGCAGATGCAGGGCTGGTTCTGCACCACAGTGGATGCTTTGAGTATTTTGGAGGGGGTAGGACACATTATTCATTGTAGTAAGACCAGACATCAGTGAAGTCATTGTAGATTCCAATAAAAGCCCTCCAAGGTGCTCCAAATTCTCCCTACACCCTCACTATTCATTTCATAAAGCTTTGTGAAATCAGATCAAACCAGGGAGGGTAATGCCGAGCCAGGGTGAAGAAGCAGCCCTTTGGCAGGCAGGGCTTTCAACACAGAGGGCACAACTGTGCTTGAGGGCCTTGACACAAAGGACACAAAGGATTTCGTTTTCCTGCTTTTTTTTCAGTGATCTCCAAAGAGGTTAGGAAAGTTTGGGCTCATCTCTGGAGGGTTTACTCCACCAATGTTTCCTCCAGAGATTCTCCCAGGTGTTTTTCAAGAAGCCTTAGGTGGCTGCCAGAGACCTGGCTCACTGCTTGCTCGAGGATAACATCAGCACCTACGCCCACCAGGAGGGAAGACCTGGGCCGAGCTCTTTACTGGCTTTCCTGCTTCAATCCCCAAAGTCTCTCCTGGTTAGTGCCTGGATGGTGCCTTTCACCAGCAGGACACCAAGCTGGAAGGTGCCATCTCTGTTCTTCAGCAGAACCCCTCTGCCAAGACTGGCAAGCACAGCAGGAACAACACTTATGCCCCACCGCCCTTTCCTCGGGGAGACCCTCGGGTGCCCCACTCAGGGGATGCTGCTCCCCGAATGCCCCACCAGTGCACCCCGCCAGGCAGCACAGCCCCATCTATGCAAATCTATGCAAATATGCGCAATGCACGCAAATCTATGAAAGCGCTGTGGGCCGTCTCGGGCGGGGCGGCCCGCCCCGGAGCGCCGGTGCCGCCCCCGGTATAAGGCGGTGGCGACGCGGCCGTCCCGGAGCGCGGAGCTGCGGCAGTCCGGGGACAGGCAGGTCGTGCGGCAGCGGCGGCATCATGGTGAGTGCCAGCCCCGGCCGCTCCCTCCCTCCGGTCCCGCCGGTGCGCCCCGGAGCGGGCTGGGCTCTCCGCGCCTTCCCGGGAGGGCTCTGCCGGGAGCCCAGAAATGCGGGCAGCTGGCGACGGGAGTGCCCGCTGTGCTCGCCCTGCCTTTGCCTGGCTTCAGCCTCTTCTTGAGCTGCTCCCTCCCCGGCTCTCAGCAGCCTCCCTTCTTTAAGCATCCCCTTGTACTCATGGCAAGGAGGCCACCAGCGAGCCCCTGGGCTGCGGAGACGGTGCTCGGGCGGGCGCGCCACGTCTCATCGCTCTCCCACTTTTAGTAGTGTCGGTTCCTGCCCGTGTCCCGCGGTGCCATCCCCGGCTGCGGGGAGTTCCACCCGTCTGCCAGCCCCCCACGCTACCGGCCCGCAGCTGAGTTCCGGCAGTAAGCTGTGGCTTCCTTCACCCACTCCCGTGCTCCAAGGGTGGGCATCACTGTGGGTGGGCTTCCAGGCTGCCCTGCCGCCGTGGTCCTGCGATGATCTCTGGCTTATGAGCTCTCCAGCTGCCCTGGAGAGCATCCCAGCCCCAAGGTTTCCCGGGCACCTTGCCTGCTGTCCCGCGGAGCCATGCTCCCAGCCTTTCCTGTGCCAGACTTTGCCGTGAAGAAGGCAGTCTACTGGCTGGTGACCAGCACTGCTGCGTCCTGGCGCTGCTGGGCTCTGCCCAGCCTGTTGTCAGTGCTGGGTCCCACAGAGCCGGTCCTGGCTGCTGCTTGTTTTTGGGATGAAGTGCAGTGAGCAGCATAACCCTCTGCCACCCCCACGCTGATTCACAAGGTCCTTTGCCAGGGAGCAGTCCTCTCTCATCTCCTTTCCTTGAGGTGCTGGCATCTGTGCCAAGTGTTTTCTGTGCCCTTCTGTAGAGGATCTTGGAAGACTTACCTCAGGTCTTAAGTCCTCAGGTCTTACCCTCGGCTCCTTGTGTTACACAACATTTATGGACCTGCTGGGAGGGATAGGTGGGGTATTGCTTTGCTCTTCTTGCACCTCAGCTTTGGTAAAGGTGAGGACATGAGCTTCTGCCTCTCACCATGGGTATCAAGGGCTTATTTTTTTGCTATCCCTCACTGTCACTGCTGCCTCTGAAAGGCAGCACTGAGAGCACTTTAGAGGCAGAGAGCCAAGACATGCTGCATCCTGTGCAACTTTGTGGGACAGCAGCCATTGCCCTGCTCCTGCAAAATGGCTGGTTCCACCAGCTTCCTGCCAGCTGACTCATCGTGGGGCACCATGGCTCTGGAAATCCGCCTTGATTTGGATGCTCCTCTGACTCAGTTGTGCCTGATGACACATCCAAATCCTTGGCAACAGCAGGTCTAAGGCACTGAATACTTTCATTCTTACCAAAAGAACTGCATGCTCTGGGGCGCCTCATCTGAAGGGAGTTTGTAGAGCCCCCCTTCACCTGGCTTCTCCTGGGGGACCTGAGACTACCCTTGAAGCTGTGAGCTAGGAGACCCTCCCACCTCAGCCTTTCTGTTGACTTAAGAAGTGCAGCTAATGCTTCCTCCTCCTCTAGAGCTAATTTAGGGAAGCTGAAACTCAGAGCATGGCAACCATTCTTGTTCATAAATCCCCCCTCTTGCTGGGCACCCATCCTCAGTGTCCTCAGCTCCCAGTGTCCTGGTGGTGCTCTGCCATCTCAGCCTTCAGCTCTGTTGTTGGAATTGCAATGGGCTGTGCCTGATGCTGCAGGACCTCAGCCCTTAAGCCATATGGATGTTTGGGCAATGGGGAAGATGCTCACTGGATGCTATCCAGGGCTGTGGGCGAGGCCAGTCTAGGGGATGGGTGGCCTGATATCCTGGGCTGCTGCAGATAGGTCTCCATCTCCTTGGGCCCCTGAGGTGGTCAGTGCAGTGATGAGAGGCACAGCACTAGATTTGTGAGAAAGCAGAAAACTGAAATGGATGCAGGCACCCAGGGATGAGGGCAGTGTGGCTTGCCCAAGCAGGTGAGGGCCAGAGCTGCCCTTGCAGGGCTGTGCATTTCCTGCAGTAATTGCATTTCTGGTCTCTGCTGGGATCTGACCCTGCCTCCCCTCCCCAGCGTGAGTGCATCTCCGTGCACGTCGGCCAGGCCGGCGTCCAGATGGGCAACACGTGCTGGGAGCTGTACTGCCTGGAGCACGGCATCCAGCCCGACGGACAGATGCCCAGCGACAAAACCATCGGCGGAGGGGATGACTCCTTCACCACCTTCTTCTGTGAGACTGGGGCTGGCAAGCACGTCCCACGGGCCATCTTCGTGGACCTGGAGCCCACTGTGATTGGTGAGTGCAGCCTAATTGGGCTCTGATAGTGGTCATTATTTTAGGGGACAGCCCACTGAAGGACACTCCCAAGAGCGCTCCTGCTACCTTTCCCCAGATCCAGTTAGCAAATCTATTTTGCCACTATCTCCTAGATGAGATTCGGGGAGGAGTCTACCGGCAGCTCTTCCACCCTGAACAGATGATCACTGGCAAGGAGGATGCTGCCAACAACTACGCCCGTGGGCACTACACCATTGGCAAAGAGATCATTGATCAAGTGCTGGACAGGATCCGTAAGCTGGTAAGTGACTGCAGAGAGGGGATGTGTCCCCCTGGACTGCGGTCCAGCATCATTCAGGGGGTGGGAGGATGGCGTGAGCCCTTCTGCGCCTTGGGAGGAATCTGCAGCTACACAAACAAAAGGCTGAAACTTCCCTCCAGCCAAGTCAGTGCTTGAGGGAACCTTACTTGTCTCTCTCCACAGGCTGACCAATGCACAGGCCTCCAGGGATTCCTGGTGTTTCGTAGTTTTGGAGGTGGCACTGGCTCTGGATTCACCTCCCTGTTGATGGAGCGACTCTCTGTTGATTACGGCAAGAAGTCCAAGCTGGAATTCTCCATCTACCCAGCACCACAGGTCTCCACCGCTGTGGTAGAGCCCTACAACTCCATTCTCACCACCCACAGTACATTGGAGCACTCGGACTGTGCTTTCATGGTGGACAACGAGGCCATCTATGACATCTGCCGTCGGAACCTGGACATCGAGCGCCCAACCTACACCAACTTGAACAGACTCATCAGCCAGGTTGTCTCGTCCATTACAGCATCACTGCGGTTTGATGGAGCCCTGAATGTGGATCTGACCGAGTTCCAGACCAACCTGGTGCCCTACCCTCGCATTCACTTCCCCCTGGCCACCTATGCCCCTGTGGTTTCTGCTGAGAGAGCTTATCATGAGCAGCTGTCAGTATCAGAAATCACCAACTCCTGCTTTGAGCCGGCTAACCAGATGGTGAAGTGTGACCCTCGCCATGGCAAGTACATGGCCTGCTGCCTGCTGTACCGTGGGGACGTGGTGCCCAAGGACGTCAATGCCGCCATCGCCACCATCAAGACCAAACGCAGCATCCAGTTTGTGGACTGGTGCCCCACGGGCTTCAAGGTGGGCATCAACTACCAGCCACCCACGGTGGTGCCCGGGGGGGACCTGGCCAAGGTGCAGCGCGCCGTCTGCATGCTCAGCAACACCACGGCCATCGCCGAGGCCTGGGCTCGCCTGGACCACAAGTTTGACCTGATGTACGCCAAGCGCGCCTTCGTGCACTGGTACGTGGGCGAGGGCATGGAGGAAGGGGAGTTCTCCGAGGCACGGGAAGACATGGCTGCTCTGGAGAAGGATTACGAGGAAGTGGGCCTGGACTCCTATGAGGATGAAGATGAGGGTGAGGAGTAGAGAAGCTACAGGCCTAAAAAGGACCATCTTCTTCCCTGTGTTACCTGCAAACCCTTTGCAATAAACCGTTTCAGAGCCTCCATGTGTCCCAATATCCCCCCAGCTGTATTGGTTTCTTGCCAGGTCAGGTGTGTGGTGAGTGCTTCAGCCCTGCTACTGGTGCTGCTATGCTTCCTCCCAGCTCTTCTCCAGCCGCAGATCCCTCCTTAGGTAAGAGCCTCAGAGCAGAGGGATATGTCCAGGACACATGGCAGCCTCTACGAAGATTCTGGAGCATGTCCACCAAAGGGGTCCATAGGACTGCTGCTGATGTGATAGAATAAGTACCAAACTTCAGCATGGGGTCCTCTGTCTGGGAGTACCTCTGCCTTCAGCCTGCCCTGCTCTCCCAGTGCTCTGCCTTCCCCCTGGGGCATGTGGCCCCACTCTACCTGGCCCAGATCATCTTCTGCACTGTCCCCATTCTGAGTCCTCTCACTGCCCTGTCTGGTAGTAAGGATTCCCAGCATCAGCTCCTGGCTCCAGCTGCAAACTGGAGATTTCTGTTACCCATTATCCAGTGTGCTGTTTCCACAGATTAATTTTCCCTGCTTACCACTAATGCTCCAGCTATATTGACCCACAGGGGCTGTCCTCCCCTGCCCTCCTCCTCCCAGCATGCACCCGTGTCAGCTGGAGGGGAGAGTGGGGGCCAGCCCTGGCCGCTGGAGCACAGCCAGGCACTCATCCCTCTGCACAGGGCTGCTGGCACTGCTCTGCTTGCCTGTGACTGGAGCTCCAGGCTCAGACTGAGCCTGCTGCTGCTATGCCAGGGCAGGAGTCAGTGCTCCCCACATCTGGTGCTGCTCTGATCCACTCCCTATGTCTTGTCTGATTCTGGGGAAAAGAAGGAATCTGCTCCTTCAGAGTAATTTCATTGCTCTGTAATTTCATCTCCCTGTGTCTTCACAGACATGACTGCCACCAGAAGGATGTAGGAGATGAAATTGTGTCCTATAGCTTTTTCTAGAAGTTTTCCTGTGTCTCTGTCCTGGACAAGGGACCCAGTAGTGTCTCCTGTCATGCTTCTGGGCAGCAGAGGCCCATCCATCCCCATGGCCAGGGAGGGGTAGCTGCATGACCCAAGGTCCTGGCATCAAAGACAGAGCCCTTGCCCTGCTCAGGCAGCATTCAAGGCTGATGGTCTAGGTATCCTCAGTAGCAAGATCAGCCCTGGCCTTGGCAGGGGTGGCTGCACTGGCCAGGGCTCAAACAGAGCTGCTGCTCTGAATGTAGTCACAAGTTATTAACAGCAAGCAGGCTGCAATGACCCTTTTTTGGCAGCCCAGATTTGTCATGCAGATCTGCAGCCTCACAAGGTTGTGCAGCACTGCCTGTCCCCACCGTGAGAGAAGGGCAAACCTCGGCTGGAGCCTCCCAGAGCATCAATGGCAAAGGGAGGTTTGGGGGACAAAGTGGGCTCCTGAATCTGATTTGCATCTCTATCGTGTTTCTCTCCTCCTTTATCCTGTTCTAGAGGCCCAGGTGGACTCGGGGTCTCCCCACATCCCTGGGGGAGCTGGTAGCAGAACAGGTTAAGGACTGTTCTACCTGCTCTGCCTCCGGTGCTGGTAGCTCAGCACTGCCGGTCACCCCTGAGGGCTGGTCCCCAGACCTCCTGCCGACAGCCTGGACCGATGCCCCCGCCTTCCTCCCGGCAGAGAATGGGGAGCAGCTTCGGGCCCCGCACCTCGGGGTTCCTCCGCAGTCGGGAGGACCCCGCCAGGCTCCCCCGGGCCCCGAAGGGGGGACTCCCTCCCGCATGCAAGTGTACCCAAATAAGGGGGCGTGTCGGCGCCAAGCCCCTCCCACCTATAAGAGAGCGCTGCGGCGGGGATTGCAGCAGCCGCAGCTCCGCGCCGAGCCCCGCCGCACAGAGCCTCCGGGACAGCCCGCACCTCCCGCCGCAACATGGTGAGTGCGGGCCGGGAGGCGGGCACGGCGGCGGGGAGGGTGCCCGGCACCCCCCGGCAGTGTCCCCGCAGCACCGTGCCCTCTGGAGCCGTCGGGACGCGCCCCCTCCTTCCCCGCCGTGACCTTGGGCAGCGCTACCCGCTCCTGCCCGGGGGCAGCCGCGCCCCCATCGCGCTGTGCCCCCCTCTCCGCCGCCACCGGCACCGGGGCGCCTGCCCCGCCACCGCCACCGCCGGCGTAGCGCGGGGGGAGGCGCTGGGGACAGAGGGGGGTGACCTCTCCGGCGGGGAGCGGTGGCCGCGGATGGACGGGGACAGCTGCCGAGGGCGGAGGCGCCCGCCGAGCACCGGGAGCCGGAGCGAAGCGTTCGGCGGGGCTCTCCCCGCGGCAGCGCTCGCCCCGGCGGGGCTGGCGGCGGGGAACCTCTGTGGGGGTCCCGTCCCTTCAGTCCCGTCCCGCGGGCGTCTGGCAGCGGCGGAGCGGGCTGGGGACGCTCTCCGAAGCGGGCAGTGGCCGCTGCCCTCGCCCGGGGCCGGAGGTGTCTATATTTAGCGGCTCAGGAGTGGGCCGGGGCCGTGCCAGAAGGCGCAGCGCAGCGCTCTGCCCGCCGCAGCGCTGACCGGGCCCTGCCGGGGAACCTGCCCCCGGCTGCCCTCCCTTCCTCTCTGCGGCTGGGGCTCCTCTGGGCCCTCCCGCGGGAAGAATGAGCCCTTGTCCTACCTGGGCGCTGGACCGGGGCACGGACCCCATCGCGGCTAAGGGCACTGTGCAGTCAGAGAATGCGGGAGAGAATTGCTCCAGGACCTCGAGGCTGAGTCGGGGTGTCCTGCTCAAGGAGGCAGGGACGCCGGGAGCAGTGAAACAGGGATGCTAGGACCAGCAGAGGCGGGGTGCCAGGGACAGCAGAGGAGCGATGCTGGAGTAGCGGAACAGGCCTGCACCTCCTGACTGGAGTGCAAGAGGCACATCTCCGGCTCACAGCCTGCTCCTCAGCACTTCTGCCAACACAGGTTTTGCAGCATAGGGTTGAGACTGTGTAGCTCAGGGAATCTATGTTGCCTCAAAAACTGCTGGTCTTCATTGCCAGCCCTTACCTGGCTGCCACCTACCACCCTTGCGTCCCCAAGGCCACTGACCCCACAACACTGTTTATCTGGCTCTGGAACAGCAGGCAGAGGGGTTTGCCCATGCTGATTCCCCCTCATGGGTTAAATGTGTGTACCTGTCAGCTCAGCTTCTCACTGGATTGCTGTTGCATGGGAAAGGGGCTGAGGCTGCCACGGACCCTGGCAGAGTAGCTGGGTCAGGCTCTGTTCCCCTCCCCCTTTGCTGGAGGACAGGCCCTGCCAGAGTCCATTGAGCTGGTGGCCCCCAGTGGGGGCAGGGGCAAGAGGGATGCCAAAGCTGGCAGCTTTGGCTGCCAAAGAGGCACCAAGCTGGCTCTTAATCCAGCATGGTGCCTGTGCATGGCTGAGAGCAGCACCAGCTATGGGGAGTCCCTCAGGGAGATGCAGGAGGTCACCCAAAGGAAAATGTCCCCTCTGGGACCACTGACCAGAGCAGGTCTGGTGTGGGTGACTGTGTGGCACTGGCACCAGCTAGAGCCCTCCGTGGAGCAGGCAAGAAAGAACTGTGCCAGGATCTGACCCTGCCTCCCCTTCCCAGCGTGAGTGCATCTCCGTGCACGTCGGCCAGGCCGGCGTCCAGATGGGCAACACGTGCTGGGAGCTGTACTGCCTGGAGCACGGCATCCAGCCCGATGGACAGATGCCCAGCGACAAAACCATCGGCGGAGGGGATGACTCCTTCACCACCTTCTTCTGTGAGACTGGGGCTGGCAAGCACGTCCCACGGGCCATCTTCGTGGACCTGGAGCCCACTGTGATTGGTGAGTGCAGCCTAATTGGGCTCTGATAGTGGTCATTATTTTGGGCAACAACCCATTGTGGGATGCTCCCTGGAGTTCACACAGCCTGAGGTGTCCCCAGGGGTGGGTAGCAGGTAGCTGGTGCTCATGGTCTTCTGACAATATCCTGCACTGGGTTCGACCCCGAGGGCCCTTTTTTTTTCCCAGGAGAAGCCACAAACATGAGCACCTGCTTTTGTTCTTGAAGTGTCCCAGAGTCAGCAGTGCTTGTACCACATGTGCACAGAGAGAAACCAGCCCAACCGGCACGGCAGCTCCTGCTGTGCTGTGGGCAGGCAGCTCCTGAAGGGTGGGAGAAGCTGAGCTGCACAGGGAGGTGGCAGCCACCTCCTCATGCCAGAGAAACCTGATGCTGGTGTTGACTCTGCTGACGTGTGGGTCCTTGGCCATGCTACGGGGGCAGGCGGAGCCAAGGTGAGGGATGGCTGCTAGCACCCACGTGTCTGCTTGGCGGCCGGCTCAAACCAGCAGCCTCCCCTGGGCTCAACCTGCCCCTGCTCTCTCCTAGATGAGGTTCGGGGAGGAGTCTACCGGCAGCTCTTCCACCCCGAGCAGCTGATTACTGGCAAGGAGGATGCTGCCAACAACTACGCCCGTGGGCACTACACCATTGGCAAAGAGATCATTGATCAAGTGCTGGACAGGATCCGTAAGCTGGTAAGTGACTGCAGAGAGGGGATGTGTCCCCCTGGACTGCGGTCCAGCATCCTGCTGGGGGCTCAGAACACACTGCAAGACATTCTGTGGCCTGGGCAGGGTGTGCAGCTGACCAGGGCGGGGATACACCAGGTCCTGAAGGGACTTGTGGACAGCCAGACTGTCACAAAGAAATGTATCTCAGAGTAATCTCCCCTCATCTCTCTCCACAGGCTGACCAGTGCACAGGCCTCCAGGGATTCCTTGTATTTCACAGTTTTGGAGGTGGCACTGGCTCTGGATTCACCTCCCTGTTGATGGAGCGACTCTCTGTTGATTACGGCAAGAAGTCCAAGCTGGAATTCTCCATCTACCCAGCACCACAAGTCTCCACCGCTGTGGTAGAGCCCTACAACTCCATTCTTACCACCCACACTACACTGGAGCACTCAGACTGTGCTTTCATGGTGGACAACGAGGCCATCTATGACATCTGCCGTCGGAACCTGGACATCGAGCGCCCAACCTACACCAACTTGAACAGACTCATCAGTCAGATTGTCTCGTCCATTACAGCATCACTGCGGTTTGATGGAGCCCTGAATGTGGATCTGACCGAGTTCCAGACCAACCTGGTGCCCTACCCTCGCATTCACTTCCCCCTGGCCACCTATGCCCCTGTCATCTCTGCCGAGAAGGCTTATCATGAGCAGCTGTCGGTAGCCGAAATCACCAACTCCTGCTTTGAGCCGGCTAACCAGATGGTGAAGTGTGACCCTCGCCATGGCAAGTACATGGCCTGCTGCCTGCTGTACCGTGGGGACGTGGTGCCCAAGGACGTCAACGCCGCCATCGCCACCATCAAGACCAAACGCAGCATCCAGTTTGTGGACTGGTGCCCCACGGGCTTCAAGGTGGGCATCAACTACCAGCCACCCACGGTGGTGCCCGGGGGGGACCTGGCCAAGGTGCAGCGCGCCGTCTGCATGCTCAGCAACACCACGGCCATCGCCGAGGCCTGGGCTCGCCTGGACCACAAGTTTGACCTGATGTACGCCAAGCGCGCCTTCGTGCACTGGTACGTGGGCGAGGGCATGGAGGAAGGGGAGTTCTCCGAGGCACGGGAAGACATGGCTGCTCTGGAGAAGGATTACGAGGAAGTGGGCCTGGACTCCTACGAGGATGAAGAAGAGGGTGAGGAGTAGAGAAGCCTCAGCCAAAAAAGGACCACGCTCCTTCCCTGTGTTACCTGCAAACCCTTTGCAATAAACCGTTTCAGAGCCTCCCTGTGTCCCAGTATCCCCCCAGCTGTATTGGTTTCTTGCCAGGTCAGGTGTGTGGTGAGTGCTTCAGCCCTGCTACTGGTGCTGCTATGCTTCCTCCCAGTGCTCTGCTCCAGCTCCAGCTTGCTACCTGTGCAGGTAAGAGCCCTGGGGTCTAGTCCCTGGTGCCGTGGCACACATCCCACCCCACTTGTTGCTCCAGCCAGGGGTGGGTACCGCTTCCTCTTGTGATATATGGCCCCATGTTGTATTCTGGAGCTCAGGAGAGCAGAATTAGTCTGAGCAAGAAAAGAACAGCAGCTTTTGGGTCTTCTCCTCATGTGCAGCCCAAGGGTAGGTGGGCTTGCCTAAAAAGATAGTGGTTGAAGCAGTGGGAGCAGTCTGTCTGCCCTGCCCCTGTGGTCACCATCCATGGCAAGGAGTGTGCCTGCCTCTCTGGTGCAGTGGGTGCAGCCCGCAATGGCACCCAGCATGGCACGGACCCCGCGGCTGCTGTACTGCTGTGTGCGGTGAGAGGATTAAAGGAGGGCAATGTTCCCTGTCAAACTGCTTGTCTGCATCTCGTTTTTTACCCCCTCTCCGTGGCTAGCCCACCTACTGGAGCCCCTCCAACCAAAGCTCCCCCCTGGGTTGGGGGTGTCCTCAGTGGTGGGGTGGTTGTGCTGTTCCCATGCTCTGCATACCCCCATCAGAGCAGAGCTGCTGATCCTGCCTCCCAGGGTCTGGCAGCTTCCCAGTCTGGACATCTACCTCCCTCTTCATGGGCAGCAGAGTGGTTCTGCCTGTACCCCTGTGACTGCCTGCCTGTGCTGATCCCTGTCCCGCAGTGCCCAGCTCTGGAGGCTCTGAACAGCAGTGTCTGGCTCCAGCTGCAGTTGTGTTAGCTCCCAATAGGAGCATTCTGGGGCCAGGGATTAACTTTCCCTGCTTACTGCTAATGCTCTGGCTATGCTGCCCTGGCTGGCCTCCGCTGCCTTTCGCCTCCAGCAACGCTTGGCTGCCTAGCCCAGACAGTGTGCCCTGCTCTTCCCATGCCCCGGCAGAACCCCTCCCTGCAGACAGGGACACAGCCACAGCTCTGCAAGAACATACTTTACTTCAAACACAAGGCAACATCAGTGCCAAGAGCAATGGCAGAGTAGGCACTCCCTCTGCCTCCCTCCAGCACAGCACCGGGATCCGGCCCGCAGCTCTGCTCTGGGCAGCAGCAACCTTCCTGGGGCACAGAGCTGCAGGACAGTGGCTCCCATCCCCAGGAGGGGTCCCACAACATCCTCTTCTGCCACCCCCAGGGAAGGCAGCAGCTGGCAAGGGACCCATGTTTAGCAGCAGATCACATATCCACAGCTCAGGGGCACAGACCAAGGCCCAGGCAGCAGCATCCAGGGCACAGAACACTCCAAATCCAACACACCTCCGGCACAGAGCAGCAGCTCTCCCCCAGGGCATCAATCCCCTCTGCAACAGGTCTGTAGGGCAGCAGGGATTACAGCAGCTGCTTTTCCCCTGGCTCAGCCTCAGGATGTGTCACCACTGGAAGGCTCAGATCTGTGTAGTGTCCTGCCCTGCTGGTGCTGGCTGCAGCCCCTCCAGTTGGTGGAGGATTTCATTTATGCTGGGTCTCTCCTGGGGGTTCACTGTCATCATGGAGAAGAGCAGGCGTTGCAAGGCAGCCGAGTATCTGGAAGAAAGACAGTGAGGGGAGGACCCATGTGGTGCAGAGGACAGGGGGCCACCCAGGAATGGGGTCACCCTTCCCAGCCCCTCACCTGGTTGTAGAGGGCAATGTGAGGGGGTTCTGAACCGCCAGAGCCACACTGTCACCCTTCTGGAAGATGGCATCATAGGGGCCCTCTCCAAACATCATGCAGTACAGCACACAGCCTAAGGACTGGAGCGAGGTGGTGTCAGTGCAGCGCTGTAGCAGTGGGATGGGGGAGGCCAGAGGGCTGGATCCTTACCCAGATATCTGTACGCTCGTCTATCACACACTGGCTCGGCACTGTGAAGAGCTCGGGGGCACGGTAGGAGATGGTGCAGCGCTGGGCAGCCCAGTCCTGCAAAGAGGAGGACGGGGATGAAGAGACTGGAGCAGGGACAGGCTCATGGGGTGACGTCCCAGGCCACCCACCTGCACAGCCATGGCCTCCCGAGAGCTGTTGACTTCGATGCGAGCTTGGTTCATGGAGCCCAGGTCCATCAGCACAGGCTGGTCATCCTCATCCAGCAGCACATTGGTGGGCTTGAGGTCCCTGTGGGGATGGACATCACTGAGTGCCCACTGGGGCACCTGCCAATCCCCCCAGCCAGTGCTGCCACCCCTCACCTGTGTGCATAGCCCTTGCTGTGGATGGCCTGCAGTCCACGGCAGATCCCATGGAGGATGAGGAGGATCCGCTGCTCTGGCATGAAGCTGCCTTTCTCTCGCAATGCTTCCACCTCTCTCCAGAGGGTTCCTCCCTGGCAAACACAAGCAGCTGGTCACCACTGCTGCTCCTGGGGTGGTGGGGCAGCCAGGAAAGTGCCCCTCACCTTCACATAGGGCAGGAGAAGCCAGGCTTCGTGCTTGGTGCCCTTCTCCACCATGCAGTGGGCCACCAGGCGCAGGATGTTGGGGTGGTCGAAGAGGCCGTGCATCTCCACCTCGTGCAGGGCGGCCTGGCGGTCCTCCTTGTCGTGGCACAGGATGCGCTTCAGGGCGTAGAAGCGCCCGTCCCGCAGCCCCTCCACCAGGTCCACATAGCTGAAGCCCCTGCAAGGAGTCAAGAACAGCATGGGTTGGGGGCTGTGACATCCATGCTGGGGCCCTGTGCCCAGTCTCATCTACGAGCACCCAGAGGAGGGGCACAGAAGGCAGCATGAATTCCCCCGGTATGCACATCTCCCCATCTTGCAGGCTCCTGTGAGGAACCCAAAGCATCCCCTCTCTGTATGAAAAAACCCACTGGCTTAATCATCCCCACTCCCATGGCCCCAAACACCCACTTCTGAGAATGACCAACCCCTCCCCGTCACTCAGCAGGAGAATCATCTGTCATGCACAAGCACCCCCGATGCTGAAGCATCATCCCTCAACAAGCCCAAGTACTTCCCCAAGCCCCAAGGTGACCTGAGCTCAAGCATCTCCCCACCCTGCCCGAGCATCCCGTGCCTGAGTGCCACCCCATGCCCAAGCATGTCCTTATGCACAACCACCCCCCATGCCCAAGCATGTCCCCACCACGCCTGAGCATCACCCCAATGCCAAGTCATCTCCCATGCACAAGCACCCCCGTGCCCAGCATGCCCCCCACACACAAGCACGTCCAAGCATCCCCCCCACGCCCAAGCGCGCCCTCGGCCCCAGGACCCCCCTTGCCCGAGCATCCCTCCCGGAGCTCGGGGACCCCCGCCCGAGCCCCCCGCGCCCCAGCCCGCCGCGCACCCCTCTGCCAGGCGGTGGAGCAGGAGGTACCGCGCTCCCCCCAGGCTGACGGTGCCGCGGGAGCAGACGCACAGCGTCTGCCCCATCGCCCGTCCGCGTCATCGCCCGGGGCCGCCGCGCGTCACCGCCCGTCACCGCCGCGTCACCCAGCGGGCGGGGACACACCGCCTCCCGCTGCCGCCGCGGCCCGGCCCTGCCATCCCTCCGCCTTGCGGCGGGCTCGTCCTGCCCTGCAGCACCTCCCGACACCCCTGTCACTAGCTCTGTCACCAGCTCTAGCCCTCGGCTCGGGGACCTTTTCCTTCCCCTCATCTGGCAGCAGCAGCCCTCAGACCAGAACTACAGCCGAGCTTTCCATCACCACCTCTCTGATAGAAAAAGCGGGCTGAGTTCAATGGAAAGGCTTCTGCCTGCTGGTGACGCTTTTACGAGGCTCCTTGTCCCCTGACTTTGATTGTGACTCCCCCCCACCCCACTGGGCACCAGAGGCGTGCCCGCCGGCCGGAGGTGCATCCCCTGCTGGGGTGGGCTTTGGGGGCTGGCCAGTCGTGGAGGGTCGGGGCCGCCCACCCCTTTCCCGTGGTCCCGCCCCAGCTGTTCCAGCTGCCCGCACTTCGGACCGGGAGAAGGAAGCGCTGGCCGAGCTCCTTCCCCGCTCACGTGATGGTGGAGCCACGTCCAACCTCGTCCCCATCCCGAGCCTGCCGAGCCCCGGCGAGGATGGGACTGCCGGCCCTCGGCCTGCTGCTGGCAGCGGGACTCCTGCACACGCAGGTTAGCAAACAAGGGTGGAAAGTCTGGGCGAAGCGCACAGGACTGAGCTGTGAAGGAGCGGGTGGGACGCCTCCTGAATCTGCCTTCCCGATCCGTCTCCCTGCTCGTCATTCTATAGCTCCCTCCTGCAGCAGCCCGTGTCCTGCCACAATGTCCCAGCTTGCATTCCCAGCTCCTTCCCTGCCCTCGCAGCACCCACCCCAGCAGCACCGTCCCCACAATTGCCACCAGCGCAGCCGGGGTGTTTGATTAGCGGGGAGGCTCGGCTCCTCCCTCCCGCTCTCCCAGGACAGTTTGGCATCCCCTTCGGGGGAGGGCACCTCCAAGAACCAGGCCCGTGAGTGCCTGTCCCGGGAAACACCGGAGAGGGCGGCTGGGCTCGGGGAGGTTCTGCAAGCCTCCAGCTCTTCCTTTTTCCTGCAGGCCTCCCCTTCGGCACGCTCCTTCCAGCTGGATTACGAACACAACTGTTTCCGCAAGGACGGTGCCCCTTTCCGCTACATCTCGGGCAGCATCCACTACGCCCGCGTCCCGCGCCCTGCCTGGAGGGACCGGCTGCTCAAGATGTACATGAGCGGGCTCAGCGCTGTGCAGGTGTAAGCCATGGCGACAGCCCTGATGGTGCACAGCCACAGCCACCACGGGCTTTCTGGGATCTGTAGGAACAGAGACAAGGATGTTGTCTGACCACAGGGACCAAGCGCCAACAATTGCACTTGGCTGTGACCTCCCGAGGTCACCCCTGCCAGACACAAGCATGAGTGTGAGCTAATTCCAGTCCAGGCCGAGTTGCCATACTCAGTTCAGGCTGCAGCTCCCAGAAGCAGAGGGACCAGCTGGTGGGATGGTTCCCTTTCGTGCTGGGGTGTCCTTAGCTCCTGCATGCTGATCTCCCCTCTCACCCCAGCTACGTCCCCTGGAACTACCATGAGACACTGCCAGGAGTTTATGACTTCACTGGGAACCAGGATGTGGAAGCCTTCCTGGACCTGACCGCTGAGCTGGGATTTCTGGTGATCCTGCGGCCAGGGCCCTACATCTGTGCAGAGTGGGAGATGGTGAGCCCCGGCCCCCAGCCTGGCAGAGAGGGTGATGGGTGGTCTGGGAAGGGCACAGCAGGGTTGGCCCTTCTGGCTGTGGCGCTGACTCCAGTGCCGTGCCCGCTGTGCCCAGGCTGCTGCCCCAAAGGCCACAGGCTGTGCTGGTGCCAAGCACTAGCACTGCACTGGCTGATATCAGCAGTGTGCAGGCCCAGGCTGCTGAGCAGTTTCTCTGCCTCCCTCTCTGCTGTGTGTGTTTCTCCAGGGTGGCTTGCCTGCCTGGCTGCTGTGGAAACCAGACATCATCCTGCGCACTTCCAACCCTGGTGAGGCTCAGTGCAGGGCTCTGGCCACCATGTCCTTACAGCCTGGTGCCAGGCCTGGCATTGTCTCCACACACCTGCCAGATCTGTCTCTGTGGTCTTTCCCATCATCTTCTCTGTCCTCTGAGAGCCCCATAGTTTGTACTCCATCCATTTCCCCATCTCACTTGACCCTGCCCCATCTGCTGTGCCTTCCTCCTGGCAGGCTGCAGGTGGGCTGGGGGATGCTGCAGCCAGCCCCTGCCCTGCCTCTGTCCCTCCAGCCTACCTGGCAGCTGTGGACTCTTGGCTCCATGTCCTGCTGCCCAAGATCAAGCCACGCCTGTACCACCAGGGAGGAAACATCATCAGTGTGCAGGTAAGGTGCTGTGAGGCCCAGCCCTGTGCCCTGCTCTGGGTCATCTTTGGATGTGCCCCAAAAAGCCCCGTTGTGTATCCCCTACATAATGACCTTACCCAGGCAAAGCTCAGATAAATCCCTCCCAGCTTCTGGACCTAGATTTAAATCCAAGGGCTGGGAATCTGAGGTACCTGCCATCACCACAGCTGTGGTTTGAGGGACACTGACAGAGCTGGAGCTCATGCTGGGACTGGAAAATTATGCTCAGGATCTCCTGGGGGGTTGTCAAGACATCTGATGATGTCCAGAGGAAAACGGGGAAGTTGGTGCTCATCCCAGTGGGCAGTGGGACCTGTCTGCAGCCCTGCCACGTGCATACTGCGTGCCAGTCCCTGCCCTGCTCACAGGTGGAAAATGAATATGGGAGCTACTATGCCTGTGACTATGGATACCTCCGGCACCTGCTGGGCTCCTTTCGGGCACTGCTGGGCAGCGAGGTGCTGCTCTTCACCACCGACAGCACGCGGGCCGAGGAGCTGCGCTGCGGCACCCTGCAGGGGCTCTACGCCACCGTCGACTTTGGGCCAGGTATCCCTGTGGGGGAGGAGAGAGAGAGGATGTGGGTCCCTTCTCTGTCCTGCTCAAACCTCCCCTCTGCACCTCCACAGGATCCAATGTGACAGAGGCATTTGGTGCCCAGCGCCGTGTGGAACCAAAGGGGCCCCTGGTGAGCTTGGCATGGGTGCTGTGGGGGGAATGACCCACGACGGCTTTGGGGAGGCACAGGCGCCAGGCAGTGAGGCAAGGAGGGGCGCTGGGCCCAGGCTGCAGGTGACAGTCTCTTTGTCCTCCAGGTAAACTCTGAGTACTACACAGGTTGGCTGGACTACTGGGGCGAGGCACATGCCAGCACCAGCGCAGCATGGGTGGCCCAGGGGCTGGAGGACATGCTGCAGCTGGGAGCCAGCATCAACATGCAAGTAGTCAGCTGGCAGAGGGCACAGCCACCAGGACAGTGGGCATCACCTCTTGCCTTCATCCCACTGGCATTAGGCCAGCAGGGACTATGGGTGCCGGAGGGAAGGGGCAGTGCCTGGTGAGCCCCTGCTGGGTCTGTGGAGTTGCTGACCAAGCTCTCTGGGGTGTATCATAGGTACATGTTCCATGGAGGGACGAATTTTGCCTACTGGAGTGGTGAGTAGAGCCTTGCTCTAGGGAGGGGGGGGCACACTGCAGGGCTGGGGGGCTTTCCTTGGCCATCCCTGAGACACCTGCTTCAGGCTCTTGTTCTGTCCCATGGGGCAGGTTGACACATAGCCAAGGGCCCTTAAACCCAAGCTTGTATTTTCCTGGGGACTCCTTTCGTGCCTATGCAGGGGCTCTCAGTTCTGAGTCATACCCCCCCACATTGCACTGCAGCCAGCCTGGGGCTGGGTTCCATGCCTTGGGCTATGCCAGAGCCCCTTCCTTGGCCAGGTGCTGACTACAAGGGCCAGTACAAACCAGTGACCACCAGCTATGACTACGATGCCCCCCTCTCGGAGGCAGGAGACCCCACCGAGAAGCTGTTTGCCATTCGCACAGTCATCGGCAAGGTAACAAACCTGGCAGGAATAAGGGGAGAGTACTGGGCACTGCTGCTTGTGTACCAGCAGGGCAAGGGACATCTCCCTGCTTGCCATGGGCCAGCTGACAGTCTGCTGTTCAGTTCCAGTCCCTGCCAGCTGGCCCGATGCCACCTGCCACCCCCAAGTACGCCTATGGCGGGGTGGCCCTGCGGAAGGTGAGTGCCCATCCTGAAGGCCGTCCTGCCCCAGTGTGGCACTGCTCAGCTGCCCAGCACCCATCCCTCTCTTTGCAGTATGCTGACCTCCTGGATGTCCTGGATGTGCTGTCCCCCTCTGGGCCCATCTGGAGCCAGTTCCCTCTCACCTTTGAGGCCCTAAAGCAGGTGAGAGGCTGGGTGTAGTGGTGAACACTTGTGGACGCACTGCTGTCTGCCTGGTCCTGGCTCTGGGGCAGAGGAGCAGAGCTCACTTCCAGCTCCGTTTCCCTTCCTGTGCCACTGCACTGTGTCCTGCAGGTCCATGGCTTTGTGGTGTACCACACACAGCTGCCCTGGGATATCCCAAACCCAGCCACGCTGGGTGCTCCTCCTCACAGCATCTGTGACCGTGGCTATGTGATGCTGCAGAAGGTGAGGCTATGGGAGCACACCAGTCCCTGGGACAGTGCTCCAGAGGGCTGTGGGACTTGCTGGCAGTGGGGCTGTGCCATCCCAGGGTCTTGGGGACAGCCAGGGTGCCAAAAGCTGTACCAGGCCTTTGCAGGGTGGCTCTTGGGCCCAAATTTGCCTCCTTCTGGGGGCAGAGAGCAGCCCTGGCTCTGGCGGGCTGGCAGCAGGATGCTCTGTGCCTGCTGGCAGTGTTGAGGGTCGTGGGATCCAAACATGGGCCAGCAGCACTGACTTTGTGGCTTTAGGAGTACCAGGGAACGCTGGAGCGGGACAGGCAGACAACACTGCAGGTAACGGGCAGGGCAGGGGACACCCTGGACATCCTCATGGAGAACATGGGCAGGATCAGCTTCGGGGCCAACACCAGTGACTTCAAGGTAAAGGGAGAGCGCCCTGAGGCTCCAGAGGGAATGGCCTGGCAACCCATGTGACCAAACGCCCTCTACTGCCACCTGAGACAGAGTCTAGCCTTGGTGGGGCTAATCCCAGTCCTGCCCCCTGGTTCATCTCAAACCTGCCAGGACAGGGCTCAGAGACTAGCACCCCTCTCCCACTTACGCTGCCACAGCTGCCAGGGCCCTTCACTCCTTAGAGGGGATCCCATCCCACCTTCACTTGCTGCCAGAGGGACACACCCTGGGGGGCTGCCCCAAGTGTCCTGGCAGATACTGCTCCTTCATCTCCCCTCCTGTTCCATCTCAGGGCTTGCTGGGAAACCTCTCATTGAACTCCAGGCCTCTCAGCAACTGGCTGATCTATCCCCTGGCCATAGACACCGCAGTCCAACAGGGCTGGCCCCACGCTGCTCTGCCAAAATCAAGCAGTGGGGGCCGAGTGGGTCCAGCTTTCTACACTGGGACCTTTGAGACACCTGGCATTGCCTGGGACACCTTTGTCAAGTTCCCAGGTTGGAGCAAGGTAAGGCAGTGCATAACTGGGAAAGGGGTATGAGTGGACCAGGACACAGCTCAGTCCCATCTCCATCATCTTCCAGGGACTGCTGTGGATAAATGGCTTCAACTTGGGCCGGTACTGGACGTGTCGTGGGCCCCAGCAGACCCTCTTTGTGCCAGGCTCGGTGCTGCACGCTGGCCGCCCCAACAACATTACAGTGCTGGAGCTAGAAGGGGCACCTGCCACTCCTCTCTTGCTCTTCCTTGACCGACCCCTTTATAACAGGACACTTGGCTGCAGCACCATGGTTATAGAGTAAACACTGCTGGGCACTGGCCTTGCCTCTCACTGGGGCTGGGGAGATGGTAGGGGGCTGACAGAAGCACAGGGGCTAAGGAAAGTGGCACAGGTCCTGGCACAGACCTTTGGGGATAGGCAGGGCCTGTGCTAATGAGTAACGGACCCAGGACTGAGCTTGACTTGCATGTCAATGCCACACTCATCCCAAATAGTTCCAGTGACCATGCTGATTCCCCCACGGCCAGGGGGTCAAGGCACCTCTTTATTGACAATGTAGGCAGAGGAGGTAGCTGCTAACATGATGGCTGAGATGCTGATGGCAGCAAGGAGAGGAGAGGTAAAAGCACAGCCTTGTGTCCATAGGCATGGCTGGAGGTAGCTCAGGGCTGCAGGGTCTGTATGTGTCAGGATCTGTCCTTACACCCACAGATACCAACCTATGAGGTAGCCATGAGAAAAGCTGGCAAGAGGACGTCTGGCTGAAGCCAGGCCACCAAACAGTCCCAGCCCCTCTCACTAGCACATGGAGACCTCTCAGTTATTAACTTTGCCAGAGTCATCACCCAGAGTGATATTCATGCCCAGAGAGTGACATGGCCAGCTCAGTCCCTCTGACCATCGCTGCTGCACAGGTTCTCCCTTGCTGCACAGCCAGTGCTCAGCCATGTCCCCACCACACTGGTCCTTGGCAGGTGGCAGCAGTCTCCAGCGTTAGGTGTGGCCAACCTGGGCCCGGCGGTGGGTTTGCAGGCAAGCCGTGGAACAGAAGGAGAAGTCGAGGTAGTGGAAAGGGATCCGTCCCAACAGGGACTCTCCACAATGCCAGCAGCGGCTGCAGGAAAAAGCAGAGCTGGCCCTGAGCAAAGGGGACACTTGCAGAAGAGTTAGTAGAGGAAAAGATTTCCCTGCTTGGACTGTGACACAAGACACCAGCAGCCTGAGGGAGCTGGGGCTCCTCTGCTCTCACAGGGCTGATGTGCTCACCCAATGGCCTGGCCAGGACATACTCCCTGGGGGAAGTGCTCTGTCAGAGCGTGATGTGAGGTACTTTGAGGCAGAATGAACATTTAGGGACTTGGCCCCATAAAGGCTGTAGAGCCCCTGCCCAGAAAAGCACTCCCCTGCCACATGGGGAGTGCTGGCTGCCAACAATCCTGGTGGGCGGCAAAGTAAACAGGGACACAGGAGTGGCTGGAGTGTTGGCTTGCTGTAGATCTGGCTGCAAGTGGACCAAGTCATCCTTAGCAAAATATTTCAGGGGAGCAGGGCAAGAGAGGGAGGAAACTTTAACACAAGCACTACTGGGAATTGAGTGGTCAGGAATAGCTTTGGATTGGAAAGGAGAACTGGAGCAAGAAAGGCAGGGAACAGCTGTACTGACATAGAAGGATTTGTCTTCAGAGCCATGCTGCTGGGATGGTTACCTGATGTTGGCAAGAGTCGTGCCGGTGTCCTGCAGCTGTGCAGCCAACCTCCTCTCAGCAGCCAGTGCCCTCTGGGGAGCAGAGACAGCTCAGCCCCTGCAGCCCCTGGGAGCTGCTGTGCCCAGAGCTCACTGCATCAGCACTGCCCTATGTGGGCTGGATCCCCTTTCCCAATCCTCACCTTCTCCCTGTCAGACAGGGCTGCGAACCACTGCTTCCTTTCCTGCTCCTGCTCCCAGCGGTGCTGCTCCTCCCGCTGTGCTTGCTCCCGTTGCTTCCGCTGGGCTTTCTGTGCCCGCTTCTTCTCCAGCTTCTTGGCCTCCATCTCCTGTGTCAGGGGCCCTGGCACCTGAGGGCAGGAAGCATCTCCCACTGAGCCGGGGCAATGCACGAGTGGGAAAGGAGAGCTTTGCTCTGGGGCTCCCCTCTGGGTGAGGGCAGCGGGCAGGCACCCACCTTGGCACGGCTGTAGTCGTACTTGTCCGGATGGTCCACCATAAACTTGCGGAAGGCATTGCGGGTCCGTCTGTCAGCAGAGGTGCAGTATGGAGTCCTCTCCTGCCTGTCCCTGTGAGACAAGGGAGACCAGCTCACTCACACTGCCGTCTTACTGTCTGCATCCCACTGGGCTGTGAGCCCAGAGACCCCCCAGAGATGAGCAGTGTGTACTGCAGGCCACAGTATCACAGCCAAGGAGGGGAAAGTTCCTTATTCCTATGCCAGAATCCTTCATGTCCTCCAAGTCCTTCTTGCCTCTCAAAGTCCTTGCATGGGATTTTGTCTCATCCTGGCTCTTGGAAATGCCTGCCAATAAACCTGGGTGCACTTTGAGGCACTGCCCCGTGCTGCCATGCCAGACCAAGGAGGCAGAGAGAAGGGTGGTTCAGCTCCTAGACCTCCCATAAAAACCCCAGACATCCCGGGTCACAGAGACCAATACTGGCTGTCCCAGGACAAGAGTGGCACCAGTTTCCTATGGCTGAGACAGGAGTAAGTCGCTGGACTCCCACAGCAGGGGTTGTGAACCACTGGGTGCCCTGCAGCCATACCTGAGGGCAGGGTCTGCTCCTGCCTCCAGCAGCAGACACACAGCCTCAGCCCTGCCAGCCTGTGCTGCCACGTGAAGCAGGGTGCAGCCCTGCTCGTCCATGGGCTGGTTCAGCAGGGAGCGGGCCATATCCAGAGATTGCCCATCCTCACTGTGCTCTGGCAGGCCCCCATTCTCTGGCACACCCAGGAGGTGCCGCAGTGTCTGCACATCCCCTGTCTTGCAGGCAGTGAACAGAGCATCGCAGAGCTGGGTCTGAGGGTCTCCTGTGAGGGAAGAACAGGAGGGGAGTCCGATGGGCAGACTGGGCAGAGCAGGTCTGACCAGGGAACACACACAATGCATCAGCTTGCTAGCTGGATTTGGGCACTGCAGGATCTCCACCACCTTCAGAGTCTGCGGCCATGTGCTATGGCATTGCTAGGCACTGTTGTCAGCAGCCAAATCTCCTGAAGTAAGACCCACTCCAATCCTCCCAACACACCTGTCTTAGCCAGGTGCTGCCTGGCCCCCTTGGCTCCAAACACACAGCTCACTCAAAGGCACAAGACTGCACTAAAGACTTCGAAGACCCAGCTGTTCTGGGAATCTGCATGACAATGTGCTCTTCACCCCACTCAAAAGACACCAGTAAATGGGGCAGGCATCCAGCCAAAGCCACTTACCTCCATTGCTCCAGGGAAGCAGCCCAGCCTCGGCCTCTCCCTGCAGCTCTGTCACTGGCTCCAAGCCAGGCTGCCCACCAGTCTCTTTAGCACAAGGCCCTGCACAGGCAACACATGAGGAAGAGGGTCAGAATCAGCTTGCATCCCAGCCATGTCTTCCTACACTGCCCCTGCCAGTTCTTTCCCTCACCTTTCTCCACCTTCTTGTCCCTCTTCTTCCTCCTTTTGCGGTTCCGCTTGGGCATCACTTCGAACTCCCTGAGGTCCAAGGTCCCCAGTGTCACTTCCACAGTCTCCAGTTCCCCTGCAGGGCTTTCTTCCTCCTCTTCCTCCTCCTCCTCTGGGGCTGAGGGGGATGAAAAGCTTAGGGCTAAGGCTCCACACACAGAACTAATCACTCGGGGCTCTGAGCTTTCTCCTGTCCAGCCACACTCTGAAGCTGCAAATCTGGCCCATGCCATAACATCAAGAGCCGTCCTGCTTGCTCAGAGTCATGTCTCCCTCCATGGTTCAACTCACCAGTTGTGTTCTCCTGCGGGGGATCCACCTCTGCCTTCTGCTGCCTCTTCTGCCAGACCTTCCGAGGGGACCCAGTGATGTCCTCCAGTGGCGTGTCCTTCCCTGAGCAGCAAGGGTGCTCCTGTCATTGCCTGGGGACAGCGAGCACCCCATGTCTCCAGGGACTGAGGGCTGAAGAGCTAGCAGCTCCACCCCATACGGTAGTGTCCCCTAATGCACAAGGGACCACGCCACGCCACCTGCCCTGACCTGCAGGCACGAGGGCTGGTCCAACTCACCATACACCTGCAGGCTGGCCAGCATGGCGTGGACTCGCAGCACCTCTCGCAGGGTGGCCCTGCGGGTGCTGAGGGGAATGTGGCAGATGCGAGGGTCCCCTCGGGTGAGGGGTGGGTTCCTGCCACCGAAGAGCAGCGCACGGTTGTGACGAGGGGCCCGGAGGAAGATGCGCTGAGCTTCACTCAGGTGCTGTGCCCAGACTGCCAGGAGGTCCTGAATATCCTGGGGAGAAAGGAGAAGCTTTATGGCATTATGAGCACACTATACGGGCAAACATAGCTCTGGAGCAGAGACAAATCCAGAAGAGAGTAGCCTCAGTTGGGCCCTGCCCCTTTTCCAGGGCCCACCACCACTGCCATGCCCTCCAGCAGCAGTGTGGTACCACCTGTCAGAGGCAGCTGAGCACTCCTGCCAGGAGCCCAGCGCTGCACCCTCACCTTGAGCAGCGCAGCCTCGTTGTAGCGGCGCAGGGAGGCCCCAGCTGATCTGGGCGCTGAGCCCGGGGTCTGGGCGTCCCGCAGGCCCTGCGCTGTGCCCCGCCGTGCTCGCACCGTGTACCGGTGGAAGGTCTTGTGCTCCTGCACCTGCAGGCTGTGGAGAGGGGCAGGCATGAGACACAGAGCTTAGTGTGCGTGGCATTACCGTGCAAAAGCAGCTCCAGCTGACTGTGCCCAGAGGGACAGTCCTGCTGTCCCCCTGTACTCACCCCCGGAACACTGCTCCTGCGAAGTGCCCGCCACCCATCATCAGCACAACCCAGCACGTGCTTGCACTGAGGCTCTGCAGTGAGGCTGTCAGCTCCACCGGCTCCTCAATGTCACCCTGATACACAGACACCCTTGCTAGCACCTATGGCATTAACTCCTTACCTCCTGCTGTCCCCAGGACAGAGACCAGCCTGTCTGCTAGCACCAGAAGCAGGTTTGTGGAGGACACCCCAGAGCCAAATAACAGGCCACCAACAAGTCTGGGGCTCTGACCTGGCACCAGAGTCCACCCTTCCTATCACAGGAGGTAGGAGACTATTAGAGAGACATCTACAACCAAGTGCCACCACCTTTTCTGGACTCCCTCTCCCAAACAGCTGGGCTGTGACTTGCCTTCCCAGTGAGCAGCACACAGCGGTAGGCAGAGATGAGCTGGCCCTTCGCATTGCGGAGCAGCACTTTGTGGGAGCGAGGAATCTGGGGGGTCTGGCCAGTGTCGCTGACAGAGGGCAGCAACTCTGACTCACTGCTCACATCAGAGCTATCCGAGTCAGATCCTGAGATGCTGGAAACATCACCTGCAAGGAAAAGAAAGATGCAGTGAAATAAAGCAAAAATTATTGAACAGCCTCCCCGAAACTCTCTAGGTGACTTCAAGGGCACTTGCAGAGTGCCCACAACCCCGGAAATGTTCTGTCAAATAACCCTATATATTACAAACAGGCTGTGATCTGGGGAGATAGGAGTTTGGAGCTCTGGATCCCCAGATAGGCTTAGGCAGGGGCTCAGTTAAAACGTCCTCTTCTGCCTGTAACAAATCCTAACAGCTCAGGAGCAGTGCTGGATCCTGAGAAGACTCCACAGGGACAGAATAAAGGAACCCTGCACTAGCAGAAGGCTTCATCCCTGTACAGTAGAACCCCAGTGAGGTTGCTGACAGCCCCTGGGCTCCAGTGCAGACAATCCAGCTTCTCACCTGTGCGGGTTTTCTCCTCAAACACTTCCTCAGGCAGCGTCTGGCGCCCCAGGAGTCGCTGCTTCAGGTTGAAGCGGTGCCAGTCAAGACGGTAGTGCTCAGTCTGTGGAGCAAAAAAGTATGAGCTGGCAGCATCCTGGTGGTCCATGAAAGCCATGACCACCAAAGGGCGTGAGGTGACAGGCCCCAAGGACTAAACTGATGCTGGGCTTCTTCAGCAGTCCTGACTAGAAAATCACAGTATTTTAAGGAGTTACCCATGAAACAATTAACCTGAACAAGTACAGGCCTATGCTGCACTTACCCTTTACTTCCAGTAAATGATACCTATAATTGCTAACATACAAGGTTTGAGTGTCAGATCCCAATAGGTCGTGAGCAGTGGGCAAACAGCCAACACTGGGGTGCCCCATGCTGGGGCTGAGCTTCCACAGCAGGATGCCACCAGTCATGCCAGCCTCACTCCCACTTCACACTGCTCAGCCCTGCTCACCTGCTCCTCCCGGCTCCCAAACACCTGCCCGCAGGTCAAGCAACACATCCTCTGTGGCACCTCGGCGACCCCATGGGCCTTCTCCTCACAGCTGGCTGCTGCAGGTTTCTCTGGAAGAACAAGGGAGGGCTGTGCACAGGCAGCCTGCAGGCCGCACTGCAAGGAGTGGAGCCTTCTCTGTCCCTCCTCAGCCAACCCAAACAAACCTATGGTTGAAGGAGCTTTGGGGACCTTGGGGTGTCACCAAAAAAAGCCCATTTACCCACCCACCAGATAGCTCCTATGGCCAAGCTTCGGGGTGATCACCCAAGCTGAGTTGGGGACAGAACACAAATCTGCGGTGGACACGAGCTTAGTCAGATAACTTCCCCCCCGCCGTTCCCGCGGAGCCCCACGCACCGTGGCTCGCAGGTGCCAGCTGGGCAGCACCCGCATCCGCAGCAACTCCGGTGACAAGGCTCAGCCCGCGGAGGAGTTCAGGGTCCTGAGCGGCCTCAAACACCGACCTGCTCTCCGGCATGGCTACTGCTTCCAGCGGAAGGGACAGTGTCTGAGGAATGGGCCCGTCGGGAACCACCACCAGTAGCTGCCCCGACACCGGCCCCACGGGCCCACCGCTCTGCCCCCGTCCGAGCTCTGTGTTCGGGACAATCCCGCACCGCGCCCGGAGCCCGTGCGCGATCCCCCTTCCCCGGGCCTCCGCACCCCCGTGACCCCCGGGGCCGCCGCACCCCCGGGGCCGCTCCCCCGTGCCGGCCCCGCCGCTCACGCGCGGCCGCTGCCACCGGGCCCGGAAGCGCCGCTCGTCACATCCCGCGCGCCCATTGGCCTCCCGCGTCCCACCCCCCGCTCGCCATTGGGCGCCGTGCCCGCCAGTCGCGGGCGGGGCCGAGCGGGCCGCGCCGGGCCGGGCCGCGCCGGTGGCGGCGGCGGCGGCGCGGGGCCCCGCCATGGCCCACTTCGAGACGCAGTACCAGCGCCTGGAGAGCTCCTCCACCGAGTCTCCCCCCGGCGGCGGCGACCTGCTCGTCCACGTCCCCGAGGGCGCCAAGTGTGAGCGATGGCACCGGGGGTTGGGCCTGGCCGGCGGCGGGGTGCGGAAGAGGCCGGGGGCGCAAGAGAGAGGCTGGACACCAAGGGGAGCCGGGGTGGCGGCTGCGGGGCTGGTGCGGGGCCTCGGGTGCCAGGGGCAGCGGGGGAAGGGGTAGGTTGTGCTGGTCACAACACCAAGGGTGGGCGTGCTGAGGACCCCTCACCCTGTGCTGCTTCTTCCTTCAGCTCCGTGGCATCACATCGAGAACCTCGACCTGTTCTTCTCTCGCATATCCTTTTGCAGGGCGAGGGTCAGGCGGGATGTATCCCCCTCCTCCCGGCTCTAAGTTCAGGGAAAACATGGAGATTTGTGTAACTTGGAGCTTAGGCAGTATCAGCCATCCCTGTAGGACGCTACACAGCTCCAGAGGGGCTGACAGAACCCCCCATGCCTTGGGACGCTGTCACTTGACACAGGGTCATACAGGTGCTTCTAGGAATTCTTGGGAAAGTGACGATGATACTGTTGTCGTTACAGTTAGTGTGTTATATTCTTAACAGGATTTTATTGCTAGCGTGGCATTTACAATCAGGGTAGCACAGGATTTCTGTAGGCAGAATCAGTGTAGTACAATTTTATAAGTAGCATAGAACAGAATTTTATAGTATCTCTTAGTTTGTGGTTTTTAATCAGCTGGACTCTTTACAGATCTGGACATATCTTAATATATGGTTTGCTATATCAATAATGATCATAATGAAGACTCAAAAATCACATAAAAGAATTTGAGTCATTCACTTAGTCCTCATTGGAAGCACATGACAACGGGGGTATCCCTGGCTGCTGTGGGGTCTTGGGTCTCACTGTCCACCAGCAGCTGTGATACAAGTTCCCACTTAGGATTTGTAACTCCTTGATTTTGTGTTTAGTGCTCTGGGTGCTGTTAATACTTCCCTCTTCTGTGATGGGGTCATCACCTCTGTTGTGTTGGCCAGGTGCCTGGGACCTTCAAGGACAGCACGGAAGAGAGTAATCAGCCTGGTGCCAAGGAATCTTGAGGCCCATGGGGAGGGAAAGCAGAAACCCGTTTGATTTATCTACTTGGTTCACAGGACCTTCAGTGCCTGATAACTGGGCAAAGGGTGACCCACTAATAGGTGACACCCTCGCTGACACAGAAGGGCTGCTTGCCTTATGAAATGGTGTTAATTATGCTGACCACATTGCTGGGGGCAGGAGCAGGTGCCAGGTGCCACTAAATGCACTTTGTTTGTCTCTGTCTTGTCCTGCCCTACCCTGCTCTGCCCTAGCCACCGTTGTGCAGCCTGAGTACAGGCTGAGTTTCTGCTCTGTGCTGAACAGAGCCCCTCTATGGGTGCTGAGTGCAGGAAGGAAGGAGCTTGAACAAAGCCAAGTCCCTCTACCCCAGCTGTGCTTTACCTGGGCAGAGTGTGTTTTCCTGCAGTGGGGAACCAACTTGCTGATGAGTAGGGGTGGGAGAGATTTTTTCTTGGTGGTGAAGGGAGACTTGGCTAAGGAGCTATGGAAATCAGTGGGACAGAAGCGTCTTCATCCTTCATCAGAGAGGAGTCTCCATGCTGTTTTCCTTGACTGTAGCTTTCACGTCTATAACCTGCATCAGAAGAATGGCTTCACTTGCATGCTCATTGGAGAGATCTTTGAGCTCATGTAAGTGCAGGTTCCCACCTGTTGTGGCTGCTGGGGAAGAGGCACAGGCACTTGCCGAGCATTTGCAGCTGTGTAGGTGGAAGGGCTCCTTTCATAATTGTCCTGTCTCCCCTTCATCAGGGTTTTCCATGCCCCAGACCTGCATTTCACTCTGAGGAACCGTTGCCTGTGAGCGTTCCTGCTGCCATGGCTGTGGGATTGCATCTCCGTGGCATATGACCCTGGCTGCTTCACGTTTTGTGGTGGAGCAGAAGGGTGATTCCCTCACAACACTTCTCTTTTTTCACAGGCAGTTCATCTTTGTGGTGGCATTCACCACCTTTCTTATCAGCTGTGTTGATTATGACATTCTCTTTGCCAACAAAGCATTAAATCACAGCCAGCATCCCACTGAGCCCATTAAGGTGACTCTGCCAGATGCCTTCCTGCCTCCAAATGTCTGCAGTGCAAGGTAGGGGCAGGGGAGGGCATGTTAGCCACTGCTCTTGTTTTCCTACGTACTCAGGGCTCCTGTCTGGGCCTGTGTCCCACTGCTTGCCTCCTCTTGCTTGCAGAATCCAGGCAAACAGCTTCCTCATCTGCATTCTGGTGATAGCTGGGGTTTTCTGGATCCACCGACTCGTCAAATTTATCTACAATATTTGCTGCTACTGGGAGATTCATTCTTTCTACATCAATGCCCTGAAGATCCCCATGGTAAGTTGCTGAGCCAGTGGCTGCACGTGGGGCTGCCGAGGGTCATGGGAGGCATTTGCTGGTGGTTGCAACTTGCCTTCGTGCCTCTCCTCTTCTCAGTCAGACTGAGCACTTCCCTCTGCTCCATAGCCACATGATCTCCTTTCAGCCTGTTCTCCAGGAGCCAGCTTATTCCGTGTTAACCTCTCTGTGCTCAGTCTGCCTGTCCGCCTGCTGGCGCATGCCTCTGCCATATGCCACCCAATATGTGTATTCTTCAGCGGTGGCCTTTTCTGTGATGCCTTCCACAGAGGAGGCATAAGCGAGGATATCCTCGTACCTCCCTGGGATGTGAACAATCTCAGCTTCCTTGTTTATTTGGGAGGCTTGGAGCTACTTAGTTGTGAAGGTCACACAGCAGATCAGTGTGTCACAGATGGGGTTTGAGGCTTGCATAGACATCCTAGTTCAGAGTCCTTGCTCTGATGAACAACATAAAAAGGCACGTGCCACATCCTTGGAGGGAGAAAGTATCTTGAGAAAGGTGAGGTGAGCTGAAAGGCTTAGATTGTCGCCAGTTTTTCCACAGACTCCCTCTGGGACACTGCTTAAGTCCCTTCCATGTTTGTTTCTCCCTGCTGACTCCAAATGGCAGCTCTGGGAGGAACCACGGAAGCCTGGACCTGTGTTTATGCCTCCAAGGAAGCTGGTGCATGCGTGGCTGGGAAACAGTCATCTGTGCTAATCTAGGGGGTAAAGGGCACCAAGGCAAGGTGTGGGGTTTGCTTGCTGCAGGCTGAAGTGGTGCCAGAAGGTGCCTCACACCCTGGTGTTGCATGCCCTTTGTCAGCACCACGAGGTGTGTGCTGGGACCTGGCTTCTGTCCCTGGATACTTCTTGCTCCTAATCTTGCTGCTTGTCCACCTTCCAGTCCACCCTGCCCTACTACACCTGGCAGGAGGTGCAGGCCCGCATTGTGCAGATCCAGAAGGAGCACCAGATCTGCATCCATAAGAAGGAGCTGACAGAGCTGGACATCTATCACCGCATCCTCCGCTTCAAGAACTACATGGTGGCCATGGTGAACAAGTCACTGCTGCCCATCCGCTTCCGCCTGCCCCTGCTGGGAGACACTGTCTTCTACACGCGTGGGCTAAAGTACAACTTTGAGCTCATCTTCTTCTGGGGTCCTGGCTCCCTCTTTGAGAATGAGTGGAGCCTGAAGGCTGAATACAAGCGGGCCGGGAACCGCCTGGAGCTGGCTGAGAAGCTCAGCACTCGCATCCTCTGGATTGGCATTGCTAACTTCCTCCTCTGCCCCCTCATCCTCATCTGGCAGATCCTCTATGCTTTCTTCAGCTACACGGAGATCCTGAAGCGGGAGCCGGGCAGCCTGGGTGCCCGCTGCTGGTCTCTCTATGGCCGCTGTTACCTGCGTCACTTCAACGAGCTGGATCACGAACTGCACTCACGCCTCAGCAAGGGGTACAAGCCAGCTTCCAAGTACATGAACTGCTTTATCTCCCCGCTTCTCACCATCGTGGCCAAGAACGTGGCCTTCTTTGCTGGCTCCATCCTGGCTGTGCTCATCGCTCTCACCATCTATGATGAGGACGTGCTTGCGGTCGAGCACGTCCTGACCACGGTCACCCTGCTCGGGGTGGGCATCACGGTGTGCAGGTGAGGTGGGTCTGTGCTGCCCTCGTGCTCCTGGCAGCCCTGTAGGGAGCAGTGGGGCTGGAAGCAATCCATGTAAACATGCTCTTTGCTTGCAAATGGATGTGAATCTGTGTGGATGAGGGGCATGGCTGGGAAGAGGTAGTGATCCTGGCTGCAGTGGTTGTATGGGATGAGGGGCTGGTCTGGTCGGAAGGTTACAGGCAGAGCTGTGATATGCGCCAGTCAACCTGCCCTCCCAAGATGACATCTCCTAGGAACTGAGGTGTAATGCTGTGATGTTTCCCTATCCTGTCGTGCAGGTCTTTCATCCCTGACCAGCACCTGGTCTTTTGCCCAGAGCAGCTGCTGCGAGTTATCCTGGCACACATCCACTACATGCCTGACCACTGGCAGGGCAATGCCCACCGCTACGAGACCAGGGATGAGTTTGCTCAGCTCTTCCAGTACAAAGCGGTGAGCTTGGCTTAACTATGGGGCTGGGGACTTACCCCTGTCAATGGATGGAGAAGGTGCTGGAGAGCTCAACAGCTCCTGGGCTCATAGAGGAACAAGGCAGCATCCTCAGAGATACCCTGCTCCAGAAGATAGAGGGCTACCTCTGGGGTCTCTTTTGGGATTGTGGGTTTTTTGACCCTCAAGTTTGTGCTGAACCCATAATTTCTGTGCTCAGGTCTTCATCCTGGAAGAGCTCCTGAGTCCTATCATTACCCCTTTGATCCTCATCATCTGCCTGCGGCCCAAGTCCTTGGATATTGTTGACTTCTTCCGTAACTTCACTGTGGAGGTGGTGGGTGTGGGTGACACCTGCTCCTTTGCCCAGATGGACGTGCGCCAGCACGGCCACCCTGCGGTAGGTCCTGTGCTGCCCACCAGCATGTCTGATCCTTTAGACCTATGAGAGGCCTGAACTCGCCACTCCTGGCAGCCCACAGCTCAGCCACCCACCAGGTGGTGTCTGGGTTTGGCACCACAGGTGCTCCAGAAGGCTCTTATGGCCCAGCTGTGATTACTGACCAGATGCTTCAGGAATCAGGCTGTGTCATGTCTTTGATGTCATTGCTTATTTTCACAGCCAAGGGTTCTGTCTTCTCCAGAGAGTGAAATATGGACATTTAGAAAGTGTGATCACTTCTCTCCTGCTTGTGCTCAGGAGAGAAGCAGTCTAGAGGAAATAGGAAGCATTTTCCATTATGAAAAATCTATGATGGAGGGAAAAGGGGCCCATCTGTTTTGTGTGCCTTGGAATTTAGGTTACTTGCCTAGGGAAAGACCTCCTAGTGACACAGTCATCAACTAGGAAGGAAGTGAACTCATTGTGGCAGGAAGCTTTTAAGAAGAGTTATTTGTTGACTCTAGTTGTTCCTGTGTGACCGTTCCCAGCTCCCCAGTTCCCTTGCAGCAGTTCATGTTCTGAGATTGAGTTGGAACAAACTGTGTTTGTTGCTTCTTCTCCTGAGATGGCTGAATAAGCGTGGGGACTTCTGTTGTATCACCTGCTACATAGGGCGCCATGGCCTTGCATGGGCTGGGTGTTGCATGCCTTGCCCAGACTGATTGCAGGATTCCCAGGGCTGGCAGGGTTGCAAAGCAGATCCTGTCTCTCATTATCCATCTCTTGTCCACAGTGGATGTCAGCAGGAAAGACGGAGGCCTCCATTTACCAGCAGGCTGAGGATGGCAAGACGGAGCTATCCCTCATGCACTTTGCCATCACCAACCCCAAGTGGCAGCCACCCCGCGAGAGCACAGCCTTCATCGGCTTCCTGAAGGAGCGGGTGCACCGGGACAGCAGCGTGGCCCTGGCTCAGCAGGCTGTGCTCCCTGAAAACGCCCTCTTCAGCTCCATCCAGTCCCTGCAGTCAGAGTCAGAGGTGCACAGGCTCAGGGCATGTGGGTTGTTCTTGGGATTCTTGCTACATGCTGGCAAATTCATCGCCAGGCCCTCTGGGTAATTTTGCCCTTGCCTGGGATGTATCTGGGGATGAAAATATGGTGTATCAGCACTATCTGGGACAATTCTGGTTTTCTAGAGAAGGTAACAGGCTGTCCTAGAGCCCTGTGAGATGTAAGAGGGGGTAAAATAGCCCAGCTCTGTGTGTCTGGTGAGATCAGTCCTCCAGCTCTGCACAGGACAGTGACTCTTTCTCTTTCAACTCTGCAGCCTCACAGCCTGATTGCCAATGTGATAGCAGGCTCCTCAGCACTGGGCTTCCACATGAGCCGGGACGGACAGGCTTCCCGCCATCTCTCAGAAGTGGCCTCGGCTCTGCGTTCCTTCTCCCCACTCCAGTCTGCCCAGCAGCCTTCCAGTGGCTTCCAGGCCTCCGGAAGGGACGGAGAGGGAGCCCAGCCTCGTGGTGCCAGTGCCATGACAGCCTCTGGGTAAGCTCCTGGCTGGAGAAGGGCAGCCAGACACGTTGGACATTCCTTTACGCTTTGCCCAAATGCCATCCCGTTGTCCTAGATGCGTGATGGCATTTATCTCTGCAGTCTGGACAGCAAGGGACATTGACAAGCAGAGTTAGACTCAGGTCTAGGTGCTGGTGCCAGGTGCTAAGGCTGGCCCCAAAGGATAGTGTCAGGGTTTAATTGTTCTCCTGTAGGTACTACAGTGGTGAGAGACCCCTCTGTAGGGAAGAGGCAGTGCTGTAGAAGGGCTTGTGTATTTTGGGAGATGCTGCAGAGGGGCCTCTTCATACCCAGTTCAGGAGCAGATCTCTGTGAGCCTGACATTAGAGTGGGGAGGGGCTGGGCATTGTGGGGGCACATGGGCAGGAAACACTACTGGTGTGTTCTGTGGCAGTGCTGATGCAAGGACCGTGAGCTCAGGGAGCAGCGCCTGGGAGGGTCAACTGCAGAGCATGATCCTGTCGGAGTATGCCTCGACTGAGATGAGTCTTCATGCACTCTACATGCACGAGGTGAGCGACCCAGAGCTGGGTTGGCCAGAGGGGCATGGAGCAAGGCAGGCAGGACTGGGCTGCCGTGTCCATTGTGACGAGAAAACCAGTGTGTATGCAGTGCTGCGGAGAGGGTGTGTTTGGGCATCTGGTTTCTCCCACGCAGCTGAGTCACTCGTGTTATGGCTTGCAGTTGCACAAGCAGCATGCCCAGCTGGAGCCCGAGCGGCACACTTGGCACCGACGAGAGAGTGACGAGAGTGGGGAGAGTGCCCACGAAGAGCTGGACACTCAGCGGGGTGGCCCTGTCCCCATTCCCCGCTCTGCCAGCTACCCCTTCTCCTCACCGCGGCAGCCTGCCGAGGAGACAGCCACGCTGCAGACGGGCTTCCAGCGGCGGTACGGTGGCATCACAGGTACGGAGCCAGGGCAGAGTCTGAGTTCAGGTCAGAGCTCTGTAACTGATGTCCTTTATGAACTGGCTAGACACTGGCAGTCCCCCAGGTAGCTAATCTAGTTTCTTGCCTCTCTTGCAGACCCAGGCACAGTGCACAGAGCCCCATCACATTTCTCCCGCCTTCCTCTGGGAGGCTGGGCCGAGGACGGGCAGTCAGCGAGGCACCCAGAGCCTGTGCCAGAGGAGAGCTCAGAGGACGAGCTTCCGCCACAGATTCACAAGGTAAGGGTGATGGCTGTGGCTGAGAGGGGCAAGGTGTACTCTGATGCCAGGTTGGGGTGCTGGCAGCTGGTCCCAGTAGGTGCCACATTCTCTCTCTGTCTTGCAGGTATAGCCTGGTAGACTGGGGATCTCATGGGGCTTGCAGATTGGGAGCCACCTGGACAGCAGGATGTGGCATGGGCTTGATTCTTCTCCTGTACTGAGTGGACATTTTGTTGCCATCAATTGCTGAAGAGACAAAACTTGCCAGGCCAGCGTATTTGCTGTGGCACCTTGTGTCTAGCCATGTGTCGAGTCAACGCCACTCTGACTTGTGGGGTGAATGCGTGTGTGAGTACATACCTGTGTCTGTGTTCACATCTGTGTCGTCCGTGTCGGAGGATCTCTGCAGAGCCTGTGGAAACTGATGTGACGGGACTAGCAGTGAGGAGCTGCTGGTGGACTGGCTTGGAGATGGCAGCAGCAGCTGCTCTTCAAAGGGATGGGAGATGGCATCAGCTCCATCTAGATGTGCGCCCGAAGCTAGCACCTGCTGTCAAAACGAGGGCAGGAGTTGTTGAGGGTGGTCTGAGGGAGCTCAGCCTGTAGCACCACACTGCCCTGCCTGCAGCTCTGAGAAGGTGCCTAGGACCATGTTAGTCCTCCCAGAGAGGACCAGTGCTGTGCCTCTCAGCCCAGAGCAGAACAACATTGGGGCAGTCACCCAGCCCTCTGTCCCAGCATCCTGCAGAGGGATGGGCCCTGGTGGCTGCTGCTGGTATGAGTACAGGTGAGATATAGAGCTGGTGGGAAGAGCTCTGGTTTGATCAGGATGCTGCAGCTCTTCCCTGACTCACGACAGCTGGCCCATTCCCTGCATGCAAGAAAGGGTCATTGGAGTGATGCCTCCATGCCAGGGCAGCAGCATTGTCCCATGTATGGCACCTATGGGATGTGGGCTACTAGTGGGCCCTCCTGCAGTGCCAAAGAGACCCCAGTGTGGAGCAGCCCATTATCTTCTGGGAGTGCTCACAGCCCACTCAGAGCCCACCCTGAAGGTCTTGTGCTCTGTGTGTTGGCTCCTTTTCTCCAGGCACAAAAAAGGCCTTTTTCCCATGCCCAGGTGCTGTTGTATTGGTTCTGTCCTTCTGATGCAGCTGTTCCTGTGGAACTGGGCCTTTCCTCTTCCCTGGCAATGGGTTTGGTTCATCTGAAATCTTGCCCAGAGGTTCCCAGCTCCTCCTTTCCTCCTGAAACCTTCCTTTTGCTTACAACATGATTTCAGCTGCTGTGAAGACCATGTAGCTGTCTCATGCCTGGCAGAGCAAGGAGCGGCATCCTGAATCCAGAAAGGAGAGGCACACCTCAGCCCAGACTCGGGATTGTGGTGGGGATTCAGGATCCCAGCTGTGCAATATAGCCTCAGACAAGACCTTCCCACCATCCGCCTGTTTTCCCTCTTTTCTCCTTGCAGCTTCTGGGGAACTGCATCCCAGCTAACTCCCGCCCATGACTTACTTTCCATTCCCCTTGCCTCTGGCAGGGGCTGCTTGCTTTTGTCATGCGCTCTGCGAGCACTGCACATCCTCCTCTGCTGTCTCTGGAGTCCAGGGCCATCCCTCTTCTCGTGCCAGGGTGATTGCCCTCTGCCCTTTGAGCCTGGGACAGCTCCAGCCACCTGCTGCCAGTGCTTCTGCAGCCAGGTGGCCGAGCATGAGCAGGGCCAGGAGGCTTGCACAGGGGCAGGCTCTTTGGGATAGCAGGCTCCTTATTGCCATGGGGAGGGCTGGGCAGGGCTGGAGCTACAACTGCTCTGGGGTCTGTATGAGATCAAACGGTGTTCTAAAGCAGAGCTCAGGGTGGGGATCAGCTCTTCACTGCTGGGGTCAGGGCTCTGTGGGCCTGGTGCTGCTGGGGTCCTTCCATGAAGAAGTGGCTGCAACTGCTCCACAGCAGCTTCAGCTTGGGGCTGTCATGGTTTGGTGAAAGAAAGCAGAAAGCAAATCTCCTAGGAACCCAGATTTTCCGGTGGCTTCTCTTCATGCCCAGGCTGCTGCCTCCCCTCTCTGGTCCTATGGGGCACTGTGTCTGGGCTTCCTAATGGAGTTGCTGCTGGTCCGTACAGCTGAACGGCTGGAGGCAGTGCCCTGGGGCAGGGGGAAACACTGGATCTTTCCTTGGGCTGGCAGGAGGGAGAGGCCAGGCATAGCAGGCCCAAGTCTTTGCCGCATGTTTTGCTTGTGTCGTCAGTGTCCCATGTGCATGGCGAGCCACTCTTCCTCATCTCCTCCTGAGATGTGCGGGCACGGAGGTCCCTGGGGAGTGCAGTATCACACCCCCGTGCCCTCGCTGTACAGCTGTATAGCCGTCTAATAAAGATGGGGTGTATCATCCCTGCCTGTGTCCGAGTCTCCCTTCGCTCTGTGGTACCGTGCAGCCCACCTGGGCCTGGCTTGCGATGGCAGCAGAAGGCTGGGAGGAGCCAGCCGACTGCTCCGGCGGCGCTGGAAGCTCCCAGGAGCGTAGTCGCAGCCGCGGGAGGAGGCAGGGGCTATATTTATCGCCGAGAGGGCAGTGCCCCGTCCTGCCTGACCTCTGTGGAGGCCCCGCTGGGGCTCCTGGGGCTATCGCGGCACCGCAGGCCCGGGCTGGCGGCGGCGATAAATGGGAGCGGGGCGTCTCACGTCGGAGGCGGAGACCCTCCGTGGGTACCGGCCTGGGAGTGTGCCTCACGGCACCGACCCCTCCCCATCCTCGGCGCTGCGGGGGAGGTCCGTGCCGTCCGGGGCTGGGCACGGGGGTTCGGGGAAGGGACACACGCAGGGGGTGCGGTGCCGGTGCCGGGAAGGAGGCGGGCGGGCAGGAGCCGGCGGTGCCGGCGCGGGGCGGGGAGCGGGGCGGGGCGGAACGGCGCCGGGGCCCGGCTGGCAGCGGCGGGCGGCGGCGCGGGGCCCGCACCGGGCCAAGGTCGGCGGCCCAGGGCAGGTGAGCAGGCGCGGCGGGGCCGCCACGGCGGCCGGTGAGACACGGCGGTGGCGGGGCCGCGACCCCTGTGCCGGGCCTGAGTGGCGCCGGCACCGCCCGGGCATTCATCCGGCGCGGCCTCTGCCTCGCCCTCCGCGAGTTTTTCCTTGATGCGTTCCTGTCTTTGCCCTTGCCTCTCCCCTGCACGGCCCCGCGGTTCCCCGTGCATCCTCCGCATCCCCGCCCGCTCTCCCACCCGCGCCTCTGCCGCTGCATCACCGCCGTCGCTCCCTCCCACTTGAGACCGTTCCCAGCTTCATTCTGCCTTCCTGTCCCTGCAGCTCCCGCTGTTCTCGTGTCCGAGGGCATCCTCAGACGCTCGGGTGGCTCTGGAGCGCCCAGTCCCATGTTGTGGCCCCGTCCAGGGCAAACAGCAGGTGTGGTGCTCATGGCCATCCCCATGCAAAGCTGGACCTGCTTGCATGCACTGCTTTGTGTGTGCTGCATGCAGCGTGTCATGTGTGTCCATGTCCAGTGGTACTTGCCCCTGCCCTAGGAGGGCCCTTGCTGCTTGGCCATGCCATCCCACTGAGAGTCTCTCTGTGCAGGTGGTATCACAGCCCAGGCTCTCTTCTCTCCACAGCTGGTGACCTGCCAGGATGGCCGTGCTGGGGGGTTACTGTGAAGGCAACAACTCCATCGCCCAGGCCTGGGTCCAGCAAGGCTTCCAGCCCTGCTTCTTCTTCACGTTGGTGCCATCTGTGCTGCTGAGCGTCTGCCTGTTGCTGGGTGCCCTGCAGTATGCCTGCTACGCCCGCTTCAGCCGTGCCATGGAGCCCAAGTACATTCCCCGCTCTCGCCTCTACCGTGGCCAGGTCCTGCTGTCCCTGCTCCTGGCCCTGCAACCCTTTGGTGGGCTGCTGTGGCAAGGACTGGGGCTGAGACAGCTCTATGGGTATATGTTGCTGCATGCCTTCCTCTGGGCCCTCAGCTGGGGCTGCGCCATTGCCCTCCTGCAGCTGGAGCATACCCGGGTACTGGCCCACGACCGAACACGGGGCCATGGCACTGTCCTCCTCCTCTTTTGGGCACTGGCCTTTGCTGCTGAGAACCTGACCCTGGTGTGCTGGAGGAGCCCTCTGTGGTGGTGGGCACTGGAGAACACCAACCAGAAGGTGGGCTGGGGATCTGTGGCCAGGGAGAGGGGGCGAGGTACTTTTGGGGCTGGGAGGGACTGCAACATAATGGTGTGGGGCTGGAGTATGCATGTCATGACCTGCCATGCCCAGGATGTTTACAGTTCTGGGTTGCACCCACATCTGCCAGATATTTGAGTCCCAAGCTCAGTTATCACACATCTCTCCATGCCCCACCCAGCTCCTGTCCAGCTTCTACCCAGCCCAGACCCAGGTGCAGAAGTAGGGGTGTTTCCCTGCTTCCCACAGCCCTTGTGCATCTTGAGCCAGAGGGCATGGAGCCAGATGATGCCAGGAGGAAGGAAGAAGTCTGGGTGCTGCCTGAAGTGCTATGCTCAACCAGGGACTCCCACTGAGCTGCATGGGGCACTGCACACTGGCACACTGCACCCCATCCCCATGCTCTGCTCATTGTCTCTCTCAGATCATACCCATCCCGTGCTCAGGGTTGTGCTGAAGGCCAGCTGAGATGCTGAGCTCTCATTCTCCATCCAGGTGCAGTTTGGCTTCTGGCTGCTGCGTTACATCTGCACATTTATGCTCTTCATCCTGGGCATGAAGGCCCCGGGGCTACCCCACAAGCCCTACATGCTGCTAATCAACGAGGAGGAGCGGGATGTGGAAAACAGCCAGGTGAGTCCTGGGACTGAAGCAATTTTAGGATATGGCCAGGAAGGAGCTGGGGATAAAATGGAAATAGAGCTGCCCTGGGATCAGCATCTTCATGTGGGAGGACAAGGTTTAGGGCTGCCCAAGCTCCCTGCTTGCTGTCACTAGGATGCAGCCCTGTTTGGAGGATGGAGTGGGCACTCTGGAGTGAGACTGGTTTTCTTGGGGTGTTGCCCAGGACCATTGCCAGCTGGATTGGGATGCCAGGGCAATGACTCCTTGTTCTGCTCTCCCTCAGCCACTCCTGACTGATGCCAGCAGGACCACCTCCACCTGGAAGGATTTCCGGAGGAAGCTGCGGCTGCTGGTGCCGTACATGTGGCCGACGGGCAACCATCTGCTGCAGGGGCTGGTGCTGTTCTGCATGGCACTCATGGGGCTGGAGCGGGCCATCAATGTCTTCGTCCCCATCTACTACAAGAACATTGGTGAGGCACCTGGAGCTTGATGTGTGAGGCTCACCACAGCCTCACCAAGTGCAGGGGGGTGTTGAGATGACCTGGACAGCTGCAGGGGTTTGGCAGAAGCAGAGCCCAGGGGGCCAGGGTCCAGCACTGGCTGCTGGGTCTGGTTCCCACTGGCACCCTGGGATACTCCCTGTCCCTCCATCCTGAACCTTGGCACACTTCCCACAGTGAATGAGCTGACAATGGGTACTCCCTGGCATACCCTGGCCTGGACTGTCTGCAGCTATGTGGGGCTGAAGTTCCTGCAAGGTGGAGGTGCTGGTAAGGACCATTGGGAAGGATGGGATATTGACGAGAGATGATATTGGGCACATCATACGAGTTCTGGGGTGGCCAGGGAAGCCCATATGCCCCATCACTGCTGCTCTCTTGGAATCAGCAACCTGGGCTGGTCCCAGGTTAGGGAGAGTGAATGGGCTTCATCCCAAATCCTCCTTTCCCAGCTGGACTTTGTGAAGTCTTCTGCATGCCCCAGTGGGGCTGATCTCGGTTGACCTTTCAATGTCGCCCTGCAGGCTCCACTGGCTTTGTGAGCAACTTGCGCACCTTCCTGTGGGTGTGGGTGCAGCAGTTCACCAACAGGCAGGTGCAGGTGCAGCTCTTTGCCCACCTGCACGGGCTGTCCCTGCGCTGGCACCTGGGGCGTCGCACTGGTGAGGTCCTGCGTAGCGTAGACCGGGGCACCAGCAGCATCAACAACCTGCTCAGGTCAGAGTGTGCCTGTGGTGGGTGGGGGGGTTGGCTGGGAAGCCCCACCAAGCTGGGCTGATGCCGCATTTCCCCTCCCACCCCCCAGCTACATCATCTTCAGCATTGTCCCCACCATTGCGGATATTGTCATCGGCATAGTTTACTTCACCTCGGTCTTCAGCGCTTGGTTTGGCCTCATCATCTTCGTGTGTATGAGCCTGTACCTGAGTGAGTGGGGGGGCTCAGAGTGTAGGGCTGGCAGGCTGTGGGGTGGCAGGAGCCTTGCAATGCAGCTTCCTCCTGTCCACAGCTCTGACCATCTTCATCACTGAGTGGAGAACCAAGTACCGTCGGGACATGAACACGCGGGACAATGAGGCCAAGTCCCGGGCTGTGGACTCGCTCCTCAATTTCGAGACGGTACTGTAGCAGTTGGGGGGGGTTGCTGAGGACTGCTTGGGTGCTGATACCAGCTCTGCTCCTGTAGGTGAAGTACTACAATGCAGAGAACTATGAGGTGAACCGCTTTAACAATGCCATTGTCAAGTACCAGGTACGGAGTGCTCAGTACCTTTAGGGGCACCAAGGGGGAAGAAGTCAAACCTTACAGGCACTTGTGGGGATCCACCATGATGTGGATCACTATGGGTCTGCTTTTGAGGCAGCAGCATCCTACAGGACTTTGTCTCTTCCAGGTCTCAGAATGGAAGGTCAGTGCCTCGCTGGGCCTCCTCAACCAGACCCAGAATGTGGTCATTGGCCTAGGGCTGCTGGCGGGGTCCCTGCTCTGTGCCTACTTTGTCACTGAAAACAAGCTAGAGGTAAGGCTGGTGCCTTACCTGTGCAGATCCCTGCTGAGGTGGGGCCCTGGGGCTGGTGGTTACAGACCCCTATACCCTGTCCCTTCCAGGTGGGGGATTTTGTCCTCTTTGGTACCTACATAATCCAGCTCTACACGCCACTCAACTGGTTCGGGACTTACTACAGGTAATGCTGGGAGGTGTGGAAGTGCCTGGTGTCCCCCTCTCCATGGGTGACTGGGTTGATATGTGCTCCCCCAAACCCTTTTCTCTGGTCTTTGCCCTCTTCAGGATGATCCAGAATTCCTTTGTGGACATGGAAAATATGTTTGAGCTCTTCCACGAGGAGCAGGAGGTGGGTGCCTCCTTTCCTGGACCTTGCTCCCTTGCTGGGCCTGTGGTCCTGCCCTGGGGAGTGGCTGGCTCTGAGCCTGAGCCTCTGCTTCAACAGGTGAAGGATGTGGTGAACGCCAGCGACCTGCGCTTGGAGGCTGGGCAGATTGAATTTGAGAACGTGCACTTTAGCTACATAGATGGGTATGGGGTACTGGGCACAGGGGGGGACCTGCTACAGAGATGTGGGGCCATGGAGTGGCCCTGAGCCCCTCTCCATGTCCCTCTTCCAGGAAGGAAATCCTGCAGGATGTCTCTTTCTCTGTGATGCCTGGGCAGACCCTGGCTCTGGTGAGAGCGGGACTGTGAGTTCTCTGTGGGAAGGGAAGGATGGGGATAGAGAAGCTGGAAAATACAAAGGTGGGAAGGACAGCCCCCAGCAGGACCAGCCCTTTCCTGTCCAGCCCCTGGCCCCCAGCAGCTGGGAATTGGCTATCTTTAAGTCCCTTTTCCTTTGTATGTAGGTGGGACCTTCAGGCTCTGGAAAGAGCACCATCATCCGTCTGCTCTTCCGCTTCTACGATGTACGGGGTGGCTGCATCCGCATTGATGGGCAGGACATCTCCCAGGTGAGGGGGAAGGGCCTCCAAGGACCGGGGAGGACACACCAGCTCATTTGGGCCTCGCAGCACTGCTCAGTGCAGGCACCAGCACCTCCCCAGGGCAGGGGTGAGCATACAGCCCCCACAGCCTCTTTGCAGGCTGACAGCTGTGCCAGAAGTGGCAGAATGGCGCGACTCCAGGACCCCAGGCTGAAATGCTGGGTGCTGACCACGGCTCCCTGGGAAGGTCCACAGCACTGTCAGGACCCCCCCATGCAGAGTCGAGATGCAGCTGAGCCTGTGGTGCAGGGCAACCCTACAGCACATAGCTTGCAAGGAATGGGGCTCATGGCTGAGGGTAGGATTGGGTTTTGGAGGGATCTTTGCATTTGGCATGGGTCTGCCTGAGCCCTCTCCCCTGCCTCCCAGGTGAAGCAGGCTTCGCTGCGTGCTCACATTGGGGTGGTGCCCCAGGACACGGTGCTCTTCAATGACACCATCGCCAACAATATCCGCTATGGACGGACCCTGGCCACTGACCAGGAGGTACAGGAGGCAGCCCGGGCTGCTGACATCCACGACCGTATCCTTTCTTTTCCTGATGGTGAGACCCCTGCAATTCCTGCCATCCCATGGTCCCCTAAGACCTTCTAGCTGCCCTCACAGGTATCCTTGGGTGACATCTGCCACAAGGACACCTGCATGATTTTGTCTTGCTTTGCCTTTCCCTGCCTTCTTTCCAGGGCTAGATCAGCCCCTAGGCAGAGATAAGCTGAGGCTCCACTACATGGCTGTGTAGTCACAGCAGGACCTCCCAGGGAAGCAGGTCCCCATCTCTATTTCAGAGAGCACCAGCACTTCATGTTTCTGCTCTTGTGGCTGCAGGATACAACACCCAGGTGGGAGAGCGGGGGCTGAAGCTGAGCGGGGGTGAGAAGCAGCGCGTTGCCATTGCACGCACCATCCTGAAGGGTCCCGACATCATCCTGCTGGATGAGGTAACAGCAGCGGCCCCTTACCCAGCTCTGCAGCAGCCCCCACAACCTCTGTCCCTTCCTCACGTTGTGCCTCACCTGGCAGGCCACATCTGCACTTGACACAGAGACTGAGAGGAACATCCAGGCTTCTCTGGCCAAGGTCTGCGCCCACCGCACCACCATTGTTGTTGCACACAGGTAGGGGCAAAGGGAAGGGGCTGATCTGAGAGGTGCGGGCCAGACCCTGCAAGAGGGGCACACAGACCTGCCCCCTGCTCAGGAGGTGAGAGCCCCTGGGGTTGCATCTCCTGGCATCGTGCAAACCCTCAGGAACCCTCTGCCACCCAAGTCAGGGTAACACCTGCTTTTCCCTGCAGGCTCTCCACTGTGGTAGGTGCAGACCAGATCCTGGTGCTTAAGGATGGACGCATTGTGGAGCGAGGGAGGTGAGCACAAGTGGAGGCCTGGGGGAGGGAATCCCCTCCCTGGCTCTGGGGCCAGCTCAGGACCCTGCATTCCTCTGCTCTCCTCACAGGCATGAGGAGCTGCTGCAGAAGGGTGGTGTGTACGCTGGCATGTGGCTGCAGCAGCAGACCAGGGATGAGGGTGAGAACAAGGAGCACCGCACTGAGAAGCCCCAGAGCAGCAAGAAAGCGTCATGAACATGACCAGGAGTTCTGCTGTGACACTGACTCGGGTCCAGGCCCCCACACTGCCTGGGAGTCTTTTGCTGGCTGCAGGCAAGAGCCCTGCATGCCCTGGAGCTGCAGGAGCTTGACTGGACACTCCACTACATTTGTACATGTTTATTTTGCTGTTGTGTAGTTTCTTAAACCAGGTCCTTCCCAGGTCCATGCCTGTGTGCTCTGGGCAGGATACATGCCTCTTGGTGGGGGAAGGCAGGGTTAGTGCCTGTGGCCTTGGGTCAACTGGCAGCTCTGCCACGAGGTTGAGCCCCTTGGGCTTAGGTGGGCAAGGGGTTGAGCAGGCTGTGAGCACCTGCCCCATCCCCGCACAAAGGGCTGAGCTTGGCAGGGGGCTGCACCCCAACAGCAATGGAAGAGCAGGGCAGCTGGTGTCCCTCTGTGCCCCCCACTTCAACCACCATCCACAGATATGTGCCACTCTGGGCTGGACACCAAGTGACTGCTCCCTCAGGTACCTCTGTACCTTGTGCTATGCTTTTATTTTCTCCCAAGCAGCACTTTGACAAGTCTCAGCATTCCCTGGACCCAGCCTGAACCCCCCTCCCTCAGCTGCTCAGAGCAGGACAGCCCAGTCATATGCAGAACCAGGAACAGCCCTGCAGGCAGGAATGGTTGCAAAGCAGCACAGCTCTACATGGCTGCAGACCCCCTGCAAGAGGCCAGCAGGACAAATCCCCTCCGCCCAACCAGGCTCTAGGCTCAGGGCTTTGTTTGTAAGGAGGGGTTTTGTGCTATTGCTATCCAGGAGGGGATCACCAGCAACACACCTGGAAGAACAGAGGCATTCCTACCCCAGCAGCATTTAAACAGGGCCCTGTTTAGGTTTAGGGCAGCAGGAAGGCAGCTGCAACCATCCCATGTGAGCGATGCTGCCACTCAAGCCACTGCCAAGGTTACTTATTATATTAAACCAGATAGGAAATGCAGCTCCATTCAGTCTCAGAGAGCTCTTGTGCCCCAGCCGAGCAGGGTAAGGCCCAACGTGCTCTTGTACATGCAAACAGCAGGGAGGCACCGAGGGTGTGGGGAGTGGGGAAGGGGCTGCTTTCACACTGCTGGGAGGCTGCACATTCAGCCGTGCCATGCCCAGGCAAGAGACCATCCCAGCCACATTTGCTCTTTGCTGAGGGGCTGGCACAGCCCTCCCCAGAGCATGGAATCTAGCCCCCCACTACAGAAGGCAGGTACATCCGAGCTGTATGACTGAGCATGCAGAGATGTCCCCACACAGCTCTGCCCTCGCCCCACAGTCCCAGCAGTGTTGGGACGTGGCTGTGGCAACTGCGGCTAAGTGCAGACCCTGGGCTGCTGCTTGCTTTGGTCAGTTTGCACCCAGCCCCGTCCTGTACACTCTTCACCTCCCCAGGAGCATCAGCAATTTGCTGCACTAATTTTATACAGGTACTAGGGCTGAAGTGTCAGTGTATATTTGGTTGCTTACAGCTCCCAGGGAGATGAGCTGTCCTTGGCAAGGGGCTCTTGGTACCAGTGTCCAGGCCAGAACCCCCACGGCATCCATGTGGGAAGCCAGGCTCCTCGGGTCACAAGCAGGATCCTATGTCGACTGGCACAGCCCGCTGCCCCTGCCTACGACATGCTGCAGTTGGATGGCTTTGAACCGTGTGCCTGGAACAGAAAGCAGCACACAGTGAGCAAGGGCAAGCAGGCTTCTTCCTCTCTCCTACAAGAGGGCACATCTAGTGCTCAGGTTTCCAGACGTGAATGCTCAGCAGTGATGCTGCCACTGCCCTAGGCTGGGCTGCTCTCCTGGTGAGGAAACCCAGGCCAGACAGAGCCCAGAGTAAGCAGAACCCAGGGAGGCCCCCTCCCTCAAACAGCTGGGCCAGGATCAACCCCACAGCAGCACAGAGCTTGTAGCCAGCCTCACTCACCTGCCGCTGCGACTGCTGGTACTCGGCTTCGCTCGCTGACAGTGCCTGGGCCAGTGCCAGATCCTCCTCCTCCTGTGTGCTGCTGGGACAGTGATGCATTGTGTGCCTCAGCCTCCCTCAGGCTCAGGGGCTGAGTGCTCAGAGCCATTCTGGGTTTCAGCATCTCACTGCAACCCCCCAGCATATCTTACGGCAGGGAGCAACTGAGGATAACTTTGAACAGGCATGGGGCTGGGGAGGGAGCAGAGGATCCAGCTGGGGCTGGCAGCCAGGAATTTGGGCCAAGGAGAGCCATGTTAAGTCCAATCAGTAAGATGGTGCTTTTAGCAGCATTGGGCACTGTGCCTGGGGACATGAGCTCCTGCATGTCCTCCATGAACACCCCTACTCAACCTATGCATGCTCCAGCCAAACCCATTAGCTGACAAGTGGTCAGACAATGGTTTGCCCTACTCTGTGTGTCAGTCACTGTCCCCTACCAGCACCCCTAGGGCTGAGGGCTTGCTTGCTGAACAGTTCCCTCTTGGCTCTGGACTCTTCCTTTTTTCCCCTGTCAGCCAGAGAGGCATCATATGGAAACACGTGCTGAGAGGAATATTATCCCAGAGCCACATGATGCTTCCCCAGGCACCTTTCACACACAGGGGAGAGCACAACATACCACACCACGTGCTTTGGGGCTGTACCTGGGTTGCTGTGCTGAGCTGCGTGCTGACTCTGCCAGGGACATCTCCAGAGCTCGCTGCAGTGCCTCTTCCTCACTCTGAAACAAGACACCTTGTCACCAGCTTGGCCAGGGTGGGGGGCAGGAGGCAGCCCTGAAGCACATGTAGTAGGTACAGTCTTTCCTGGACAAGGGTAGGCAAATCTTCTCTCCAGGAGACCAGACAAAAAAGGTGAAAAACTGGGGCTATGGACAGACCAGTAGTGCTCTCCCACTGCCCAAGAGGACACATCCTTAATGCAGGAGTATGCCATGAGTACCAGTGGAAAGCAACTTCCAGTCTCCTCCAGGCATTGCTTGTAATGCAGAAAGACAACACCCAAGGAAAATGGCTGGTGCACTTTGTCCCTTTGGGGAAAGCTAAGCACCAAGTGCAGCTGAGAGCTGTCATTCGCAGGCACCAGAGCAAGCTCTGATTTCCCACAGAGCATTCAGGATCACTGTCTGCCAGGGAACACACAGCTGAGAGCACAGTCACCTACAAAGTGTGGGCTAGAAAGTATTTGTTGCAGTCACATCCTGCAGTTCTTAGAGGGCACAGAAACCACCCCAAATGGCCAGGCCAAGCCACTCACCAGCCCATTCTGCAGCATGACAGCTGGAGGGGAGGTGCTGTGAGTCTGCAACGCAGCTGCTCTGCCTCCCCTGCAAGCAGAAGAAAAGCTGCGTTATTGTCAAGGCAGGGAGCCCTAGTATGACTATCAGTCCTGCTGAGGTACAACAAGAAGGGAGCCGTTGCTCTGGTATTCCACAGAGAGCCAAGATAAGCCTGGTCATGCCCACCTCAGAATTACAAGTCAGGCCATCACCTTACCTGGCACAGGCCAGAGAAGAGGAGCTGTCTGCTGGCCTGGCAGCTCCGCTGCTTGATGCAGTGACTATTTTGGAGGAGGATGCCTGGGCTCTGGTAACTGCAGCATGCCTAGGACAGACAGGACACCCGTGAGAAACTGTTTACCACCATGAGCAATTCCTGGGCATTGAACAGCTTGGGATATCAAGCTGGATAAGCGAGACACCTCCCTGGCTCCTCTTCCTCCCATGTTGTGGCTGTTATTCCCAAGAGTTTCAAGCGCTGTTTCTCTCCCTAAAACCCTGTACCAGGACAGGCAGAAACCACTGGCTACAGAAAAAGGGGCTGGGAAAAGAAGCAAGAACAAAGCAGTCAGCAGGCAGTACTGACAGCTTTTGCTGCAGGACAGACTGTGTATACTGGTGTGCTTGGTGCTGCAGGAGGACACCCTGGCACTCAGGGCAGGGAGTGTCAGAATGCAGCAGTCCCAGACAATGGGCTCCTTCCCTGTCACTAATCTGGCAAACAGGCCCCACCCCTCCCAGCCTCTCTGTTCTGAGGCCCTCACCCTGCTTTGGAAAGGGGATGTCCTGCCCCACTGCAGTCATGGTCCAGGGGGTGCCGGTGCTTGAGGCAGTAGTTCTTGTGGCACTGGTCACAGATCACCTTCATCATCTCCTTCTGCTTGCAGCCAGGCTTCAAACACTTGTTGGTGAAGATCTGAAAGATGACACAGCAGTGCTGAAAAGGAGCACATGCTGTGGGGCTGTCCCTTCTCTCCATGCCAGGCCCTGGGTACAGATCAGCCTTCCCCACCAGTGTTACCTTCTGCAAGGCTCTGAAATTTGTCTCTGAATATTTTCTTTAGATGTCTCTGAATAATTTCTTTAGATAGTTCATTAGTAATTCACTGGTGCCTCAGTCTCCATAGACAGGGGTCTCCACAACCACAGAATGCACAGCAGGAGAAAGAGTGCCTTGCCAAGGACTGCTGCATTCCGTACCAGTGCAGTGATAGCCCAGGGCATTCCAGCTGCCAGGCTGAATTCCTGTAGGGCCAGGTCCCTGCAGCAATTTCATCTCCTGGCAAGATGGGGCAGCTAATTGCCGACTGCATTTTCCTAATAGCAGCATGCAGTTTACCATCCTTATGTCCCGGGTGGCTGCCCAGCCCCACTCCATCACCACCTTGCTCCCCCAACAGCCTCCACAAGGCCCTGCAGATGCCTCCAGCTTACCAACCCTCCCTGGATCAGCCTGTGCCAGAGACAGCAGCAGGCAGGGCTGAATCTGTGTTGTTTTCATCCCATTGCCAGGCTGTGTCAGAGACCTGGCAGAGCTCACCTGGCAGAGCCCCACAGTACTTACCTTGCGCTTGCGTTGTGCAGGGTCAGACTTGCAGTCACGGTCAATGTGCTCACCCACCACAACATCAGGCATCTCCCCCCGCCTCACAGGGACTGGGGTGTTGCAGAGGGGACACACTGGGACCTGCACATCCTGCAGAGACAACAACGGGGAGCTGGGAGCAGGTACCTGGGCAACCTTGAGCACTGCACAGTCATCTCTCTCCCTTTCAGGACCTGCCTACCATGGCTTCCACAGCTTCAGCTGCAGTTTGAGATCCTGCTCATGACCCTCCAACCAGCTTGCACAGCAGGTGCAGAGGCACAGACATACGCTCTGGAAGGGAAGATGGTGTGGCTGGGAGATGCCCAAACCACTTCACTCAGTGGGACAGGGAGGGTTGGATGTTTGTGGCACTGAGATAGAGATCCTGGCTTTCAAGTACATCTTCAGATTCAGTACACATCCCAAGGGTGACTACTCAAGTGACCAAAGTCACCACAGATTATTATGATGGGTAGCTAGAAAAGCTCAGCAGCTCCATGCAGGAGGGTGGATGAGATCTGCTCTCTGCACTTACCTTCTTGTAGGCAGAGGTGCAATCGTGCTGGGCATAAGCAATGTGGTCAGTGCAGAAGATCTGCTCACAGGCATCGCACTTCAGGGGAAGGAAGTCTAGGAGCAGGATATGGCATGGGCAGAGAGCATGGAGGTCAGCATTGCCCACCGTAGCCCGGGGGCCTCCCCGACTTCCCAAAGACAAAACAGTGACCCGCGGCAAAGCCAGTGCCGCTACTCTCAACCCCCAGCACGAAAACAAAAGGGCTGCAGGTCCACAGCCACGTCTTCAGAAATACTCAGGGCTCCTCCTCAAAACGTGCGGTCCCCGAGATCAGGAGTAGCATCCTGAATCACACCAAGCTCCCCGCGGGCTGCCGACCTCCAACCGGTGGGAAGTGATGCTGACATCCCGGGCTTCACCCACCGGGATAACCGGGGCATGGACGGGTCCCAGCGGACCCGCCGCGGGCGGCCTCCCCGGCCTGCAGCACCCAGGCCCGGCAGGGGAGTGCCTGTCCGGGCCCTGCCCCGCTATCCCCGGGCAAGAGCCGCGTATCCGGACAGAGCCACAGGCGGAAACCCGGTCTACCGGCACGGCAGCCAGCCCCCTCTTAGCGGGGTGCCCGCGGGCAGCAGGAAGGATCAGGGACCCCTCCGCCATGGGCAGCACGGGCGACACGTCCCGCCCTTCAAGCCCCGCCACCGAGCGGGCACCCGGCACCGCCCCGCCGCCTCCCCGCAGGCCGGGCTGCCCGCTCCGTGCCGCCCAGGCCCAAGACCGCGGCCGTGTCGCCGGCGTGCGAGCCGTGCCCACCCCCCGGGTTCTCCCGGCGCTCACCCAGGCGCTGGCAGGCTGGCCAAGAGCAGTGCGCGCCCAGGTCCGGGAACTCCATGGCGGCACTGCCGCCACCGGCACCGGCGGCTCCGCCGCGCCCGCTTCCGGCGGGGCGTCACGGGGCGGGACCGGGCACAGCCCCGCCTCGGCGGGCCTCGCCCCGCCCCGCGGCCCCGGGCAGCGCCCTCACCCCTCCGTACGCGCTTCCTCCGGGAGCACCGCTGGGACCCGTGGGAACACCGGCTCCAGAGACCTGCCCGGCGCCGGGGGAAGGCTCAGGGCAAGGCGGAGTCCACGAGGGTCATCGCCAGAACCATCCTGCCCTGCCAGGCCAGCAAGAAGTGTCTGCCGCCATGGGACAGCTCGAACTTATCCCTCCATTCTTCCTCCCCTGCCCCAAGGGAAACAAGCCACGGATCCTGCCGTGCAACAAAGCTGCTCAACTGGGTCTATTCCAGTCACCTCGGAGTCTCCAGGTGCCATGCTCCGATGCCCAGCAGAGCACAGATGGGATGCTAGAAGGGTCAGTGGTGCAGAAGGCAAGAGATACCACAGCAGCAAAAAACTGGAGTACTGAACAGGGCCAGGAGTGAATTTCATTGATTGCAAAAAAATCAACTCCACAGCCACCCAGTAACAGAACTCAAATGAGACAGGGAAAAAAAGCAAGTATCACCCAACACCCTGTTCCAGCAGTGACACAAAAGACAGTAACAGTCTACAGAAGAGGTCTCTGCAGGACACCCGTCTGCCCTTCCCCCTTTACTGCTACCCTCTGCTCCAAAGACCCCCTTCCCTTTGCTTGCCCCTGAGAGCCACATTTGACTGTGTACCCCATCCCTCCCCCCAGACAAAACCAATGAAATTTAAAATTATTTACACTTTTAGCCATTTAAAAACCCAATAAAATAAGATTGCATATGTCCTACTGGGGATGTGGGTATTAGCAGCAGCTACAGCTAGCTTGGTACTCAGCGTGCAAAACAAAAGACAAACAGAAGACAGACCAAAATACTGCACCATTACTAGGAAGCGTTTGCTGGGGTTGGTGTTTCAATTGTGGCATAAGGCTTCTAGTAGCCGGCTCCTCCCCAGCTGCAGGGCCTCCTGCTCAGCCAGTGAAGGCCAGGCTCTAGAAGGATGGAAAGGATTCATTATTCCAGACACAGCACATTAACACTGATGCATTTCCATCCCAGTCAACACAAACATCTAAAAACCCACTGCACGTTCACTGTGTGAGTTTTTCCTTCTTTCCAGTGATGATGGAGGAAAAGGGGTAGCACAGGTAAGACCTAAGACATAGATGTTGCTGTCATCACTGCCTCCTCCTCATCTCCTTGCTTTGGCAGCTCAGCAAGCATGGGAGAGGAGGGAGACGGAGCAGCCTCTTGTGCCTCCTGCTCCTCTCCGAACCCCAGCTCTACATCCATTTGCTCCAGCTCCCCCTGATCCAGTAGCTCAAAGTCATCTGCTTCCTCCTCATCCTCCGGTGAAGCTTCTGTCTCTGTCTCCACCACTTCGCTCTCTGACAGGTGTGCTTGGAAGCTCAGTTTCTCTTCAGGCTCCGTAGGGAGGAACTCGGAGAGGGGGGGTCCCTCACTGGCCTCTGAGGACCGCAGGAGGGCAGAGAGGGTATTCTGCACCGCTGTGGTGATGGCAGTAGTGACGATCTCCTCGCTCAGTGTGTTAATGCAGATGCCCAGGCCTGGGGCAGGGACAGTCTTTGGCTCTGCATTGCCTCCTGCCGCTTGCCCGCTCCCATTGAAGTGCGTATTTACAAAATGGAGAGGAGACGCGAGGCGAAGGATGGAGAGGTCAGAGTCCGTGGCCTCTTTGTCTGCTGAGTCCAGCTCACAGGCAGCGTGGGCAAGCTCAGGACCCAGAGGCACACCAAACGCGTCTTCGTCACTCTGTGGTCCCAGGTCTCTGGAATGATATTCTTCCACAGATGGAAACTCTGCCAGGTCCTTGGAAAATGACTCCTCTGGCTCACTGTGCAGGCTCTGCTGATCCAGGTCTGAAAGGCACCAGCATTAAGGTACATGTTCCCTCACCTTGACCTCCCACCCATCTTCCCCAGCTGACACACCACAGCTGACTTTAAGGTACCTTCCCCATCCTTGGAGGACAGGAGGAAGAGGTCTGCGGTTATTCCCTTCTGCCAGTGGCATGATTCATGTGTAAAGTTTCTTTTGTGATCCTGTTCTATGTTCTCTGTGTTCAGAGAGGACTTCCTCCTCCAGCTCATGCTCTATGCATTTAGAGCCTCCCATTAAAACTCCCAAGGGTCAGGGAAATTGTGCTTACATCACGTGCCTGCTCCTTCCCAGGCACCCAAGTGGCCACTGTGTGGTTACCTCCATGTTCTTCACCACTAACCAGTCTTTCTCTGAGCTAGTAAGTCTGACCTGTTTCACCCAGCATCATATACGGGTGTGTTACTATTCTAATCAGTTATTTCTGTGGGACTTTGTGGGTGGCCTTGCTCCCTTGTTGGAGTCACAAGACTGCATTGCTTTGTGGGGCAATAATTAGAGGCTGATATCCACTCGGGACCAGCTTCTGATCAGCCATGAAGTCAGGGCATGCTGCACTGCTTTTCCTTTCTCCTTTCAATGCTCTCCCCATGCAAATAGCTGGGTTCTCTCCCTGTCCTCCCATTTGTGTGACCCATTGTTCTGGGCCAAAACACCAAGGATAAGGGGGCAGCAAGGTGTCCCATTATGTACCTTCAGAAACGTCCGTCAGCTGTGGGGTGGTAGCCCTTGAAACAGAAAAGCCCCCACTCTCCAGGATAGAAGCCTCCTCATCAGAGAGCTCAGAATCTGTGATTGACAGTGCCAGGGCAGTTTTCTTCACATCCACCTGCATGGGATGAAGGCAGAGAGACAAATTCCTGTGTGTCTAAGTACCCATGCTGCCTATGGGCACCTCCAGACCTTCCAGGCAGAAGTCCTTGCAGGAGGGAGTATGCTGGCAAAGTGCTCCCTGCACTGGAGGGAAGGGTATCTCAGCTCACTGGCTTTCCTGCAATAAATCATTGCCCAAAGGTTTGCCTGCTCTCAGTGAAGAACACAAAAGAGGCAGCACAAGATGGGATGAGACTGTAGGAGTCTCAGAAGGCTTTGATCCTTCTCCTGGGATCACCAAGGAGAACACCGCTCCCCTTTTGCATTCATACAGAGCGAAACAAAGCCTTCTACAAGTAGGAGTAGTTCAAGTATCCACATTCCTTTGGAAACAAACTTCTCACCTCACAGCCCAGCCACATGCCCAGAGCTGCTGTTTGGTTTGTTTCTGTGGTGTGAATATAGAAAGGTCACACATAATCTGTCTGAAAGCAGAGAACTGTGTAAGAGACACTAGAGCTGCTCAACTCCCTTCTCTGGTTTTGAGGAGCCCCTGCACATTACAGCAGGGAAGTTAATTTCTTCAGGAGACACTCACATTCTCTGAGCATGAAGCATAACCATCAAAGTAATTCTGAGATCAGAACAAGGCACATGGCTGGCCCTGCCTTACTATAGCATCATCAGCTCTGTGGCACCAAATTCTCAATACTCAGATTGGAGACAATGGCCTTCCTCAAACACATGACCTTTCCCCTTTTCCCCTTCTGCAAAGAAGTGATTTATTGCTCTGCTGTTTGTTATTACTATTGCTGTACTCAGACCACCCCTTGGCTCTCAAGCTGCTATAGACCAGAGAGGAGGGACTGGCTCCTGCTAAGCTCTTTGAGCTCTTACCACTGGGGAGAAGCCTGACAGCTCTGCTTCACTCTCACTCTCTGTCTCTGCTGTTGGCTCATCACCTGCTGCAGGCTCACTCTTCCCTTGTCGTTCTGTGAGAAAGAGAAGAAAGGCTTTACATGACACTGAAAGAATTTTCTGCCTTTATACACCACTATCCCCTACTTCCTCTGTGAAAGTGCACAGCGTTCCTGGAGACAAGCATAATCCGTTGCTCTCATGTGCTGTTCTCAGGATCACCTGGGAGCACGCAGTTGTTCTCCACATAACCCTTAAATTTCCACCCCTGCTCCCCTGCAGCCTGTCACCACACAGTGTTGGCAGACATGGTCACCCATTGTCCTTCTGCTACAGCTCCACCCTAGGAATACAGCACCAAAAAAAAATAACCAGAGAAAGTGGTTCCTTACTCTTCTTCTCATGCTTGTGGTGCAGGGTCTCTGCCTTCATACTGTAGTCCAGTTTCATCAGGACAGGCTCCAAACGCGTGTACATCCTCTGGATCAGCTCATGGTAGACCACCAGAGGCCACAGCAGAATGCTGAGCACTGTGGACATGGAATGCAGCAGTGTGAGAGACCAATCAAGCACAACCTGACTCTTCCTGTAGTGCCACTGAGAATGTCTTCAAGGGAAACTCATTTAAATGGCATGTTCTTTCCCATCTGACTGCCTAAAAATCCTCATCCGTGGCTCTTCTTACTCATTGCAAAGCTGCTTGATTAACCAGGTTTTATTGCCAGATCTTAGAATATAGATTTATGTTAAGATGAAGCATAAGCCCTTCTCTTTAGCCACTGCACCCCAGACTCAACATGCAAAAAAAGCCCTAAAATGAGCTTAAATGAGAATTAAAACTAAGTATTACCAAAATTTTTATATGGGTAGCTGCATTGAGCTCATGTGTAGATGCACTCACAGCAGAGCACCAGAACAGAGTTATTAGGGACTCATGAACAGTGAAAAACGTCTATTTACCCAACATGCAGCTTTGTTAACAACATTCTCGATATGGATTTGCCCACTTTAGGAACTGAGACTGTAACTTCCTGCTTCCCTGGAGCCTCGGCCAGCACAGCCTCAGCAGTGGGGAACAGAGGGCACCAATGATTTAGTCACGGCTCCCTCTCCTGCCTTTGGAGTCGTACTGCATGCACGTGCTTACAGAGACTTCCTGGAACACATTCCCTGTAAATTGATTCATCATCTACCACAGATTCCCTTGAGAAAACTACAAATCTGTTTTTACCAGCCTATCAACAGCACAGTTAGGTCATGTCTCAGCTTAAGTCAGACAAGAGCGCTGCTTTTACTCACAAATGATGTAGGAGATCATTATGCCTGGAACATAGTGTCCAACTACAGCCAGAATCAGGCAGCCTGAACAGACACTCATGCAGAACTGAAGAAAGAGAGAGGAACAAACAGAAGTGACAAGAGGCAGAGATACATCTGTGTAACCCATGCCAGAAACCCCTTTAGTGCAACATGAGGGATGGCCCTAACCAAGTCAGTCAGCCAGCTCTGCACCAAGTACATTCGGGTGCTGACAGTCAGAACTCTGACAGCTTGGCTGGGTTAAGCTGTAAGCATTAGAGGTTCAAGTGATGACCAAGGAAACCCAACGCCCCAATAAACAAATCAAAACTTTATCAGACAGTCTTTTATGAAGTAAATTATATTTCTTGAGGATATGATGGGATATTGCGAATTGCCACTTGTACATCTCTCTGTAGAGTTCAGCACTTCAGAAGAAAACTGTACTGTCCTGACAGAGACAGGAACCTGTTACAGAGTCACCAGATGCTGTGCCACTGCTGTGCCATAAACCAGCTGGCAAAAGCATTAGCAGAGCCCACGCTCCCATCAGACCAGGACCCTTCTCCTCTGGAAAAAGTGAAGTATAATGGTGCAGCCCTTGGCTTGTCTTACATTTTCCTGGGGGCAGGTGGGGGGAAATGAGAATAGACAATCTGCAAACCAGGGCATGGGTTCAAATATGGACTATATCGTGCAATTAAGAGTCCAATTCATAATGGAGAGGATCTGCAAAAGCTAAGGTTCCTCTATGGGCATTGCTCCCAGTGAATTAATTCTTTATGGGCATCTGCAGACCTGGTCTTCTACTTGCTGTGGCTGGGACAGAAAAGGAGCAATAAGCAGGGCTAGAAACCCACTCCTTTCGGCACACTGGATGCCAGGAAACCTGACACAATCCCAGTGGCTGGTCTGTCCTACTTTTTGTAATGCTAAGGCAGTTCCTGTCTATAAATCCTTTCCAAACTACATCACAGCCATTAGAACATATTTAATGACATGTTTCCACGCACTCAGAAACAGCACTGCGTTTGGACTTCGCTAGCAACAGCCCTGTCTAGTGAAATAGGACCAGCTTAAGAATGGAACTCATAAAGGGCCAGGGACTGTAGGCTTCCCTTTTCTTCTCCCCAGTCCCAATCTAAGAGCTTCCTTTGTACACTAAGAAATGAAATCAAATATAGCAAGCCATTCACAGCAGAGGTTAAGTTCAGCTCCAGTTTACAAATACTAGAAGTCAATTACTCATTATTTAAACTCCCCATGGCATAGAATCTGCAAGGAACGAACAGCAAATACTGGACAGGGATAGGAATTGTAAAAATATTGAATTTACATTCTTCCATTTCTTAAGGCACAAGTAATGGAAATAAAAGCCCTGCACAGAAGAGTAGGTATCTCCAGCTTACCTTGGCAGGATTTTGCCTCTTGTACTGTAGCAGCTCCTGCAGGTAGAGCCTGAAGGTGACCCAGCTCTCTGCCAGACAGTGGCACAGCTCAGGGACACTGAGCAGGTGAGGTTGTGCCCCTGAAGTCACCCCCTCACTAGAGACAGACAAGAGCAAGAAGACAATCTTTGAACATGGTCTGTTTTCCTGGGGGAGAGGAACAGCTGCACCAGGAAGCAGAGTTCCCTACCAAAGCTTGATAATACTGACTGCATTTTCCACTGAACTAGATAAGATGCTTGATTTGGTGACAGTTTTTCCCTTCAATCAGGAAGAAAGTCAAGAGACACCTGAGCAAAGCAGCAACAGATACCATGCCACAGAATCCCCACGCCACAAGCCCAAGATGCAAAGCATTTTACTCAAAGCCATACAGACAGAAGCACTGGAGGTGGAACTAGTTATATGGCCTCCTCTGGCACCAAGTCCAAGGTAGGCAGAATGCAGTGCTCAGACCTACAACCATGGCCAACGATGCAAGCCATGCCACCAGAGAGAGCACGTTCAGCCTGTGGAAGTCAGTCTCAGTGACCTCCTTCTCTCTGGAGGACTCTTAAAATAGCTCAGGACAGACCCAGAGAAGAAATCTAGGAACTCCTAACATCAGAAGTACTTGAGCTTTATTGCTACTGAAAGAACACTAGCTTTCCCCAGAGTCCCAAACTGTGGCTCCTGAGCTGATAAGCAGCTACCAGTGCGGAAGTCACTAGCAACGTTTCACAGCAGGAGCCATGCAGTTTATTGACAACAGGAAAAAAGGACAGGTGAGATCACCATACTAAATTAAGGCTTCCCCACTCTCCCCACACCAAGGAACACATCTGTGAGCTTACCTCTCTCCTCCTGGCTCCTCTGATGGCTGTGCTGTAGACAGAACAGAGCACATTAGTCAGCCAAGTAAAAAATACAACCTGACATTTTTACCAGTTGAACAGAGCAGAGCTGCAGATGTATCATGCTTAGCTCTGGATGCACCCTGGGGATCCTCTTTGTGCTCTCATGCAAGCAGGAATCACTGGCTTGGAGCCTGAGATGCGAAGGCTTTAACAAAGCATGCCTGGAGACTTGGAGCAGCAGAGCCACTGGTCTCTGGGCACCCCAGCACACCTTGCAGCCCAACACACACACAGCAGGGCACTCATGTCTGAGGTGTACCGTGGTGCTTACATGGGGCTGTCTGCTCCAGGGATCATGCAGCTTTTCCTGGTGTCCCATACGTCTGGGCAGTGCCATTCCCACAGTGGATGCCAGCACTTGTCATTCAAAGGGGGCTGCCAGCACAGTTTTGGAGCTGGGCAAAGCTTCAGCTTCCATTTTGGAGATAAACATGGCACCAGGAGGTCTGAGCTGCATTTCCCACTGACCAGGCCCAGTCCTTGGCAGAATGCTATGTACAAATACCACAGATGTCCCTGTTGTCTCCATCCTCTCCCATGGAATTAAGTAACAAATAGCAGTCTTGTGCATAATTTTCTAATTTTAGGGCTCTTTTATGTCCCCTGACAGCCTTTTGTGCCAGGCAGCTATACTCCTAAGGTCCATTACTCTGGATAAGGGAAAGGCTCTCCCAGTCCCCTCTGCACTGAACCCAGTCATGATCAAACAGGGACTTAGCTAATGCAGTACTGAAAAGAGGAGTGTTGTTTCAATAGCAGAGGTCATATATGATTATGCTCTGCTTTTAGATATGCTGAGAAAAAAAATTTCTACAACTGAAATGCATCAGCCTGGTTGCTCACAGATTGGATATCTGTGATACCAAGCTGACTGGTATGTCAGGATGTACAGGGCTCAAAAGCTCTTCTCTCAACACACTTTGTAAGTCTCCTGTGTTTAACAATGCCCTGTTCATGCTCTGATAGCTCATTGAGTTCTATCTTCCTGTACCAGTCTGCCTACTGTCCTAGAACTGGCAGGGACTGATATATCTTTGATGCTGTCTGACCAGCAGCAAACTTGGTACATGACATTATAACCCTAATCCTGTCCCCTACACTGCATGTCACCGTGTCAACAGAACTAAGAGACTAGGCTTATAGTTACAAATGGGCTAAAGAAATGCAATGTGTGCAAAAAGGGGTTTGAATCCTCCCTGGAGTCACCAGCCAGGCACAAAGCCCAAGAGTGGCAGTGACTCCCTCAGGGAAATGCACCAAAGATGTGAACAACCATCACTGCAATCACCCAGTGAGACTTCAGACTCCACCCAGCTCAAGCCACAGAAGAGACCAACTGCTGGCAGCCCTGCCACTGTTCTCCCAAGACACAGGGTGTTGGGTCAAGTCTGCCAGACTCCTCCTCCTGCTGCAGGCACCGCACCAGCCGGCTCACGCAGTGGAGCAGGAGGCCAACCACCCAGAGAGGAGGCGATTCTTTGAGAGCGTGACCCAGATTTCCAATAATCAGGCCTGACAAGAGGAGTCAACTGCTCTCAGAGCAGGCTGCCCATTCGCTCCTCTGCCCCCGAGCATTTGGCATGGCGGCTGGGGCAGCTCACAGAGGGAGCCTGAGCTGCAGTGGGAATATGATGGAGGCAGCTCCACCCCCACAGGGCAGCTGCTTCCCTCCTGCAACTGCCATTGCTGTGTTTAGTTACTGTGCTCAGGAATCTAAAGCTGCTTAACCGCAGCACACAGAAATCCAGCTCTATCTCTAAGCCTCCTCCATTACCTGCACTAAATCACCAAATACATTACATCTGGCACTGGCCAGTCTGTGAGGGCTGGCTACACCAGTTGTACAGTGTACCAAATGAGGAGCTGGGATGCTCTCCACCTCTGCTGGACAGATGTGCCAGCAACACACTAAGTGGGATGGCACAGGAACCCCACTCCTCTCAACTGGCTGCAGTCATCCAAGCCATCCAGAATACACCAGCAGAGGGAGCGAAACAATTCTCAGTTGATCCTGAAGGTTTCAGAGACACTTTGGGGAGCAGAACATTTCAGCAGGCTGCAGGGTCTTCACGTGATTTCAGCTATCTGGCAAAAGACAAGCTGTCTTTAAGATCTTCCTGTAGTAGAGCAGTCTGCCTGCTGGCCATCTCAAAGCATTGGAGTCTCAGACCAGTTGTAAGAACAGCCCAATCCCAAAAAACCTAAAGCATATCCAACAGGAAATGTTCCCTTAGTTAAAGCTTAACTCCAACCTGTGCTGAAATACTGTCAAGCACCAGTATAACTAAGTTGTCAAGCAGGACACCCAGAGTTGGCCTCAGATTATCAGTAACTGGCTGAAATCTTTCTGTCAGCATTTCACACTGGACTGTGGATTAAAACAAATCACTTGACATACACCAGACTCTTCTGAGAGATCAGACAGCCACGCAGGAGTTTAGGTTACATGTTGGTACTGACAAATTATTGTTGATGGATTCC